>NC_090941.1:574108502-574819659 GCF_040938575.1 Ambystoma mexicanum
TTGTGATATGCCATGGATCTGTCCTACTGTGTGCTGGTAGGTGCCTGTGGGCAGGAAGTGGAGCACAGACACCTCCTTCAGTAGAGGGGGGGATGGCGGTATGGATGTCTATGAGGCTGGCAATGTCATTTTGTATCATGTCCACAATGGTGGTGATGGTGTCCCGGTCCAGACGGTACAGGGTGTGGGTCTGCTCAGGGATTAGGCTGAATGGAATGGCTCTGAGGGATTGGGGGCTGCCTGTGTGGTACAACTGTCTGCAATGGTGGTGCAGGCTGTGCCTGCCTCACCCTCCTTCTCCTCCTGTATCTCCTCTGTGCTGCCTGTTGTTGTTGTTGTTGTTGTTGCTGGAGTTCCACTGCAATCATGTCCTCCAGCCCCAGCATTGCTACTAGTATTGGAAACATGTTTGTGTGTGACTGGGTGTGGGAAGGGGTGGGGTGTGCTCCTTTTGTGCTGGCCCAGTCTATATTGCCTCCACCTGTGATGATTGTGTGCACCTGTGGCAGTTGGGAACACTGCACATGGCCGTTTATGGGTTGTCCGCGATGCTGGTATTTGCTCGATGCCGGTAAGGTACTTTTCTGTCTTCTGTAGGCCGTTATTAGCATGTCCGCATTACTTGTGTTCAGCTCATGTTTACGCAATGCCACTATTGCCGGCATGTGAGGTCGCGTGCACGTGCCCATGGCACTATTAGAGGCACCGTTATTTACGGTACCGCTAATAGCGGGTTGGTGGGTCGTAATGGACCTTAGCGGTAAACGATGCCGGTAATCCTTTACCGGCATCGTTTTTCCCTTAACTCCAACCTCGTAATGAGGCCCTTTGTGTGTTCCTTATGCAACAAATCTGTAGCATTCTTTCCTTCCTGTGGGAATTATGTTGATCATGTGCAATAGGCAATGGTGAAATGCATATTGATAAATTGAGTGGCACAATGCTTCAGATGTTAGCTCAGTCTGTGAAGCACCTATAGTAGAGACATGAGTTCATATGCAAAATTAGAATATCACATTCCAGCAAGGCTGGCTGAGCCTTTCCTATGTGTGAAATTTATAAACCTGCCTGCATATGTACTTGGTTTTGCAGAACAACATCAGCTATTATCAGCAATTTACCTGTACTTGATAGGGGGTGCTATAAAAGCGAACATATCATCCATATGGTGAAGGTCTAGAAATTGGTCTATTCAGATGGGGTGTTGTAAAACCTAGGCAATCGCCTCCAATGATGGCATAAACTGTTAGTCCAAGAGGTGAATAAGTATCCAAATTCAAGATTATGGAACGACAGCGGTCATGTTTGTATCCTGGATTTGCCAGCAGACGATACAGTGATCCTGGTCAAATCATCTAATATAACTTACATTACTGTGCTGTCTTCTGTGTGGTTTGCCTTCTTGCATGCTGCTGGTATTCTTTAGCCCATTACTTCATCTTTCTTCTTATGTAGGCCATTTGGGTGGAAGGGTTGGTAGAAGGGTTGGTAGACAGAAGAGAGCGGACCATATGTTGCAGGCCTTAGGCAAGCATATTATAAGGTCTGCTTGTTTGACACATAAAACGATTTGCTTTTTGGTAAAAGTCAAAGGTTTTTATGCACGTTTATAAATGAAAATGTCACAAGCCATTGTTTTGGAAGTGTTTGAAGCTGTAAAATACAAACGACAAGCCCAGATTAAATGTGTTAAATCACATTGATTAGTATGCTGGTTCTTATATACTTCCCCTGATGATGTAGAGAATGAAGCTAGAATCATTGCCATTTTGCATAACACCCTTCTATAATATTTTGTTTAAAAATCCAAGTCAGTTTTTTTCATAAAATTATGTTGTTTTAGTTCATGGTAAGAACTGGAAAAGAAAGTGTTCAAATGCAGAAATTGCAGAGTTGGCACAAATCCCAGCTTCACCCCTTAACCCCTTAACCAATTTGTGATCCTGGGCATCTCATTTAATCTAGTATTGCCTAACCTCTCCATATTGCCAGCCCCTAAACCTTTCAAAATTGTCAGCCCTTCCGAGTGATTTCCTTCTCATGGTATGATTTTCATAAAAGCCTTATTCATGGTTTCACTGTGTTAATAGTGAGCATATTTATTTCACACACCACAGGCATTTGTTCCTTTGATATCTAATGGCAACACTATTTGAAAACCATACCCCACTTCTAATCTCTGTCTTTCTGGATAAAGACACCTTCCAGGTAGTTTATAATCTGCCTCCACTATCCTTGCTACGGTATGTCTAGTGTTCTCCTTCCTTCTAATTGGTGGTCTCTATCCATGCATGAGCACCTTTGCATTCTGTGATGCAGCTAATGTGAGTTCTTTGTCTATTATGGGTTACATGTACCTTTTACATACGGTCCTGCATTAATAATACATCTACCTTTCTGGATGTTATTGATAAAACGTATCCTGTATGTACTAGAACAGTAACCCCTTTGTAGACTGCTAATGTTGGTCTTCAAATGCTACTTGTTTATCATTCTGATTAGAGCAAGAATGAAGAGGGCAAGGGGGCTTAAAGGGAGTAAACGTGCTTATTATGCTGCGAGACAGCATATCAAACAGGTTGTGAGCACGATGGTGTGGGGAGTGGGGGGCACAACCAATATTCTTGATCCCTTAATTCCTTTGGTTTGGTGGAGGGGGGGCAAAGATATCCATGCCCAGGGCCCCAAAAGTGCTTAAAATGGCCCTGCTCTGCGCGCTTGGGTTCCGTGCATTACGTCTAAGCAGGCGTCCTTCGCACGCAGCTGCTCACGTGCGCAAGAAGAAGCCACACCCTGTTCTAGGTACAGAGATTGTTTTAAAAACGGCTCACACCCTACCCATTACATGTTTAAGCAGTTGCTGCTGTTATGTTGGGTCCGGCTCCCAACAGTATCCTGCTCCAGATGTGTGCCGAGGCGGCCACAGTAAATTATATTGTCATGGCAGTTTGTGCAAAAGTTTTAAGAAAAACATTTTCATCAAAGCCATGTGAATACTGCCATGCTGCTGGTTTCCTCATTGCCTCCAGCAAACTGTACAGTCATTTCCGGCATTGCCACAGCATTGGTTGTCCAGGTTAAGCACATTGTCATGCCGGTTTCTACACTGCTCCTGGCAAATTGTACTGCTGGCTTTAACAATTGTCATGCTATGTATCACATTGTCACATTGCATTGCCCATAGATGCCTCCTTTCCTTTTTGCATTATCGCCTAAAAATGTCCCCATTCCCCTTGCACATCGCTCGAGGAACATTGTCTCCTGCCACTTTGCATTGCTCCAGAAGATGCCCATATCCCTATTATGTCACCTCAAGTAGTTTACACTTAGTCCATCACATTTCCCCAATAAGATGTGACATGCAAATGCAATTTCAATTTTGTATTCAGCAAAAGACCTTTGTGTACAAATAACATATGCAATAAATAAATAAGTCCATGAAGTAGCCAATGCACCTGTAAAGAATACAGATTTCTAAAAAGTAAATTCTTTACAGTTTCAACCACGGGAACAACAGCTAAACTGATATTTGGTGCTGCTATAATACTACATTGTTTGGTATCAAATACCCCATTGTTATATCTAGTGCATGCCGAAGGCACGGAGGGCCCTCGGGTTGCACGGCCCGGGCCTTGGAGCCCTGCCTCCCGTGAGCAGTTTCTTTACACACAGATAGAGAGGTGAGCAAACACTGTCTACTCTGAATACCTTCTGATCGCTGGCGTGTGGGCTACCTGGCTGAGCTATGGAGGCAGATGTCACACTGCCAATCCAGTAACATTTATTGCAGAGCCAGTACAGTAAGGGGACAAAGTGCATGATTGTGCTACATATGAGGACACTTCAGATGACACTACTCATGTTAGAGGAGACCCACTAGGCGAAGATGAGCTGCTCTTTGTTGATGGTTCGTGAGCGATTGATCAGAGCACTGGATCAGACACACAGGGGCAGCATTAGTGAGGATTGAAGATGGTGAGTACCAAGTTATATCTAAAGTATGACTGCCCTCACACTACTCGGCTCAAGCAGAAGCGCTCATAGCACTAAAACAGCATTGGAAATAGCCAAAGGGTGCTTTTCTAACATTTACTCAGATTTGGTTTATGTCACTTCTACAGTGCATCCAGGCTTCTCCAGATGGCAGAGGCGAGGGTTCCAAAAATCAGATGGCACAGCCACACCAAGAATACATACCCAATTTCATATGGTAATGATGCAGCAGACTAGCAGCAAAAGAAGCAGCATAGCTGGAAATGTAAAACCGCACAGTGTCCACTGAAGTAATATGGCATCAGCTGGAACTGAAGATTCCTTACAATACAACCCCAGTCACTCGGATTATCAGACTACAGGGACAGGCTTCCCAGCAAGAGAAGGAGTTATGGATCAAGAGAGAGAGTGTGCCTTATCCCCCACAGATTTAATTTGGAGACAGAATATTTCAGGAAAAGCAGTGATGCCACAAAAATCAGCGCAAAACAAATTTTTACAGCACCAATCACCAGTGTGGTGATAATATACAGCAAAATGTTATAATACTATTAATTTAACTTTCTGACATCAGATACATGAACTTAAAATATGAATGAAGCAAGATCACTTTTGTCACACTCATAGATGCCACTTATGTTAAGCACTCCCCCTGCAACACTTCCCCAAAGACCTGCTTACTAAAGTCTGTGTGGATAGAAAAGAGTGAAAAGGAGTCAGCAAGAAGAGGGAAAAATCAGTTTTTAAATTCAATCTACCACTCCAGAATGGGAGGTCAAAGAAGAAAATGAAAACCTTAAAAATTAGCAAAATAGCATATGCGCATGGCACTTGTTTCTCTGAGGTCAGTCTACATTTGCGGTCAGATAGATCAGATGGAAATTTGTGTACTGTTCTAAGGAAGCTTACAAGCTACTGGGCAGGGAACTAAAGCAACATGAACACAGGTGAGAAAATCGCTTTTGGAAGGAAAATAATGCAACAGAAATCACACGCAGCAGAATTACAATTTCTTTTAATTCGAGCTTTAAACAAGCAAACAGCTAAGGAAATGGGCTTAGCAATCAAAATTGGGAATGGGGTTTTGTGATGGAGAACAAAGCTACAGCACAGATAGGATAATGAAGTGAAAGGATGACTCGTTATGGGGTGAGAGTATGGGTTTCTCTATCTGAAATTAAAATCAAATTGTTTAAGGAAAGCAATTACACGGGCAAAATCGGTTTTGATTGTACAGTGACAGGTTCTATTCAGACTATATTTTAATGGATAGCTTATTAAAGAAAGCCACTGCAGCAAGGGGGTTAATTAGCAATTTGAACCAGCTCAAGCCGCGTACCTCCTTATAAGGAAATTAATTAATTTATCTCAAAAATGGTACTAAGGACTTACACAGATAACTGAAATGATTAGAAAAGAAATATGCTAACAGATATATACTACACAGATTCTTCTAGGGAAAGATTAAACAGAGGATACTGACAAATTGGGAAGTGACTAGGGTTCTTGTGGGATTTTTCATAGGATTTGAACAACATGCAAGGTAAAATAGCAGGATATGCAGTTTTTGAGTACTGGGTGATGTGATACAAGGTACACGTGATTTGGGCAATTTGAACAGCCAACAAGGCCTCTGGCAGCTGGGCCTAGGATCTGGTCACGGGCGGTGGAGTCAAGAAATCGGGGTACTGGGTCCGCTGGGCTCTCCTTGTTGGGAACAACTGGGCAAAGTCTGGTCATTCGGGACAGCGGGATGGGTCAGCAGGGCAAAAAGGTCTGGTCACTGGATTCTCCTAAAAGGATCAGCAGCCTTTCCACCTTTCTCCCTGAATTACTGGGATGAAGATGGTTCTGGATAGGTGGTTCTGGATAGGTGGTTCTGCCTGGATCTGGGTCAGCTACCACTGCACCTGGTTCTGGAGTCTTGGAATCTTGCAGGGTGAATTTTGAATGTTGAATCCCTATGCCTTCCTGTCTTCTTCTTTAAAAAGCCATAGTAACATCACAGAATGTTATAATATGGGCGGAAGTATCCTGCACATACCCCTTGGATTGGATAGGCCAGGCTATTGGGGTTGTCTCCTCCCTCTGAGCTGATTGGTTCAAAGGAAGTGACATTACCTTAGGTGTATGCATTTTATTCCACCTTTTGTCCCACAAGCCTAGTTTTTCACAAAATGGAGGTTTGGAATAAAACTTTATATTTACAATAGTTGCCACCAGAAAAATCAGATAGGTAGATCCCATATTTCACAAGGAATATGCCGGTTTGAAACCACCTCTGTGCGATGCTGCTTCGCCCTTGGGCACTATTTTCAGGAGAAAAAAAAACACCTAAAATTCAGCAAATGGCTTCATATCTGCATACTAGCATTTGGCATATTTTCCTCAAGTTTCATGTCTGCGCCATTTATGATTCACACCGAAATACATTTTTAGTGCCATTCCATTCCACCACATGCCAGGAAGAGACACATAGGGCTTCATTACACGTTATGCGGTAAACCATGGTGCTATTAGATTACGTTCACGTGGTTACCCCAAAGGATTGGTCAATACCGCCACTAAAAGGGCCAGATTCACGAATAGAGACTCTCTTCTAACACCAAGGCCAGAATTGGATACACACAAAAATGAAAGACTTACGTGTGTGGTCACACACGGTCCCAACACTTTTCACCTTAAAAAAGTCATTAGAAAGTACTGGCCCATTGTTAGACTACAATTAGTTGATGAACCCATACCCAGATTCGCCTTTAAGAGAGCGAAAAACATTAGGGAACACTTGGTTCATTCTTCATTTACCAGAGCTCTTCCACGCACAGGCCTTTGGAACTCACGCAAAATCACAGGTCACTACCCTTGTGGATCTTGCTCGGTGTGTAAATTTACCAAGAAAATACAAACATTTAAGATTGGTACCAGACAGTGGACCTTAAACAACTTGTCTAATTGTAAGAGTAACCAAGTTATATATTGCATCGAATGCCCCTGTGGCCTTCGTTACGTGGGACAAACCATGCGCAGTGTAGGTACCCGCATCTCAGAGCACCGCTCCAGGATCCGGTGCAAGAATATTACCTCCCCATTGGTCTCACATTTTTGGGCAAAACATCATACTCCGGATGATATTCTGTGGTGGGTTCTTGACAGGATCCAAACTGGTCAGAACATACAAATTAGACATTTGGAGTTGAAAAAAGATGGATCTACAGACTTGATTCCTTGGAACACGGACTCAACAAACAATCTCCATCCTAAGGCCATTCCCAATGGTTAACCTGTACACTTTTTGGTTAGACAGCGTTTGCGGCTCCAGGTTCAGGCTTCTTTAAGGAATTTTTTCTATTTTAATTTTATCCTCCCAATATGGCATTCACATTTGGACCCGCCCAGCTATTGACATTTTCCACTTTTGACGTCATCACTATACACTACGTCACTTACCACCTCCAGGACAACACCAGGTATCCAGTACCCAGCAGAGGAGAGCTGTCCACATACACCGACCTCTGGCTCGAGGTGGTGTTTTTCCCTTGACTTCTTAGGATCACATGGGACTTTCCCGATGTTCCCTCCGGCAGCTGGGACCTCGCCCTGTGAGTCGAAAGCTCTCACTCACTACACCGCGAGCATCAGGCGGCTCTGGTAGGCGATCGATCACCCGTTTCACGGGCTGCCAGCAACTTTCTAAGACTGGCATCACCACGTGTCTCTCGCCACCCTTCCCTCTCCGGCACCATTGGTTGGCAGGGACGCACACCCACCTATGACTCTTCAACTTGGAGATTTCCCATTGGGCACCGTGCTCACAGCAGGCACCTCCCTACACGCCGCAGCTGACCGCGCAATACGATTGCCCTGACAACTGTCCTTTTGCCTTCTTTTTTACGGCTTCTGCCTTCATTCACATAGCAGGTTCCAGCGAGGGACACACACAGTGGACACTCCGCTTTCCCTCATTTGTAGCCATCGGCCACAGAGCTTCATTCTCCTTGCTTACAGGTTACACCACTCAGCTCCTGTTACTAATGCGGCTGATACTGTGAACAGCCGTACAGACTTACCACCCGCTTCATATACGGGCATGCATTTTGGCCCGACTTTCATTTCTTCTTCGATTTCTCTGTCGGTTTCCCTTTTAGCACCACACATCAGGATGTCTGTGAAGAGATAAACAACTCGATGTTCTTACAGCCTACAACTCCCACCACGGGGACACATAAGCCCTCTCTCTAACAGGATTTCACTTTTCTTCTCCAAATATTTCCACGAGAGGACATATTTCAGGTAAATTTCCATGCCACCCTACTCCCCAGCCCACTGGTAGTTTATACCACCCTACATGGTTTTTTCATTATCCCAATACACATACGGCCACATCTCTCTTTCAGGTCCCAGACTGCTCGTCTTTCCTATGATGATGCAAACTGGATTACATGAGTTTTTCGAGCTTTTCCTTACTCCTCCACTTGGGATTGTGTGTATACTCTATACACATTTATAACAGCCAAGCCCCGAACGGCTTGGTGGTTGATTACTTGTTATAGGTAAGTGAGCCCCTACACACCAAGCCTGCCCTGCGTCTCTCACCTTGATCCCTGTTTTTTGGAGCGGCGGGTTTTGCACAGGGACCCATGCGCTGCTTTCCCATAGGGGACCCAATGCCATTATCTTTTTTTCCAATAGGGTGAGGCCATTCGGCAGTGCACCTGAGGACTCCCTATCTTTATGGATATTTAGACTTGGCCATGAGATACATTGCAGATATGACCATGGTCAGTGTTCTGCACCCCGACTATTGCATTTTGCTTACATGCAGATTCGAATGTATAGATTATTCTTCACTCCTTGTTGATTCCACTCTCTTTTGATCACTCATTCTCTTTTTCTCTTTATTTATCCTCTTCTCCTCTTTCACAAACACAGGGTCCTGCTATCTACTGCCCTGATGAAGGCGGAGTACTTTCCTCTAAAGCGAAGAGTATTTCTCCACTGACCTTGTTCCGCCGAAACGCATTACTACTCTGAGGGGACACGAGGTCCTTCACAGAACATTTCACCAGTTAGGACCTTTTTCTTTGTGTGGCATCGCCCACCGATGGGCTAGGATACTTCATCCCGAAGCTCCTCCAACCCCTTTTTTGTCTGTTCCCCCGGATGCGTTGGCAGACCCATTCCCAACACACAATAATCTCGATTTTTGGGAATTTATCATAATTGCAAAAGAACATTGATTACTTGCTTAACTTTTGAATTTTCAGCAAGAACACTGTCATTATTATTGTAATTGATTTTCAGTTCAACCCTATTCCTTGTTTTTGGTTTAACTTGAGTACCAAAGTGATAAATAACTGGTTTTGGTAATATTTAGATTTGGTTTAAGTTCTTCTTTCATGCACTGTTCTTTATTTTTATTATTTGAAGGACTCTATATTCAATTTCTGTATGTGTTAATTATGTTATTGATTATATATGTTCTTACATGTTGGATTTTACCATATGCACCACCTTTTTGATATAAAGTTTGAATTTCAATTTCAACAATCCTTTATGTTTTCTTTGAAGGAGTGTCTTAATATTCATGATTGCATGTAACATTCATAAACCGTGTGGTTATATGGGTTTGGACCGGGTGAATGATTCTAATTCATTTACATTTCACATGGGCCAACCCTTGATGTACCAGTACCCTTGTTTTGTTGTGAATACAAGTTTCTTTGGCCCCCTACTGGTATGTCACCCCTGGGGCAGACCACTGCGGCTATATATTGGCCCTTTTCATTGTATACAGGGGAATGATGGACAGCAAAGATATTGTTACTGGTTTTCATTTCATTTTGCACTGGGCCCCGTTAGAGTAGATTTCTGTAATTAAGGGCACTAGGCGTCAGTTCTGAGCCTCTGTCTTTCCATTTAATTAAACTTTATTCCTGCTTCCACCAGCGAGTGTTCAGCATACTAAATTCCTTGAAGGAAGAGTAAGGTGCAGCCCACATATTATATATTGTTGTAGGGCTTAGCTGTTCTCAGGAGCTTTTAGTGAAATATAGAATAACAGTTAGTGTTCTGGACAATAGATAAAATACCATTATTCTGAAGGCCATATTTTGGTGTGAACGCAGCTTTGGGGGAATGCAGTGCCAAAGCATCAAAAACTAGATTTTGGTCATACTGCCCCCAGGGAGTGTTGGGACAAGTAGGTCAGTATTAGAATGGCTTGGTAGCACGAATACATATGAGAAATTAATTTCCAAGGAGTGGAGCCTCAGTTAAGTTTTTTATGAATCCACCTGGTTCCAAAGAGATAGCCGGAAGAATGTGTGCTAGGGACAGCAACATGTTTCAAAAGGGTTGTTGCAAAAAGTGTTGCAGACTAAACTGCCACAAAGCCTGAGAACTGCCTGGGATTTCCAAGTTGACTAAGCCCATGGGAGAGGATATTGCAGTGTCTAATTTGTAGACTTCACTGTTCACACTCACTACATGATTGGGTTGTTTCGGCCGTTTCAATCATTTCGGTGGGAATGCACATGAGAAATTACATGAAATTGTCTTAACCAGTGAGGGAATGCCATTTTAGTAAATGTTACATGCATAACTTTAGCCAATCAGGGTGACATATTGTCTTCTGAACACACAATTATTTCATTCATAGGGGTTGCACTTAGGATGGTCTCGGGTAATGTACAAACCAATGGGGGGCATCAATGCAAATGGTGTTTAGATTGCTCTACAGGTGGGAGCTAATGGGGAACGTGGGATTAACATGTACTTAATTTTTGTAATGTATTCTAAATTGTGGATTTTGTCTTCAAATACTGTAACTCAATATGGGTGGATTGAGAGCGTTTTCAGTTTTCGGTTTATTTATTTATTCAGATTTGTAGAGCGCACGTCAGCCCGGGGACATTGTGGCGCTTGTTACAGACATATCTTAATTACATAGAATAAATTATTCACATAAAATACATTATTTACAGTGGCAGATATGATATTGGTAGAAATTTGCAATGCAGTGTATTTACATAGATTTGCGATTGACACATCTTATTGAGCAAGGAAAGAGTTCTTCAGTTTCCTACGAAATCTCGGGAGTGAGATTTCCACTCTAATGTCTGCAGGAAGGGCATTCCAGGTGTTGGCGGCAATGTAGGGGAAGCTTAGGCCACCGGCTTTGGCTTTTTTGATGCGTGGGATGTAGAGTAAGTTGGTGTATTGCGTTCTGGTGGGCGAGAGGAGGAGGGTTTGGAGCTGACCGACACTCTCAGCAGTAATTTGTATGTATTCAAAACTGTATTCTTTTTAGATCATACACTCAATTATTGCTTTCTTGGATTTATTTTTATGATCGTTTTTTGGGCCTACCGTAAAACATTCAATAACTTATTCAACAAAAGAATGTAAGCAAATGGTGCAATAACATTGAACCAAGTCACAAGAAATGGGCCGTAACTCCAGAAGTCCAGTCCCTATGAAGAGTGAGGCCTTGTGCCCAAAAGTCACAAAGCTTCTCCCTAGAAAGTGTCTTAAGTAGGTACGGTCCTTGTGTTGGTGAAAATTCCAGAAAAGATAAGCAACAATTATGTTTCTATCTTTAAGGTACAGCTGCTTTTAGATGAGATGATCCAAAAGTAATGGAATGCAATAGCCAATGTTTAGTGTAAGGTTTATTCTAATGAGAACAGGGGGGGCACAAGATATGCATTTACTTACCCCTCTGACTCCTATCTAACTCGATGACTAGGAGGGTTGACTGGGGATCACTGGAGGTAGGTTTTTCCCAACTTTTGGCTCCAGTGAGAGGTAACCAGGAGCTGCGAGTGCCTGGATTCTTCTGGACAGTTCCAGGAGCAGAGTGCAATGCAAAAGGCACCGATCCAGATCTCTTCAGGAAACTTCATCAGATAGGAGTAGGCATGTTCCAGCAACAACCACATCACACAGGTTTATGGCAGGCATCCGTACAGTCGTGGTTGAAGAAGACCTTCCATATTAGGATTCCTTGAAGCTGGGAGGCGTACATTCAGCAGGAAGGTGACTTATATCACAAGCTGGCGACTGATTAAGTTCTGGCAGCGAATGCAGAACAGCGAAGGTTATAGCGAGGTAGACCACTGGAGAAATGGTCAGTCTACTGCATGGTTCAGAGACACTTCCGAAGGTTCAGGACGGATGGATCCTTGAATATGTTTCAAGACGGGTTGGTCTCACCAATCCAAGGGTTGAAGCACTGCACAGGGTCTCTGCAGATCACGTAGTCAAGCAGGGCTTGACTGGGCAAAATGCAGGAAGGAATGCTGGGCCTCTTAGGGAGTCGTCCACAGATCTTCAGTCTGCTGCTCTTCTACACAGGATACTTGGATCCAATGCTAATCTGAAGAAATGGCTGCAGTAGTCCTCTTCTTCCAGAATCTGCCTGGAAGCAAATCCAAGCCCATCAATGGTAAGGATCTGGATCATTGAAACAGCCAGCAGTGGTCCAATCAGGGACCACTGTGGGTTTCACTCATGCCACACACCTGTGAAAGCAGCAGTTTTCCTGGGCAAGTGCATGACCTTATATGGGATTCACTGACCTGGCAAGGCAGGAAGAAGGCCACACCACAATATGTGAAAATCTTGTGGCATAGCCATTTTAGGGAACTAGCCACTTTCAATAGCCATACGCTGTAGACACGAATGTACACACTAGAAATAACGCACAAATGATAACAATATGTTTGCTGCACAAGCTTGTCTTTAGGCACATCTATAAGTAACCAACAATCCCAAATGGAAAAGACAAGGGTGATACAAAAGTATCCGCACTGCACTGCATTATAAGATGCTCTGTGCACTGTTAAAAAGTTACCAAAAAGGTAAAAGGTACAAAGACAAAACTAGAAACATAGTTTCCCAGTAATGACTGTCTGAAGGACTGATCCATTTCTCCATAACAAAATTAGCAAAAGGCCAGAGCAGTGAAGCTCTTGGCTTCACTACTCTGTAAAAAGTCAGGACAGGTTCAAAAACAAAAGCAAAACGTTTTTCGGGTCCATAGAACTATGGAGGGAAAGTTTCCCATCAACTGTGGCTAAAGGTTCAGTGTTTCTGTAGAGGCCCCATAATTCTATTTGTATTTTCTCAAAGAATCTCTGGTATGAAAGTTGTCATGTTGGACCCATACATTTTAGAACGCCCTGCTGGTCTCTTCCGGGTATTCCAAGGCAGCTTTTATATTTTCTTTCCAGCCCAATGGGCTGAAAAGAGTTAAGCCAAGATATCTGAACATGTTATCTTGTCAATAGGTTTGCCTTCCAGGAAGATTTGCCTTTTTTCGGCATTTGATATTTCTGACTCCCCTTCTCATCATTTTGCGCTTATTTTGTTGATGCAAATCTTGGTATTACAACAGTATTCTAACATTTGTTTCATAAGTTGTTATGAAGTTGTTGCAAAACCATGGGAGCTTGTACCAATATCTCGGAAACATCTGTATACAGTAACAGCAGAATTTGTCTCTGACTAATCATGGGACGACCTGTAGCAAAAAAATGTGTCTCCCTCTAAATCATCTTGGAGGACCTGCAACAAAAATGTATCTCCCACTAATCATCTGAGAAGACCTGCAGGAAAAATGTGTCTCCCTCTAATCATCTGGGAGGACCTGCAGCAAAAATGTGTCTCACACTAATCATCTGGGAAGACCTGCAGCAAAAATGTGTCTCCCACTAATCATCTGGGAGGACCTGCAGCAAAAATGTGTCTCCCACTAATCATCTGGGAGGAGCCGCAGCAAACATTTGTCTTCCTCTTATCATCTGGGAGGACCTGCAGCAGAAATGTGTCTCCCACTAATCATCTGGGAGGACCTGTAGCAAAAATGTGTCTCCCACTAATCATCTGGGGGGAGCCGCAGCAAACATGTGTCTCCCTCTTATCATCTGGGAGGACCTGCATCAAAAATGCATCTCCCACTAATCATCTAGGAGGACCTGCAGCAAAAATGTGTCTCCCTCTTATCATCTGGGAGGACCTGCAGCAGCAATGTGTCTCCCACTAATCATCTGGGAGGACCTGCAGCAAAAATGTGTCTCCCACTAATCATCTGGGAGGACCTGCAGCAAAATGTCTGGCATATCATTGATATCAGTGATATAGATGTTAAATTAGAATTTGAGAGATGAGGTAGTGAACTTCATTATCAGCTCCCCATGTGGGCCATACCCAACTAGAGCCGTTGAAATGGTGCATAGTTTTTTTTAATGATCTTTACCGCGTGCGATTCACATTGGAGTGGCACATTTCTTTTCCCAACAAACGTTCTCAATTAATCAGGAAACACGCTGACGAATAGTCTATAAAAACCAAGTTATGCGCTTCTTTCCTCTTTACAGTATATTTTGGGCCCAGGTATTGTAGAGTGAACACTTCTATAGAAAAAATACCCCGATGCAAGAATCCCTGAAAGGATAGTAGGATGTGGGCTTATTCCGGCCATTCTTGTATGTTCTGCAAAAAAGGTTTGTACATTTGCTTGCCTTGTGTCAATTAGACTAGTTGGGCCATATGATGATGGTGTAGATGTTGCACCTAATGAATCTTTTATATTGTACTTAATACCATACCGGAGACTATTCTATAAGCGTGGGGCCAGGATCTGAACCGTTGTTGCTCTGTGTTCACTTGCTTCCAAGACAAACGCGTTTTCCCTGAGCTATTCTTCTTGCCCAATAGATTTTATAGAACGGAAAAATGATGCTGTTCTTTCAAGATTTTGCAAATATGAAATATTTCATGCATTGTTTGTACAAAGAATAGAAGACAGTGGCCCATCATGCCAGTCAACTTTGCCTCAGAATATGTTCAATGCATGTTTTGTCCCGTCCCCATTTCTCATTACACTGCCCTCAGGGAATGCCCTATGCCCCTTTGATATAGACCCAGAGGATGTGGTTTCCCTTTATACATTCCCACTGAACGTTTACCATTTGCCCATCACATTAGCCCCAGAAGATGTTCGTGTTTTTTACATTTCCCCAAGTTGTCCCATAATACATCACATTGATTCCGGAAAGTTTCCTATGCCCCTATCACATTGCCCTGAAAACATTTCTATTATTCCTTTCACACTGCCTCCCAAAAACTGGCTCATGCCCCATCAGATCACACTATAAAGTTGGACCATGACATTGTCGCTAGAGGTTGTCCTTTGTCCATGTCTTATTAACCCCTGGAAGTTGCTCCATGTCCCATCAGGTTGCCCTCAAAAGAGTCTACATTCCCTTTTCACGTTGAACCCCGAAGGTTGCCCAGATTCCCCAAACATATGGTCCATTTAGCTTTCACATCATTTCCCAAGAAAGTTGTCCTCTGCCCATCACATTACGCCCAGAACATGCCCAGATATATCTCTTTTAACTTTCGGATACAGAATATCCCTTTCACATTGCTGCCCACAAATGAGCCCACGCCTCATGCCATTGGTCCCCAAATATTTGGTGAAAGACATTGTTCCCAGAAGATAGGCTTTGCCCAACTCCTTTTTCACATGGCCTCCCACCTTTGTCACATTCCTGCATGGAGGTTTCCTCTTGTCCCCTGAGGTTGTGTCATTTCACTCTCAACTTGCAGTCCGCCAGATACCTCATTTCATTTTCACTTTACGTTTGGAAATTGCCCGCAGGGAATTGTCCCATTACATTAGTTCAGGAGTTGCCCCATGTCCCATCAGATGGCCAGAGTCCCCCATTCCTGTTTCACGCTGTCCCATGATGTTGTGCCATTTCACTACCGTATTGCTGTCCAGAGGATACCTCATTTCTTTTTCACTTTACTTCTGGAAATTGCCCTATGCACCATCACATTACCCACAGGAAATTCTCCCATTGCTTTTCCTCAATGTCCGTTTCACACTTCCCTAAAACCATAATCACATTGCCTTCCATGGCCTCTCGAGGCATACCTCATAGACCTTTGAACGTGCTGCATATTGGACATATCCAGATGTGGCTGAGCGAGCCTTATGCCCCACAACACATGGGAACATGAGAGGGTGCTGTAGGTGTCCATTCATCAACACAGCAGCCCTGTCCCAGATGTTTGCACCGGGCTCAGGAATATTCAGGGGCTGGCGTGCCACAGATCAGGCCACAGGGCAGAGATGCTGCAGGAGGCTGAGTGGCCGGCATTGCTTCAGTGCCCCCCCCTTTAGTTCAATTATGCTTTGAAACACATTGTGTATAGGCACTATATAAATAAACTGTCATATCATATGTATCAGCCACTACTTAACCAGGCATTGTACAGAGTCACACATGTGCTCCCTCGCCAAGCACCATGTGCAACTAGGAAGCCAGTAGTGTGATTTGAATTGAAAGCCTAGTCAGATGCTTCCACTTGCAAGGAAAGAGGCAGCTCTGTCCCACACAGTCTCATATTCTATAAAGAGGCAGAGACCTTCACCTGCATAGAACCTCTGGAACGACTACAGATGCTGGCCAGGCTGGGCTAGGAAGACTTTATGACCACTGGTGAAAGATGATGACAGTGAATTACAGCTACTGCGGAAGCTCAGGCTTGAGATCAGGTATCCAGCACCCCCCTGCTATATAGTTAATGGTTCAGGCCTGAAGGTAAACACTGATACGTCTTTTTGTAGAGCAGCGATCGCTCAGTTTTGAAATAATTCTTTGTATTTGTATTTTATTTATTTGTAGAGTGCAACCAAGCCCTGAGGCATCTGTGCGCTGATCTTACAAGTTACATAAACAAGCAAGTATGTACAAGGATAGCATGAGGTCAAGGTACACACATGTTACATGCATATTATCAAAACAAGATCCAACAATTACAATCAGAAATGTACATAGATATAGAGAGATTGTTAAAGGACATGAGTCAGCTATTATACAGGTCAGACAGCAGAAGTAGTGTATATACAACAGGTCAGGGCACTTAGTATTGATTAAGTCTAGTGAGTAGGTGATAATGTGATAGCAATTATGGAGCAAGTGGGCAGGGATCCTGATCAAGGAGCCAGCCTTTAATCTTAGCGCAAATAGTGCATTCCATTTCTTAGCTGCAAGGACTGGGGAGTCAACAATCCCCCCTGCCCCCTCCCGCTCATTGTTGATGAGGTATGAAGTATCTTGCCACCTCTGGAAATAGAGCGATACATTCTGTATTTGTTCTTTAACTGGTTTCGTTTAATTCAATTTCATTGGGCCTCATTCCGAGTACGGCGCTAACCAATGGCGCTATTAACGCCTTGGTTGACGCCGTACAGGAAAGCTATGCAAGAATGTAACCGATGTAAAGGTTAGGAAGCCAGCTAAGCAAAATAGGGTCAATGCAGAGAAGAAATCAAGTAAGATGGGAATAGATGAGAGTTTGAAGTGACAGGCGGAAATATGTATTTCAAAAAGAAGAGCAGTTTCGTTGGAGTGAGATTAATGGAAACCACAGTGGGTGGCACAGAGAAGGGTAAAAGTATTCAGAAAATAAGCAGGATGTCAGTTGAGGGTTGCCAGGGGTCTCAGCTGTGACCCCTGGCAAATCCCCTGCGACCTCTGGCACTGCATTTGTGGTCCCTGGATAAGGATGGCGAAGCTCCCATAAGAGGCAACTTTACTTTCAGGCGAGAGCGAGCTGGCCGAGCAGTAACAGAACCTGCAAGGGCGCTGGGTCTTCCCTCCCTCCGGGAGCAGGCCCGGGATTGGCGATGGGACATTGAGGAAAGAAGCTGTATTTTTACTCAGTGCTTGGATTGCTTTGCAACCCGGGAAGAATGCATCACTTTGCCTGGCCGTGCCCACACATGCAGGCTGGAGTCCCAGGCCAGATCTTTTTTTACAATTCCACTCCGGATACTTTTGGGGCATGGCTAATGTAGCATGGATCTTGGATGTTCCGAGATGGCTGTCATTGGGGTGCCTTTACTGTCAGGTAGGTGGTATCATTCATTTTTTTTAAATTGATTACATGGTACCATACAAGGGTGTAATAGATTCACCAACTATTTTCAGTGCTTTTAGGCAACAGGGCTGGGTGCTAAACACTAACAAACTATTTATTTTTCAAGGTGCAGGGAGGGGGTTGAGCACTTTATTTGTGCATCCATGAGTTTGCACACTTTTCTCAATTTAGCCAAACCTCATGCTGCCTGGGGCTTATGTTGCTTGTGGTTGTTGTGTGTTCTCAGCATCGCCCCCACAGAATTTGCCTCATAGCTGCAAAGTTATTTCTAAGTAGACCTTCAGGCAGTCCAGGTTCTGTACAATGCATGCTAGGATTGGTAGTCTACTACTTTTAAAAGGAACATGAAACTACATACCCCAACATGCAATATGTGAAATCAGGGCGGCCTGAAAGGGTCACCCATTGCATAGGACCAATTTGCATGAGATGTGCTCTGTGCAGAGGTGAGGACTGTCTCTCCCATATACACACATATATATATATATATATATATATATATATATATATATATATATATATATATATATATATATATATATATATATATATAAACATGACCTCATCCCATTACGTGCACACGAGGCTTTATTGCAGTAACATTGCTGGTGGTGCTCTGTTTTTGGAGAGCATAAGAAGCTCTATAGTAAATCATACTTTTCGATTTTCATGTAGTCCTTGATGCAGGGTTTAAGTTGTTTTGAGTTATAATTCTTATTTTATATTGTGCTTAATACCAGCGAGTGGTTTCTAAGCGCAGGATCGGGATACGAACCAGTGTTGCGCTGTGCTGTCTTGCTTCCAAGACAAACGCGTTGCCCCTGAGCGATCCTTCCTCCCCATTGCTCCGGATTTTGCCAGATGAGGGACAGGAATTTAGGACAAGTAATATAGTGTGATTTGCCCAGAACCACAGAGTTTGTTCAAGTGGATAAGCTGGGATTAGAACTCTGGCCTCCCTGTGCAGACAACAATTTAGCAGTCCTTTTTAGGGAAGCAGTACAAACAGGAGCATTCAGCACTTTATTAGTTATATAAAAGTAAAATATCCTTTCACCTGGAGCTGAAAAAACCCTTGTACCCCACTGTGCCTGTGTGTTTCCTAATGAACACCTGGTTCTAAGAAGGACCTAGAAAATGGAGGGCTTCATGTTCATACATTGAATTCATTAAAGAGTTTCATTTGCAAGAGGGTTTTTGTGCTGTCCTGAACATCTGTGAAGACCTGCTCTACAACCTTGACTCTAACACCCCCTGTGTCCTCATCTTACTTGATCTCTCTTCTGCCTTTGACACTGTCAACCATGCCATCCTGCTTAATTGTCTCCGTGTTAACCTAGGGATCACCGGTCAGGCCCTGGAGTGGCTGACTTCCTTGCTCTCTGACCGACCCTCCCAGGTCCAACTTGGATCCTTCCTCTCCGCTATCTTCTTCTCTACATGTAGTGTCCCCCAGGGGTCTAACCTTTCTCCCTAGCTGTTCAACCAATACCTGGCACTCCTTGCCCACCGCATTGCCGCTCCCTGCCCCAGCTTTCAGTGCTATGCGGATGACACTCAGCTCATTTTCAGGCTACCTTCGGCCACCTCTTCTCCATCCCTCATCTCTGACTGCCTGTCTTCTATCCAGGAGTGGTGCGCCGCCAATGACCTATGCCTTAATGCCAGTAAGACTGAGATTCTCCTCATCAGCACACTCACTCCCTCCTTCCCTGTAGCTCTATGGCCGGCCTCTCTTGACCCACTCCTCGCTCCCACCTGCAAGGCTAAAAACCTTGTGGTCATCTTCGACTCCACACTCTCTTTCTCGCCTCACATCTCTGACGTCTCTAAGAAGTCACACTACCAGCTGCACCTCCTCAGAGGTATTCTTCCTTTCCTCTCCTTCCCCCAAAAGGTCACTGTCTCTAGAGCTATGGTTCTCTCTAAGATGGACTATTGCAACAGCCTCTTTCTAAATCTGCCTGCTTCCACTCTATGCCCTCTGCAACTCATCCAGAACAGGACTGCAAGACTTGTCCTTGGCCTCAAGCCCAGGGATCGTATCTCTCCAGGACTGAAATCTCTGCACTGGCTCCCAGTGGCTGCGAGGATTAAGTTCAAAGCCCTCTGCATCGTCCACAAGGCCTTCTGGGGTCTGGGGCCTCAATACCTTCAACTCTCTCTTCCTAGATACCTTCCCTCCCGAGCTCTTCGCTCATCCGCCTACAACTCCCTCAGGGTCAGTCGCTTCTCCAAGCAACAAGTTGGTAGCAGATCTCTCTCTTCGGCTGGGGACTCCCTCTGGAACAGCCTCCCTGCCTCCCTGAAACTTGAGGAGAACCACCTGCGGTTCCGGAAGCACCACAAAACCCTCCTCTTTGCTTCTGCTTTCACTCCCCCTCTCCCCTGCTAAAGTCCTGGCTGTTACTGAAACTGCACTGGTTACCTGGCCACCCATCTTATCTCAGGCCCTAGCCTTGCCAGATGCAAGCCTGCACAGCCTCCCTGGCAACCCCTGCACCTGTGGACTGTTTTCTGTATCCCGACAGTCCCCCCACTAGCACTTATGTTCTGCACTCACCCTGCACTTGCCACCTGCTGGCAGTTCTTTATCTTGTTATTCTATTATCCCATGCACTGCACTTTTCCCCCTCCCCCTTCCTTTGCACTTACGCGATCTGAATGACACTTGGCCTAATAAGATCGTTGTCTGTCTTCCCTCTGTCCCCCCCCCCCTTGCCTCGTCGCACTTTGAAACACTTGTGTATAGGCGCGTTATAAATGCCACATCATATCATATCATATCGACAAGGGGTGGCATTAGAATGATATTAGCCAGGTTTGTGCTTTTTTGTTGTGAGGTTAGATGGGCTAAGCTAAAAAGGAAATGTAACTTACTCAAGAGGTGACTTGGAAGGAAGGTGGATAGCACCTTCCGTTCTCATGCTTTTTCTTTCCCCATACCTTTCTACTAAGCACTCTGTAGCCACTGCATCCCCTCTCCACCGGCTCCTTTACTTCCTCCCTTACTCGTTTCTCCCTTTCCTCGTTTGCTTCCTCCCTCCTACCTGCCACTACCAATGACTTTTCTTTCTACCTTCCCATCCCACACCCTCGCTCTTGCCTCCACTCCATCAGCCCACTTCTTTTCTCTTGCCCCACATTATCTGTAACTTTGAAGTTGTCCGTGTCACACCTCTTTATATTATCTTCCTCTCCCTTGTCTGCTTCTTCCTCCATCACGCTATAATTACTGGGGCATTTGAGGCCATGCTTGGAGTATGGAAGCCGTAATTGGATAGCCGAGGCTGTGCATTATGATGAAGATACCATGCTTATGGTATTTCTGGGACATTTGAGGGTGATCTTGCTATATGATGGCAGCAATTACACATGAGGCTTCACTATGGTGCTTTATACTTTACATAACAGGCATTCACTGACCACTGACCGGCATTACTGTGGTTTGAGAGTACGCTTTATAGATGATGGCAGCAATGATGGCAGCGTTAGACATGTAAGGCCCTTCATTACATATGGTAACAGTGCCAGGTGCATGAAACATTAACTGGCTTTGGATGGACCTATTGGGAATATTTATTTATTCGTAAAAGCGCCCAAAACCCAGAGGCTTCAAGGCGCTGGTTAAATAGTTGAACGGAAAAAGCAGATATTTTTAGGGTGCAAGTCAAGAGGGTTGACAACATGAGAGAAAAGCTGAGTCTTAAGGTTTTTCAGGAAAGTCCAGTACGATTGCTCCGATCTTAGGTGTAGTGGTAGAGGGTTCCAGTTCTCTGTGGCAACCCTACAGACCTCTATAATATGAATCTGGGCGGCATCAGACGGTGTGAATTGATGGAGCGGGTGGGTCTTGTGGATTGTGCATTGGTGATATTTTGCAAGAGGTACTTTGGAGCAGTGTTCGAGATGCACTTATGGGTAATGGCAAAAGTTTTGAAAATGATGCGATCGCGGATTGGGAGTCAATGCATATTTCTCCTAGCAGTTGCCATGTGCTCGCGTTTGGATATATTTAGCTATGCTCTAAAGGCATTGTTTTGGATGACCTGCAGTCTACTAATGTTTTTCGAGCCGATTTGCCAGCAAATAGAGCGTTACAGTAATCTATTAGTGCACAAACAATGGTGAGGAAGTAGTGACTGTGAGCCGACCAGAAGAATTTCCGTCTTGTCGACATTTAGGCAAAGCATGTGCATTGCAAACTAGGCTTGGATGGTTTGGTAGATTGAGAGCAGTGATTTAGAGTCAGTAGTGTAGTTGAGTTGCCAGTGAGGGGGAGGAGAAGTTGCGTATCATCGTAACATAGTTGGTGAAGGATTTGCCTATGTCATCCAGGAGGTCAAAAAAAGGCTTGGTGAAGAAATTGTACACAGTAGATGAGACAAAACAAAAGAGCCTGATTTTCATATGGTCTTTGCCCTTTTGTAATGGCTTGGCAGGCAAAGAACGATGGCCTGGAGGGTTACCCCGAGCAATACCAGAGGTTCAGATTAATTCAAAACCTTCCAACCATCACCTCTTTTTGTTTTGCGATGTAGATGAGATGCAGGAGCATTGGTGAACACCGCAGGAGACGGGCAGGTAGAGCTGCAGCTGTTTACACAAAGAAAAATGGGGGAATTGTCCCATAAGCAGTAGGGAAAGGGACTAGAAACTATACTAAAGCAAGGAAATCCGTACTGCTGTAAATTCAATTCTCAATGAATTCAAATGACAAGTTATTTATCGAGTGTACAATTATGGTATCACACGTTTTTTTGGGGTGAAGAGGACTCTGAAAGCAATCGAGGTAGTCTCAAGTTTTGTAAAAAAATAAAGATATTTATTTAGCAAAGGAAATTATGTGTAAATAACATATAAACAATTAAAGACATGATACATGAGCAATTAAATATAAAGACATGTAAGTTCATTGATTGACAAGTAAATGATGGCAAAAGAACGAACTATTAATAGAAAAAACAAGAATTCAAATATCAGTTTTTCTTCAAACTTGTTTGAGCAAAAGAAAAATACTAAAGGAAACTAGACACATGGACTGCCAATAGTGGAAAGTGACCCAAGTGTAAGCCAACACTCTTGATTTTATGGCTTGATAAATGGCCACTATACAATTTGTTTTCAAAAGAAAATGGCAGAATCTAATTGTTCTGTTTCCTGTGATTTGTTGACAGGTCTGCCTACGTGTGCGTATCAAGAATTAGTACTGAAACAAAAAGTTCAAATTGACATAGTTAAACCACATTTTGGCAAAAGTGCCACCTGTCTGGCAAAAAGTTCCATGACATATTTGAAGTTGCCTTCGTCAGGGCGAAATACCTCACAACAACTGGACCCTAATCAATTGGCTGTGGGAGAGTAGAAATGCCCAGACGCATGGTGGGCCAAAAAACCCATGCAGGGCGTCTGGGAGGGTGGAAACGGGTGATTCACAGCGTGACTGAATCAACAAAGGAAGGGTCACATTGGAAAACACAGTCTCTTTCGGTATATGCTTGTAAAAAAAACGCTGGATGGAGTCTGTTCCACGCTGTTGCATTCAATGGAGCGCTTTGGAAAAATCCTGGGGTCCGTGAGATAACATCAAGGGTTGACCTCAAGCGGGTGAAAAAAGGGGGCCCAGCTGAAGGGTGGCTGTGGTGCTGGCTGCGAGCGGAGAGTACTGTCTTGCCACCCGGGGGCGGAAGGAGGAAGTGTTGAGTGCTGCCTCTTGGGGAATCCTGAGCTGTCGTCTGACCGTTGGCTCCTTTCGTCCTGCTCTCTAGAGACGACAGCAACACAATCCAGTATTTTGAGGAATAATGCGAGCGTTGTAACAGGGTGGTGATTAAAACGGGTGGCAGAGTCTAAGATATGTTTCTTAGTATGGGGCAGACCCATGCCTCCTTTAGATTGGTTGGCACTGAATTAGAAGAGAACAAGGTGTTGATAAGGGTAGCGATGAAGGGGTGTAGCACTTCAACGTAGTCCTTGATGACTGATGCAGGACAGATGCCTCTTGGCATCAGGAGTGTAAAGACTGGAGGGGGGTGTCTGTAATTCTACCCTCTATATGGTAGGGTAAAGGCACAAATAGCCCAGCATGGCTCTCAGTTTGGTATAACTTAGCGAGCAGCCATGCTTAAGTTTTCAGGAGGTGATGCATGCAGGTTCTTAAGTACAGTGTCCCCGCAAACCCCCCACAAAAGAATGTACACACACTATGTTAGGTGATAACACAACTTCTTTATATAAAATACGGTTACTACCTCTATCATAACTATACATACAAATAATAACACTTTTTACTTGGAATACTTATTCAAAGAATAGCAAATATATACATCTATGTGCTACCACACATTACTTAAATCCAGTAATAGATGCACTAACTGCAGGTGGTTTTGAAGAGGCAGGTGGATTCTTAAGTGAGGTATAACAGCATAGCATAGGGAAGAAAGGCAGGTTAGCTGTGAACAGTGGCAGACTACTTTCTTTAGCTTAGATAGATCATTCTGAGTGAGCATCCCCCCACCTGGGCAACCTGTAATGGAAAAGTTAGGAAGTAACTTATGTTGGGCCTCATTACACGGTAGGCGGTGGACCAAGGTGCTATTAGCACCTTGGTCCATGCCGGTAAAATACCGGCACCGCCTTGGAGGAAAGGGGAATTACCGCCCTATTCCAAGGTTCGCGGGGCGGTAATTCCCCCTTCACCCATTGCCCTTCCCCATTCCCATTTTTGCCCCATAGGGCATAATGGGAATGGGGAAGATGCTAATTACGGTACCGCAAATTGCGGTACCGTAATTAGCACCCTGGTCCCTTTGCGGGTTGGTTTTTAACACCTGCTAAAAAGCAGGCATTAAAGTACCAACCTGCAAAGGGACCTCGTAGTAAGGCGGTAAGGGTTAACGGTCACCGGTACCATTACCGGTGACCGTTAACCCTTACTGCCTTCCGTGTAATGAGGCCCGTTGTCTTTTACAGCCCTGTCCAATAACATTCAATAACCTTCTGCTTTCTTTAAAAGTTTCTACCACCCCAAAGTACCTAAGAGGTCACAGGAGAACAGGATGCAAGAAGAACCTGGGACCCCTGGACGACTAGAAGATGCTCTTCCTCGCCGTAGTAGCTTTGGTGCCTTGGTAGGTGAAGTGGCAGAGTTTCTCAGCTTGACACGATGATTTCCTCCGAGGATGGACCGCATTTGGAAGCATGAGCAACTGGGATGCTGAATCCAAGAATAAAAAGGAACCAAACTCTTTCTGAAGTGCGGCAGTTTGGCTCTTCGCGATGCTCTCATTTGGTTGACAATTTATCTGACTGCAGAAGCCCAGTAAAGATGAAATTTGCTGTGGGCCCCTTAAAGGTTTGATGGATGAAAGTAAAACCCATGGCACCTTTCGATGACTTCTGGCGGTGACGGGTGCATAGGCCACTTTTGGTGTTGAGTTTCAGAATATCGTATTTTTCGGACTTATGGTTCTTCACAGTTCTGCAGCCACCGCATGGACCTCTGGACGTCTTCTGTTGATCTGCACTCTGCCATTGGAGTGGACCTCCACCCTCACCAAGTCTGGACCCTCGGGACATCTTCGTTAGCTTCTGGTGTCAGGAAACCGACCAACTTACCTTTCACTGAACCCAATGACTCTGGGCTCTCTCTGGTGAATAAAAAGTGGTCAGGGGTGATGGCAAGGATGTCCTTACAAATATTCTTAGACAGATTTGAACTTGTGCAGCTACGGGTGTCCAGCAGCACTATACCAGGGTACCCCCTCTTCTTGGCTGTAGACTGCAACAGCTTCCAGGGGTCACGAAATGCACCTCTGAACCCTGGGCAACACCCATGGACTTCTCTTGCTCGAAATGTCTGGCACTCCTATTCTGGACTTCGAAGACCCCTTCTACGGATGGCAGGCACACAGAACTGGCTTCCAGGACACTTCGATGAAGAGCAGCAGCTTTGCACGATGGTCCCTCATAGCTCGGGGAGAGATCTCCTTTGCAGGTACTCTCTGGATCAGTCCTTGGGAGACAGGACAGCTTTCGGATTACATTGAAGAAATGCAGCAGCAGACTTCTCTTCCAGCTGGGCTTCAAGGAACAGCTTCTTCTTGCTTCACCTTCGACTTCAGCTTTTGCACAAATTGGTAAGTGAGAGGTTCCCCAGATATAAACATCCGTCTATCATTCACTCTGGAAGAGCCAGGCTCAGTCAGCCAATCACGCAGAAGGGCATTCATGCAGGCAGGCAGCCAACCTGGCTCGGGCATTCAGGCCATTCACTCCACCCAGACACCCATAACAAAGAATGTGGATTGGTGCAAGTACCCAGCCTTTCAGAACACCACACTGCATTCATGTCAGTTTCAGTCGGGGCTGTCTCATTCTTTGTGTCACACACACAGAAACCAGTCACCCACAACAAAGAATATGAGTTGACTCCCAACTCCATTCACACCAGTCCCACCCCTAAGGTATACCCACAACACACAAGACCTAAGAATGCTCCAGTCAGCCTGACAGGAGGCAGCCCCAGAGCCATATATGATATTTCCACCCAACAGCCAGTCAGGGGGAAAGGGAACATAGACATCCATGGGGTTTCCACCCAACAGCTATTCAGGAGGAGGGGACAGGCAGCCTCATTACGGGTTAGGCCGTAAGTGGTGAAATTGGCAGTAACTGAGTTACCGCCAACTTTACCACTACTCCAAATTATGAGGTTGGAATTGAGTGGAGGATTTGCAGACATGGCTTATCAGATTTTTTTATGAGATTGCTAAGAGCTGCGCTAGAACATTTTTGTGTACAATAGATTTCTTTGACTGTTTTACTGTGGCTATATTGACGTTGCTAGATATAATTTCAGGTTCGTTTTCAGTTGTGGTTTATTTGCTACATATATTTTAGCTTTTATTTTTTGAAGGAGCTTGATTATTTCTGTTAGTGATGATTGTAATAATTTGCAGAAGTGCAGTTATTGTTCTGTTGTTTTCAGATCTTGTATACATTGTTTTAGTGGAGGGTGACTATATGGATTTAGTTTTTTTTATCTGCTCTATCTCTTCTTTGTTTTTTGTGGAGCTGACTTTTAGTAGGCATTGTTTAGAATCTGTTAGAAAAAAGAAAGTGTGTGTTTTAAAGTTGCAGTAGGTATATGTGGGTGTTATTGTATAGGGATCAGGGTTTTCTGGGTGTAATGGGGGAGGGTGGGTAAATAGTGGCGTATGATTGTGTAGTGGGATGTGGAAGATGAATCCGTAGATAGTGAGAGGTATGGAGGGAAATATTTGGAGAGGTGATATAGGGAAGAGGGTGGTGAAGATAATTTAAATAATGTGTTTTTAGTAATGGTTGAAATGTGTTTGTGTTTGTTAAGTTAAATGAGAGAGATTGTTATGAATATAAATATACAAATAAATGTTGGCTACTAGGAAGAGGAAGAGGAGTGTTGGATTATGTTGTTGCAGTGTGGTGTAGTGGTATGAGGAAGTGGGTTGTGGAGATAATATCAAGGAATGTGATGTGAGAAACAGCGTACGGATGGTGAAGTAGAAGAATGAATGACTTGGTTGTTAGTAGTGAAGCGATATGAGATAAAGAATAGTGTAAGAAAGAAAATATAGAATAATGTTTAGTACTGGGATAAGGAAGAAGGTTGTTATGGGAGAAACACGGGGCAGACAGATGTATATGTGAAAGGTGTGGTAGTAGAGGGTCTTACAGTCAGAGGTTGTAGAACTGTGGTATTAGATTGCAACAGGGAAGTGTTGTAGTATATGGTGGTGAATGTGTGATATGGTGTTTTTACTAGTGTGTTGAACAGTGGTTGTATTAGTGAATAAGGTAGTGATGGTTCTATTAAATAAGGAGGAGTGTTGTGGTGTAATGGGAAAACATATGTTTACCGCAATGGAATAAGTGTGCAATTCATTAGCATAAAATTGAAAAGGATTGGCATTACTGACTCAACCCTGTAAGAGGGCGTCCGATGGCTGGTCTATTGACATTGGTTAAGAAATAAAGCAGATTAAGGATAACAAGCTCTTCAAATCCCTCACCTTATATCCAAACCACTCTAGTAGAGTTAAATCAGCAACACAAAGAGGAGCATATTTAGTTTTAATATCTAGAACACCTTCAGGTCTCCAGAAATTGATATCTGCGCTTTCAATTTACTTTGAAGAAAATGAACTCTCTATGAACATCAAAAAATCCCAGATACTAGTGGATATACCAAAACGTTCACCAAGTTTCAAGTTTGTATGGATGATCAAAGATATTACTCTAGATATTGTATCCAATTATAAATATCTGGGAACGCAGTTTGAATCAAATTCAACAACCATTGAACACCACCTGTCTCAGCAAAATAAACTGATGGTTGCTACTTCCCAATCAAAAATAATTCTTCACAAATACGGCAAATTTTCCATCATGCCTGTTTTATGTTATTGGCTACAAAAAGTGACACCGACACTCCTTTATGGTTTGGAAACACGAGACATCATCGATGCTAAAAATTTAGACAGATTGGAAGCTAAATATTGGAGAATCCTATTGCATTTGCCTCAATCAACCCCAGCCTCATGTATCAGATACGAATTGGGCCTCACGTCACTCCACGCCAAATACCATTGGCAACTTTGCGCACTATTCAGAAAATGCTTAGTAAACATAGCTGCGGATACTGTTATAGCTACTCTGTCCAACTACTTATTTTCATCTAATCATAATTTTGCTGTAAAATGGACCAACTATGTGTATCAAATTCTGGCTGCAGCGGATGTAGACGTTGAGACCTTAGTTCAAAATCCTGAACGAGCGAAGAAAAAAATTTATCTTAAAGACTGGCTAATCAATCGAGAGATCTGTTTAGGTTATAAAAATTTTAACACTCTTATCTTCCCTGACAAAAAACTGGGAATTGTGGCAAATTACTTGATAAATCGCCCTCACCATACGTCCGTATGGCGATCATGAAATTGCGTTTCAATTTGTGGCCTACACGAGAAATCTTGGCACAGCGTAGGCAACTAGCCGAATCAGATAATGGTTGTAGATTTTGTAACAATCTGCTTCAAAAGGAAACTTTAGAGCATTTAATGGTTGAGTGCTCTGCATTATGCTCAATAAGAAACAACATGTTTAAAAAACATTTATCCACTGTTGCTAATATCCAACCTAATCTGAGATGGTCTTGTTTACTAAACTCATCCAACATGAGTATACTTATTGCCTCTGTCAATTTCATGAATAACCTTTGTTTGCCTATGATAATAGATGATACATTTTTTTTTTTTTTTTTTTTTTTAGATTATGTTATTCAAATAGTATGAAAGGATACTTGATGAATTCTAATTTCATGAAAAATTGTATATACTTTGAATTATTGTATAAAATTATTTTTGTATGACAATCTTGTAAAAAATCATAAATGATTAAAAACAAGTAAAAAAAAAAAAAAAAAAAAGAGGAGCATTAGAACATGTACATAATAAACCTTTATTGGAAGGATAAAGTAACTGACGAGGAGATATTTATTGACCAAATCTGTGACCTGATTGATAAAATCAGAGCAAATGAAAACACCAACCATAATGTTATATTGTGTGGTGACCTAAACATGGATATTCTCTCGTTGGTAGGTAATCCAAAGAATACATGCAAAATTAGAAAGGAAAACAGAATCCAAAAGATATGGGAAGAAGAGATGGAAACTTGACATATGATACTAATGAATGGAAACACTAATGGTGATATTCCTCCAAATCCAACATGGGAAAGTGAGAAAGTAAAGTCAATACCTGACTATTTTTATATATTATATACTTAAGTAAGAACATTTGCAAGCTCTGTGTAGTTCCATTACCAAGCAGTGATCATAATTTAGTAAAAATTGAATTAGCAGATCAAAGGAAAAATCATGAAGAGATTTGGAAACATAAGATCAATTTAGTTCCAGGGAGAAATCGAATTAGAATGGACGATGAAAATATCTTAAGACTAAAAAAAAATCTAATTGACAACGATCAAAAAGAAGAAGGAGATTTGATAGAATACCCGGCATTACTATACCAATTCACACAAACTCAAAAGAGTAGAAGAAAAACAAGCTTCAAGAAAAAGCACATTGAAGATATGAAAGTACTGAGCAAAAAGAGAGAAATGAGGAAGTGTATATGGAAAATAAAGAGAAAGAACTTAGCTAACTGTAAAGAAGCAATTAAAGAAGGGAAAATAAGATACAGAAAATGGATACATACACATAAACATATATTCCTACAAAGAGATGCTGAGTGTTTGCTACAGGTAATGGGGAAAAAAATCAGGCGCATTCTGGGCAATCATCAACAACATTGATGCTCCACAACAAGCCATCGAGTGTAATATGGTAACTGAATCCCAATGGATTAACCATTACACCAGCCTGTTCGCAAAACAAAGCGAACACGTATTCGACACTCAGGATCCTGATCAAGGTTGGGACCTAGAGAGAAAGAGAGAAGATATTCTAGAAAACATCCTAAAAATAAGCAACTCAAGAGCCCCGGGCCCAGATGCGCTAATTAACCTAATACTCAAGGAACACCCTGAAGAATGGGCAGATTTTTGTTTAAATCTGTTTACAAATATCTTGAAACAAGGGAGGATTCCAAAATGCTGGAAGAGCGCGATTATCGTGCCGATACTTAAAAAAGGAATACGAACGGATCCAAAAAATGATAGGCCAATAGCCTTATTGGATGTGCCGGGTAAAATCTTCAGCACTCAACTGCTGCAGCTCTTAAACAACTGGATCCAAGCAACTGGGTGCAGAGATGAACGACAAACTGGTTTTGTGAGGGGAGTGGGATCTGGTCTCAATCTCCTCTTACTAAATCTTTTAAAAATGGATGCCATCAAACAAAAATCAAATGTATATCTAGCGTTCGTAGACCTGGTGCACACGTTTGATAGTGTGGACAGGGAATTGTTGTAGAAAAAGCTAGCATTGAAAAATTGCCCTGAAGGTCTTCTGCGAGCAATGAAAGAGTTTTACTCAAATACCGAGATTAGGATCCGTTTGGATTCGAATGGGTTACTCTCGACACCAATAAAAACTGGTTGTGGGGTGAAGCAAGGTTGCCTGTCAGGTGCTACCTTATTTAACTTCTTTATTTCAGAAGTGAGAAGAGAAATTATGGAAGAGGTTTTGCTCCAAAAATAAATGGTATCCCTTTAAGTTATATGCTATATGCGGACAACATTGTGTTATTGGATATCACACCAATTGGATTGCAGAGGAAGCTCACTACCCAAAAATCTTACACAGAAAGAAACAGCCTGGTAATTAATGCAGCTAAAACGGAAATCCTAGTTCACCAAAATCTTGTGGGAGTAAAAAGATCAACAAAAAGCAATTTCAATGGAAACTAGGTCAGGAATAAAACGTTGCACCCAATCTCAATATTTAGGTGTCCTAATTAATGCACAAATAACGGATGAACCAATGGTCCAACAAATAAAAAGAAAATGCACACTCCTTGCAGCACAAGGTGCAATCATCAACAGAAGAGTGGATACATTTTCACTAAAACCAGTGACGTTGCAAAGGTGATACCATGTTTGATCTATGGGTGCGAATCAATGCTAGGCTGTCCATACAAAGTTTGGAGTGCATGTGAAAACATATTCTGGACTAGAATTCTACATCTACCAAAGGGTACACCCACTGCCTGCATTTGATTTGAACTCAGATTAATTTCAATTAACGCCTGAGTGACATGGAACATGTTATCTATATATAGAAGAGTGATAGGAGCCAATGATTTAACAGCATATAAAATCTTGAGAACCATAACGAGTAACAAAAGTGGGTCTATGTTTGATGAATGGAAAGAAATATATGAATCAACATTGCGCCAAATAAGTGCAAAAAAAGAAGATCTAATAGGAAATCTGAACATGGTAAAGAGAAAGTTGTGAGATGAAGATTGGCATGAAACATCTGACCAGAGATTAAAGCATAGATGCATGGCCAATGCAACCATTGAAGGAAGAGCTAGAAGTACCTTACCCAAATATTTAGAACTTTTTCCATGTTATAGGAAAAGGCAGGCATTTATGAAACCACGATTGAATCTATTCAAAACAAAAGAGGTTTTGAATTTGAGAAGCATGGTGGAGAAAGATGACTCTACATGCAGATTCTGCAGAGAGCAAAATGAAACATTGAAGCACCTAGTGCTATACTGCAGTAACTTGAGAGATGTGAGAACTAAACACCTGGGAATGGAAATTATGAAAAGACAAAATCGCTGTGGAGAGGAATGGTGGGAGAATATACTTTTAAGAAATGAAAAAAACTGACTTTCGCAGTAATATTCTTCATCAAAGAATTGGAAATTGGACTTAAGAATAATTTGTTTTAAGTGATGATACAGGATGTACTGTTCTATATATTTTAAAAGTTGTAATTAACTAAATGAAATATATATATTTTTTTAATCTATTAACATAAAGGTCCATCTGTGGGTTAACATTAAAGGTCCACCTGTGAAAAGAACATATTAATCTACATACATGGAACAGCTATTATCAACTTAATAACACTAATATCTCATTTTACTCTCTTCACACCACATCCAGCGAAGCTACACCTCAAACACTTAGATCTTATAAATCCATACACAGCTAAACACTGTAACGTTGAAACTGCATCAGAGTCAACAACCACACCATTCCCCACACATATACCATGTAGGCTAATTGAGCATTGAACATGGTAACCAAGTAAATGAAATGCCCCATCAATGTCCAAAATTCAAGCCTGCAGGGCAAATATTCTAGTGGCGGAACTTGTATTCCACAAATTTGAAATGCTTAATAGCAATGTATAACTGTGGTTAGAGATTGAGAGACTATTGGGTATCTCTATTTGAGATAATTGTAATGCTTCAGAATTAGTATGTGATAATAATTCAGGCACCGACAGATTCTCAACCAATTTGCATCCGCTTTTCCCTTAGGCTGCTCCTTTACATGAGAGCTCTCAGCTTGCAAGAGTTGGCCACTTTCCGTCCCACATGTTGACCTCCATACCACGATGATCAACGATGGTGATGTATCGCCATTATATATTTTTTTGCGTGTGCTGTAATAAGCACCTCGATCCATGCCCCATTAGCACTAAATCCGGTGATGTATCGCCATTATATATTTTTTTGCGTGTGCTGTAATAAGCACCTCCATCCATGCCCCATTAGCACTAAATCCAGTATCCTTCACCTTCCAACAGAAAGTAGCATCTGTACACACTGCCTCCTGCTATTGGGCCCTTCCTTCCCAGCGCCTCTTCACTTCCTCTTGCAGCACCACTGTCTGGGTCACGCAAGTGCACGTAAATGGGTTCCTTACTCAAAAGGCTGCTTGTTAAACTATGCAGTAGGGGCCAATGCCGTCAGCTTCGGCAGTGGAACACCTCTCTCGCTGGCATTCTAGGCATTCACCAGCCCCCATGGCACACACGCTGACGTCACCATACAGAGGCCATCCATCAAACAGCTCGGAGCTCCTGGCCATCAACCGTCATCCAGCACCGTAGCATACACCATCAGCTAACAGGTACCTTGAACAGATCCCTCACTTTATAACAGACACAACCTTCATACGTCGCTCTCCCTCCAGCCTTATCAGTCATCTCAGGAGCCCTCTGGCTGCTCCCATTAAGGTGCGCTGCAGCCCCCAATACATTTATAAAATGCAGGCTCTTGGTCACTGTAGCCATACATCAACATTTTCAGTTATCACACAGATGTAGTGTCAGGCTCACTTGGCCTCCACAGGGGCGTAGCACGTGGCTGCACGAATGATGTCTGCACTGGCGTGGCACTCCGCGGATGATAATGCTTGCCGTGACTTCGCCCTTATTAGCACCCCAAGAGGCATTTGTCTGCAAGATCGAAATAAGATATTAGCTGCTGAGTGGGGCTGGATTCAACCCACCTCCTTAACCACCTACTGCCCTGCTCCTCTTCAGTCTCACCTTAGAGTTTTGGGAGATAGGCTCTCCGTCCTGCGGTCTCTAGCAGGGGTGCAATAAGCACAGTCTTTCCCCAGATCTAGTTACTTCACTGATCCAGTGGGCGATTGCCAAGTCTTGGAGAGCTGGTTCAAACAGGTAAGTCTCTATGCCAATGGTTGTTTGGTATAGGTGCTTGAAGTCTTTGTTTTCCCCAAGTTTTTGACCTGTATTTGTCTTTTCTTTCAGGCGCGGTCTCGAGCGGATTTTCAAATGGAGGATCTACTCTTCCTAAGATGCTGAGCAGATTTCCTTCAGGTGAGTAGTAGCGCGAGAGAATGGCGCTGAATGTCTGAATAACTGTTTTCCCTTCCGTGAGCGACTAACCTGCGGTTTCTTTTCCTTCTGTGCAGATGCGGCGCGGCTCTGGAATGGTGAATGGAAGAACCGCTCCAACGTGTTCCAGAAGAATGCTGACCCCGGGTGAGTATTGGATGCCTGAGTGGGTACCTTTTTCTTCTGCAGGTGCGGTGGTCCGGAGAACGGCTGAAGGCGCAACCGATGGGAAGGAATGCTGCAGGTAAGGCCTTCGCTGCTGTACTGACTCCTGTTCTCTTCTCTTTCTTCTCTCAGGTACAGATGGATGGAATTTCTGGACGGGGTGGCTGTAGCAAATCGATGACAGGACAGACACGGTGAGTGTTACGCTGCAGGAGTGCAGAATAACGCGAAGCGTGTTCTGCCTGCAGGGTGTGGCTTAAATAGCCTTGTAAGTAGTTCCAGGTAAAGTAGTCCCTAAACCACACCCTGCCTTTTGGGTAAAGTAGTCCCTCAGCAACACCCTGGATATACAGAAAGGCTTGGCCTAACTAGGCTGAGTAAATAGCTCCATGCAATTCAACACTTATTATGAACCTGGCACCAACAGCGCCAGGACTGAGTCCAGGGGGTCCTAGGGCACTTCTTAGGGGCTTGATAAGCCCTTATAGGTGCTTGTGACTGGGGTGGGCCCATTAGTTCCGGGGGTTTTGGAGCATGCTTCATGACAGCACCCCCCCAAATGCCCCCCTAATGGTGGGTTCTCCCGTTGGTCCCGGTTTGTCCGGGTGATTACGATGGAACCTTTTTAATAGCCGAGGAGCATGAATGTGTTCACTAGGTTCCCACGTTTTTTCATGCGGTCCATATCCTTTCCAGTCTATTAGATCAAAATGTTTTGATTTGATGACCTTTGAGTCCAGGATATCCTTAACTTAGAATTCGGGTTCCCCGTTGACCGTGATCGGTTTTGGTGGTGGTTGCACACAGGTCCCTGATTGTACTGGTTTCAAAATTGAGACATGAAACACTGGATGAATCCTCATGTGTGGGGGCAAGTGCAGTTTCACAGCTACCGGATTGATGAAGGTCTTAATGGTGTATGGACCTACATATTTGGGATTGAAGTTAGGAGTTCCTTTCATGGGTATGTGCTTCGACACCAACCAGACTTTATCCCCAACTTGATACCTTGGAGCTTCACTTATATGCTTGTCTGCTGATTTCTTGTATCTTTCTTTAGCTAATTTCAAATGGTCTATTGCTTGTTTAAAGGCTTGAGTAATAGTATTGCGCAAACTTTGTACTGCAGGCATTTCCAGAATTTGAGGCGGGTCAAGATTAGAGGTTCGTGGATGCATCCGTAAATGGTATAGAAAGGGCTTTGTCCAATGCTGGAGTGAAGGGAATTGTTGAAGGCGTATTCGGTTATCCATAAGATATCTTTCCAACTGCTTTCAGTTTGATGTAACATATATCTGAGGTATTGCTCCAAAGTCTGGTTGGTCCTATCAGTCTGACCATCAGTCTGGGGATGGTGGCTGGTGGAAAGTCTTACGTCGATCTGAGCTAACTCGCAGCACTTTTTCCAGAAATGTGAGATAAACTGGCTGCCACGGTCTGAAATCAGGATGGAAGGGAACCCATGTATTCAGAGTATTTGTTCTAGGAATTCTTTTGCCAGGATCAAAGCTGGGGGTAATCCCTTCAGTGGGATGAAATGGGCCATCTTGGAAAACAAGTCCACCACCACCAAAATTGTGTTGAACCCATTACAAGGAGGAAGGTCAGTTATAAAATCGAGTGACAATGTATGCCAAGGTGTATGCGGAATATCCAGTGGTTGCAGTTGACCTGGTGACTTCTTCTTTAGAGCCTTGTTTTGTGCACAGATTCCACAGGATAGCACAAACTGTTTGATGTCTTTACGCCATGATGGCCACCAAAAGTGTCGCTTGATCTTGGCTTCAGTTTTAGCGATCACAGGGTGACCTTCTACCAGGGATTTGTGGTAATTTGAGATGACCTTTTCTTGAAGTTCCTTGCTGGGCAGATAGAGACGTCCCTGAAAATATGGTAATTGGTTTGAGACTGAGTGGTGAGCACTTTTGGTAGGTCAATCCTTCAGAGTGTTGGTATCCATGGGATGAGTGATTTCCTCGTGGATGTCATCTAAGGTTAGAGACGTTGTAATTCCTAAGATTTTTCCTCCAGGAATGATGGGTACAGGGTCGGGGTTAGTGGACTCCTTGTCTACCCCTATACGAGATAAGGCATCCACCTTACCATTTCGACAACCAGGGCGATAGGTGATTACAAAGTTGAATTCAGCAAAAAATAATGCCCATCGGAGTTGGCGAGATGATTGAGCTTTCACCACCTTCAGCTACTGTAGATTGCGGTGATCAGTGATTACCGTGATCATATGCCTTGATCCTAAGAGATAATGCTGCTAAGCTTTGAAGGCCGCCTTGATGGCCAAGAGTTCTTTGTCCGTAATGGCATAATTCAGTTCTGGAGCCGTGATTTTCCGTGCCCAAAAGGCCACTGGGTGAAGCTGACTGGATTCAGGATCTTTTTGCGAGAGGACCGCTCCCATTGCCAAGCTGGAAGCATCGGTCTCAACCACATACAGAAGATCTGGATGAGGATGTTTCAGGATTGGAGCTGAGGTGAATTTCTGCTTTAAGTCCTGGAAGGCTTTCTCTGCTTCCTCTGACCATTGAAAACGTGTGTTCTTTCGTAGTAAAGAGGTAATGGGATGTACTAGCTGCGAGAAGCCTGGAATGAAGCGACGATAGAAGTCCGTGAATCCGAGCATACTCTGAACTCCTTTAATTGAGGTTGGAGAGGCCAATTGAGGATGGCATCCACCGTCCGCGAATCCATGCGTACACCTTGAGGGGTTAGGACAAATCCAAGGAACTCGACCTCAGTAACATGGAAGAAGCATTTTTCCAGTTTTGCAAATAGTCTGTTTTGTCGAAGTTTGTCCAGAACAGCACGGACGTGTTTCACATGTTCTTGTTCAGACGGGGAATATACCAGAATGTCGTCGATGTATACGACGACATACACATCAATCAATTCTCGCAGGACGTCATTCATGAAATACTGGAATGCCGCTGGGGCGTTACAAAGGGCAAAGGGCATCACCTGGTATTCGAATAGCCCGTATTTGGTGTGGAAGGCGATCTTCCATTCGTCCCCTTTCTTGATTTGTACCAGGTGGTATGCTCCACGGAGATCTAACTTGGTATAAATTCGAGCATCCTTAACTTGATCCAAAAGTTCAGGAATCAGGGGCAAGGGGTAACGGTTTTTAACAGTGACTTGGTTCAATGAGCGGTAATCAATGCAAGTCCTAAGGTCTCCTTCCTTCTTAGGCACGAAGAATAAGGGTGAGGCTGCCGGGACTTGGATGGGCAAATAAAACCGTTAGCCAGGTACCGGTCTAGATATTTCTTTAAGTGCAGATTTTCAGGTTCAGTGAGTGCATTGATTCGACCGCATGGAATCTGTGCGCCAGGTATGAGGTCGATCTGACAGTCGTACGATCTATGGGGAGGGAGAGTGTTAGCTTAGTCCTTCTGAAAAACATCCTGATCGTCTTGATATACCGGAGGTAGCAGGTTAGTCAGACTCATGATCGTTGTGGCTTCCTTAACCAGAGGTTCTTTTACTTGATAACAGGTACGAGCACATTCGCCTGAGAAGGTCAGCCTCTTAGCACGCCAGTCGATGCAAGGATTGTGTGACTCTAGCCATGGTATTCCCAGAATTATTTGGAATTGTGGAGCCTTGATTATATTGAACACAATGGCTTCCCGATGTCCGTCTTGGCACAAAAGTGTCATCTCTGTCGTTGAGTGCGTTACAGGACCCGAAGCGATCTCAGTCCCGTTGACAGTGGTGACTAAATCTGTTGTTGCCTTTTTGCAGAGAGGAAGATTCATCTTTGTAGCCAATTCTTGATCCATATAATTTCCAATGGCTCCGCTGTCGATATATGCTCTGACTGCATGCATTTGTGACAGGTGTTGGTGACTTATGAGGATCATTGGCAAGGCTAGGTGTGAGGTCTGGAAGTCCTTCTTTTCGCTCGACAAGCGGACCTCTACGCTTGTCGGGCAGGGTAGTTTTCCGACTCTAGCTCTGCTTCAACTTTGCCGGCAACCCCAACTGCTTTCTTGGGTGGTTTTACTGGGCACTCTCAGAGGAAATGGCCGGATGACCCACAATACAGACACAACTGTTGTTGTCTTCTCCGATCTCTTTCAGCTTTGGACAATGGCCCGCACACCCCTCCAATCTGCATGGATTCGGCCAAGTCGGTGGTCTTAGATGCATTTTCCTTTGGGCGCACAAATACCCGAGTGTCCATTCTAGCTTGGTCTGCTTTACGGTTCTGTAGTCTATGATCAAGCTGAACCACCAAGTCTATATATTCAGCACAGTCTCTGGGAGGGATGACCACTTGAGCTAAAACATCCTTTAACTCCCCTCTCAAACCTCGATAAAACAGCGTTGTTCTTTTGTGGTCTGGCCAGTAGGTTTTCACTACCAGCCTATTAAAGGTTGCGATGTAAGTTAACAGATCTTCATTGCCTTGATGCAGAGACAAGAGTTCATTATCCAAAGCCTGGCCTTGGGAGTGGCAGGCAAACAGCTTCTCCATGTTCAATTGAAACCTCTGGAAATCCCGCAAAATAGGATTGTGCCGATTGACTAGTGGTACTGACCAGTCCGTCGCACTGCCACTGTGGTACGAAAGCACAAAGGCCACCTTAGATTGGTCTTTTGGAAAAGCTCCTGGTCTACATAGGAAATGTAGTCGGCACTGATTTATAAAGACTGCATACCTTTTTGGGTCTCCTGCAAAGCGTTCTGGAGGTGCCAAAGGTACGGCCCCTGGAAGGACCACCTGAACTGGATTGCTTGGTGTTGTCGGAACCGTTGACCCCAATCCTGGTAACGGTGTTTGCCCAGCCTGTGACTGAAGCAGTCATCTAGCGAGGTCATCAGTACGATCCTTGGCCATGATCAGTTCTCTCCTCAAGGCATTTGTTTCCTGCCGAGCTGAATGTACCTCGCCCCTGAGTTCCCCCAAGAGCTGGGCTAGCTGATCTGTCTCAGAGGTTTCCATGGTAGAGAATTTGTAGAGAATTTGTATAAGGCTTCGCGTTCTGTCACGCTCACCTGGTCTCCACGGGGGCGTAGCACGTGGCTGCACGAATGATGTCTGCACTGGCGTGGCACTCCGCCGATGATGATGCTTGCCGTGACTTCTCCCTTATTATCACCCCAAGAGGCGTTTGTCTGCAAGATCGAAATGAGATATTAGCTACTGGGTGGGGCTGGATTGAACCCACCTCCTTAATCACCTACTGCCCTGCTCCTCTTCGGTCTCACCTTAGAGTTTTGGGAGATAGGCTCTCCGTCCTGCGGTCTCTAGCAGGGGCGCAATAAGCACAGTCTTTCCCCGGATCTAGTTACTTCACTGATCCAGTGGGCGATTGCCGAGTCTTGGAGAGCTGGTTCAAACAGGTAAGTCTCTATGCCAATGGTTACTTGGTATAGGTGCTTGAAGTCTTTGTTTTACCCAAGTTTTTGACCTGTATTTGTCTTTTCTTTCAGGTGCGGTCTCGAGTGGATTTTCAAATGGGGGATCGACTCTTCCTAAAATGCTGAGCAGATTTCCTTCAGGTTAGTAGTAGCGCGAGAGAATGGCGCTGAATGTCTGAATAACTGTTTTCCCTTCCGTGAGCGACTAACCTGTGGTTTCTTTTCCTTCTGTGCAGATGCGGTGCGGCTCTGCAATGGTGAATGGAAGAACCGCTCCAACGTGTTCCAGAAGAATGCTGACCCCGGGTGAGTATTGGATGCCTGAGTGGATACCTTTTCTTCTGCAGGTGCGGTGGTCCGGAGAACGGCTGAAGGCGCAACTGATGGGGAAGGAATGCTGCAGGTAAGGCCTTCGCTGCTGTACTGACTCCTGTTCTCTTGTCTTTCTTCTCTCAGGTACCGATGGATGGAATTTCTGGACAGGGGTGGCTGTAGCAGATCGACGACAGGACAGACACGGTGAGCATTACGCTGCAGGAGTGCCGAATAACGCGAAGCATGTTCTGCCTGTAGGGTGTGGCTTAAATAGCCTTGTAAGTAGTTCCAGGTAAAGTAGTCCCTAAACCACACCTTGCCTTTCGGGTAAAGTAGTCCCTCAGCCACACCCTGGATATACAGAAAGGCTTAGCATAACTAGGCTGAGTAAATTGCTCCATGCAATTCCACACTTATTATGAACCTGGTGCCAACGGCGCCATGACTGAGTCCAGGGGGTCCTAGGGCACTTCTTAGGGGCTTGATAAGCCCTTATAGGTGCTTGTGACTGGGGTGAGCCCATCAGTTCCGGGGGTTTTGGAGCATGCATCATGACATGTAGGCAGTTTCCTTTGATTTTCCTCACGGGCACACCCAGGTTTTACTGGCACAAGCGCTGCTTTCCTCTGCAGCCACCGGGCTTCCACGCGGCTCCCCTGCTGTCTTCTCCCCATAGGCATAAATTGATAACAGGACTGGGTCATTACAGTAACCACATGCGCAGTCTCCATGCCATTTACTAGATAACCTTTTTGATTGTCTGTACGCTATGTATACAGCACAGCTTGCAAAGCCCATAACTCCCTTCCAGGATTGCCACGTTGGTAATGACACATTCACTACAGTCCTCTGCAGAACCTAACCAATGGACCTCTTGCTTTTCCACTGGCACAGTAGCCCTCTGACTACTGATATTGTATAGCGCCTCTTCTCAATGATTCATATAGCATCACTGCCCTGGCAACACCTCTTCAGTGCACATTACAGCGCCACTGCCTTCGCAGCACCTCTTCAGTGCACCACGCACCAATCCACTGCGTGTGACACAAAGCGCCTCTACAATTCTACCAAGCACCTCTTCACATTTTCAGCACCTCTTCACTACCTCTTGCAGCGCCTCACTGCCCTTGCAGCATCACTTCACTGCCTCCAGCAGCACCTCTTAACTGTAACCGCCATGGCTGCTCCCTGATTCAAGTGCCTTCGCAGCACCTCTGTCTGGGCCTTTCTTGCCCCCTCTGCCTCTGTAGCTCCACTGTCTGGTCACACTTGCCCTCACTGCGCCTGCAGCGACTCACAGCCATCCAGCGCTCTTACCTGAGAGAGGATCACTTCTCTTAGGGGGTCGGTGGGTGTCTCCCTTTGGTGCTGACCCCCCCAGCATAGCCGGCTTCATGGGACATGGGACAAAATGGGACATTGGACACCCACCGGCATCCTCTCTCAGGGCTTACATCCTTGCAACTGACAAACCTGGACAACTCTTATTGGTAAACATTCTAAGCCCTGCATTCCATCTCAAGATTCTAGTCACTTGCACCAGTTGTATGCAAAGTTAATCACAACAAATATCTTTGCAGTTTACCATGAAAGATACTTTCAAAGGGCTAATGGGACTCTTTCCGGCCACAAAGATAACTGTTTCACAAATTACTCAAAGACAAATGTGGAAGAGATCCAACTTGTTTTGTCCACAAATTGAATAAGCAAGGCAGAATATGAATAAAGCTGTATGTGCATTTTTATAAGATGTAAGAAGAGCGTCTTTTCACAATGAGAATATATGACATGATGGAGTGAAAGTTTTTCGAAAAGACGGAGTACATCTAACAAATGTTGGAAATGAGATTCATCTTTCTAATATTCAGAATGCTTTGAAATAGATTTTGTGAAAGAAAACAAAAATAAATGAAAAGAGTGTGTAATAAAACATGCGTTAGTAGATACAGTACATACAAAAATTAAAGGGAAAAAGGCTCTTTTGAGCACCAACATCATAGGAAGAAAAGAAGCATTAAAGTGAAGTTAAAACCCCCTTATTTCACTGTGTAGTCTGCAGGCAGATTCCTTGTCCGCCGACTTGGGAGAGACTGAAAAGTTGAGGAAGTCATGGTGTAGGTTGGTGTAATGTGAATCGGAAGCGTAAAAGACTTGAGTATGGCTGAATCACCTCCTACGCACATTACACTTTATGTTTTATATTTTGTATGGTAGAGAAAAGTAGGTGGGACACACAATTTTTGTCACCTTTTGTTGTTCTCTGCTATATAGAAGCTCCAGTTTTGGCGATTGAGGAAGATGTAGTAGAGGAGGTAATTCTACTATGTGAGTCAGGAACTGCCTTCCTTGGGACAGTCGGGTGGAATGTGCGGGTGTCGCGGCACATGGAGGTAGTGCCAAAAGAGTACTGCTCCTTTTGGCCACAACTGATTATGGCTACACACTCATTGCAGCGTACACGGGCAGCCTGAGCTTTTGCCACTCCTCAACAGTGGTGAAAAACCTCCACACCCACGACTCATTCCAACCACTCAACACAGTAGGTACCTGCATCTAGGTGATGTCATCATGATGAAAATGTGCAGACAAGAACATCATTTTAGTTCGCTGACGTCTAATTGGCATTTTGAAAAAATGGATTAATTCCACAAATATACACATCAGATATTTATTTTTGGGTACTTTAAGATAGGGATGTGGAATCAGAATTGGAATCAAAAATAGAGTAATGTTGCGGTTGTAAGTTATCCTGATTGGGTGAATTGGTGACCGAAATGTCATCAAAACGTTTATTATAAATATTTTCTTGATAGGATTGGGTGATTGTTCAGGGAAAGGGTCACAGGTACAGGTGGGGCAATGAAAATCAATATTTCATTGCACAGGATTTATACATAGGTGGATAGTTCTGCAATTTGATTTGTACATTTAGTCATCTGTACAAATAATTTTGCGATCTGATTTTCAAGGTTATGCAACTTTTGGTTGCTGTTTTTACTTTATGTTCTTCATGATTGTTTTCCTGGGTTTCTTCTTGTTCTACATTGTGGAGTATAGGATATATGACAAAGACACATTATAATAACTTATGTATAACGTGCATTATTTCATTGGGTGATAAGATATATACATGTATTTACCATTAGTACATTCTTCATCAGTTACATGCGCTTTGAGAAGAACTCCTCCTGCCACTCAAGTGTACTTGCCATTTCTATGAAAATATATAATATGTACCTTTAGTTATAAATAAAAAAGTGTTACACATTCACTTCATTTGTATAGTTAATGTGTAGAATAAAAGAGAAGGCATTGTTTACTTACTAAGTTCTGAGACAATGTCCTGTTCTGTTAGATGGTTGCACTTCAGTGCATGTGCGCTGTTGGAATGAATTTTTGACATAATGTGTACAGTTATGTGAAGTATTTAGTATAATCCATGATATAGTGTAATGATTTATGAATTTGTTTTCCATTGTGAAAGGTATAATTGTATATAGATCTACATTTGGGTTGTATTAATTGTTTGTAATGTTGCTTTATGTATATTATTTTTATGAAAAGGAAAAAAAGGAATATTGTGTTGTCCCCAGGTACGTTTGCGGACTAGCAATACTGTCTGCGGATGTTGGAATTACTGTATAGCAGGAGAAGTATGATTTTTAGGTATAAAGATTAAATATATAAATTACGAAGTTACAGGAAATTAGGGTATACTGGTAACCTATGAAATTCAGTGAAATAACTTTGTTAAAGGGATGTTATGGTTTATTTGCACTAAAAACCCCTATGAAATTCAGTGAAAAAACCTTTTGTCAAAGGGACGTTATGGTTGGTAAGTAAAATCGAAAAACCCAATAAATTCGCAAGTTATGTTAAGCTATGGAACCTTACCTAGCACCATCGTCATGCACTGCTAAGACTAATGCCCAGGAAATCAAAGATGACATCACAAATGGGTTTTTCGATTTTACTTTCCAACCATAACATCCCTTTAACTAAAGTTGTTTTCACTGAATATATATAGCATGCTTCTATTTGCTCCATTGTTAATTATATCACTGTTACTTTTTCATAAATTGAAATTTCAAAAAAGGATTTTATAAACCTTCCTGGAAACCTCAGTCTGGTTGACCGCCTTTGATGCCATCAGTTTAGAAGTACGTATTTTATTGCCTTAGAAGCGGTCAGATTTCAGTGCAAACGCTTAGGGATCACGCTACAAGCTGGTATGAACCCTCCACTAGATTGATTGCACAGGCCAGGCTATTGGATACTGAACAAATGTTTTGGTGACCAAATCATCTAAACCTCTTCTTGCAAAACATAGAACACAATAATTTTTACATGACTTGAACTAAAAAAACAAAACTACACCTACAATACAAATAGTGTATGGGGGTACAGGTAGTCTTTCCAAAATCCAGCCCTTTAAGCTTTGATGCCTTTTTAGTTATTGAATGTGACTGAAACTCGCCATTCAGATGAAGTGATCATCTGTCCCTATCTAAGTACTATGCCTTTAAAGTTTTTCTGCAAAGCAATTTTTCTTCTGCCAGAGGTTTCAAAGTAGTAATAAGAAGCAAGGTGCCCACCAAGGCTCGCCAAGAACCACATGAACTATCTCAACAGGAGGCCGTTTGAACACTTCGAGGAAGGTGTCTATCCAGGACGTACCCTTAGATGGCCTTGATTCATGAAATCAATGGTTAATATGATCCTAGGCTTTTGCAGAACATGTACCCTTGTATCCAGCATGTCCAAGAAAGAAGTAATATTCTAAAACTCATGCATCGGTAAACACAAAGCAGTCCTTTGATTGGTTGCTCAACCGCCTAAAGTTTGACCTTCAATGTGATGACGGACTGTGTATTTCAACTAGGATCACATGTGCCCCTGTGTTCTAGCGGTATTTCAAAGTGCACATACAAAACCTTGCCATTTAAACATAGTGAATAAAAGAGTCAGTGCCTGATGCAGTCATAACACGTTACGCACATGTAACTTAAAGGTGAGTTTTTAAAATGTCCTCCTTAAAAGTCTTACTCAATTAAATCACGATGGTGGTGGGGAATTGCAAGCAAGATTGGCCTTGATAGAAATTTGTGGACTTGAGCTACTCCAATCTAAAGCAGTCTCTAGATAAAGCAGTCTCTAGATAAAGCAGTCTCTAGATAAAGCAGTCTCTAGATAAAGCAGTCTCTAGATAATTATTTGTGTATAATAAAGTATTAACTAGCAAGATATCACAATGTTCTGGAAATCCTAATTCTAATGTGAGCTCTTCCCAAGCGCCACAGCAAAAACTCAGGGATCCCCTGAATCCACCAATTTGGATAAGAGCTTGTTGTTTGTTGCAGGAGTGATTTAAGGTGCCCGAAATCTAGAGTACAAATGAGTAGGTTGTTGTTTTGGTGGCTTCTGAAAGGGGCACCTTACAAATATGGTAAGTTAAAACACAAGCCTGGATGTTTGAGTTCCCGTTGACAGACATTAGCTCATTACCCCCTAGTATTCCTCCAGCATGGATAACTATTGCCCTTAGTTCGAACTGGAGTGCTTGAGCTACGGAGTATAGTCCATCACCAGAACATTTCCTAAAATCTAGGGAGGCCTCTGGGCACCAGGGAAGCCGACCTGCCGGGTCCCTTGGGCCATTGCTGTGAACTGCCTGGAAGTGCTCAAGGGTGGAATCCAAAGGGTCCCCCTCCCATAGTCCAGAGAATGGCTAAGTAACTAAGGCCTTCTGTCTCTCCAACACATCTCTTTCAGTATTTCTTTTATTCTTTGATGGAGAAGGGGACCCTATCCTGTGTAGTAGAGACACATGCAAACATCAGTTGGAGACACGTGTTCGGGGCAGGTGTGGACTGGGAAACAAAAGAGGCCTTGGGAATACATTTTAAAGTGGCCCCATGTTACACATTTTGATCAAGCCTGACCCATTTTCCTATGAGAAAATTTGGAAATAAAATAGGTTACCACACAAAAGTTGCCCAGAATGCAGAGGCCTACCAGGCAGTCCCCAGAGTTCCCCCCCTAGACCAGTCCAGCCCTGGTTTGGAGCGAGCTGATCACTAGTGCTGCGTTCCTCTCAACCGAAGCAACATGGGATGTCGCTACACAGACAACTCAACAGAGCTACTAAGAACCAACCAGAAGGAGGAAAAGTCTCACCGCAGCATTACTGCCCAGCTCCATGATCCAGCTCCCAGAGAGATGAAATCACACTGGAACAGTAAGAAGGATGCAGATACATACAGAGCCGCATAATGTAGGGGGGTCTTTCACCTGACCCGGCCAGTTTTGGTGGACTGGTGAAAGCACACAGGAGCGTACAATCAACAAAGGATGACACCAATTTCGAGAAACCCCCATGAGAGTCAACCAAGACTTGCCAATGAAACGGGATCCGCTGACAGCATGTAAAAAGGGAAATGGAGCCCGACCGCATGTGATGAACCTCCTGCAAACGGCGACCAGGAATGAGAATAGAAGTGCGTTTGCTGGCATAACTAAGGTGTTTAAAGCTGCGCTTGGTATATGATGTCATCAGTTATACATGTGAGGTTGCGCATTACACATTAAAGGTCATTACACGGTAGGCGGTAACCATAGCGCTATTTGTGCCATGGTTGCCGCCAGTATTTTACCGTGTCCGCCTTGGTTGATGGCGGAATTACCGCCCTACTCCAAGGTGAGCGGGGGCGATAATTCCCCATTCACCAAGGCACTTCCCCATTCCCATTTTTACCCCCATAGGGCTCAATGGGAATGGGGAAGGCGCTAATTACGGTACCGCAAATTGTGGTACCGTAATTAGCACCAAGGTCCCTTAGCGGGCCCGTTCCTTAACGGCTGGCAAAACCAGCCGTTAAGGTCGGGTCCCGCAAAGGGACCTCGTAGTAAGTCGGTAAGGGTTTACCGGTACCGGTGCAAAGATTGACTGAAGCAGGACTAACAGTTTCTCACCAAAAAAAAAAAAAAAAAAAACAGCAGTTAGCGCTCTGCGCCCAGCCTTCCGGGAAACGAGAAGCTCGCAGTGTTTCCTCTTGACTTTTGACTGTTGAAAGTAGGTTAAGGTGCTGCTATGACTGTCCATGACCACAGCTAGTATCGTATTAAGCGCCGTTACATCCTGTCTCATCAACGTTCAAAAATGTGCTGTAATGACGCATACGGTCACGTCCTAATCGCGTTGCTTCTTTAGAGCAAATGCATTGAACTTCCGACACGCAGATATCTGCGTACTTACCTGCACTCGCGTCTGAATACACACGCAGATATCTGCGTACTTACCTGCACTCGCTTCTGAATGCTTTTTTCCTGGGGGGTGGTGGGGGGGCTGTGAGCAGAATGGAAAATGTCGGCTAATGAATATGGGAAGCACGCACTTGGGAAACGTGTCATGCATCTTTCTCCTCCTTCCTCTTCTTGATCGCGAGAGGAGAGGCAACCTATACCTCTTGAACCTGCCTCCTCTTATAGACTCACTGTGACCCCTTCTACAGCTCGTAGGTGTCAATGAATGAATGTGCAAGGCAGCAAGGCACGCTCCTGCAGACCCGAAACCTGCAGTCGGTTTTTCATTTATGAAACCCTTTCTGATATTGAACAAACACCTGCTATTATGTGCTTGTGTGTTTAGATAGAAGATATATTTAAGCAGCACAATGCATTGGACTTTAAATGACTGTGTTGCTGCACTGTGTGTATTGCGACTTCCATTACTAAAGTTACTTTAGGCGGGGGCTCGAAACCTTCATCTTCAGATAAACGGCTTTCTCTCAGTCAGTCCTTTCCTCATTATCCCCTGGCAGCGCCATGATGGCTTCGGCGATAGCGCGCTATAGAAGAAACGGTTTGATTGATTGATTGATTGAAAGCTGCTTTTATTGTGGCCACCTTTATTTTGGTGGTGATGCAGTCAAGATCCAAGGACATGGCATACAATCATGACGTCCACGCGAGCTTAAGTGGACCAATCCGGAGAGAGGAGGGTTTTAAGACTATGGGCCTCATTACACGGATGGCGGTAGGGATTTACCGTTACCGGTAATGGAATACCGGTAACGTTAAATCCCCATGCGGATCACGACCCGGCACACCGCTATTAGCGGCATCGCAAATTACGGTGCCACTAATAGCGGGCAGGCCGTGTGCGCGCGACCCTCCACCCCGTAAATTACGCCATGCCGCTATTAGCACAGCATCACAAGGCCAGTGGACATGCTAATAGCGGCATGGTAAATCCACCCAAACCCCTTACCGCCATGGTGCTAATACCGGCATCGCGGAGCACCCGTTAAGAGGAATGAGCAGTGTTCCCACCTGCCACAGGTGGACACAATCAGCACAGGTGGAGGCAATGGAGACTGTGGCAGCTCAAAAGGAGCACACCACACCCCTTCCCACACCCCTTCCCACACAAAGATGGTTCCAATACTGGCAGCAGTACATGGCCTGGGGGACCTCATTGCAGCGCAGCTGCTACTACAACAGGCAGCACAAAGGAGACGCAGGAGGAGGAGGAGGAGGAGGAGGAGGAGGAGGAGGAGGGCAAGACAGGCACAGCAAGCACCACAACGGCACCTATTCATACCACAGAGGCACCCACCAATCCCCAGGGTCAGAGCCAGTCCATGCAACCTAACCCCTGAGCAGATACACACCCTGTACCGTCTGGACAGGGTTACCATCACCAGCATCGTGGACATGATCCACGACGACATTGTGAGCCTCATAGACATCAGAACTGCCATCCCCCGCTACTGAAGGTGGTGAGTGTGCTCCACTTTCTGGCCACAGGCACCTACCAGCATACAGTGGGACAGATGCATGGCATCTCACAACCAGTATTCACACGCACGGTGAACCAGGTACTCGATGCCCTCCTGAAGCATGCACCTGAACACATATCCATGCCACGGACTGCCCAGGAGATAGCAAACACAAAAGTTGGCTTCTATTCACTGGCAGGCATCCCAAGTTGCATTGGGGCCATCGACTGTACACATGTGGAATTGGTGGTCCCACATCACAATGAAGTAGTCTACCGGAACAGGAAGCAATTCCACTCTATCAATGTCCAAATGGTATGTGACGCCAACAAGATAATCACACATTGCTGTGCCCGATTTCCAGGATCAACACATGATTCCATGGTCCTGCGGAACTCAACTCTCCCACGCTACATGGAGCGAAACCCTGGACAACGTTTGTGGCTACTCGGTGAGTAGCAGGGCAAGCACATGGCAACGTGATTGGGGGGGGGGGAGAGAAACATACTGCAACTGGGAGTGATTGGGGGGGGAGAGATGGGGGGGGAGAGATACATACTGCAACTGGGTGTTGACTGTCGTCCGTAGGAGAAATGGACATACAGATGTACACCAATGTGCATCCGGGAAGGCCACGATGTACTTGGAATGAACCCACATGCAATTTGAAGCTGCACAACATCAATCCAGCAATGCGCCCTTGAATGCATGCAAAGGGATCACCCCTAGACATAGCACTGAACCACACACCTATAGCACCACTGAAGTGATGCCTCACAGCATGGCCACATTGGTGTCAGAATGACAGTACACTCGCAGTGTGGTACCAAATTTGCCTGGGACAGGGACACCTAAGACCTGGCCTCACCCAGGACATGTCAAATGCTGTTGGAGGCATTAATGTTGCATTACTACTTGCAGGGTCAACCTCCCCCTTGCACGTTGCTGCCACACAGACCATCTGCATGTATGCTGTCAATTCAGTACTTGGATCACAATGCAATGTCAATTAGTGTGATGTGAACAGGCCGCTCATGAGGTGAACAGTAACAGGACCCTGTTCATTCCCCCATACAGGTGATGCGGGCTATCCCCTGAAGACCTGGCTCCTCACACCTGTACGGAACCCACAGAACAGGCACGAGGAGGAATACAATCGTGCACATACCCGTACCCGCATCGTGATCGAGCAGACATTTGGACTTTTGAAGTCACGTTTTAGGTGCATTAGCAGGTCTGGTGGTGCTCTCCTGTATGGACATGAGAAGGTGGCCAAGATCACCATGGCATGTGTCATGCTGCACAATATGTGTATCAGACGGAATGTTCCACTGCCCCCTGACGTTGAAATAGAAGCACCTGATGAGGACGATGATGGTGATGAGGACGGAGTTGAAGGGGATGCAGGTCTTGCAAGAGGGGATGGGCAGGAGGGACGTGCTGTGAGACAGCATCTGATCAACCAAATATTCTGAGGAACATGTTTTCGTACTGTCACATGGTAATGGGGAGTCATGCACTGGTGTATGTTTACGAGCACACAATGGACCCTGTCCCCAATAAAGTACACACACACAATGAAGTTGTCCAAGCCAGTGTTTAGATCAGAAACCAGTGTATTGAGTAACATTAAGGTGTGAAAGTGCAAGTCAAAAAACATCCCACCACCCTTCCTCCCACCCCCACAACAGACCCATGACACCCCCCCCCCCACAACAGACCCATGACACCCTTCCCCCCCCCCACAACAGAACCATAACACCCTTCCCACCACCCCCCACAACAGTCCCTCATGTGTTTGCCAGGTTTGCCCTGGCCTATGCACACATAGGGATCCCTATCGACCCCCTATTTTCAATTGTCCTCAGGGGGATTCAGAGGGTTGGCAGATGTGCGCCTGCTGGTGCGCGATGAGCGCCGGAGGGGGCTTGTTTGCCTCGACCCAGAAGATGAGGATGGGGCAGACTGGCCTTGTTGGGAAATGTGGCGGTCCATAGTGTCAGCCATGCGTACCAGGACCTCCCTGAGCCTCCCTATCTCATCGCACAGCCTGTTGGTGTTGGCGTCCATCCGCTCTGTGGAGTGCCTCAACGCCTCCACGATGTTCTCACTGCGATTGGCAGCCTCCTCAACATGCTGCCCAACCAGCACAGACAGCTCTTGTTGGCGCTGCAGGATGGTGGTCAATTGGTGGGCAGTGCTGGGTGAGTGTGCACTTGAGCCTGTGCCCTCCGATGCATCCACCACAGCAGGTGATGGCAACATGGGGGACATGATTGCAGGGACGGTGTCCTCAACTGTGGTATCAGACGCAGGGGTGTGGAATGGCACTGGCTCTGGTGATCCAGGGGGGCTTGGGGTGTGCATCTCCATGGCGTGGTCTAGGGTGTCCTCCAGATCGGATAGGGGGCAGTGGCGGCTGCCTCACCAGTGGAGCTTGCCGCAGCTGATGGTGGGCCCTCGGTGGCTGGCATCGGTGCGGGTGGGTTCACCACCGGTGGTGGGGCCGCAGTTGGTGGTGCAGCTATTACTGCCGTGGCAGTGGCACTCCGACGAAGTTTGGCACTCGTCTGGTGCGGCCTGCCCCCCTTGCCCCTTGATGTTGTTGGGGTATCCGCCGGCTCCTGTGCCCTTGGCCTCTTGCATGTAGCTGTTGCCTGTGTTGCATCAGCGGCATCCTCCCCATCTGTATGTGAGCCTGTCAGGGGCGAGACGGGGGATGGCATTGGTTGCGTTTCAATTTACTTAATGCAGATTACATTAATAATGCAGTTGTGGCAATTGGGACTTAGTGGTTGTGGATGCAGGTGATGTGCCAGTTCAGTGCCTCATCCATGCATGGTAGTGTTTGGGACTTGTCTGTGGTGTTGTGTGCATGTGTGTGTGTGTGTGGGTCTGACACAGGCATGTTGAGGGATGGATGCATGTGTGGATGTGTGTCCATGCATGAGAGGAGTCTGTGCTCGCATATGGGGGGTACAGTACATTCACAGCGCATCCTGTCATGTGTACACTCACCTCCATCAGAAGTGGTTCCCACGCCGAGCTCCATGCTGCCTACTCCCTCTATTGACTCGACGGCAATCATGTTGGCGCACGTCTCCTCCCATTCCTTCATCAGGATTGGGGATCCATCTCCACCAGCACTGGCAATGCGGTGGTTCTCCGCCAGGATGCCCCTCACCCGCAGCCTGAGGTCGTCCCACCTCTTCCTGCATTCGCGCACAGTGCGCGTGCTGGTGCCCACTGCACTGACTTTGGCTGCGACCTCCTCCCAGATGGCTTTCTTCCTCAACAGGGTTGGCCGGCGCATGTCATTTGCGAAGACCACCTCAGCATTCTCCGCAAGGGTCTGTGTCAACATCACCAATTCCTCATTGGTGTATTTTTCTTTGCGCAGCCTGTCAGTCGATTTCTTGAGTGCCTTGGGCATGATGCAGGTGTCCACAATTGTTTGGCACGGCTCACGAATCAAAACAGGTCCAGGGGGCAGAGGATGGCAATGGATTGTGTTTTTAAAGATGGCCGCCGGGCTCTTTCCCGTTCCGGCGCGATGACGCTATTTCCGCTTCCGCTATTTTACGGTCACCGCTAATTACGATGACCGCTAGTAGCGGTGACCGCAATTTGCATGTAGCGTGAGGGCGGAGGTGCTATCTGCACTTTCGTCAAAGCCGGTAAGGGAGTTTTTTGGGACTTTTGCGGCATGGCGGTAGGGTCATTACCGGCATGGCGCTATGCTCGTGTCCGCGTACTCGTAATGGTGCGTAATTAGCGCCCTCTTACGAGGGCGGACACGTTAATAGCGCCATGCCGCTAATATGCGGTTTTTAGCGCACAACGTGTAATGAGGCCCTATATGTGTGTTACAGTGCCGGATTCAACCCCTATGCAGTCGGAATTTAGGGGCGCTCCTCGCAAATTATCTCCTAATATGTTTTTAATTTTACCAACCAACAATTTTAATAAACCAATTTTATCACAGTCTGTACATTGCATGTACGTATTTTGAACTGGATTTCTTTTTACAAACTGCCAGCTGCCAGCAGATGAGCTTTTAAGAGACAAACTGTTATGTGAATCTGATGTCTCTGGTTTATGCACTTTAAGTTGTTAATGGGTACATTACACCAATACAGTATTTTCTCTATAGAGCCTTCGATGTAAAGATTTCTTTTCTTTGAGTTGATTCCTTTTTTCTATCTTTTGGAAACAATTTAAGAAAGCTTGGTTGTAATTTTCTTTCAAGATCAAATCAATATTATTAATTTTGATCAGTTGACGCGGGGCCCCTAAAAGGAGTGGGACCCATAGGACGGTGCCTACTTTGCCTATTTGGTATTCCTGGGCTGATGTGTTGCGATGCTTTCCCATGGCCCTTTATTTAGGCTATGACATCACATACTAATCTTTGGAAGCAGGTTCTCCCACCTGCTTTCCTTGTTCACCTAGTGGTGGCTGTGCTCGAGCATGCAAGGTCAACTAGTAGGTGAATAGATAATCAACAGTGTAACACAATATTAGAATACCAGAAGGGCCACACAGTGATATTATGAACATCTAGCAGCCCAATTGAGAAAACCTGTAGTCGCCATAATGTGAGACTACCAAATAGCTGATAGCGTGCCAGTGTCAAAGGCCGACATTAATATATGATTAAACAGTATTCACCAAGCACCCACAGGCTCAGTGCCCCGTGACTACCACCTTATCAACATACCCACACCCACAGCCCGAAGCGATTATCGCAATCAAGTAAATGCAATTGGCAATGAAAGCAGCAACCACCCAATGTCACCTCACACGCTTAGTACAAACCCAAGACATGTTACCAAATGAACACCCACAGAAACAAACACATGACATGCAAACCTTCAAAACACTCATTTAACACAACACACAAAAAAGGAACAGTCCAAATTCTTTATTGCAAAAAGGAAACATATGCCTGCACCACCGCAGCATTACAAGGAAAAACAGTGACATCCCAGAGAAGGCACAATACACAGAATTATACAGCTCACAATGAGACAAACAAGGAATATCAAAAAGTTACATTGCCCTTGTCCCTTAACCTCTACCCACATGCCAAAGACAATGGGCCTCATTACGGATCCTGCGATTTACTGGCACCTGACTTCCTGGTAACACTGGGGGATTATAACCCTGACGGCCCGGAAAGTCAGGCGCCGGTAAATTGTAAGTCCCCATTCCCATTGAATTCATAGGACACTACGGGAGTGGGGACCACGGAAGCACCAGCACCGTAAAAAATTGTGCCGGTGCTTCCATGAAAACTCTGCCGGCAGGTGCCATTCTGCCTGGCAGATCTGACGTGCCGAGCGGGACGACACCCGCCCGCAGAGTTGTAGTGTGCTGGTCCGGAAACAACAGTGACGCTTAGAAAGAGGCCAAATGTGTATTAGTGTCCCCAAGGCATAGGGACCCCGTGACCTGAAGCACTTAACAATGTAACACTTGCATGAAGGAGTTTCCCATCGATAAAGCAAACCCTGGCCATCAAATACTACTGAAATGCAATCTACATCACACCACCTCCAATCACTGTGAAGCTGACACAGTCATGTGACCCATATGAACATTTAATTCTCATCTTTCCTTTTATGCAATAGGAGGAGGGCATGCATGTGCTAACAGTGACACTAGCACACAACACTGCCCCACTGCACAAAACAGCAATGCATCCTGAAAGATTGGCTAAATATGAGCCTTCTACAAAGCTACAAGCACAATATAGTGGATGAGAGCACACACTTTAATAGAACCCTACACGGCAAGTAGGCAGAGTTTAAATGGCTCACTGCTCCATGCCATCATGCAAAGACCTTATTGCAGAGGCGCAGGTCACACTTTGCCATTCTCTGCCTATTTCCTCTGATGGGTCACAAGGAATAGCGAGTGCCCTGTCCTCTAGCTAGTCTCTTGTGAAGCAGTGGTGGAGTCATCGCCAGTGGTCCTTATTTCCAGAGTTCACTGAGGATGAAGTGCTGGCTGCACTTTAATCGCCTAAAGTCTTCATTGCCTGAAGACATGGTCCCTTTAATGGTCCTTAAAACTATTTCTCAGGACATTGTTATTCAACTCACTGAGGCTGTTAATGACTCTTTTAAGTCTGGGATTATCACTGATAATTTAAAACATGCCTTTGTTGTTCCTTTATTGAAAAAGCCTTGTCTTGATCCGGCAGTTATGTCTAACTTTCACCTTATTTCACTGCTCCCCTGTTTGATGAAGCTTTTGGAATCCTTGGTGTCCCTGCTTCTTAGCACCTTCTTGGAATCTTCCAACTTTTTTCATCCTTTCCAGTCTGGGTTTCGTCCTGGCAGGGGTATGGAGTCAGTCTTGGTTTCTGTTTTGGATGATCTGACTCGCCTGGTTGATCAGGTCAGGGTGGGTGCTCTGATTCTGCTTGATTCATAAGCAGCATTTGATACCATCGACCACCCAACTTTGATCTCCATGCTTTCCACCGTGGGTCTCTCTTGCCAAGTTCTGGCCTGGTTTTCTTCCTTTCTGTCTGGGCGGTCTCAGGCTGTCTCTCTTCCTCCTTTCTGTTCTCGGGGCTGTCTCTATTCTTCCGGTGGTCCTCAGGGTTCTTCTTTGTCACCTACCCGATTCAATATTTATAGTCGTGCTCTTCTGGCTATAATTCATGCTTTTGACCTGCTTTGTTGTTCATATGCCGATGATACCCAAATTATTGTGCGGCTGGATCTCAGTCGGCCGATTGAAAAACTGCTTGCTAGCTATTGGTGAGTGGATGATGAGAAACTGGCTTAGGCTCAACGGGGGAAAAACATAGGTGTTGGTGGTAGGTTCTGCCTCTTCCTCCTTGTTTTAGACCCCAGAGGTTTGGCCAGTGAGTCTCTGCCCTTTCCCCCAGCCGGTCTCATCGGAAAAGACCTTAGGGTAAAAATTTCAGCCTCTTTGTCTATGGCCGACCAGGTCTCACTAGTATGTCAAAAATCTCATTTTAAACTGCGGACTCTCCGCAAAGTTCTACCCTATATTCTGGCCAAGTTCCATGCTCCTGTTGTTTCCTTATTAGTCATTAGTAACATCGACTATTGTAATGCCCTCTATTTGGCTTTTCCCAAACACCTTCTGCGTCGCTTTCAGTTGCTACAGAATGCGGGAGCTAGGGCCATTCTTCGCCCCCTGTGGGGTGCTCATATGACCACTGGCTCCCCGTTGAGCTTCGTGTTAAATTTAAAGCACTGTGTATTGTACATAGGGCTGTCTACGGTACTGGTGCTGAATTTCTTCAAAACAAATTTGTTTTGTATACCCCGTCTAGGCCTCTCCGTTCTCAGAATCTTAGGATTTTACACCCTCCTAGATTCAGGTTTGCTCGGACAGGTGGCCGTGCTTTTTCAGTAGCTGCCGCACAAGCGTGGAGCCAGCTTCCCTTTCTGCTGCGAGTCCCACCTTTTGTTTCGCCGTGCACTTAAGACCTTTCTGTTTTAATCTCTGTTTGATGCCTGTGAATCGGACTGACCTCTCATCAGCGCCAAGATGCCTTTGGGCCTATGTGGCGCTCTACAAATATCGTTAAGATAAGATAAGATGCCCATGTTTACCACTCAATATTCTCCTCAATGCAGATACCACCTGCTGAACAACTGCATATGTCCTGAAGCCACAAGGTACTGTCAGTGGGGTGGTCTTCCCAGCGCCACCGTATAGCCCGTCTAACGGACACTCTCATGTCACCTGCAACGTCTTCACCTCACCAATTAATTTGAGGAAGACCTGAAGCATCAAGTCATTAGACTGATGGGACAGAGGTATACTGAAATGCAGGTGTCTGCGGCATCACTGGAGACATGTGGCTTGGCACTGCCTTGAGTGCTTAATAACTACTACAAATGGGGGCTTTTGTCTTCAATAAATGGTGGCCAGCCACCCTTTTCTGGCCCTTCTCATGCACGCAAGCACCTGGTGGTGTCTGCTGTGCATGCAGCATGCTTCTCACATCTTCCAATACAGACAGACTTCCCATCCATGCAGAGAGGAGGAGGGATATCAAGTGCGTGGAAAGTCGTTGTCTATCTCGTTGGTGGCATTTCTTCCCTCAATTCTTTTGTTGTTCTGATCTGTCCTGCAACCCCCCCTCAGCTTTCGTGACACACTTCTCGAAATCCCCAAAATCCCACGTAATTTAGTCAACAGGCTCTTCACCTCAACTCTGACCGTCTACTACACCTGGCATTGCCCCGTCCCCTCATGGCATTACCTTATCATCTGTTTTGTTGTTACCACTGTAAAGCGCTTCGTTATGTATCGGTATTGTTGTACACCTATGTAAAGTGCTCCGTTATGTATCTGTATTGTTGTATACCTCTGTAAAACGCTCTGTAAAGCGCTCCGTTATGTATCTGTATTGTATACTGCTGAAAAGCACTCTGTTACTTCTCGAAGCTAGGTCCATGCTCAATAAATACAATAATAATAATTATTATTATTATTTACTTCCACGAGAAGCTATGTTGTTTAAACATGGGGCTCCTTCAGCCCAAGGCCCACAATGCTGACTGACCGATAAAGAGGTATGGGGGCCACCAATGTTGGCCCTGTCACCACAACCTGTGTCTGTACCTGTTGTTCCAGCCAGAGAACTACCGACCTGGTCCCCTTCTGATCAGCAGCACCACTTTCCAGGTTAAATTCACCTCTGCTGTCCTGGGCGTGTGTCACTGAAACTTTAGTACCACTTGTCATGTCTCCAGTGCTACCTGTCACTTCTTCCTTCAGATGCAAAACTTCTCATGGGACATCACGGGCATTTGTTTGGGGGAGTGAGTATTTGTGTCTTCTGATTATGGTGAAAAGAGAAGGGAAGCTTTGCAGGGGGCTCGCTTAAAAAGCAAGAACTGCATCATCTCACTAACAAGTAGTTCAAGCGTTAGAAGGCCTGGTGTTATAGCAGCACCCAGTCAGCATGTTCACATCCTGTATCATGCATGGCAGAGCCAGCCTATGTGCTGATATAGGCTCGCCAAGTTTGGCTGCCCTAGACACTACCCCGTTCCCTGACCCACACCCGTCCTGCCCTCCCTGCCTCCTTTCCCCCACAATGCACCTACAGACCATAGTACTAAAATCAGTGTTACTTTTGGTAACCCTCCACCTAACCTCACCACAGATGACCATTCTGACATTATCAATAACTCACGCAATTTGCTAGAGCATCGCCCTACAGCCTACCCTAACCTCATGACCCGTAACGAGAGACTAGGTTGTAGACTCCCCACTTTACTTAGCAAAATGACCAACACTCCTACAACTAAAATCACTAATAAAAACACCATTGCAAACACTGTGCCACTCAAAGGAGCTTTACTTAATGCTAGATCCCTTGTGGCCCACCATACGGAAATTGCCGATATCATCCGTTCAGCAGACCTGGATTTCCTCGCCACCACAGAAACCTGGCTTCATGCCGCAGCAGGTCCCTCTCTAACCCTCGTGGTTCCAGACAACTACTGCATCCTCAGGGCCGACAGACCTAATGCCCGTGGAGGAGATGTAGCACTTATATTCAAATCCTCGCATGACATTAGATCTGTGACCTCTCTTCCTCTAAATTCCTGTGAACACCTATCCATTAAAATTCAAACCACCCCTCAGAATACTATCACCCTGGAACTAATATATAGACCCCTTGGTCCCATAGGTTCCTTCGAGGAAGACATAACGTCCCTCATAGCTGAAAAATCTAAACCTCCATCTCAGAATATTATTCTAGGTGACTTTAACTTGGGATACAATGATCCTCACGACACTTCAGCATCCTCCCTTGCTAATGCACTTTGCGAACACAACTACAGTCAACTTAACACCTTGCCTACACATCAGAAAGGTAGAACCTTAGACTGACTCGCTGCCCACAACTGTAACATTATCTGCAAGTACCCCTAACCACTTACATGGACCGACCACTTCCTACTTTCATTTGACATTAGCACTAATAACCCACACCACATACAGTGCCCACCTGCACCAGCATGTCTGACGAGAAATAAGCGGAACATCACCGCTGAAGCCCTCATCCCACTGGTTCGACTCATCCTAAACATGATCCCCAACACATCGGACCTTAACTTACTAGTAGACACCTACAATAACGCCATGACCAAAGCTATCGACCTTGTTGCCCCTCTAAAACTACGCAAAGGCAAACCCAATGCACATCTTAACTCCTGGTACACACCAGAACTTAAAATACTAAGAAATAAAAAGTCCAAAATGAAAACCCTTTGGAAAATGAACCCATCAGAGGAACACAAAACCAATCTCACCAATGCATCCTCCCTTTATATAATTCACAGTAAAAAGGAAGCCTACAATATAAGAATAAGTAATGCAAGTTCCAGTACCAAATAATTATTCACCATCCTGAAGGAGTTAGAAATCCCCAATCCACCTACGGACATGTCCGTGAAGGACCAACTCTGGTGCACTAGTATCCAAGATGCCCTTGCGAACAAAATTACTGGCCTACAAACAAAAATTGAAAGTAAAAGATTACAACTTTCCAATAGTAGACCCACCCCTACCCCTCCTATCCCTAGCCCACCTACCACCCCTAACACTAACCATGGCTTCACCTTCAAAAAAGTAACCGTACCAGAAGTGCAAAAAATCATAACCTTCCTTAAACCATCAAACTACAAATGGGACAGTTGCCCCGCAAAGATTATAAAAGATGCAGCAAGAGACCTCGCCCCCTTCATTTCTAAGCTCATAAATGTGTCATTCTCCACTAATTCGGTCCCAATAATTTGAAACAGTGGTGGGTCCTCCCGCTACTAAAAAACAGACCTTGGACCCAGCCATCCCCACAAATTACAGGCCTATCACAACCGTTCCCTTCCTGTTAAAAATCCTTGACAGAGTTGCTTATTTGCAAATTCAGCATCACTTAGAGTCCAACCAACTACTCGGATTGCGTCAGTCTGGCTTCCGGCCTCAACATCGAACGCAAACTGCCCTTGTTGATCTTAAAAGTCAGATTGACGAAATTAAAGATAAGGGCAAGGCTGCCATCCTACTCCTCTTAGATTTCACAGCAGCCTTTGAATTGGTCAACCATAAAATACCCTGCAACCACCTCTCCTCTGCCGCCCACTTTTTCCCCCTCTGCTGTCACGTCGATACAGTCCTTCCTGGCCAATAGAACCATGAGAGTCTTCTCTCCGGTGGCAGCAGCAGACCCTATCCCTATCACTTGTGGTGTCCCACAAGGCTCATGTGTTTCACCCACCCTATACAATATCTTTACAAAGCCCCTCTTTGATAAACTGGATAGTCTGGGTGTCACCTACACAAACTACGCGGATGACACCCAGATACTCCTCACCATATCGGGCAATTACAATACTGATGTAGCCAGGATCAATGAAATCTTCTCTGTCATTCAGGCATGGATGGCCACACATGGCCTCTGCCTGAATGACGAGAAGACTGAACTGCTCATTGTTGGTTCACAGAACAACTTACAAAAACGAATTCCAAATTACTCCAACATCATAATTGATGGCAATACCATCCCGGTCGAGCGATAATTAGTAAACTCCAAGTCCTTCAAAATAGTGCGCTTCGGGCAGCGCTAAACATTCCCAGACGTGAGCACATCTCTGCCACCAGAACCACATGCAAATGGCTCACCATTCAATATAAAATTGATCTAAAAACACTCTGCCTCACTTACAAAGCTCTCAACCATCTAGCCCCCACCTACCTGACCAGCAAATTCACCATGAAATCTTCCATCAGAACCACGCGATCTTCCAATACCTTATGTCTCACAGTACCTAGCTTTACTTCTAAAAGAGCCGGTGGCTCGAGCTTCACTGTCCTCGCCTCCCAACTCTGGAATGCCCTGCCACTGAATATTAAGTCATCCAAATCCCTCCAGTCGTTCAGGAAACTTGCCATCGGGTGGCTTCTGACAAAAAGTCAACCTTCAAGTTAGATTTAGCTATAACTGCACTTATTGAACATGTCTCATTTATGTCATTATTGGTTGCTATCACCTCCACTGTCTGTATATTCTGTATATAACTGTTGTTCAAGTTGTTTCAAGTATCACTGCTTATTACCAGGTACTGTGCCTTGTAACTTGTACTAAGCACCCTTTTACTCCCGGGTTCGGAGCGCTATAGAAATAAAAGAAACAAACAAACAAACAAACAAACAAGCTGATAGAAAAGGCGAGGGGGGCATAGGATTGACCATGCACTTCAGTATCAGACCATTTCCATGTGTTAGTGGAACGCATGGCTCCATCGACCCCACTGATCATAGTGCACAGTACAATGGCGCACTAGGACGGGCTTGGCCCAGCAATGCATGACATACATGACAAACTGACCTCGATTCTTTCCTAAATAAATCATCCTATATGTAATGACCGGTATTTAAGGATTTCCATTTCCATTTGGGATCTTGGTGAGAAATGTGGGTCTCCCCAACAACGTATTGGAGATATATATGCTGAAAGAAAGGCCATGTCAGCTCCCCACAGCCTTAAACCCCTTCAGAAAAGGAGTTTCCACTGTTATTACCAGCTCTGACCACATGGGGTTACCGAGGAATCATGTGTGATCCATTCCACCTCTAGGATGGTGACCGGGCTGTCGACGTTTATGGGCATACTGTTTGCAATTGCCCTTCAGTTCCTGAAGAGGCCCCTGCCCTTTAAGCTTCACCTCTTCACCTGGTGGACAATCCACTGATCTTTAGGTATGGCTAGCCACTTAGGGTAGTCCCCCTTGGAGTCAGCAAGATGCAGACACAAATCAGAATGTGAGGACATAAATGTTCACACCATGTACCCGTAAATCTACTATTCAAATCTCTCAGGCCTCCAGTTTCCCAGTGTTGCCAACTCATGGTCTCTTTCTTACGGGAATATTCTGGAACCTCTCAAATATTGAGCCAGATTTTTTTCCAAACTTTTGCCAAAGTGCCACTCTCTTGCTATTATATTTTTGCTGCTCACTTCAGAATCACTTCACTTCCGTTCTGTGGTAATTGACAGAGTCAGTAGGCAGATTCATCCTGCTCACTCCCATTGTGTTTTGTGCATGCCAAAACAGATGTGGCCAACAGTGGTAAAAGGGCCAAACCGACCACATACAGACCCACTAACTCCAATGGAAGAGGAGGGTAGGACTGTAAGTCTGTCCCATCGCCTGTCATTGGTGCATTGTTTGGGTTGTACTGCTTAGCAGCTTCAAGCTCCAATTTCTTTAGCTCCGCATGATGAGCCACACCCCCCTTCTTTTCTGCCAGGTCCACTTCCCACTTGGAATGCTCAAGCTCCATTTGTTCCCCTTCCAGCTCGCAGACTTGGTTCCGCTCAACCATTTGGGGGCCTTTGGCTCTTCAACTTGGATCTATGTGCTAATACTGAGAAATGTAATAACGAAAACTTTTTTAAAGAATAGATAATACTGAAAAAATACAGATTTTTATTTTTTATTTGGGGGGTCCCACTCCCAAGCCCCCCGTTCCCCTATGAGCCCCACCTAATCCCCTCCCCACCCATTTTAAACCCTTAATCCACCCAATATATATTTTGAATTAGAAAATCAGTGTTTTTTCAGTATTTTCTATTCGTTAAAAAAGCTATCTGTTATTTTATATTTGTTAATATCACTGGATACCCTTTGGGCTTACTGCACAACAATCCCAGACTCACTTCAAGTGGAAAAGGTCACTTTAATGTGACAGGCCACAGCTTACAAAAAGCATGCTAACTTGGCTCCTGGCCTTACAGACTAACAGATCAGTTAACAATTGCCAAACCAATTAAATAATTAAATAATAGACAATGCATCACTATCTGCCCCTAACTCCCTCCACTCCGGCTCAATACCTCTCAACCTTCATTCCTGTTTTCTCCCATTTTCTCCCTGAGGCCACATCACTCCTTCTTCAGTACCTCTTCCCCCTCTTTGTACCCCCGGCCTAACCTGTTTTGTGTAAACAGCGCCACCCCCCTCCTTTACCATGCTAGTACGCCCCCTTTGCTTCCCCCAACCATCCTCCAAAGGGCCATGTCCCTGGCACCAGAATAACCCTCCCCTGAGGTGTTCTTTTTGCCCCACCCCATCACTCTCATCTACCTCCAACTCTTTATGATATCTTCCACCACCATCCTAACATAACACAAATAGTACTGGTTCTCCTTAAGTGACAAGTGCACTCCATCCTTCCTCAAACAAATCAAAAGCTTCATATCTGATCTCTTGGTGCGCCAGCGTTTGCACCCCACAGGACCTGTAAAACTTCCCAATTTTCCTGTTAATCTTTTTCCTCATCCCTTTCACCGCCCTTTCTTTACAGCTCCCCGCCATACCCTCCTTGGCACCAACTTGGTCCAAACCAATCTCCCTCAACCAATTAAGGTCCCTCTTCATCATTTTTTAACAATGCCACACCCATATCCCTGACCAAATCGTTCTCCCCTGCATGTAAAACCAGAGCCGCCAGAACACCATGAAGCTCTCTCATACCCTTTAGCATGGGCAACAGTTGGTCCCACCTGAGCCCCCACACACCCCCACGTCAGACCATCTCAACAATGCCACATTATAACTACACCCCAACTAGGTCCATTAAACCCTTATTGCTGCATATTTCCCTTCCCATTTCACTATGGATTGTTCGCATATCCAGATCTGAGGTAACTCACCACTCCTCTATGCCATATCGAAAAAGAAAAAGACAGAGAGCCTTCTCTCCGACAAACCCTCCGCTCCCCCCACCCGGATGCTTTTTGTTACCCAACAGCCCCCTTTTCCCAGATCTCTGATGTATCCCTTGTACTTTGCCCGTTTCCATAGCCCCAAACTCTTCATGCTCTCTTCAGACAGAACCAGCCTGTTACCTTCGTACGCTGCCCCATCCTAAAATAATGAGTCCCAGAAACCTCTGCCTTCTCGCCCAATGCCAACAGAGCTCTCCTCATCACTCCAAAAACCTGAGAAGCTGTCACCTCTGACCCGTTTTCGTGCTGAAAAACCAAACCTTCTCTTCCCTCACATCTCTCCTGCCACAGTGCTCCCACCCTCACTGGACAACACTCCTTACTGCCTCTATCCAGACACACCCAAAATCCCTTGCCCCTCTGATCCGTTTTTGATTTACACATGTTTATATCCATGCCATCAACTGACAAATCCCTGCCCGCTCCTGTAAAGTTTCCCGTGCTGCTCATGCTTTCATAACCCAACCCCTTACCACCTCTTCTGGTGTCCTTTTCTCCCACCGCTCACCTGATAACCAAACCTATTCTTATTCTTTGTGTCGGTCCAATGTTTTGTTTCATAACAGGGCACAACTCTGCCCCCTCCCCTTTGCAACCAAATAACTTATATTTCCTTCTTTATTTAGTGATTTTCGTTATTTATTTATTACTATTATTATTCTAAAATCAACATCACTGGCCCAAACCTCCCGCAATTAAACCATTGTACTCTGCACTAGAAAACGTATGCTGCACAACCACCTAGGGCCCTACGCCCAAACCTTGTTCACCCCACCTCGACCAACCTCTCCCCCTCTAGCCTGCTAAACCCACATTTTTCACCAAACCCTGCCCTCTACTTTCGAGCCCTCTAACCAACTCATTACCCCGCAACCACTTCCTCAGAGCCCTAAAAGGCCCTTGCCAACACCTTTGACCCTTAACCTAATTTGTTTTTTTGTTTTGTTTTAGAGCCACACCCTCTTGTCCTTATGCACATGCTCCTTTCCCCCTTCTTCCCGATACCACCTGCCCACCAGCCTTCTGCTGCCACTAAACATGTTTCTGTCAGAAAACCCGAGCCCTCACCGATGCTCCCCTTATTATTTATTTCTTTATTTTGTCCAACTAAGATGCTTGGCATGTGATGTGGTGTCAATGCAGTAAGTAGTATTGAGGACATCACCCCGGTCCCTCTATCAACCGTATGCTCTCCCAGTCAAGGACCCCCCAACTGTTGCTGCAACTAACCCCTTTTCTTTCCCATATTCATCACTTCGACCGCAAACTGTCTCCCTTCCCCATCCTTTCCAATCACTGTAATGCCTTGCAACCCAAGACCAATCTCAGCCACATTTGCTTAGGGGGCAGCATATTGAACAGCATCTCATGGCCATCTCCCAACCAATGTACTCATGCATGGGTACCCCATCTGTACTCCCCCAACAACAATTGCTCCCTGCTCCTTGCTCTGCATCCCTCATTATTGCTCCCCTAATGCACCGGGGGCCGTACCTGCATGCTCTGTCCATACAGTTTGATTCCCTCTCCACCTGCCCACGGTAACTCCACCACCCTCCTCATTTGTCAATGTGCCTCCGTGTTCACCCCTGTAAATACTTGCTCCCCATCTCTTTGCTATGCACCTCACCTGCTGTCCCCCCATTGCACCAGTTGCCGTACCCACACCCTCTGTCCTTGCAGTTTATTTCCCTCTGCGCACTGTACGCAGTGACACTGCATCTCTCCTTCTTAGCCAATGTACTCCATGCTCCGCTTGCAAATGATCCATGCCATCACTGTTCCTCCACTGCACCATGGGCCGTCCCGTCCATGCAGTTCAGGCCACATATTCCCAGCAACCAAAACTCCTCAGGATCCTGTCTGATCCACTCTTGCCCAGGACATCCCGTAATCCTCTGGTGCAATGACATCATTCACGGACATGCCCTCTAGCCATGATAAATGATGAATCAGTCTGAATTCTCTGGCTGCTTTTTTAGGCACAACGCCTTAAGGCAACACCACCAAGTCACATGGCAAGTCCAGAAATGGCCCAACCACTCTTCCCACCACCACCTCCTTCTGCAGCTTCACCCTTACCACCTCCAAATTCTCCCTAGCTGACTTAAGGTTTTCTGCCCACCACTGCATCCTCGGGCCCTCGTATCCCAACTTAAATCCTTCACCCAAAATCCTGGCCCCTTCCCTGTCCAGGTAAAAACTGAGCCAGTCCTCCAACACATCCACTTTAACTGGAGTATAGGCCTTTCCCCACAAATCCACGCCCTGCTCCACGCCCTCCTCCACCCTCCTCCCTCGGTTTCCTGTTGCAAATCATTGTTTAACAGGATGCCATCCTGCACAACTGCTGCACTCATGTTTAAATGTGCAAACCAGTCTAGAGAAGCCCTCTTTATTAAAGGCCCAGCATGCTGCTGATGGCTGACCCCTGCCTCCTCCAATCACCCCATCAAAGATGGGGTGACCAGGAAAGGGACCCTAAGGCATGTGTAAACCGCTCGCTGTATGAAGTGGTGGGGGGGCGCGCGGGTGCCTTCCACTGCAACCAGAAGTCCATATCGGTCTCCCCATACTGCCTGCATGTCCTCACCCATCCTTCCCCTGAACTCTTCATCATACCTCACCCAAGCACACCCCCAAAAACTTGTAAAAGCTTTCCTAATCACATCCATATATTTTAGCGAAGCCACACACCTCTCAGGGAACTTCTCACAGTACAAACTGGCAACGATTATAAATACGGAGGTCCAATTTTTGATGGTAACCGGTACCCTTGGTCCTGATGCCAGCTCCCTCTTCTCCTCCTTCAACCCTTCCTTGGTTCTTACCTCCCAATGTAATAGCTTGAACACATCTACAAATTCCCCAGCCCAGATTTCCTCTTTTGTAGCAACCATCAAATGCGCGCCCAGCGGCTTTGTAATACCCATATAGGGTAGCTTCTTCATCTTCTCTGCACTGTCACCTCTACCAACTGTGGGCACCTCTGTCACCCCTTGTACCACTGAATCCGTGACCTTATCTGTCTGCACTTCAACTGAGCCGACAACTGTGCCATTCACCCTCATCAATGACCCTTGTAGACACACTCTCATTCTCACCCCCCCAAGGTGCACTGATACCCCTTTCTGTGTCCCCTAGATAGTCCCAAACCTGACCCATGCCGCAGATCATTCCCTTTCTTGCTCACCTCTTACTGCACCACCGTCACCTAGCTGCATCATCCTGGGCTCCACAGCGCTACTCCTCATTTCTTTTCTCAACAGGCTCCTACATTCATGTTGAAAGTGCACGATCGGGCCGGGCATATCCTCATCGGGCCAGCACGGGGCATCCATCCCAATGCTCCTGTGTTGTCTTCTCATCTGGGCGGGGTTGCACCAACACCTATCTGCTCCTCTTCTCTTCTCGGGTGAGGCGTTCCTTCCTCCACCCTGCATTCCATCGATCTAGGGGCTGTACTGTACCCTCTATAGGATGCCTGCTTCTTCTCATCAGAGGGACCGCTCTAAAACCCACTCCTTCCTCATCTTCTACAACCACGGGCCGTGTCATTCCCTCCGCGTACCAACCCGCTTTTTGGGGAGGTCATCCTATGCCTTCCCCTGTCTCTGCCATCTACCCGGCAGAGTGTCCTCCTCCTCCCACCTGCACTCTTCTTCAGGCATTTCCCACCTCACCCTCTCTGCACTGCCACACCCCTTTGATCAGTCCCCTCTCTACCGTCCTCACTGACATGCCTTGCGTGCACCTCCATCCCAACCCCTTCTACATTTGCACCGCTGCCCATACCTGCTGCACCAGGCCCACCTTTTGACCCACCACCGTCAGCTACTCTACCCCTTGTTGCTCTCCTAGGCCTGTCACCCCTGCACCTCCTTGCCCCTTTATCCCATACCTCTCTCCTCCCCGCCGACGGGCTGCACGCCACCACTGCTGCGAGGGCTCCATCCAAAGCCACACTGCACTGTGTCCTCCCACCACCTGACCCCTTCTCCCCCGTAACTTCCTGCACTGCTCCTTCTAGCTGGGCTCTAGATGCCCTGCTGATAATGCGCAGTGCCTCCCGTAAGGCCTGACATACCCCTTGTCTCCAATTCCTCCCCTCTCAAAAAACCCAATGATAAACCCAGAGGGGATCTCCTACTTAATCTGTGCCGACACCAACTACCAACTACCTGACCACAGGCGCAAAGGATATCCAACTAATCCCTGCTGTAATCCACAATTACTCCTCATTTCCCTTCATTTTAATGTATATATACATATTACATGGCCTGCGGTAGCAGCCATGTAGTTATGGTTGAGTTGCTAAACCCATAGAAAAAACACTTTCTGGGCGGCTTATAACTTCGCTCCCCTGGACGAATCCTCACCAAACGTAGCAAAAAAAGTATACGGCCCATTCTGAATTTATTTGCAAAGTTTGGTGAGGTTTGGTCAAGGTGGGGCAAAGTTATAGGGGGGTCCCAAAATTTCTTTTTTTCCCAGACTTAATGGGAACAAATGTGCTCACTCCTACAGCCCAAACCGCTGGACGGATTTTCACCAAATTTGCGGGTGGAGCGGCAGCTTGGTCCCAAAAGCGTGTTTTTGTTCATTTGGTGTAAATCCGTCTGGTATTTTTTTTAAAACAACCAAAACGTAAGGCAAAATAATTTGTGATATCTATGTCCGCTCCGCGGACACACTTCCCTGTTCGCTCCATGGACAGGACACCGATTGGCTACTAGACTTGCGTCATGTCTGCGGACACACAACGTGTTCGCTGATTGGTTGGCATGAAGCGTGAGGTGCACCAGATTTTTTGAAACGCCCTCCATCTTGGATTCGTGGACATCTGTCAGTGTCTGCGGACATCGTGGGTAAAATCATATTAAAAAACACAACATTGCACTTGTCAAACTTAGCAAATAATCTCTGGGGAGGTGAGGGGTGATGAGAATGGGATGGAATATGGCTGCAAGAAGCAAAAAAACAGGTGTTTTTTGCCGAGAAAGTCTGCAAACAGTTCGGATGTTCCCGAACTGTCCTGTGAAACTTTGCGAACACCTCTGCATTACTGGTTTGGTGAAAAGCAGTTCTTGGATGGCTTATAACCTTGGTGCCACTTAATGGAACTGCATGTAATTTTGCAATAATATTCCTGACCTGATCCTGAATGAGTTTGTAATGTTTGGTGGGATTCTATCAAGAGGCGGCACAATTAGAGGGGGGTCCCAAAATAATGTAAAGGCTTATAAATGAGGTGCCATTTGACGAATATACACTTAATTTGGCAAAATGATAATACATATAGATAGAAATGTTTTTGCGAAGTTTGGTGGGATTCTATAAAGAGGGGGCAAAATTAGAGGGGGGGTTCCAAAATAATGTAAAGGCTTATAAATGTGGTGCCTTTTGACAAATCTACACAAAGGTTTGCAAAAAGATTATTGATCTAGATATAAATGTTTTCGTGAAGTCTGAATGGATTTTGTTAAGTGGGGACTAGGTTATATGACGATTGTATGTGCATCATTTGACACTTTTGAAAAAATAAAACATGGTGGATTTCCAGCAAACTTGTTTAAGGAGCATTGAGAAGGACCTGAAAGCATGGTTTTGCAAATGTGCCTGTGTTTTATTTTTTAATGTAGGTACAAAAAATAGTGATATACCTTTGGTGACTGAGGTGTAGCCTGTGGCCATGTGAAGTGGCCAGATTGTCCGGGTCATGGAATAAGGTCATGATCCGGACAATCTGGCTACTGGCCATGACCACGAGGGACAAAACATGGGGTTAAAGTGGCCATGTCCACCTGGGACTGGCTTTGTGGTAAAGTTATTCGAAACTGGGATAGATTTTAAAAGGAAGAAAAATGTGCTTGTGGTAATATGGTCATAGAGTTCTCTTTTTGCCTTTTGCAGGCTGCCATGGAAAGTGAAGAGGAGCCCTGTATGGAACCCCGCCTTCCCTTTCCATGGTGGCCATCTTGGAAAAGGATTTTTCTTCCTACACCGGGACGCCAGAGGCAGGAAGAAAAATCCTTTTTTTTAGCACCCTAGGTTCCCGCTTTGGGAACCTAGGGTGCTAATGGCCTTCATCCCCCATTACAGGTGCTGGAATGGGGGGATAATGGTCCAGAGACCTCGTTATCCACCCTCGCTTCGCTTAGGCTGATAACTTGGGCTGCAGAGCTGGTATCCACCATTCCAGTCCCTGCAGCGGAGGTTGAACGCCACAATAATTCCATTAGCATAACACAAAATGCAAATAGAAATGTTGGAAAATCTTATTGAGTGTATGTACTTTACTAAGAAATATAAAGTAGATGGAGTCTATATGTTTTTTTTGTTCTATTTTTTAACTGTGAAAGGTGGTTCCTAAAGGAACATTTATTTTGTAGTTTTTGGATGTATTTTTATTTTTTTGACAGGAGAGCTAAGAACGAAAGGTGCGGAGGGAAATGAGGGAAGAGACACCAAACACTAATATGGAGGGGTAGGTGGACAGGGGAAAATGTTGCACGGTTTATTCCTATGGTGGGGGGCAGTGTTTCTCATGCTCCTTAATTACAGCAGTGGTGGTGGCTCTTGGTGAGGAGGGATGGCATTAGCTGATGCCATTTTAAAATAAATTGCAGTTTTGCTAAAAATATGTACTGTGTACTAGATTGTTAATGGATAATGAGTAGGAATAGGTGTTGGAGCTGTGCAATGGAAATTTTGAAGTTGAAAGTTCCTAGCTCAGTAGAAAATGCAGTTCCGAACTGTCCACGAAGCACAGATCTCATCGTGAAGTGCGGACGGGTTCTCGGACACGTCAACAAGCCGCGCACCAGCGTATGTGAAATACATTTTGATGAAAAGTCCCTACAAGGAGTTGTGTTTATATTGTTGGTAACAAGATGTCAGGGGTGATCGGGAGACCTATCATGAACTAATTAATCTATTAAAGAATGTACTCATCTAAAATCATTGTATTGGAGTGTTGTTGTTAATACAGAAACCTAATCATATATAAACGTAGGCAATGACTGCAGCATGCACCATAGAAATACACTATTTATAATGTAATTTTGGATAGTACAATAATGAATGCTACCTTATCGGAGTTTTGTGTAATGTTAAACATGTAATAACTAGCTAACTATTCAAGACTTACAACACTTGTGCTGGTACAAACAATACATATGAAGACCACAATGCATATAAATGAGAGGCATATACAGGGAAGGTAAAGTAAGGAAGAAAGAAGTAGCATCATCAGAAAATTTTAATGACATTAAAGTTTATCTTCATGTATACAAATGAATTGTGTGTTTGAGGCCTGCTCATTCCCCCATGTATGTGCACCGTGAGCTAAGACCAAACCCTAAGGAAAGTACTTAAAGAAAATATCACAAGGTTAACGTCTAGATACATAGTATCTTTTTTCAATTTTAATATTCTGATAGTCAGTGAACAAAACTACCAGGTCTATATATGTCAGTGAACAAAAACAATTGGTCCAGAAAAGTGATGTCATCAGTGATGTCATCAATGACATTTGTGATGTCATCTTTGATGTCCTGTGTGTTAGTTTTAGCAGTGCACGGTGGCGGCGCGAGTTATGGTTGCTTAGCTTACTATAACTGGTGAATTTCTGGGGTTTTTCGGGTTTACTTGTAACCATAACGTCCCTTTCATTGAATTTCATAGGTTTTTATTAGTGCAATTTAACCATAACATGTATATGGCCCACTGTGAATTTTATTGCAAATTTTGGTGAGGTTTGGTTCCGGGGGGGCAAAGTCATAGGGGGGTCCCAAAATGTCTTTTTTTCCCAGACATAATGGGGAAAAACCTTGTGCACGCCTACAGCTCAAACCACTGGACGGATTTCCACCAAAATTGTGGGAGGAGCAGCGGCTTAGTCCCAAAAGCGTGCTTTTGTTAATTTGGTGTAAATTCACCCAGTAGTTTTTATTTTAAATTTTTTATAAATGGCCAAAACATAAGGCAAAAAAATGTGTGATATCTATGTCCGCTCCGTGGACAAAACTTCCCTGTTCGCTCCGTGGACAAGATACCGATTGGCTAATTTGCTTGTGTCATGTCCGCAGACAGGCAACGTGTTCTCTGATTGGCTGGGGTGAGGCGTGAGGTGCGTCACATTGTTTCAATGCGCCCGCCATCTTGGATCGGCCGACAGCGTGGCGGCGAACAGAGGCAAAATCCAATTTTGGAGAGTGTGTTGGTGTGCAGAAGTGCTTGGGGAGGGTTGGGGAGTAAAAGATGGGTGAAATACTGTATCTGTTTAGGTGGCAGGTGCCCCTGATGTCTTCGCCATGTGCATGTTCAATATCCCCTATAAGCAGGCCACATACCACAGTCAAAATGTTTGATATTATAGGTGTGTTATGGTGCAATGGTTGTAGCCAGGGCGTAGAGTCTTGGGGCATGGGCGAAGGCCGTAGGCCGTAGGCTATGCACCCAAGACTCTATGCCCTGGACACAGTGATTTGGTGTTCTTTGGCTTTCTGCTTTTGATCCATCCATTCTTTGGCTTTCCTCCTTTTCTCGGCATCCCGTTCCCTGGTCTCTGCATTTTCAAAGGATGGCCGCTGTGATGGTGGGGTCAGTCCTGCACCTCTCCGCAAAGAGGTCTTTTGTGATTGCCGGGGAAGGGCATTGAAAGACAGGTACGCAATGTAGGCTTCCGCTTCCTGTTGCATGCTGTTTTTCAGTGCGCTTTTGGGGTGCCGTGACAGGTAGTCCGCTGGGTTGACTTCAAACCCAGGCTTGTGAACGACTGTGTAGTCGTATTCTTGTAAATGAATACCCCACCATTCTATGCATGGTGGCATCTTGACCTTGAGATTCCCAAAGAGTGACAGAAGTGCTTGTTGGTCCGTTATCAGAATGAAAACCGTGGCCAGGCTCTCTCGTTCGGCCTGAGAGTAGGCCTGCTCAATGATGGTGAGCGCTCTACTGGTGTATGCGACTACGCCCATGTGAAATTTGTTCCCTGGGTTGGTTTGGGTGAGGATTGCCCTCAGCCCAACCGGACGTGATCTCGGTGTCCCAGCCTGGGTTGAAGTATGCCAGTTGTCAATTGTTCGCCAGTTCACGCTTGATGGTGCAGAACGCTTACTGACATTCTTCATTCTACGTGTAGGGGAGGTCTTTCTTGAGGAGCTGCCTGAGTGGGTTGGTCAGTGTTGCATAGTGTGGCAGGTACCGGGCACAGTAGCCTGCCATTCCCAAAAATGATTGTAGTTCCACTACATCCTTTGGGGCCTACAGATCCACAGTGGCACTGATCTTGTCAGGGTCTGCCTTGATGCCTTGTTCAGAAAATATATGTCCGAAGAAGCACAGGCTGCATTTGTAGATGGTGCATTTTGGGACATTTAGGGTGAGGCCAGCATTGTGTAGGATAGTGCACACTTGCTTTAGTGCCTCGTCGTGTTGACACTGGGTGATATCAAACACTAAGATATCATCGCCGTAGTTGAAAGTGTTGGTCACTGGTGCTATCAGCCGGCGTATTGTTTCTTGGAATATCTCGGCTGCCGGTGATATTTCAAAATTAAGTCATTTGTAACAGAATAACCCTTCATGTGTCATGAAGTTGGCTATAGGCCTCAAGGTGGGGTTGATGACCTGCTGGTGGTAGCCCTGGTTCAGGTCTAACTTGGAGAACCGCGTGGCTTGGTTGAGTCTCAGCAGCATGTCCTTGATGTTGGGTCCGGGATGCCTCTCCCTCTGGATCGTGGTGTTGGGAATCTGCGTGTCTATGCAGAGGCGTAGGCGTCTGTCCGATTTGGCGACAACAACCAGAGGGGCAGCTATGGGGTGGGACTGTCAACTCTTTCAATGATATCATTGTCAAGTAATAATTGTAGTTCACGTGTCACTTTGGCCTGTGGATGAAACCCAATTCTCCTGTAGTGTTGTGGTACGGGTGCGTAACGTGGGATCGATGTGGAGCTGGATGACAGTGTCCTTTAGAATACCCACACCTTTGAACAGGTTGGGGAATATCACTTTCAGTTCATCGATGTCTAATTCTCTTTGGGATAGGGACTGCAGGTTCTGTGCATGGGGTGGGAGGCCCTGAATCATCTCTGATTGGTCGTATTGGATGTTGATGAGCTGTAGAGCGGTGGCCGTTTTGTAGCTGAAGAGGCATCTCCCTGTTACGGGGCTGTGTATCATCACATAGATTGTCGCAGTGATGCATTGTCCTCTGTGCACTAGGACACAGTAGAATTGGCCTTTGGACTGTAATGGGAGGGTCGCACCGCACTGAAAGATGCGTGCCTGAGACAGATGCAGCGGGTAGGTGCTTGCCATGGCCTTGCATGTTTTTTCATTCATCACATTCACGGTGGCTCCTGTGTCAATGAGGAACGGGGTATGGAGTCCACCTATCTGTGCTGTCACATTTGGGGTGGTGCTGTTATCGGAGGTGTTGTATATGAGCCAGACATAGTCCCTGTTGTACCTGTCATATTCGTAGTATGGCTTCATGCTGGATGGTTCTTCTTCCACCGGGGGATTTTCGTACGGGTCTTTCATGGCCTTGTCTCTGGTTTTCCACCTGGCTTTGTTGAGCGTGGAAGAGATGTTGTTGGGTCTCAAAGGGCCTGGGCAGTGTGTCAACCTGGAGATTTTTGACTGCCCGTATGAACCCAGGGTGTGGTGCGTACATCACTGTGTTTCTGTTAATGTTGGTCCTCTATCCATCCCTCTCGGGGTATGGCCATGGGTTGGGTGTTCTTGTCATGTCATATCTCCTGTTGTGTGTCGGTTGTGGAGGCGGTCTGTATGCCGGCAACAGCGGTGCCTTTTCTCTGCACATGATTGGAAATGGTTTTCCTGGGCACATTTCATGCACATTTGGCCGATGGCTGGGCTTTGGCCCTTGTGAGGAAATTCGAACCAGCACCTGTAGCGTTGTCTTTCTTGTGGGACACTAGGCGATTGGTGTTCCACATGTCTTGGCGGGGAGTTGTGCCTGGGTATCAGGCCTGCCCTTGTGTGGTGGTAGCTATGGCGGCTAGCGTGTCCATTTTCTTGGGGTTTTCTATATTGACTGCTTGTGCGTCAAATCTTTGGCACACCCTCGCGAGATCTGCTATTTCCTGCAGCCGGAGTGGTTTCCCCTCCCCGGCTCCCTTTCTGATTCCCTTGTGCCCTCCCCTTTAACAGGACAGCGTCCTGTTCACCCACAACAGAGCCACACAATACACTGCGCCCCAGTGGCTTTGCCGGGCACCGCACTCTCCAACATCACAGTAGACATCCAACAAGATCCCTGACCCTGGTGAGCATTAATGCACTCTGAGGAGCAACAAAAAACCCACCTAACGTGTGCCGGACTCTAGGAGCCACCTGAACTTACAAAACTGGAACAGGGCCTGCAGTGGTGGACCCAGGGCAGGGAGCCCCCTGGCCTAAAACTACCCAGGAAATAATGCACACAAAAAGAAAGGGCGAGCGCTGGAAAAAGGGGGTCCCGACCACTTTTCACCCACCAGGTAAAATGAAGTAGAGTTTTATTTAAAACTCTCCCAACTATGCAACCAGATCTTCCCCACTGCCTACCACATGGACACCCACCGCCACCACCGAAAAGGCCCAAGGCAGGTAAGGAATGGGAGCAGCGAGGGCGGGGACGAATGCTATGCAGCCAACCGTCGTTTGTTCCCAAACCTTCCCTGCCCCATTTATATACAAGGAAGGAGGCACGCTATGCGCAGGCCAGCTCACTGGCCTGTGCACACCCAAGATAACCCCGGGGGAAACGCCTGCGCGTACCCCCCAGACCCTGCCTTTAACTCAGCTTGCTTCTGCTGCAGAGTTTGCGTTTCTGATATACTTGTCATTGAGACAGACGTAGAAACAGGAGTGGGACAAAGCACCTTAACAAACCATAAGGGGCCTCATTACAAGGCAGGCGCTGATGGAATGAAGGGGGCTGGTACGGGATGAGCCCCCTTCATTCCGTCAGGGCTGATTACGAGCTTCCCATCGCGGGAACCGGATCGGATGCCTGGTAAAACCAGGCGCCCTTTCCGGGTCCCATGAGGGGAAGAGGGAGGGAACAACGGGACACTTATAATGTGCCCGTTTTTACCTCCATCCCCATTCTCATTGAGCCCTATGGGGGCTCAAATGGGAATGGGGAATGGTTCCTGCTAGGAGGATTTACCGGGTCCTCCTATGTCGGAATGACCCGATAAGTCCCCATTGCAGGAACCCGAAAAAGGAGCCCGGTTTGGAGGCAGCCATGGAGCTAATAGCAAAACTCGTAATGAGGTCCAATGTGTTCAAAATGTATTTTTATGTAAAAGGAAAGTCCTTTAAGCATAGGAGAAGGAGGAGAATATATTCAGAAAACAGTCACCAGCCTTTGAGTGCAGAGGAGACCTGTTGCAGCTGCCGTTGATGAATGGAAAGCCACAGTATTTTTCTAAGAAAGGCAGAAAGGCATTTGTGTTTTCAATTCTGTGAGGGAGGTAATCTGTTGGCTTGTGTGTAAAACATGATGTAGTTTTGGTTCACAGCTGCTGCATGAGAGTGGTGGAGAAGCAAGCATTCCAAAACTTTCATAATGTATTTTGCAGAGATGAGACACAAATCCTGCGGCATTATATCCACCCTGCAGAGCAGGGAGATAGAACATGCGCTTGGCAGAAGTTGTGCAGTACAGAATTAGATGGTGCAAGCTATTCAGAAGCAAACAGTCCAGGGCGGATCGACAGAGGTGCCACTGAATGTTCTGATATTGCCTGCATGCCCAAGCAGACAAGTAGAAGGCCAAAGCAGACAAGTAGAAGGCCATGTAAAGAAACGCTGCATATTGAGAATCCCGGGGAGAAGCCTATTGAAAAGTGAGGTGGCTTTTATGTATTTGCCATCAAATACTATATAAATACACCGGAGCCTTTCCTTTAAGTCCTTAATCATTTAATGTCCAACTACCAACTGCCTTGCCTGCCTTCCCCCCACATTCTAGATTCTCCCAAACCACTCCACATTCCACTTTGACATTCCACAATGATTTCTATGAGTGCTAGCATATAACAACACATAATAAACTAATAGCAAATATAACAATATATAACAATCCCCCCTTACTTATCACCTAACTACATACTTACATGTTAATAACTGTACCACCTACAGGTGTTCAAATATCATTTAAATCTGTACTTACAGATTGATGAATTCACAACTACATTTGTTAAATTAATCGATCAGGCTTATGAACCACCCCATAAGGACGGTTTCTCAGGATCATGTCTCTTGCATTAGAGTTCTCAAAACCAGTTGGCTCACCAGAACTTTAACTGACAGAAACATCACCAGAATTTGGGCTAACAGAAACAGTACCCCCACCCACATGTTCAGACTGTCCCCCACCAACTGGAACATCTTCCGACTCCATGGAGACCTCATCCAAGATAGAATTATCCATTAGTTCAACATCAGGTCTTTCATCATTTTCAAAGTCACTACTAGGGTCTTCTTGAAACATTCTCCTAAAGAAAGAAGCATTTCTCATTATCTCATAGTTGTTTTCTCCAAACGCTGTGACCATTGGTCCTTTTACCTTTTTTACTCTTAAAATCGTGGGTTTATATCTTGAATCCAATTTCCTGCGCTTCCTTTGTTGCACTAATACAGAATCCCCCGTTCCAAGTTGGTCATATTTGGCCTTTCTTTTCCAATCAGTCCATTATTTGATTCTGCTTCCTTTCACTGTATCACGCTCCCTGATCTCATCATCCACCTCCAAGGTATAGTCCTCCAGTTGAGGAAGTCTAGTTCTAGGCTTATATCGTATCATTAACTCTGATGGTGAATATCCCGTTATTTCATGCGGGGTGTTCCGGTAACTCCGTAGCATCTGTGAAACAGCTTGTGGTAATGACATATTGGCCCTCATTCCGAGGTTGGTGCTAGTCATGGCGCTATTAGCGCCATGACTAGCACCAATACCGGTACTGCCACCGACTTGGTGGTATGGGGACTTACCGGTCTATTCCAACCTTTGCCAGACCGGTAAGTCCCCATTTGAAAAGCCACTCCCCATTCACATTTGAGCCCCCATAGGGCTCAATGGGAAGGCGTCATAAAACTGTACCGCAAATTGGGGTACCGTTATTGACCCCGGTATCCCTTTGCGGGACCTCGGAATAGGGCGCAAAGAGACCCCGGAATAGGGCGCAAACGGATTACCGGCACCAGTGTCATTACTGGTGCCCGGTATCCCTTTGCGCCCAGGTCATAATGACCCCCATTGTCCACACTTGCCTTCTGTCGAGCCCTTTTCAACTTGAGCATAAACCTCTCAACCATGTCATTTGCTTGCGGCCATGGCGGTGTAACTTTTTGATGCTTAAAACCCAAATGTGCCGCAAATTTTCCAAATTGATGTCCTCGAAATGGTGGCCCATTATCAGTTTTTATTACCTTAGGAATACCCCACTCACTAAACAGTTCATCGAAAACCACAGCTACATGATGAAATGTAGTTGACATTACATGCTACACTAGCGGAAACCTCGAGTATTCATCCAGGGCCACCAACAGATATCCTCCCTCTTCAAGGGGCCCATAAAAGTCAAGACCTACTCTGTTCCAGGGACCCTCAGGTAGCGGCACAATCTGAAGAGGAGTGGCATTGCTATTTGAGGCAGTAAATTGGCACGCAAAACAATTCTTTAGAATATCTTCAATGATCACATCCATGTAAGGAAACCAGGCTTGATTTCTTAATATCTTCTTTGTATTTACCACTCCACGATGACCTTCATGTGCCAACATCACAAGAAATTTCCTCAAACTTCTGGGTGCTACAAGTCTATTTCCTCTCAAAAGAATTCCATCATCCGTTGCTGTCAATTCCCTACTTATTCTTGCCAACCTTTGAAGATCCTTCATATCCACACCCACCGCTCCTTCTATAATTTGCTGTCTACCCTGCCACCTCCATTTGCCATCCCTGTTGAGGGGAACAGCTGCTTGAATTGTAGAATCACTTTTACTTTTTCCATAGATATTTCCTTGGACACCGCTGGTGGCAAAGCATTAGACGATAAATATGACATGTAATCCTCTGCCTCCGTTTTCATTTTTACATCAGGTTCTTCTCTCGGATGTCGAGACAACTAAACTGCTGGATTAGCTTCTTTTCCTGATTTATGTACAATAACATAGTTTTACTCCTGCAATCGTATTCCCATCTCTCAATATGCTGAGGCATATTGATTCTTGGATTCCCAAATAGTGAGATTAAAGCTTGATGATCCGTTACAAGTGTGAACGGTCTTCCAACCACGAAGTGATTACATTTCTCGCAAGCCCACACAGCGGCTAAACTCTCCCTTTCCACTTGCGAATAAGCTTGCTCAATCTTATTCAGTGCACGACTAGCATATGTCACAATGTGCCATGCACATTCCTTCCTTGGTTCCAATTGTTCTAGAATAAACCCGAACCCCACAGGGCTAGCATCCACTATAATTTTAGTTTCCCAATCTGGGTTAAAGTAAGATAAATGCCGACCGCTGACAAGTTCTCTTTTAATTGACTCAAAACTCTCATTGCATTTTTCATCCCATATAAATGCCACCTCCTTTTTTAACAATTGTGTCAGAGGATCAGTTAGTGTTGCAAAATCAGGCACATATCGAGCACAATACCCAGTCATTCCCAGAAATGATCTTAATTCGATCACATCCTTTGGTGGCTCCAATCCAAGAATGACATTCACCTTATCTGGGTCTGCCTTTATTCCTTGTTCTGAGAATATGTGCCCGAAAAATCACAGACTTCGTTTATTTACATCACATTTCAATCCATTTAAAGTTAAGCCACTCTTTTGTAAGAGCTCACATACCAGTTATAATGCCTCATCATGTTGTTTTTGATCAATTCCGTAAATAAGTATATCGTCACTATAATTGAATGCATTTCTTACTTGTGCTATAACTTTTCTTCTTGACTCCTGAAATATCTCTGCAGCAGATGAGATGCCAAAGCTTAACCTCTTGAATCTAAATAAACCATCATGGGTGGTGAATGTGGTTATGGCTGTGGATTCCGGTTCAATCTCCAATTGATGATATCCTTGATTCAAATCTAGTTTCGTAAATCTCGTTGCCTGATTTAATCAAATAATCATGTCTTTAATATTGGGACCTGGATGTCTTACTCTCTGTATTGCTATGTTAGGAATTCTCATGTCCACACATAAGCGAAGACGCCCATCTGCCTTTGGAACCCCTACCAACGGAGATACCCAAGGTGTGAGACCTCCTTCCACTATTTCAACAATGTCATTCTTGACAAGTTGTTGCAATTCGTGTGACACTTTCACCTGGAGATGAAACCCTATCCTTCTTGGATGTTGAGGAACTGGATACATTTTTACTGTTACATTCACTTATTTACCATTGTTGTTTAAATTACTGTTCTTGGTTTTATGCTTTTATTGTTGCTTCATCCTTGTAATTCAAATTTTACTGTTGTACTTTCTTTTTTTTCCACTGTTGTTTAATTATTCTAATTCCGTCTAATTTAAATTTCTTTTCCTTATGTCTCTTTCTTACACGTGACTAATTTGCTTTTGTGTTCAGCGACAACCTTTGTTATTTCTTTCTGTTATATTTCTTGTAGATTCAGTTTTAATTTCTTTCCTGTTTTGTTTCGCTTTGTTTGTTTTCCTTTACATGTAACGGGTTGCTATGACAGTTTCCTTCAATGTTTGTTTATCAATATGGCGGCACGTTTTCCTGACTCCTTTAGGTCCTTTCCTCTGATGCACACTGCTTCCTCTTTCATGCACACGGAAGCATTTGTGCGCGCAGAGGCACGCTTCTCTTTACTGAGGTCAGCGCTCGCGCCACACAATTAAGTCTGTTACTATTTCCTTTTAAATGATGCAGTACCTCTTGTATGTGATTTCCATACGTGCATTGTCCTTTATGCCTTTGAATTACTTAATCCACTTCAACAACATTCACTTCGCTTTGCATTCCTTACCGTTTCATTTCTTGTTTTGTGAAACCTCAGATCTGCCTTTCCGTACCACGTTATTGCTTTTTTCTTTGTTCCGTTTCTTTCGTTTCTTGCCTCAATAGCCTTGTTCCTTTATTTCGCCGTTTCATTTCCCCTCGTCGCCATTTGTTATGTATTTGCCATCAAATACTATATAAATACACCAGAGTCTTTCCTTTAAGTCCTTAATCATTTAATGTCCAACTACCAACTGCCTTGCCTGCCTTCCCCCCACATTCTAGATTTTCCCAAACCAGTCCACATTCCACTGTGACATATAACACATATAACAATATAAAACAGTGGCCAAGCCACATCCATTGGAGTACAGTTGCATGCTGGGACACTGAGTCCAAAGCAAACATGACAAGAAGGAAAACAGGCCAAGTATGGAAGCACTACATGTTGAAGAGTCTTGATGAAAAGAAGCCTGCAGGGTTAAGGGTGCGGGTGTTGTGCTCCTGCGGCGGTGTTTGGCGCACGCAGGTGAAGGGGATCCCTGGCGAGATCTGCATCGTTATGCTGCACCTAGCGGAGAAGAGACCATCCATTGGATCAATTACAGGTGAGAAGCTGGGGGGGGAGGGGCACTCTGGAAGCTCTGAATTGAACTGTTGCCAACTGCCATTTGCTTCTTTTAAACGTTTTTTCAATTTCCTCTCTTTTTCAAACCCTGGAATGGCAGCAATGTCGGCTTCTGCAGCAGAGGTTGGCTCATTTCGCGCCAGGGGCATAGCCAGGATTGTCTAACAAGAAAATATTTACTTTAAAACGTAATATGCCGGTGTTGCTCCTCCTAGCAGGTCTCCTCTCTGACCCCTGCAACACCAACGTGCAGCCTCGCAGCCCCATCCAGCTTAGTGCTGAGGTTTACAAACTTATTAATGAAATTAATCAATTTCTTAGGAGTGAGCTAAACCTCACGGCTGACAAACTCATTATTGACAAATTAGCAGCCAATGTACACAGTAACAAAACTGCAGTTGGGATTGCAGACAGAGCGACTGCCCACAGCCCATTAAGCCACAACTACAGCCCAGTGACAGGAGGGCTGGAAAACCCCACATCTAGCACTATTACCCTCAGTGTTATGTCCGAGGGACTTTTCCATTAGAGCACGGAGGGTCCAGAGGGACATGAACTACCAGTACCTGTCTTCACTACTGCAACCAGGCACGCTTCTTGACCAGAGCGAACCGGGCGGCTGCCCGGATTGCAATTGCCCTAGGGGGTGCATTTGCCCGGGTTCCTGGAGGGGATGACATTTCCCAGTTTGTAGGGCGCAATTGCCATGGCCGCAGCACATTCTGCTGCCTCTTCCGACTGGCAGTCACGTACTATGTGACATTATTGAAGGCTCTGACAACTTTTGCACCACTTGGGGTGAGGTGGGGGAGGCTTTGACATCTTTCGCGCCACTTGGGGTGGGGTTGGGGGTATAAAAAGTCACCTTTCCTGGTGGCCGCCCGCCTTTACAATTTTGCAGGAACAAAAAACCACTGTGGAATAAAGACGGCTGCTTTGAGAGTTCTTGGCTTCCTGGACACTGCGCGAAGAAAGAAGACTGCTTTGCCTCCCCGACTTGTTTGTGTACAGAACTCCTAAGAAGGTAGGTATAGCCCGATGTTTCTTTAAACTCTGTGCACATAGCATTTGGCATTCTTTGGGACATACGCATGCGTTCATTCATTTCATTGCAAACTGTTTATTTCCAGACATCTTTGAAACATTGCGACACTGCGAGAAACCTTGTACGTTTTAAATGTATTGTGTAAGCAAAAGATCTGTGGATCATGATCCACAGATCGTTCGCGCAGGGCCGGTGCTATCACTAGGTAAGGTTAGGTGCTTGCCTATATGTGTAAAATATTAGGGCGGCTAAATGTAGCTTTAACCTCCACACACTAAGTTTAATTGTATACTATCTTGCATTGCCTGTGATAGCACTGGCCCTGCCCACTGTCTGCAGGCTGGCGTGGCAGCAGCCACGTGGTGCCCTGAAGGTTAGGTTTGGGTCAGGCCTGCGTCATGGCAAGTGGCATCATGGGCGTGGCGACACTGAGCACCTGGAACCTGCGCATTATGAACGGAGCACTGCCGCACGTGCCCCCTCCTTGACCGACCGTTGTGATATTGTCAGTGAATGCTGTGCAGTGCAGTGCAGCCTCAGCACTCAGCCTGAGCCCCCTGAGCCTGTTAATAACTTCTCATAGAAATATTATTTAATTGGTCCGAGTCCGACTCCTGAGACGTGGTGGTCTGCGCACCCTGCACTAGCTGCAGGCCTCCTGCCGCAGCCTTTTGCTGTGTGGACGGTGCGCCAGTCGCCAGGCTAGTAGGCCACCCCCATTCCTGGCGGTGGCGGACCCTGCTGTGCTGTTCCTGTGAGAGTGGCCCGAACCCTATCCTGAGAGAGTAACAGACTAGGCCCTCTGAGACAGGTGTGCTGCTGTGCCGCAACCAACATCATGGTGCATGCCCCCCAAACCTCTCTCTTGTCTTCATGGTTATGCCTGTTGACTGGGTAGGAATAGGGTGGCACTGAGATCCCCTGAATCAGGAAGGATGGCATCTATCGGAGAGTTCCTTCTCCTCTTTCTCGCGACAACTTTGGCCACCTCTCAAGGTAAAAAGCACTTGATCGCGATATGGCGCCTTTCATCTGATTATCCCAGTGTTTTAATGGTTTACAGAGGGTCCCCAAACAGGCTGTGTTGCACTCCGCTCAGGGCACGTGCTACACAAAGCATGTTACACCAACAATTCTAATTCCATTACCTTTTGGGTATATAGGGGAAATGGTGCCGATGGGTGTAAAGGAATGTGCTCGGGATATCGCAGTGTGGGCAAGTGATGTAGCCGAGATTATAACTCAGGACTGCTCATTCCTCGACCAAAAATCCTCTTTTGAACAACACAACACAGAGCACTAGAACTGTTCCCCCCTACTTTGCCCAAATAATGGCAGTGCGACTGGGGGTGATATTTGAAATGTATCAGGGGCTCGTTTGTGTTATATGTGTGCTTGTGCCTTTCAGGAGATAACTGAGAATCCTGGAATACCTTTCTGAAAGGCATGACTAAGAAAAGGAAAAAGTCTTCACTTTTTGGTGGACAGTAGTGAATAAATGACATTTTTCAAAGTTACTCTTGTTGACAAGGTTTTGCAATTACGCAGCGTTGTAAATAAATGACGCTGTCAGGTTGCCCACATCGTTGTGTGGGCGGGCCTCCGTTGGGGCCCGAAGGACATGACGTCCCGGACGTGACGTCAGGGGAAGGGGAGGGACGAGGGCAGGTTCGGCAGTTCCGCCGATGAGTTGAATAAAGAAGGTTTGCAACTTACCCCGGCTCCCGCGTATCATTGCAGCGCAAGCAGGGCCTACGTGGGGACGCTTCGTAGAGAAGCGGAACCCCAACACTGGCGACGAGCGGGCACGGACTCCTGCTGGCGCCGTGCCGAGGTCTGCGGTCGAGCAGTACAGCGCGTCGGCGCGCCTCAGGCACGGCGGGCGACTCTACATGGCCCCGCCTCCCGCGTGACAAGGGCCCAAGGACAACACACGGGCACCCCGCGTGAAGGAGTGCAGGCACGCCCCGTGGGACGGCAAACGGGAGATTGGCGCGCGGAGGAAGCCGTCCTCTCGTGCCATTTCACAAATCACGACCTCCCTCCCACGAGCGGCGTGAGGCCGCGCAGGCCAGGAAACAAGGCCGCACTGCAATAAAAGGGTGAGGGGAGGAAGAAGATCCCCCACACGCAGCAGAAGCGCTGCCAGAGCTGCCCAAGCCCAGTCACAGGTGCCATAGTCCACGGGCACACGGGCTCATCAAAGCAACGCAATCATGTCGGACACGGCGACCACGCCAGCATCCTCCTCGGGAGGGGTAGGATTGGCGGCGGCAGCGCCTGGAAATGCTGATACAGCACAAGACAACAGCCAGCATGCACACCAGGAGGGAGGAGCATCCCAAGTAATGCACATGCCCAACCCTTTCGAGATTAGAGATACCTCTAATCTAGGGCCCAGATGGAATATATGGCTACAGGACTTCAAGTTCTACACAGGTGCCATAGGATTGACGGACGACACAAGATTGAAAAACACACTGTTCATGGCAGTGGGACCGGCGGTAAGAGACATTGCGGGGGAGCTGCTGAACGTAGAAACAGTCACATACGGGGAGCTACACGCCAAACTGTCTGAATATTTTGCACCACATACAAACGTAGACTATGAACGCCACATGTTCCACACTACAAGACAGGAAAAAGGGGAGTCAATAGACAATTTCGTGATGCACCTCCGCATCAAACTGAAACATTGTGAATTCCATAGATACTCCAATGAAGAGGCACTCAGGTCCCAAGTAATCGCTGGGTGCCTCTTGCAGCCTTTTCGCAAGCAGCTCCTACAGAAACAACGATCCCTAGAAGAAATCCTGGCGCTGGCCCGCATGGAAGCAGCGGTGGACTCGCAATTAGATAGCCTAGGAAAAGTGTCCATACATCAACACAGTGAAAACACTGAGTCGATCAACAAACTGTATACCCACCCCAATCAAGGCAACAAACACCTCGAAGCCACATGTTATAAATGGGGTTACGAATACCCACACACAGGGGCATGCCCGGCTGTAGGTCAAAAGTGCGCCGCATGTGGGGGAATGGACCACTACCGGGCCATGTGCAAAAACGCCCCAACCCACACACCTCCTAAACATCGCTACCAAGACAGGCGCCGGCCCACCCACCAAAGTCCACCCAGACCCGCAGTGGACAGCGAAAGAAGGCGCACCAGAAAAGAAGACAGCGGCCGCAGAAGCCGATACACGCGCGAAGATAAACGCTCATCAGAGGACACGAGACGATCACACAGACGGCGTTTCGTAAGGTACGTTGAGACCAGGTCCCCCACTAGCACTGACACCCCATCGTCAGAGGAGGATCAAAGGAGGAAAGGATACCTGTGGGCCCTACAGGACAACACTGCGGCCACCCAACACAGCCCCATATTGACACTTCAAGTGAATGACACCCCACTGAAATTTCTCGTAGACACCGGAGCGACGGTCAACATTATCAGTGAAAGCGCATATCAGTCCCTGACCACATGGCCTAGAATTAGAAAGGCCACAGTAGACATATATCCCTATGGCTCCACGACACCCCTGCCATGCAAAGGCATGATCACAGCCTGGTGCACACATAAAGGGCACTCCGCAAAGGTCCCGCTATACATTCTGGACACAGATGCTAACAGCGGATGCATATTGAGCTTCCGGACAGCAGTAGACATGGGACTAGTACACATCTTATACCAGCTGATGGCCCACAAGTACTTTGCAAAACCGGACGCAATCGAACACTCATTCCCAAAGCTCTTCACTGGCCTAGGCAAACTGCGAAACAGAAAAGTACACCTCCACATTAATCCTCAGGTCAAACCAGTGGCCCAACACTATCGAGGCATTCCATTCAATATCCAGAGACAGGTGGAAGAAGAGTTGGACAAGCTCATCAAAATGAACGTCATAGAACCTGTGTCGGGCCCGACGCCATGGGTATCGCCCATCGTCCCCGTCCCCAAGAAGTCACCAGAAGGATCCATACGCTTATGCGTAGACATGCGCAGAGCCAACACAGCCATTGAAAGGGAAAGGCATCAGGCGCCCAGGATCACGGACATGATTCACCTTCTCCATGGGGCGAGAGTTTTCTCCAAGTTAGACTTTACGAAAGGATACCACCAAATTGAAATCGCACCGGAGTCCCGCTACATCACCACATTCGTCACTCATCTCGGCCTGTTTCAATATAAAAGACTCAGCTTCGGCATATCCTCTGCCGCCGAGATCTTTCAGGAGGAGATTCACAAGGTTATCAGACACGTCCCCAACTGTCTGAACTATTCGGACGACGTCCTGGTCTACGGTAAATCACAGGAAGAACATGACCTGGCACTACACAGGGTATGCCAAGCACTGGAAGACGCAGGGCTAACCTTGAACAAATCCAAGCGTGAGTTCTCGAAAGGATCTCTGAGGTTTTTCGGGCACATCTTCTCGGATAAAGGCATGAGACCCGACCCGGAAAAAGTAGAGGCCCTCAACTCAGCCATGCCCCCCGTGAACACCACAGACCTAAGGTCGTTTCTAGGACTGGCCAGCTACTGCTCCAGATACCTGAAAGACTACGCCACAGTCAGTAACTCCCTGCGCTTACTCACCCGGAAGGACACGCCATTCACATGGTTGAAAGAGTGTCAAGCAGCGTTCGAGGCGATAAGGAAGGCCATCGCACAGGCAGAAGACATGGCATATTTTGATGCCAGCCGCGACACCGAACTAATAGTGGATGCCAGCCCGGTGGGACTCGGCGCCATATTGACCCAGAAAGATCCCAGGGAGCCACACATGTGGTAGCATATGCCAGCCGGAGCCTGACGACCACGGAACAGGCATACTCACAGGCAGAAAAAGAGAGCCTCGTGTCGTCTGGGCCTGCAAATATTTTCATCTCTTCCTGTTTGGCAAGGAATTCACCATCATCACGGACCACCAGGCACTGCTCACCATATACGGCAGCCCGAAGGCCAGGATGCTGCCGAGAATTGCCAGATGGGGCCTACGCCTACAGGATTACAGGTTCCAAATACAGCACCGGCCAGGGAAGGAAGAAAACCCAGCGGATTACCTGTCCCGGCATCCCATGTCCACGACAGCATCTCAACCGTCCATAGCGGACGCGTACATAAATTACATCATAATCACCTGCAACCACTCCCAGTAGGGTGGCAGGAACTATCGATACAATCAGAGGCGGACCCAGCGCTGCGAATCGCTCGACACTGCCTACAGATGGACAAGACGACCCTCATGAAACATCAGGCCAGAGGAGAATCGGACACTACGAGGGAAGACGTCAAGTGGCTGGACCAGGTCCGGGAAGAGCTGACCGTGGTAGAGGACAACATCATATTAAAGGGATGCAAGGTCGTCATCCCGAGAACGCTCCGGGAGAGGATAGTGCACCTAGCGCATGAAGGACACCGAGGCGTAGTCGCCACAAAGCGCCTCCTTCGCCAGAAAGTCTGGTTCCCTCAACTCGATCGCTTGGTAGAAACCATCGTGGGAAGTTGCCACGTGTGTGCGCAAGTGGCGCCCCCGCCACACCCAAACCCATTACAATCATCACCGCTGCCAAACAAAGTGTGGGAGGAGCTAGCAGTAGACCTATTCGGACCACTGAACAACAGGACACACGTGGTCGTACTTATGGACGAACATTCAAGATACCCGGACGCCCAGATAGTAGAAAGCAGCGCCACATCGAGTGTCATTCCGGCACTTGACAGGATGCTCTCTGCCTATGGCATCCCCAAGATCATAAAGTCCGACAACGGTCCTACGTTCATAAGTCAAGACTTCCAGCAATTCGCAAAGTACATGGGGTTTCAACATCGACGTATAACCCCCCGATGGCCGCAAGCCAACAGCATGGTCGAAAGGTTCATGGCCAACATAAAGAGGACCCCCCAAATCGCCCATGTGCAAAACAAGCCATTCGAACAGGCCCTTAATCAATTACTACAAGAATATAGGCACACGCCCCACAGCACGACGGGAGTGTGCCCAGCAGACCTGCTGTTCCGAAGACCGATCACCACGAGACTACCCGATGACCCAAGACCACAAGAACTGACGCCGCAAGAACAAGAAGCGAAAGCAAATGACACCGCGAGGAAAGCAAAGATGAAAGAGATCACGGACAGGAAAAGGAGAGCTCGCGAGAACATAATGCAACCAGGAGACGAAGTATGGCTCAGGCAACCCAAGAATCGGAAAGAAGAAGCCACCTTTGCACCCACACCCCTGGTCGTGACACACAAGAGGGGCTCCATGGTCACAGCACAAAGGGACGACTGCTCAATGGTGACCAGGAACAGCTCGCACTTCAAATGAGTCAGACTGACTCAAGAAGGTCAATGGACATGGGACAGAGACAGCGATGAGGACAGACCACGCGAAGAAGCGTACCAAGGAGACGGGGAAGAGTCAGAAGGCGAGGTGCACCTCCCCACACTCGCCAGGGAAGGACCAACCCCGATTAAGGCAACACGACCGCAGAGGAGCCGCATGAAGCCAACACGACTCATTGAGGAGATGTGGTAAGAGGGGAGCCTCTGAACTCGCATGTTAAAAAGGGGGGAGATATCAGGTTGCCCACATCGTTGTGTGGGAGGGCCTCCGTTGGGGCCCGAAGGACATGACGTCCCGGACGTGACGTCAGGGGAAGGGGAGGGACGAGGGCAGGTTCGGCAGTTCCGCCGATGAGTTGAATAAAGAAGGTTTGCAACATACCCCGGCTCCCGCGTATCATTGCAGCGCAAGCAGGGCCTACCGTGGGGACGCTTCGTAGAGAAGCGGAACCCCAACAGACGCTTATTACTTTTGACCAACTCAGCGGGTTCGTCCAATCGCAAAATGAAAATGATACATTGCTGCATCGTCCTACCAGGGTGTGGCTGGCTGGCAGTGGCCACAACCTTCAGCTTCTCTCGCGTTATCTTGACAAGCTCCAATGAAGAGAGTATTTTCGGTGATCACTATGCCCTTTCATAATAGTTGTTGCATAAAATATTTATTCTGTGTTTATACGGCGCTGGTACAAAACCAAGTCTGCATTTAAAAAACAATAGGACAGCAATTGCAACAGAGATTAACATATTTTTATCACTCGGAATTGTAACTGAGTAAATTTGTTTGGTGGCTTCACTGCCTTAAAGCATGTGTAGGGAGTAAAAACATGCTGAGATCATGATGAATTGGGTTGGGGTGGAAGGAGCATAGGGAGTTGGAGCAGCAAGACTGTTGTGCTGTGCTGTAGGAACTAGATGGACTGAGTGTTCAGGGCAAGCGTCTTGATCTTTCTTGGTGTGCAGTCTTTTCGGATTTGGTCTGTGTGTGCCCTAATGTGGAAAGGCATCTTGTCTGCATCTCTTATGGTATGTTTGAGCATTATGGTTGTGTGTGGGGTCTGCTGGTTAGGGTCTTTGCTTCAAGCTTCAGTTCGTGCAGTGATGCAACAAAAGGGTATCCTACCACAGGACCAGTTTGTGACAATACATTATTTATAGTATGTCCATTCTATTTTTTGAAAGTCAAAATAGCTTTGAGAGATTTGCTAAATGCACCCAAACTAAACACTATTTCTGGTGGGTAGAGTCAATCTGTATAAGTATCATCAAAAAAATGTTTACTTATCACACAACTTTATTAAGTTCACTGTTAGCTTGTCTATTATTTAGACCACTTGAATTTAGTAATATCAATACATGGTTAATGACAAAGCAATACAAACACAGTACATAAAAACAGGAAATGTACAAATACAAAAAGGAACAAGCAAAATTGCAAAGTAAAGCAAACAACAAATTCAAAGAAAAAGGGGCAATAGAAGTTTGCAGCATATTTGGCATTTGCATATAAATACAAGCATGAGCTCAATTCCTGGAATTTAGGACTAAGATAGCATGAAACACTGTAAATAAGTCAGTGCCTTAATCCTAACTACAAAGTGTAAATAGAACTAAAAGTACAAAAGTGACCATTCTAGTGGTCAAGCTTAGCAACTAATGGGAGAGCGAGATGACCAAACCATTTGTGCAGTGAACAGCATCAGCTCATAAATGTCGGCCCTGTACTTTGTGGCGGTTCTGGTTGTCCCATTTGGTGCAGTGTGTTCAGTGGTGTGGTGAAGTGTGATGTCAGTTGTGGTGGGAGAATGGGCTAGTAAGGTGCAATGCGGATATAAAGGAACACATACTACAGTGTATTTTAGAAAATATCACAGTATGAATAGCACTGTAGGGTACAAATGTCAATGTGCTTTAACAAGGAGTATGTATAGCTGCAAGTCCTCCTCTTCCCATATCTAATAAGGACCGTTGGTTGAGAACGGTTAGGATCTGGAGTGGAGTGGGGGGGGAGCCAATCTGACAGTTTGCCTAGGGTGGCAAAATTCCTTGCACCGGCCCTGCGTTCGCTTACACAATACATTTAAAATGTACAATTCATGAACTGCAAACACACTTATTTTTTTACGTTCTCGCTGCTGACTGAACTGCGGGGTTCATACATACGCGTTAATGGAGACACAGCGATAAACTTCACTTCACTCAACTGTACGGCTTTGTTTTGACACTTTTCTTTTAATCATCTAGGTGGTAAAGTCTTTATGAGGCCCTTCAAAAATTGTAAAATCATGGGCATTAGATAAACAAGAGGGGCAGTGTGGGCATTTCAAAGTTGAAAGGGCAGCCAAGTAGCCCTTCCCTGTGTTGTGATCAAGGCCTGATTTGGCCTGGGAAAGCAGGCATTATAAAACTTTGCCTATGGTGCAAGACAAGGGATCCCCTCTCTCTATCCCGGCACCATTTCTCAACTCAAAAGTTTGGCAGTGACAAGTATAAATAGACGCATCATCAGTCAGTAAAAGGTTTTTAGTTTATTTATACTGAACGACATTAGCACGGCCAATTCACGGCAACATTTTATAATGGAGACATTTTCTCTGGGAACCCATATTTCATGGCATGTATGTGTTTGCAAGGTTGTTTTATTATGCTTTGCTTTTAAGCAATCTCTTTAAAAAATGTTTTTAAAAATCACACATGTTGAACATATTCTACCAACTCAATTTTAAAAAATATATATAGATTGTATTGCAGCAAAAAATGCTTTCGCAGCAGTAAAGTCAAGGAGAGTGACCTTAACACAGACTAAAAATGTACACAAAACTTTAAAAATAGTATATACTGTTTGTGTAGTCTGCTTTGTCCGAGGAGTTACTGCAAAGTCCTTGAATCATGATGTATTAAAACCAATTTCATTTGTTTAGCAGTGATTTATTGACTTTGGGTAGGAGTTACAATAACAGTGCCGTTTGAGAGTGTAACGCGGGGCGGTGGCGCATGGGGCAGGGCGCATTCTAGTGTTTCGCCCCAGACACCAAACGAACTAGAAACTGCCCTGACTGAAACTTGGAAGAATCCCATCATAAGGTCCACTGAAAATGACGTTGTGGTGAAATGCATTGATGGCCCTGACATTTCTGCAGCTATGAACTTTGCCTCTTGGCGCCTTGATGTAGCGGGAGAATCTGCAGCCCAGAATGCAGTGGGTGAGCAGAAACTGACACCCAGGATAACGAGGACCAGCATGTTATTTTCATCTATAGACAACAGAGATGAGGGGCTGGCCACGCACAAAGAAAACAATTTGCAGCCATCTGTTATTTCTCACTGTGCCCCTGCCTCTATTGGAATGTCTACCACTACCATCACTCTCGGAGCAGACGAGGTATTATTTCCAGGGTGCAAATGTAACGACGTCCTAGCAAAATTCTGCAGAATTAGCCTTTTTAAAGAAACTGCTTCTGCTTATTTTGGAAGATCGTAGATATGGAGGAGGAACAGGGGAATGCCAACCCAGAAGGGAGGGTTTCCCAAAGGTCCCCCAGCCAACAGTGGAGAAAGCCCACAGCATGCTGGAGTATAAACCAAAACTGATTAACACCACTGGCAAAAACATCACTCGTATTAATGTTCAGACTGAGAAAGATCACCAATATTAGTGGTGTACTGGAGGGAGGATCGTCCTTTGACGGGCCCATAGGTCAGAGCTCACCCTCGGGTACCTGTAACACAAGATAGTTGCACCTTGAGGAGGATGGGGTGCAGGATTCTCTTACTCCGACACAATTCAATAAGGACAACTCAATGGTTTGGTAAAAGGAAGTCTGCTTAATGACAAGTACAAAACCGGGGAAACAAATGGAAATCAGCAGTGTTGCGATCGCCTGTCTCGCTTCAACTTCTCCATTCTTCATTCAGATAGCAATAGTTATACTCAAAATTCGTCATCATTGATGTGTAACACTCATACGTTTGACATGCAATTCTATTGGTTGGAAAAGGTAACTTAAGTGTAGGTGCTATATCTGTATATGGTAACAGAGCATGAGGATTGGATAACTCTTATCGGGTGGGCGTCTACGCCCATCCCTCTACATCACTCGTGATAGACGTCACTACAACTACGACGTCTTATTGTTTATACTAGCTATAGGACCCAAGATTATTTGTTCCGGGTTACACCCCTCGACATAAATCTCCACTTTAATTAGAAGCATGCAGACTGGACACCCAGATGCCTTGTGCCCCAAGATTCACCCTGTCTCCCTTCCATCAATCAGTACTTTAGGGCTATGTGTCTATTAGTTGGCTGAGGATGGCCTCGAAACTGTAGCTTCTTATCAGGAAAAGTTATGGCATCCTCAGGTTCTGGGTGACATCAGATGTTGGTACCTCTTCGCCCTTGGCTGGTCACGTGTCTGTCCACCGTGAATCTGCTTCATTCTCCTTCTTTTCGTGTATTTGTTTCTTCCGTAGCCTCGCCACCTGCCTGGGGCCTCCTTATCTCGACCTTCACTTGCTGGCTGCTATGCTCAGAAGTTTCGATTCTCCGAGGCTGCCGCTCTCCTCCCTTCCTTAGGTTGACCTCGAATTCCCAGGCAATGAGGTGCTTCTTACTGAGTTTCGATACTGCTCCTTCCTTTGGCTTTGGATGGAATATGAATCTGGGCCTTGTTAGCCCTTTGCTGCCTGGGCTTAATTCTGCTTTTACAAAATGGAGTTGCACTTATATACTGTGCTTCATTGAGGTAGATATATAATTGGCGCATGCCGCTCTATTTTTCTACTAAGCATTGCAAGCAGTTCCGTTTTCTTAGCTTTGTGTGTTCCAAGCCTATTTACAAGCGTTAGCTGGTTGAAGACTTTCATCTTGCTTCACCGCTACGTTTCCTTGCGTCTCTTTATGTATTAACATCATTTCTTCTTACATGTCCATTACATTGTTATTTCTTCTATTTCTCCCTTGTGTGTCATCTTTCGTTCGTCGTTTATGTTCATCTGTCAGTCTGGGCTCTTATGTCGTCACCATTTGCCCTCCATTAAGACTCTTTGGGTCTCTTCGGGGACAGTTTGTAAGTAGTCTTCATTTCGTGTCAGCTGCTGGTATGGTTGTCTCAGTGGTTACCGAGCTGCCCTTGGTTGTCTGGTTATAGGCACTTCAACAGGTATTTCTCTTCTGATGGGCACTGGGCATAGGCTCAGTGCAGCTCTCTGTTGGTTCAATTGCTCCTTGTACGTCACGTACCTTGGCGAGTCTGTTCCTGGTACCTCAAACTGTGGGGTTGGTGTGTATGCTATCTCCGGGACCTCCTCTACACTCCTCCCTCTGGTCGGTTCATCGACCACTTCTGCATCCTCCTTTGGGTTTTTCTTATTTCGTTCTTCTGCTTCTTGTTCATCTTCTTCTGGGTTTGTACACAATGGTGTGAACGTGTTTATCTTTGAAGTTCATATTTTTATTACTCCCTTCAAACTTCCTGCTGTTTTTACATGTTCATCTTTGTTTCAGGTCATGAGCTGACATTGTCCATTTGGGTTGCAATAGATCCACTTCCCTTTGTACCTTCGTCGTTTTCTGGGATACACAAACTTTGTTCCTTCTGGCGCAAATTGGCTAGCCTTCACACACTCTCTGATTTCTTCATCAGTCAGGTCTCAGGGCTTCCATCCTGGTTTGACATCGACAATGATCTTCATCCGAATGGCTTTCTTTGCAGTTTTTTGGCACTGTGTGATGATTAACTTGATAACACAAAATCCTAGTAGTATCATTACTAGTAGGGCTCCCAGAATTTTGTATATGTCTGCCATCCATTGTGCGACCCATAGAAATAGTGTTCTAAACCAGCTGTCATCATCAACCTCGTCGGTTTCATTGATCATCTGGTTCTGCAGGTTTGTCAGCATACTTATGGCTTCTGTTAAGGTTCCATTTTCTTCATCATGCAAAGGTGTAAATGTGCAACATGATTCTCTGATTTTTGTGCAAACACCTCCATCCACCGCTGTGATCATGTCTAGTACATATCTGTTCTGGAGGGTCATCAATCAGATTGCTCCCAATTATTCTTTGATTGCGTTGAATCCTTTTGGTGGTGCTGATGGTCTGCAATAACTCCCATCTGGTTATCTGCAACCATTTCGTATTTGCTCCAACTTGGATATGTGGCAAGAGTATTGCTGTGAATACTGATGAGGTGAGGATAAACAGCCTGTGTTCATATGGGATTGCATAAAATGCTTCTTCCGATTTGGCAGAAAAGTAATTTTCCCTCTTCATTCGGGATAGCAGTTCCGCAGACCTCCTCTTCCTTAGGTGAGCATCTGCTTTCGGGAAACTGTCCGTAGTCAGGTCACTTTTCGGGATTACTAGTGCAGGAACGTGGACGTTCACGATCGTGCATATGCCTCCCCAGTTTTTCGGCAGCCTTATGTACGCTTTGGATCCACATGCTCAGTAATGGTCCACAATGACTGCGGTTCTCTGAGTCAATCCTGGAGCTTCAAAGATTCGTCTGCAGTTTTGATTCTCTCCCATCTTCCTAGGCCATTGTTCCTGAAGCACAATTTTTGGCTTTTCAGTGGCACTATCTGCAGGGGTCCTCCTCTGTCTTCGACCCATGTTAGCAACTTCACCAACTTTGGCCATCAAGGTTTGCACAGTTTTTGTGAGTTTTCTATTGCTTCCGTGCAGGCTCCAAGGACCATCCATGCTCGGCATATTACTACTCCTTTCTCCCATCCGTTTGGAGAAAGCACTGTTCCCCAAATCTGCATCTGGCCTCTATTCTTCCAAATTTGGGCTTCTTCTGCAGTTTTTCCTTGGATGCTTAGTGTCGGGTTTATCTCCCATCTTGTTCCTGCTCCATGCCCTTCTGGCTTTGCATACCTGATCACGTGATTCCTGGTATGGGCTCTGTTTCTTGTGTTAATGTCCTGGACATAGTCATCTTCATCGGGATATGCTGCTTCTGTTGCCCATATCAGTGAGCATCTCTTCCCATAAACTGTCCTCTGGTGTTGCACATTGCTACGTGTGACAAACAGTGTGCTGTCGGGACATCAATTTCTACAGCTACGAAGATCTTGGATTTTCCCATGCTGTACGGTAGGAGTGCACAGACATAGCATTCTCCTTCAGCCTCTCTTCTTCCGACCTCTTTCATGTGTTGGTACCAAATGTTATTTCCTAGATGTGCTGTCCAGGCAATCATTCAGTTCATTGTTATCTTCATGTGGGCTTCTCTTGATTCTTAGTGTCTTTCTGTAGTTAGCCATAACTAGATCTGTAAATGCGTTGGTGTGACTTTTGCTTGCTAGAGAACTCTCAAGCATGCTTGTCGGTGAAGCAGGTTTCATTGCCTGTATCGCTGTGATAGGAGGTGGTTTTTCATTTCTCTTCCTCTCCTCTTGTATTCTTTCGTAGAGTGCCTTTAACCACCATCTGTTTGACATCGGCCCAACGTAAGGTCGTATCGTGGGCCTGGTGTTTGCCGATTTCGTTGCAACTGGTATGCTTGTCACTCTAGTCTCTGCAGTTTTATTTATAAGCTCCTAGTGTAGTTTCTTTGCTTTAGCTATAAACGGGAATAAATGATCTATCAGCATTTGTGTCTTTCCAGTAAATTCTCTTGTAGCTGCCTCCGTCTTCTTGAGGGCTTTTGTTATATCTTCATTAGTTGGTCTTTCAGTTGATTCTTCTTGGTCACTTCCTCTATTTTCTGGGACTGATTGTTTGGTAGGCAGTGTCGTTCTTTCTGTTGCCATCGTTTGGGGTTCTGGAGCCATTGACACTTGTCCTTTTTCGTGTGCATTCAGCGTGTGTGTGCGTGTAGTGGTCAGTGCTACATTTTCATTCATTTCGCGCTGACCCTGTCTCCAGCTTTTCTCTTCATTCATTACCTCGAGTGTGTATGAATCACTGCGAATTATATTCAATTTTAGGTTGTTTACTTTACCATCAGATTTTCTTGGGACTGGAATTACTGTATAGGGTCTAGGTGCTTTCGTCGGACTCATGCGTACCTTATCTGATGGGTGCACTGAAATTGGGACATTTCGTGCACCAATGAAAAATGCAGTTTTGATTGTTAATGACAGAAAAACTATTATAATTACTATGCATATGCACATGATTGATCGGTATGACAGCTTGCAGCATTTTCTTCCAGGGAAGTGGGGGCGGGGCGCCCCTCTGTTTGTGGGAGGACCAAGTTAATGTTCTGGGCCCCCAAATCAATCATGAGTCAATTGTCAGTGTTTATTTTTTTTCTTCACTTACTCCGTTCTTGTTTCTCAAAAGATTTGTATCATAAAGTGTCAAGTGCTTGTCAAGTGTCCCCCTCTTGTGGTGGACGATTGTCTGTGGTTATGTGAAATAGTTCTCATACTGGATTATGGAAAAAGATTAGACTAACACCTTTGGTACATCACATTCATTATGCATATTCAAAATAGGTAAGTTCCCAATGCATTCCCCGAATCTGCTTCAGTCCTGAGGACATGCTGGTACCTGTTCAAATGCGGAAAAATGAAAAAAGTGGTATCACTCAAAATTAAACAAAAATAAAAATAAAAACAAAAATAAAAATAAAACAAAATGGTGAAGTTCTCTTCTCTGCTCTTCTCGATCTGTCCCACGGCGGAAAGATGAAGAACTGTGTCTCTGTCCTCTCGATCTGTCCCTCGGCAGAAAGATGAGAAACGGTGTTGTGTCTCTGTCTCTTGGATCTGTCCCTTGGCGGAAATGTTTCACTGGAATCTCCGTAGATATTCTTGTTGGAAGTTGGACAGCTCCACTTGGAGCATGATCCCATGGAGGAGTGTTCCCATGTGTGCAACATTAGCTGGATCTCTGATGAAGGTGATGACGTCAACCTCAGTAGGTCTCCCCACCATTTGTGGATAGTCAGTAACTAGACAGAATAGGACATTGTGAGCCAGCTGGCTGTCCTCGGGTCACAGGGACATTGTGTTGCTTTGCTGGTTTCTAGATCATAGGCCTTTCTTTTGACGTGAACAGTCTTTACACTTTCCTGCTGCGTGGATTGCCACTACATAGTTGAGCTTGATCCACAGTTGGTTCAAGTGTTCAGTGTTTCTTGGATCTCTAATGTACATGAGTGTGTCCGTGGTTCTCCCGACGAGTCCTGGGCACTCCTCTATGATACGAAAGAAAAGCGTGTACGTGAGTTCATCTATGATCACTTGTGGTGGAAGCCTTTGTGTCCTTATCACTGTATTCGGGCAATTCGGTAAAGGCTTCCGCGATGACAGTCAGTAGTTGCCGGATTACTTTCTTGTTAGTAGGATCTCGAACAAAGTCTGTGACAAAGGTTACTCTCTCTAAAAGTGATGGATAAGATAATACCACTAACTGGAAGTAGGTGAGTAGATCCCTTGTGAGATTTCTGCTGGGAGTCACCATACGTGCTGCAAAACAAAGTCTTGGTGCTGGTTGCTTCAGGTTACTGTGTTAAGTTCTTAATGAAAAGTCCTTGTGTACAGTCTATCAGAGTCTTGTTTCTTCAACAATGCCTAAGTGTGGCTTGGTTCAAAAGTTCATATTGTCAATGCGTTGTGGCTTAGATGCGTAATTCTCTTCTTCACCCTGCAACTAAGATGCACAGAGTGTCTATTTAGTCCTTATCCCCTTTTTTGCTTAGAGGAAATGTCCAGTTTAAAGTCACAATTTTCAAACTGAGTTCTTTGTCTCGGCTTTTCTGCGCATGCGTCCTTCTTCCTCGTCATGGATCACGTCTGCACGTGCTGAGGTTCTTACCCGTTGTCTGTACTTTCTTCGCGGTGGGGTGCAGCTAGAGGGATCTCAACGATGAAGGGTTTAATGTCATTAAGGAAGATCCATGCTCGCCTGCCTTGCAATTTGACTGCTGACGGAGTGCAGTCCTCGACGATGAAAGGGCCGTTGAATCTTGGCTCGTCCCACCTTTTCCTCGTGTGGTTCTTTACCAACACTCCATCACCAGGGAAGATGATTGGCGCACATAGACCTTGAACTGTGTCTGTTTCAGCACCTCCTGCTGTGTCTCGTGTTGTGCTGCACCCTTTTTGTTGTCGCTGTACTTGGTCTGAAACTATAAGAAGGCTTGATGTCATGCAGTTCAGGTATTCTGACAATTCGGTTCCCAGGACCTCTCGGGTTGACTGGGCATCACATCTAGCTCTATTTTGTGGGGTAAGGGTGTGTTCATTCTTCTTCCTGTGACTATCTTGTGCGGCGTAAGATGATGGTCGGAGCCTGGTTGGTTCCGAAGTGCATACAATGCCAGTGGTAGACAGTACAACCATCCCCTCTTAAGAGTAAGCTTCAACTTGGCTATCATTTCCTTTAACAAGCGGTTGAGCCTCTCACAAATACCATTACCTTCCGGATGATACGCCGACGAGAACTTGTGCTTTATACCAAGCAGCAAGCTAATCTGCTCAAAGACAGAGTTTACAAAATGAGCCCCACTGTCTGATCTCATCACCTCGCACACCCCCCATCTAGGGAAAACTTCCCTCACCAGGAATTTGGCAGCACAGGTTGAGTCTGGGTGTGTACAGGGACCTGCCTCTATCCATATAGAGAATGGACACACCACTACAATTAAATACCTGTACCCGTTACACACTTGGATCATGTTGACATAATCGATATGTAAGTGCTGAAAAGGCCCATTTGGCCGGGGGATGACTCCTCTCATTAATTTTAATGTGTGCCCAGCGGTAAATTGCTGGAAGATTATGCAGTTCACCATGAAGAATGCAACATGCTCTGCTAAATTCGGTATAAACGAGTCTTCTGCGAGCGTTGCTGCTAGATTTTCTTTCGACATGTTTAATGGGTAGTGCAGTTGTTCCAATGCTATTTTCAATAGGACTACAGGCATTTCTGGTTTACCAGTACTGTCTTGCCGCCACAATCCATGTGAGGGGTTTAAAGAACACCCTTGACGCTTCCACAGGTTCTTTTCGTCCTGTGGTGCCTCCCATTGAATCTCCATCAATTGAGTCTGCCCCATATTACTGTAGGCTTCTGGTGTGGCTCGAGCTACCATCATTCGTTCATGGGTGCATGCCTCTTCTACTTCCATGATTGTTTCACTCTTGGATGACACACGCTTGGCTTCTGTGTCTGCTGCGTGATTTCCGCGTGACACAAAATCTGTCCCATGAGTATGGGCAAAGCATTTCACGACCGCTATGCCCACTGGGAGCTGCAGTGCTTTTAACAGCCTGTCCAATAAGGCTGCATGCTGCACTGGCGTGCCGTCCGCTCGGAGGTAACCCCTCCTTTTCCAGTGCGCTAAACCTGCGTGTACTGTTGACATCACATAGGCGGAGTCGCTGTACACCGTTACTTCCTGATCTGCGTGATTCTCAATGGCGAGTATCAATGCCAATAGTTCTGCTGCCTGTGCTGAATAATGAGATGGTATTCGTGCTCTGACGAGTATTTGAAATTCTCCGTTTGCTATGTGTTGCGTTACGGCAGCGCCTTTGTATCTTTGCCCATCTTCTTGGTCGAGTCTCGAAGAATCGTCAATGAAAACGATCTCACCACCCGCCAGGGCATTTTCCTTCACCCTGCGAATTTCATCATAGAATTCTTCATAGTTTGCGCAATCATGTATCGGCTCTCCTTCAGTGACTGGCTCAGCTATGAACGTAGTTGGGTTTACAGTTTTACATCAACCTATTTTGTTCGATGGATTAGATATAATCACTTCATAGGCAGAAGCCCTCGGTGATGTCAATGTGCCTTTTGGTTTCTCCAAGATGGCGAATAATGAGTGCTCGACGTATAACGTCATGGAGCATCCCATTACAATGGTTGTTGCCTTTTCTATGGCGAATGCTGCGGCAGCTAAGCTTTGTTCGCATGGGAACTGGCCTCTTATGACTAGGTCCAGATTTCCACCATAATATTCCAGGGGCTTGTACCCCCACAAGGTTTTCTGAGCGAGCACTGCCGTCATAACTCTGCCATCTGTGTGTGAGAACAGGTAGAATTCCTCTGCATAATTAGGAATCCCGAGAACTGGAGCCATGGAAATTGCTCTCTTGAGTTCTGTGAACCCTTTGTCCATTGCCTCAGTCCATTCGATCTGTTCCTTTGTTGCTTGGGCCTTCTTTAGGGCCTGGAGTAAAGGCTTGGTATATGAGCTGTAGTCGAAGACCCATGCTCTAACATAATTGCACAGGCCTAAGAAGCGCTGCATTTGCTTTATCGTGAGTGGCTTAGCCGTGTTCATGATGGCTTCAACCCTTTCTGGGGTCACCTTTTTCCCTTCATGCAAAATTAACTGGCCTATGTACAGCACCTCTTGTTGACAGTACTGTAGCTTTTCCTTGTCAACCTTATATCCTTTCTCAGCCAGTATAGTCAGTAACTGGATAGAATTGCATCTGCATTGCTCTTCAGTGGTGTTGCAGATCAGAATGTCATCCACATACTGCAAAACAACACTGTCTACTGCAATATTGCTTAGGTCCATTTGCAGGACTCTGTTGGAAATAGACGGGGACTCACAATACCCCTGTGGCAATCTCGTGCTCTTCAGACGCATTTGTCTGAATGTAAATGACATCAGATCTTGTGAGTCACGGTGTAACGGGATTGAGAAAAAATAATTTTTCAAATCAATCACCATGAAGTATTTCACCTCGATCGGTATGTTACACAAGATTGTAGATGGATTAGGGACTATAGGGAACTCAGGCTTTAACAATATCATTTAATGCTCTTAAATCTTGGATTAAACGCCAAGAACCTCCTTTTGATTTTTTGACGGGATAAATCACCGTATTATAGGGTGATTCTGACGTCACTAGGATGCCCTGATCCATCATTGCGGAGATTGTCTTTGCGATCCCTTCATCCACTTCTCTGGACATGCGATATTGTCGCGCTCTTGGTAAAATTGCTCCTGGTTTTAGTATAATTTTCACTTCCCCTACCCCTTTCAGGAGGCCTACATCATAGGGCCCTGTAGTCCATACTGATACAGGCACCTGGGCGTCATCAAAGTATGCGGGATGGATCAGTGCCAACATCATTCTCTGTGGCACTTCTCGTTTCATCATTTTGACCCAGAATATGAGACTTACTTCCACCCTCATCTCTTCTAAGTCAGGGTGTTCTTCGAACAGATCGTCATCGGTGACGTCAGTCACTCAATACCCTTCTTCAATGGCGATATGTGCACACCATTGTCTGCCACGTCGTTGAACCCTTCGACCATTGCCATCTTCCCCCGTACTGCTGCAATATGTATCGTTAAGGGAAATACTTGTCCCCCTTCTTCAAGCATGGGTATTCTTGGTCTGAATAGAAACTTTGTTCTCTGTGAAAGATAGTGAGCTAAAGACTCTGAGTAAGGCTCTTGTAACCAGGACTCATGTCTGGCAGAGAGTCTCCCAGGACCCCCCTTGTTATCTGAATAGAAACTCTCAGGGGTTCTCATGGTCCTGTCTGCAAGACCCGGCAACCCCGCCATAAGCACACGTATGCCATATGCGAAGACCTCTGGTTCTAACGGTATAGCTCTCATGGCTATATGTCCGGAGTATGCTCTAATCATTTCGCACACGTTTGAATAATGCATTCCTGGAGTGGAGCATAATATGCCCTTCTCCGTGAACAATATAGTCATTCAACTTTGTCATTAAGTCTCGACCCAAAATGTTTACTGGGGTCTGACGTGAATATAATAAAGGTACATTCATCTCACAATCTCCTACAGAGACTGGGAGATTGTCCGTAAAGGGAACTCTGCTGTGAGCTCCTGTAAAACTCTGGGTCTCATTACGAGTCAGGCGGAAAGGGTTAACAGGGTTCGCTAATGGGTGCGGGCGCGTTATTCCCATTCTGCCTGATTACGAGGTCCCCTCGCGGGATCAGGGGATCAGGGAGCTAACAACAGGCTGGTCGTAATCGGCCCGTTTTTGGCTCCCTCTCCCATTTCCATTGAGCCCTATGGGGGCTCGAATGGGGAAGGTCCGGGTTCCCTGAGGGAGGAATTACTGGGCCTTCCAAACTCAGAATGGCCCGGTAATTCCCCATTCAGGGAACCCGGACCCGGTTTTGGAGGCAGCCATGCCACCAATAGTGGCATGGCTACCGCCAAACCCGTAATGAGGCCCTCTGAGTATCTATGGCCTGGCCGGACAAAACTTGCCTTCTCGTATGCACGAGCGTGTTGCACCCGTGTCAACTAAGAAGGAATATTCTTTCCCCCCTATGACGACATTTACCCTTGGTTCCCGGTTAGGGTCTGGTGTCACTGATAGAATAGAACACATCAGGGTTCCCAGCGAGATGTCCTATTTCATGTATAAGTTCGGTCCACTGTATGCTTGTGTATTTTCTCCATTCCCAGGTTTGCCTCCCCTTCCGGAGTTTGTGCCCTGAGACTTTTGCGGTGGTGCCTGTTGGGATTGCCCTTGTGGCAGGTTCCCCACGTTCGATGGTTGATCCCCTTGTTGCGCACCTTGCTGCAAGCCTGGTGCTTGCTGCTGTATTATGTGATTTTGTGCACCGCCCTGTTGTGGGATTGTAGGCGGATTCACTGTGCCTACTCCCATTCCTTGTCCATTTTGCCATGTGCCTTGGCTTCTGCACGCGCGTGCCACATGCCCTGCCATACCACACAGCCAACATACTGGCGGTGGTCGGGCTATCTGTCCATATGACATATCTGGATTGCCCATCTGCGCGTTTTGAAAGCTTCTTTGATTATTCTGGAAACCTTCCTGATTACTCTGCCATCCTCTTCCTCTGAATCCCCTTCCCCTCTGGGAAAATCCTGCGTTACCCTGGTTATTCTGTGACGGGTTAGTTGCCTGTTGTGTGTTCGATTCAGCTGGGCTGGTCAGCATAGCTCCTTCGAGAGCATTCTTTGAGAGTTTCTTTTGCACCAACTTCGCTTCCTCACCCTTACGAGTTGCCTCCTTTTTTCGATTCTTTTCTTGCAATAATCTACAGTAATGTGCAATAGTCAACTGTATTTCGGCCCATGGTTTAGCTTCTACTCCTAAAAATTTCTTGAGCTGTGTTTGCACCGATTCTGGTAACCCTTGGCACAATATATGGTAGAATACAGGGATGGATTTCGTCCAAGATTCATGTGTTTCGAGCATCCACGCGTCCTGAAAATTCTGGATATAAATCAACGAATCTTCTGACTCTTTCATTTTTCTAGTCATTATAGCTCCCATATTGGAAGTGTCTGGTTACAGCACTCGTAGCACTTTCCACACTGCTGCTCTACAGTTATTAAATGGTGCTCCGTCATGGGCAGTGTTAATTATGGTTACCCCAGGGTACCGTGCTCTTTTCCACACATAGGGCCTCATCACGAGTTTGGCGGTAACCCTTAAATCCGGCGGTCGAACTATTACCATTGGATTTAAGGGTCCGCCAAATCAGGGCTTTGGCGGATTTCTCCCCAGCTCTGAGTTGGGGGTAAATCCGCTGAAAATTCATGCTATTACCGCTGGCGGGAAATCCGGCGGCGGTAAGAGCGCAAAAATTCCCCATTGAGCCCAATGGGGAACGGGGCATTCCCGAATGGGCTCAGTGGGGAATGGGGAATTCCATTACCGCCAAACCCATGATCTGGCGCTAATAGCACCGGGGGGTTTGGCGGTAGGGCTAATACCGCCGGCAGTAATACCGCTGGTGTTACCGGCCAACTCGTGATGAGGCCCATAGTCTGCTCTCTCACCAAGTATAGCGATTAGTAGTCCCTTAATGTCCCCTATAGCTAACGTGACACCCCCTGTCATTTTCTCTAACTCGTGTATCCACTTCTCGGCTCCCAATGTCAGCATTGGAAGCTTGTTTTTCAGTTTCTCTCGATCCATATGTGGCTATGGAATATATTATGGTCTTATTCCCCCTTTTTCTAGCAGCGGGAATTGGAATGCGCAGTCTTCCTTCTCCTTCCCCATGGCTCTCCGGTCTATTGCTGGAGTAGTATTTCCGCATCGCCGTCTACCTGGAAATGTCCTCAATCTGTCTACATAGGCCAGTGCTGACACCCCTCTCTGACCGTGGGGTGTTCCTTCATGTCGGTCAGGCTGCGCGGCAGACTCTGATGCCCTAGATGCAGACCCACTGGCATCTGACCATCGTACCCCTTTGTCTCTCGGACCCACTTCTCGCGCTGTCTCCCTTCTTCGTGTGCCTCGTCCTCCGTCTCCCCACCGGAGTCGGACATTGCGTCTCTCCTTGTCCCTCGGGACAGTGTAGGTAACATTAATTTCCTGATCCTTCCCCTTAATTTCGTCACTACTATAAGTAGGTGACTCATATGCGGGGTTGCTATACCCGGTGGCTGCTTTAAGCTCTCTTAACAGGTAGAGTCCCTCTGACTTACTTCCCTTGATCTCTGGCTCAGGCAGGGGTAGTGGCGCGGTAGGCGTCTCACCCCCCTCCGTACATACGTTTAATATCCAGTCTGCGAGATGATCTTCCTCGTTTGGCTGTTCGAACATTTTCCAAAGTTCTAGAACAGCAAGGCATTTTTCTAGTTTCTTGCCGGTATATGTGGCATGCAAATAAGCCGTCATATGTTGTAAGACGGCTATTGATAAGGACCCGTTCTGTGGCCATGGCATAAACATCTTGTGGGCGGTACTCTTAACCCACTCAGCACTATATTTCTTAAGTTTGGGTGCATGTTTAGCCAATTGCTTACATAAGTGGGCGAGTGGTGTAATATCCTCCATGCTTGGATTCTGTTTTCAACAATATTTTCATGCACTTTCAATACTCCCAACAATATGAGCGAGCACCAAATACTGCAAGCTCCAATCCAATCTTTTCCGTCCAAAATTTAATATCATCAATTTATTCAAGAACATCAATCCATGTGCGATTCCCTCTCAGTTACAGAATCGCGTCAAACCCAACTTTGTATCAACCAATCAATGATACACAATTCTTTGCATGTGACATATAACAGAACACGTACAATAGACACTTGACAGACCAGACAGACACCGGCTGGACACATATATCTCTGCCTTCTAATAAATACCCCGACATGGAGATTAAACAAACCCCTTTTGTGAAGTCTTTAATCGTCACAGTAGCCTAATCGCCCCTATTATATGGGATCTGAGTTCACTTTTCTTCTGACCGCTATATTAAAGCGCAGGAACAAGGCGAATCCTCTTACTTTTTTATCTCAGGTGTCCTTCCTGGTGTCCTAAATTTTCTCTCAGGTGTCCTACCGGTAACCACTGTTTTTCTCTTGGGTATCTATCCCGGTAACCACTGTTTTTCTCTATTATACTCGAGTCATTATCACCTTATATATCAGTCAACAAGTTTATTCGGATTCCGAAGGAAATCCATCAAACACAAAAAACATCATACAAAAACAATTACATTCAATATTCCAAAAGATAACAGAATGCACCCCATCAAAAATCATTGAGGAGGAAAATAAATAAAACTAGGAGCCCCATTATCATCAAGAAGTCCCCCATTACAAGGGCCTATCCCCCAAGGAACCTGACCCATGACGACCCAAAGGGGTGAGGTTAGCACCAGACAGGGGGGAGGGTCTCATAGTTAACCTCGGGGGGCACTCAGGGACTATTAGAGGATGACTACTAATTAGAATACCACTCCTGGGTGACCAACTAGACCCCCCACGTTGTCCTAGGACCGCCCTTGCCACTCCCAAGTCCCAAAATGCAAGTTCCACAATGTCACCTTGCTGATTGACCGCTCTTGGCATTCTGCGACACCCTGCCAAGGATTCCCTGGACACAAAAGAGCAGCCTCTTACGGACCGCAGCCAATGTAGACTTTTGTTGAGGAGGGCATCCCTTGACTCCTTCCTGTCCCTTGCCAACCTGGGTACGCCATGCAGATACATGGTAGCTTGACCGGTCCAGCCTAGGCCATAGGGTGGAGGTAACCTCTCTCTACGCCACGAGCCATAGGCTCTCCCCTCTCCAGGAATGAGGCGTTTAGGGCCCGATTTGCTTGGTGCAGTGTCCTCCCGAGATATAGATTTTGCCTTAGATTGGGGCACCCCCTTATACACTCTAGGCTTGACACAAGTACTGGGGTTGATACCCTTGGCTGCTTGTAGATTCCCAAGCACCAAGCTAGAGCAAGGATCAGTGAACGTGGGTGACACAGGGGCCTGTTCCTGATGGTGTGCCAGGGGGTGGGCCAGGGGTGTGACGATGGGCCCTTTGCAAGCTATTAGAATGTTACAGGGCTCCCCCTCGCACTGCTTTTCCCCCTGCATTCCTATGAGGACTGAGAGCAGATTTTTGATAACTGCCAACTCAGCCAACACTTGGATGCATACACAATTGCACACCCTGGCTGTAGAATCACCCCCAATTCGGGGGTCAGTGGCTTGTTTTACAGTGGAATTGGAGTCATCAGGTTGTTGCTTCGGAGCCCCGAGTAAGGATGGATGAGAATGCGAGCTGACTGAAGGGCTTAACGATGACATATAATCGCTCCAGAGACTGCTATGATCAGAAGATATATCCAGCGGGGGTATGTCAATAGGCGGACTGCAAAGATGCAAGCTGCCCTCGTTGAGTGAGCGGACAGGGGTGGAGCTGGACGGGCCCACCTCTGTGCAAGAGCCAGGGTTAGAGCAAGGGACTGGGATGGGGACCATGCTGAGGGTTCCAGGGGTAGGATTTGGTGGAGGACAGCTGCTTTCCAATGTTACAGTCCCAGCCACTTCCCGCTCTTGTTCCCCCTCTTGCTCTTGCTCGAAACAGGAATGGCCGGATACAGGGATCCCGATTGAGGCACTGGGTATCGTGGGGAACTGAGGTGTAGAGAGCTCGACCTCGTCGGAGTTCTGGAGGGCCGAGTTGGGGGGTTTGACTGTATGACACTGTTGGGGCTGTCTCCTGACAACCAGTATCTTGCGATCCGATTGAGGACCGTTAACATGGGGAGCAGACGTGAGGCAAAAAGGGGGGGGGAGGAGGGGCAAAACAGAGGGAGCTTTCCTTGGCTCAGCATGAGACTTCAAGGACCTTAGAGACTTTAGGAGAGTCATGGTCGGCGATCTCTGTCCCCCCTTGGCAGCAGTTGGATTTGGGGTTGCTTGATGGCTGTCTCTTAAGTGTCTCTTAAGGAGTCCCTCCAGGGACAGACAGCGTTCTCCGCGGGCCACCAACACCCCGCGCCCTTGACCTGCGTAAGAATCTTGTTGTGGGCTTGGCTGTTACAAAGGGCCTCAAGTACTCTAAGGGAAGGTTGGCAGGAATGGTGATGGCTGGCTTTTGCTCACCTTGAAGACCCACGGAGCAGTCCAGGACGTTATAGGCCGGTCAGTCTGGTCCCCCACAGATCCGCGAACACCCTGCGGGCCGCAAACACCCGCGCCCTTTCTCCCGCGGGCTTCACCCTAGCGGGTGCAGGAGGCGAGCAGAAGTAGTGGAGGGGGCGTGGCTTCTGTATGGAGGCCCTCCTGGGCCAAGCGAAACACCCTGCGGGCCGCAAACACCCGCGCCCTTTCTCCCGCGGGCTTCACCCTAGCGGGTGCAGGAGGCGAGCAGAAGTAGTGGAGGGGGCGTGGCTTCTGTATGGAGGCCCTCCTGGGCCAAGCGAAACACCCTGCGGGCCGCAAACACCCGCGCCCTTTCTCCCGCGGGCTTCACCCTAGCGGGTGCAGGAGACGAGCAGAAGTAGTGGAGGGGGCGTGGCTTCTGTATGGAGGCCCTCCTGGGCCAAGCGAAACACCCTGCGGGCCGCAAACACCCGCGCCCTTTCTCCCGCGGGCTTCTTTATATATATATACAGTCTTCTCTACTTCAGCTTATTTTATTTTCCACCACCCTCCGTTACCTTTTCCCTTATTTGTTCTAATGCCTACAAAACTTTTGCCAAAATATTGAATCTTTTTCGATCACTCACCACTCGCATGGTTCCTCTCTGGATCTTCGGGATCATCTGCCCCCTCCGTTACCGCCTCTCCAGTCTTTTCATCCGATCAGCTGCCCATAGGAATGAGAAGGGTTATGCTCTGTAAGGCAGGTTCCTTAAGACCCACTGCAGATTTTATGGACTTACACTATCATTGTCCACGGGAAGCTTCTCAGTCTACTCAGCTGAATGGTGAAGGACTTGTTATATTGCCAAAAAACCTAGAGTTACTTTGTGCTGTCGGTCAATAGGTGTCTTGTCAATAGTTAATCAATACTCGATGGTCAAAACCATCCTCTGCTACCAAGTGTACTGGAGGGCGGAGCATCCTCTGACGGGCCCATAGGTCAGAGCTCACCCTCGGGTACCTGTAAGACGAGATAGCTGCACCTTGAGGAGGATGGGGTGCAGGATTCTCTTACTCCGACACAATTCAATAAGGACAACTCAATGGTTTGGCAAAGGGAAGTCCGTTTAATGACAATTACAAAAACCGGGGAAACAAATGGAAATCAGCAGTGTTGCGATCGCCTGTCTCGCTTCCCCTTCCCCATTCTTCATTCAGACAGCAATAGTTATACTCAAAATTCATCATCATTGACGTGTAACACTCATAGGTTTGACATGCAATTCTATTGGTTGGAAAAAGTAACTTACGTATAGGTGCTATATCTGTATATGGTAACAGAGCGTGAGGATTGGATAACTCTTATCGGGTGGGCGTCTACGCCCATCCCTCTACATCACTCGTGATAGACGTCACTACAACTACGACGTCTTATTGGTTATACTAGCTATAGGACCCAAGATTATTTGGTCCACTGTGATTGGGTGGGTTACACCCCTCGACAGAAATCTCCACTTTAATTACCAGCATGCAGACTGGACACCCAGATGCCTTGTGCCCAAAGATTCACCCTGCCTCCCTTCCATCAATCAGTACTTTAGGGCTATGTGTCAATTAGTTGGCTGAGGATGGCCTCGAAACTGTAGCTTCTTATCAGGAAAAGTTATGGCATCCTCGGGTTCTGGGTGACATCAGACGTTGGTACCTCTTCGCCCTTGGCTGATCACGTGTCTGTCCACCATGAATCTGCTTCATTCTTTTTCTTTTCATGTATTTGTTTCTTCCGTAGCCTCGCCACCTGCCTGGGGCCTCCTTATCTCGACCTTCACTGGCTGGCTGCTATACTCTGAAGTTTCGATTCTCCGAGGCTGCCGCTCTCCTCTTTCCTTAGGTTGACCTCGAATTCCCAGGCATTGAGCTGCTTCTCACTGAGTTTCGATTCTGCTCCTTCCTTTGGCTTTGGATGGAATATGAATCTGGGCCGTGTTAGAACTTTGCTGCCTGGGCTTAATTCTGCTTTTACAAAATGGAGTCGTACTTGTATACTGTGCTTCATTGCGGTAGATATATAATTGGCGCATGCCGCTCTATTCTTCTACTAAGCATTGCAAGCAGTTCCGTTTTCTTAGCTTTGTGCGTTCCAAGCTTATTTACAAGCGTTAGCTGGTTGAAGACTTTCATCTTGCTTCGCTGCTACGTTTCCTTAGGTCTCTTTATGTATCAACATCGTTTCTTCTTACATGTCCATTACATCGTTATTCTTTGTATTTCGCCCTTGTGTGTCATCTTTCGTTCGTCATTTATGTTCATCTGTATGTCTGTCTGGGCTCACCATTTGCTCTCCATTAAGACTCTTTGGGTCTCTTCGGGGACAGTTTGTAAGTAGTCTTCATTTCGTGTCAGCTGCTGGTATGGGTGTCTCAGTGGGTACCGAGCTGCCCATGGTTGTCTGGTTATAGGCACTTCAACAGGTATTTCTCTTCTGATGGGCACTGCACTGGGCATAGGCTCAGTGCAGCTCCCTGTTGGTTCAATTGCTCCTCGTACGTCACGTACCTTGGCGAGTCTGTTCCTGGTACCTCAAACTGTGGGGCTGGGGTGTATGCTATCTCTAGGACCTCCTCTACAGTGGATCAGGGCAGTCATGTACAAACCCCAAACTACCAGAATAAAATCTTCCAGCAAGTACAGCAGACTTCACGCCAGCGGGCTGACCAGGGGTCTAGACCCAGACATTTAGGAGGCAAGCTAGGAGGAGGGGCAGTCAATGCAAAATCCAAATGAACCCCTGTTGAAACTAGTTATTGGGGAACCAGACAGCAGCACTGGCATTGCTTGGAATATGGAAATATGGGAGGTTCATACAAAGGCGGCCTGTTATATTTACATAGAGCTACCAAAGTCCACTCTGCCCACGCAGAATCCCTGGAATCACTAATCAATAGGTGTACTCACTGGCTCAGAGTGGTTTATGGGTGTCCATCCACAATTCGAGACGACATCGCAAACTGGGCAAGACTAATTCATGGTGGGGGTGCACCTTTGGCTCCATACATATTGTCCCAAGGGACAAAATAGTGGCCAATGTTATCCTGGAAATTGAAATGAGACGCTGTATGCCATCTGGCAGTAGGATTGTCCTAAGTGCCTCTCCCCATTATAACAATGCTTAGCCCATGGGGACTGGGCCACGGTATCCATTGCTCACTGGACCAAATACAATTCCACTGGGGAAAAGACTTCGGGGTATTGCCAATGGATGAGGAGAGTTTGCTCACCCCGCTAATTGCTTAGAACTAAATGAATTATGGGTGCTGACACTAGCAAAGGCCCCTGGGGTTCAAGCTGTTGTTTGCATTTTTTGGTGAACATCTAATTGGAATTGTTTATATGCATTGTATTTTGCTGTACTTTGATGTCCTTATGGCCGAATACAAAGTTATTGATGATGATGAAAAGCCCGGTGAGAAGAAAAGAGCCATAGGCACATCCATCTGATAACTGCTGCTTGTTGGTACACTAAACCCTCCAAAAGAAACCCTGGCCAGAGGGAAAGCAGGCTATGTAAGGAAGCACCACCCAGTACAAGTCTGAATGAGATGCCAAGCACCAAGTGGCATCCATAGGACAACCGTTGCATGTTTGACTCCTGAGTCCACGCCAAAGCCACCCTTGCAAGAAAGAAAGCCGGCCAAGTGAGGAAGGGTTGCACCATGAGACTCCCTGGGAGAAGCATGTGGTGCAACCAGTCCCAAGCCACAACCAAAAGGAGGGAACATTAGAAAATGAGCAGTGAAATAAAAAAATAGTCCACGTTCATCATATGAGAGGAAAGTGGTGTGTAGACCTTTGAAGAGAAGAAAATAAACAGTATTGCATCTCAGCTCCTGGCAAAGTGTGACAAATATGAATTAGGTCTTGAACTGAATGAGGTGATATAAGTGATTTCTTGATGCTGCTTTGCCAAATGAGTCTTGGAGGTTAAGGTTGTTGGTGTACCATTGGTTTCCACATCATCCACTTCTTCATCTGCTTCTGGGTGAGGAGCATCATGACTTTGCAAATGTATCATAGCTGCTCATCTTTCTTGGCAGACAGGTGTTCTCAGCGATGGACAGAAACCTTTCTTTCCTTTTATCTCATCACTAGGCTCAAATATGCGTGCAAATGTTCTCCACTGCAATATGTGTTTCCTTGAAATTATTTATTATCGAACTACTGCCACCGGATGTAGGATGGGTCCTTTGATCCTTGCATTCTTGGTAGGAGATCAGCTGCTAATCTTGGCAAATAAGGTCTTGCGCAAGCTTTCCTTGCTCACTTAGTGGTCCCTACGGTCTAATGGTCACGGTCAACTCATAGGAGGGGAAGTCATAATTCAAGTATAGTGTAACACAACTTTACTTAGAATAACAGAAGATCCTAATAAAGATGTAACATAAATATTCTGTTTACGTTCTGCAGGGAAATGGTAAGGTGAACAACATAGATTTGTTAAGTCTATATGTAAGTTCCACACATTAACAAGCTGGTTACCATTCTCCACAGAGCCAATGTGGGTGACTTCCTGAGATCTAAATATGTCCTCACGAGATTTATAGGGGCATTCATTACACTGCACTGCGCACTGACTCTACTGTGGATGTGCATGTCACTTCTGCCCACAGATTGGGCCAAATATCAGATGCTTTTTGTTTAGGTGCACGCAGCTGTTTATCACCACACCCACTGCAGTGAACAAAGCAACGCAAGGTTTCTGGAGGGTAACGGGTCCGAGATGATCCTCTTGCATTCAGTGCAGTCCAGTTTTTCAGGGACCAGAAGCTGCAGGTGCTGCTGGTTACCTTTGCTTATGGTTGCTGGGCCTCTGCCTCTTAATACAGGATACACATAGGGCAATCAGAAAGTCAATCAAAAAGCAACGGTTGGTTGAACTGTTGAATAGGCTGTGGACACCGGGTCTAGAATAGATACTACTGCATAGAGTCTCACTCTGGTCAGGGTGACTAAGATTGGTGTTGGAAAAAACACCAGCAGAGCTGTGACTTCAAATGTGGTCTTATTAAGATTCCCTTTGGTGGAGCTTTTGCCCTAGTTGACTACAGCTGGCTTCTTTGGTGTCTCAGGACTCGTCCCCTGGCTCATCATGAGGTAGAGGCCCAGACCCTTGGGTTTTAAAGAAAACCAGCAAAGGAGATGGATCTCAGCTCCCAATTTCAGGCATGGCGGACCTTAGGGCAGGGCCGCCCGGGCAACCACCCGGGGCGCCATTGCCCCCCGCCCGCCACTCCAGGTCGGGAGAGTCTTTCAAGGTCTTCCCTGAGCTGGCATGGTGGAAGAAGGTGCGGCAGGTGCCCTATTGAAATGAAAAGCACCCCCACATAAAAAGGGGTACGCAGAGGGTGTGGGGGGCACCACATTTTTGTTTTGCTGCCCGGGGCATTGCCGCCCCTAGTGCTGGCCCTGATTTCATGGTTGCATCCATTCAAACATTTGCTGAGTACCCATTCAAATACGTGTTGCAACGTCCAACCATTTTTAAAAAGATTTATTTTCATTAAATTTTAATAACAAACAGTTACACAATCGGCCTCTAGTGCCAACAATCCCTTGAACCCCTCCCTCCCTCTGGTACATACCCTTTTGATATTCTTTTTCACTTGACTTAACGTGAGTCCTTCAAGTGCATCTGTGTCACATATGTTAGCGGGCAATTACACAGTTCTTGTGAATGAGAGGACCGATCAGAACATAGCGTTGTCTTTGAGACCCCCCAGCCCCACCTCAGACCGACCATTCACATCTCGGTATCATCCGGAGGTGACCCCACATCTTCGACATTACTTTGTTGGAGCAGGTAGTGTGTGTACGCATCCCACATTTTTGTATCATTACACCTCTGTCGGTTCATTGATCCCCAACCATTTTCCATGTCTATACAGTACATAATGTCATCTTTCCATTGTGATGTTTTGGGGCTCCATTCCCCCGCACTCCCCCAATGCAATATATGAAGCAACCCAGTCAATTTTCTTGTGCATTTTTGGGACTTCCTTAGTGTAGCCTAACAATCCCACCAGTGGGTCAGGGTCAATTGTCCGGCCTGCAATCCCTCCAATCGTATCAAATATCTGTTCCCAGTACTGTCGTATCCCCGGGCAACTCCACACTATGTGCAGGAAATCTGCCTGTTCTGAGCGGTCTCTGTTGCATCTCCCTGAGGTATCCGGGAAGTATTCCTTGAGCTGAGCCGGTGTATAATAAAACTGATGTATATACTTAAAGTGAATCAATTTGAACCTGGCACCTTTTCTGATCCCTTTGCAGCAGTATTTCCAAATTTCATCTGGGATCGTACGCCCCAGCGTTCTTTCCCATTTCTCCCTTGGTGTTGACTTGGTTATACCCCTTGATTGTATGAACTTTGAGTATAGCCCCGTTGTCAGCTTGTGGCCCATCAGACCCCTGAGCACTTTATCCAGGATGGGGGAGATTTGTGGTTGCTCTGGGAACGTGGTAAACACTAGACGCAGGCTCACTTTAAATCTAAAGTACAAAAATATGTTCAGAGTGGACATTATGCCGCTCGCTCTCAGCTCATCGAGTGTTGCATATTTCCCATGTGGAAAAAAATCTCCTAAGTGTGTAATTCCCAGTTTCTTCACCATATTTACAAACCCTGCTTCGCTCATTATCGGGATCCCGGGTGTGTGTATTATTGGGAGCTGGGGTGAATAGAGTACCTCCCCCTTTCTTTTTGAGTTCTAGTTTCGCCCAGGCTTTACAGGTACCCTTTACTAAGTTCTCTGCACGTTGTGTTCTGTCCGGTGCTGTCAAAATAATTGACCTGAGTAGATATGGTGCGGCTACCTCTCTCTCCGCCTCTACATGACCCTTGTCTCGCTGCATCCCGTACCAATATGCAAGAAACCCTGCTTGTGCCACATCATAGTATGCCTCAAATTCGGGTAAGACTAGCCTATCCTTATGTATGAGTGCTATCAATTTGTCCCAGAACATCCGGGCCGATTTACCGGCCCATACAAATTGTAGGACAGCAGTCTCCCGGGACAGCTATTGTGGCGTTTAGGAAGATATAAAGAAACCTAGGCAGCAGTGTCATTTTGACAACAGATACCTGTCCATATAAGTTCAATGGGAGGTTTCTCCATCTCGACATGGCTTCTCGAGCCTGGTCCAGAACCCTCAGATAGTGACTGCAATAGACTACAACCTGATCCCTCGCCATGTAAATTCCTAGGTAGTGAGGCTGACTCATGCACCATTGAAACCTCCAGTCATCCTGGTATTGGGCGACTTTTTCTGTCAATGGGAAAAAACACTGACTTATAAGTGTTTACCTTCAAACATGACACCTCCCCAAACCCCTGGACTTCCCTCATAACCAGATCTAAGTTCTCCCTGGGGTCGTTAATGAAAAGAACCATATCATCAGCAGATAATGATATCACTACCCTATGGTTGTATACTTGAATACCCCGGTTTAGATGTGAGTCCCTGACCTTTTCATCAAACAGTTCAATCGCCAGGGCAAAGAGCAGTGGCGACAGAGGGCACCCCCGTCGTGTCCCTCTCTCCAATGGGATAGTCGGTGTAAGTTGGCCATTCACTCTCACTCTGGCTATCGGCTGCATGTATAGTAGTCGTACAATGGCATGTAGTGGTCTCCCATCCCAATGCGCCGCAGCACAGTGAATAGAAACGGCCATTCGACCGAATCGAATGCTTTAGTGGCGTCCAACAATGCCGCCACAAGTGCCTCTTCAGGGGGCACTGCTGCCATCAGCCCAAACATCCTCCATATCACATGTGAGGTGGACCGTCCCGGAATGAAGCCTGCTTGGTCTGCTGCCACCATGGTCGGAATCATTGGCGTCAGTCGAGATGCAAGGATCTTTGCTAAAATATTACTGTCAATGTTTATCAGTGAGATTGGGCGGTATGAGGAGCAATCATTTCCAGGCTTGTCTGGCTTAAATAACACCACCACCATCGCCTCTCTCAGCGAGTCTGGTAGGAGTCCTGTTTCTAAGCTATGTTGAAACATCCCGACTAGATGTGGCGGCAATTTTGTCTGCATAGTGTTTAAAGAACTCTGCCGTAAACCCATTGGGTCCCGGCGATTTCTCATTTGGCAGGGATTTAATAGCATCCCGGATCTCTCCCAGTGCTAGGGGACGACCCAGCTATTCTCTTTGGTCATCAGTGCACCAATGCAGAGCCACCTGATTCAGATATTCCTCAATGTCCTCTTGAGATGCGTTTATGTGTGAGGAGTAAAGATGGTTATAGAACTTGAAGAATTGACAGACTATCTATGTGTCCTCAAACCTATCAATCCCCTGTTCGTCCGTTATAGCCTGGACTCTACCCTTCAAATCGTCCATCTTGGTCGCTCTGGCCAGCCTACGACCCGGTCTGTTCCCCTCTCCGTACTGACGAATATTACTCATATTGCCCATGTACTTAACCTCCCTGAGTGCCAGCGTCTGGAGATCTTGCATTTGCTTCAGAATCTCAGCCTGTACCTGGTTTGTGGGGGTCGCATTGGTTGCCTGAAACGTCCTTATGATGCTTTCTTTACCCGCCAGCTCCTCCCTGATCTGCTTAAGGATCCTTGCCTCTCTGGATATACATGTGCCCCTTATCACACACTTAAGGCTTTTCCATAGTATCCAGCAGACTCCACAGACCCCACATTCAGTTCGAGGAAAGTGTCAAGAGCCTCCGTTAAGCCCTCCCTGAAGACTGTATGAGATAGGCCCTCACTTTTGAACCGCCACGGGAGTGCCCCCCTCACATGCCCCTCCAGACTCACCTCCAATATGACTCGGGCATGATTCGAGAGATTGCGGGCTAGGATCTTCACCTCTCTCACCCGGCCTAATAGTGATTGCGAAACCAAAAAATAATCCAGCCTCAATGCCGAGTTGTGAGGGGCAGAGTGACAGGTATACTGCCGTGACGCTGGGTTCCCCCCCCTTCACACCTCAGTTATATCCCACAAGAGTGTCATGTTCTGCAACCGGCTAGTCCCCCTGTGGCCTACTCCATAATTACTTCCCATCCTGTCCAGGTCAGGTTGCATGACTGCATTAAAATCGCCAGCCCATATCACCTCCCCAGTCGATAACTCCGCCAGCTGCTTGTCTACCCAGTCTAATGTATTCAGTGCATCTTGATTGGGCCCATAGTAATTGATTAGCGTATAAATTTTCCCCCGGATGGTGCCTTGTACAATGAGACCCCTGTCCTCCTTATCTTTCACCACTTTGGTCTGATGAAACCCGACTTTATTATGTATTAAAGTGCCCACTCCCCTAGCGTACGAGGAATATGATGAGAAATACCTGTGACATCCCCAGGGCCTCCCCAAGATGGATTCCGTGTTTGGTGCCAGGTGCGTCTCCTGTAGGAATGCCCCCCCAACTTGGTGCCTTTACATATACAGCAATACTTTTCGACGTTTAGTGGGGCATTTCAGCCCTCTCATATTCCATGTGCAAACGTTAAGTGTAGCCATCTACTAGTGCGCTTTCAAGCTTCTCCACGTATGCGCCCCTACTACCGGACTGGTCCAGAAGTATAGACCCTTAGATCATAAGAACAGGTGTACCGACCCACCCCCTCCCCCACCGACAACCCCAACTGATCAGTGCCCAACCCCACTGACAACCCCAACACATCAGTGAAATGTGAACTCCACCCTCCCCAAGCCTTCTTCCCAGTTAACCTCCTTGCCCTTGCATCCTGGTCGTCGTCCCCCCTCTGCTGGTCACTCCAACCTTCCAGCTGTCCCCCATCCCTAAACATATGCTCCCTAAAGCTTCTGCTTGAGGGGCTACCATGAGCCCGACCTCACAACACATCTCCATTGATAAACGGACCCCCTCTTCATGTTGAGGGCATATTGCTGTCAACAACAATGCCCCCCTCAGGTCAAAAAAGGATATGTTCCTACTGAGCATCATCAATCATTATTCCCCCTTATTTGGGGGTTTCTCAGATGTGTCTCCAGGAAAGCAGTGGCCTCCTCAACGGTGTTGAAGAAAAGTGTCCCGCCATCGTGTTCGACTCGTAGCTTAGCCGGGTACAACATTGCGTATTTCATCCCCCTGTCCCGCAGCAGCTTCTTGACCTCCAAAAACATTTTCCTTGACTCTTGAACTTTGTCTGAGAAATCCAGAAACAGTTTGATCATGCTGTCTTTGTAGTGGACTGTCCCTTTTTCTCAAGCCTTTTGCAGTGCCAAATCCCGGTCCCGAAAGTTCAGCAGACATGCAATCACCGGGCGTGGTGGTGCTCCCGGGATGGGGATCCTTCCTCTCTGTATCTGATGCGCTCTTTCCACTATGCACAGCTCTGAGAACCCTTCTGGACCCAGAGCCTCCCACGGTATTTCCTCCACCAGGGTCTCCATGTTCCTCCGGTCAATCTTCTGTGAAAGTCCTATAATTCTGAGGTTGTTTCTTCGTGATCTGGACTCCAGGTCCTCCTGTTTATCGATGAGCTCCTTCAGGGCTCTTTGCACTCCGGACATTTCCCTGGTGGTGGAAGTAGACACGTCCTCCAGATTTGAGACCCTTCTTTCTGCCTCATCAAGCTGCTCTCCATGTTTGTCTAGATGGACCTGCATGTGGTCCACCTTGCAGGTGAGCAAGTCCAGTTTACCGTCCAGGGATTGAATGCTGGATTGCATCTGTGTAAACATCTCCTTAATGTCCTGGAGCGCTCGTGCCAGGTTCCTGGGGTAGAGTCTAAGGACGTACCTTCGATGCAGTCTCCATAATTTGGCTGGCCTTTTCCAGGGCAGGTGATTTGAAGTGTAATTTGGCCTGGTGCTTACCTCCTTCCTGTGATTTGGACATGAACAGGGTTCTGGGTATTCGGTGAATGTGGGGGCCGCCGCCGCTCAGAATCCTTCTCTTACTAAAGTCATCCTCCCCCTGTCTCTGGTGTGGTCCATAAGAGCACCTTGCCATATCCAATAGTAGTTATGGTTGAAGATGAGTATATTGACCAGACCCCTATTGTCTGGCGGATGCCTCATTCAGAATCACGTGGATCAGTGTAGCCTCGGCTATGCAGGTGTCATCCAGACTGGTCCATCCTATGCCTCCAGACCCGCTGTGGAGGGCCTCGTTGGTCCTATTGCTGTGTCTGTGGGTGAGATACAGTAGTTCCACCACTATCTCTGTGGGCCTGTACCATACAGAGCACTGGCTGCACTGCAACAATTCCTGCACCTGCGTTTTGCCGCAGCTGGCCTTGATTGTTCGACACTGAGTCAATACCGATCTACCTCGGTGCCCTCCCTTTAACAGTTCAGTGTATCAGTTAGTGATGGCAGACCGGGGCAGCATCTCCCAAAAAGCAGGGCCCCCACTCCGCAAGAAGCTGCAGGGTCTGCTGGATGTCCAGCTATTCCTCACCAGGAGTATCCCCAGCAGATATGGCGCATGCCGCGTGGCTTCCCTTCCCCCGGTGGCTTAGTAGACCTCATGGTAGAGCACCCAATTTGCGGCCCCCATGCATTCAGAAGTACTGACAGTCTTGTGTGTCTGTAACACTAATGTCTCACAGAAAGGGCATTTGCGGCACCCGGGACAATTCACCCAATCAGTTGTACCTGCAGCAGCTGGGGTTTGTGTTTCTCGTCCCATGGTGGACTGCGCTGCGAGCCTCATTTCCAGATGGCACTGTTTCTGAGGCTTGGGCAAGCCAGCCCAGCCTCAGTCTGTACGCAATGCGCTCAATGACTTTGCAAAGTTCACTATTCTGGTTCTGGTGTAGGACCAGATTGGATTGTGTCCTCCCACGTCTTGCAGGCCCAGAATCAAAATGTCTTGTGTGCTCAGAGTATTGGCGCCGAGTATTACCTTGCTGTGCTCCCCACTTCGTGTTATCGTCGTCCTTGGTGTTCACTTTATTTCATAGCTGGCGGTTCTCCCCTCATCTCGCTGCCATATGTGTCACTGCGTATGTCCTTCAAGACAACCCCATCACTATGTGTAAGCACGTTCCTTCATGGGTCTATGCCGAGGGAGCCGCACCAGCCCAGCGGATCTAGTCTCCGTTTGCCAAACCGTTTGTGCCTGTCAGCTCCTTAGGTGGGGGGAAGAGCCCCCAATCCTCTCTCAGCGTAGTAGTCAGTGGAACCCGCCCAGCTTTTGTCTGCACGGTTTGACGGTTGTGCCGTCAGCAGGGCTGTGTCCTCAGTCATCCCTCCTTCCAGCTCGGGACATGCAAATCCATATAGGCCAGCGGTAGCAGCCACCCTCTCCCGAGGTGGCGTGCGTACTGGGTGTTGCCAACTAGCTTTTGTGGGTGAGGGCCCCCGGAACTGTGTGTTCTCCGGATGGAGAGGCTTGCTGGGGTATTGCAGTCCACTCAAGTGCCTCCGACCGGTCTGGATTCTGCAAGCACTGTTGTCCCCTCAGTCCGTCCGCAGCCCCGCTGCGATTTTCCCCCAGGGTCTGCATGGCAGCTGTTGGTCTTCTCCCGCCAACTACTCGGGGTGAGGCTCCACACCTCCCAATTAGGCTTGGCACGCTCCCCCCCACACTGGAGTGACTGCGTCCAGTCTAAGGTGTTCACCATGCACCAGCAATCCTGCCCCACTCTCATGTGCCGGGGTAGGCCGTTCCCAGATCGAGACTGCAGACAAGCTCTCTGGGTCATTCAGCATCCGCAGATGCTTCACGCCAGCACCAATCCCTTTTCTCCTGCAGCTGGGGCTCCGCTTCCTGCACAGCCCTATACATCCACCACCTGTGGGTTGCACGCTCTGAGGGTCCGTCCTGGTTCTCTGTCGCTCGCTGTGGACCAGGCATCCAACAGCCCCCACAGCCCAGGAAGGGAGCCCGGCTGCAAGTCCAAGACCTCTCCCTTCTTCCCCCGCAACTTTTTCAGGCCGCCAGGTTCAGAGACTCTGATTTTCTTTGGGATTTCTCTCTTGCTGCTCAGCAACTTCTCCCGCTGCGTGATCTGGGACAAGTTCTGATGAGGGAATCCACTTAATATCGTTCCGGATTTAGGAGTGTGTCAGAGCTCACGGGCTAGTGGCCATCTTGATCGGGCTCACTAATGCCCCCCGCCACGTCCAACGTTTTTCAAGCATTTTTCACTCAGGTGGGGATAGGGAGGCAATTCTGAGTGCCATTCAAGTATCCAGCTCTATCTAAGTCTGGCATGGCAGCCCCCACTCGTGGCAGGCCATGACAGTCTATGGCCACATGTGTGACCATTGGGTAGTTGGACTCATTGCTGGATTTACACAGGGATTCCATCTATAGACACCCCCTAGATACAAGGGGCTACAATTCCAAGGAAAGTCAACTGCAAACAGCTGTATGATAGCACTGTGCCCCATTCCTCACAGGTACTTCACAGTTCTGTGTCCTCTGTGGCTCCCTCTCACTATTCTTCCTTTTGGTCTGACCCAATCAGCCGGGGACATACTCTGGATGCCTTCCTCTATGGAGACATCCCTATCTCAAACCCTGCCCCCCCTGACCTGTTCGGACCATTCACTCCTCTCCTCCTGCTTGGGGCCCTTCGACCTTCTATCTGAGCCACCCCCGCACTGCCAACCTCATTAGCTGTCATTCAACTGATGAAGCGAGTGTTAGTCGTTGCCTTTGCTGCCTGTACTTTCATCCCCCCTCCAACCTCTACTCCTGACTCTCCCTTTGACTCTGTCCTTGCCAACCTGCACCTCTTAATCTCTAACACCCGCAACATCCTTGCCCCTGTCATGAGGATCCACCTGAAACCTGCCTCTGAGTGCAACAGCTGGTATGACTCCGATCTAGCATCTCTGAAAAGTAAATGCAGAGTTGCTGAAGGGAAGTGACAGACCTCCGGCTCATCCACTGACAAACTAGCCTGTTCCCTGCTCCAAAGGCAATATCGCTTCTCTATATGCTCCAAGAAGAGGGTCCACATCCAAGTCTGCATCTCTGGAGCCACTAATAACACGGCTGAGCTTTTCAAAATCTGCAAGGAACTCATCAATCCAACTGCAGTCTCCACCTCTCCCCTTCCTTCCCAGTCTCTCTGCACATCTTTGGCCTTCCATTTCACTTCAAAAATTCAGGACATCTTGCCCTCACCGCCACCTCCCCCACCTCCACTCCCACTCCTTCTCCTTCTCTCCTGCCTACTTTGGCTCTCCTCCCTCCCCCCACACTCTCCTCTCTCCTGCCCATAGCACCTGATGACGTCTCTAAAGTTGTTTGCTCTATGAAGGTCTCATCCAAACACATGCTCTCCTGCTCCTCCAGAACCATTAAGGACAACATCTCCTGTCTTTCCTCGGATCTTGCCGATTTCTCTAACCACTCCTTTGCCACTAGCTCCTTTCCCCTTTCCCTCAAGCCCTCCCTTGTGCACCCTCTCCTGACCTGAAAAAGCTGTCTGCTGACCGCTCCTGCCTGGGTAACTATAGCCCTATCTCCACTACCACCTTCTTGGGTAAACTCTTGGAGAAGTTGGTCCTCCCCTAACTGATCCTTCATACTGAACTCACTGGTTGCCTCCATGACCATCAATCTGGATTCTGGGCATTCAGTGGCGAGGAAACTGCTCTACTGAACACACATGAGGACATGCTCGCAAATCTTGACTCTAACTCTCCTGCTGTTCTCATTCTCCTTGACCTCTCCTCTGCCTTTAACACGGTCAACCATTCCATCCTCATAAAGCAGCTTTGTGATACCCCCGGCATCACGGATCAAGCACTGGATTTGCTAACCTCGTTCCTCACTAACCGCCCCTCCCAGCTGCAGCTGGGCCCTTTCTCCTCCACCACTTCCAGCTTCACCTCTTTAGAGGCATTCTCCCTTTCCTCGCCTTTCCTCAGAAGATCAGTGTGACCAGAAGCTCTGGTCCTCTCTAGGCTGGACTACTGCAACAGCCTTTTTCTCAATCTCCTGCTTTCCTCTATATGCCCCCTTCAGTTAATCAAAAATAGGCCTGCAAGACTTATCCTTGGCCTCAAGACCAGGGACCGCATCTCTCCCACGCTAAGTTCTCTCCACTGAGGATCAAATTCAAGACCCTCTGTATCATCCACAAGGCTTTCTCTCCCTAAATACTTCCCTGCTAGAGCCTTCCACTCCTCTAACTACAATGCTCTGCTTCACAAACGCTTCTCCAAGCAGAGAATGGGTGGCATGTCTCTCTCTTCAGCTGGTGTCTCTCTTTGGAACAGCGTCCCTTCCCCTCTCAGACCTGAGCCGGACCTCCTTAAGTTCTGGAAACTTCTCAAAACTCTGCTTTTCTCTACCTCTTTCCCTCTTCCCCTTCCCTGCTAATCACCCCACTGACACTGGCAGCCTGGACCTTCATTAATCTCACAAGTTAGGACCTTGCCCTGTCGACACCAGCATCTCCCACCCCCAGCACTGCCTTTGTGGGCCCCTTACCTGGTGGCTGTGCACCCCACTTGGGATTCCTCCACCCTAGCACTTAGCCAGCATCCTCCGCCACTGGTTCCCCCCCAGCAGTTCCCTCCCGGGCTCTCATTAGCGCTTGCCCGTACCTTCTCCCCCCCTCACTCCCTCCCCTACCTCCTGCACTTCCTTCTCAGCACTTTCCCGTCTGACTGCCACAAGGCCTGTCAGGACCACAAATGTTTATTTACTGTTTTACTTTTGCCATTATTGTTCCTCCCCTGCTCCCTCCCTGTTGTGCCTTGTGGTGCCTGGAAACACCATTGGTGTGCCGCCATTGATCTACGCCTTAATGCCAGCAAGACGAAGATTCTCCTCATCGGCACACCTGCACCCTCCTTTCCTGTCACTCTCTGGACGCCCGCCCTTGGCCCTCTTCCTGTTCCCACCTGTGAGGCTAAGAACCTCGGGGTCATCTTCGACTCCATACTCTCCTTTTCTTCTGACATCTCTGACGTCTCTAAGAAGTCAAACTACCAACCACACCTCCTCAGAGGTATTTTTCCTTTCGTCTCCTTCCCCCAAAAGCTCACTGTCTCTAGAGGTCTGGTTCTCTTTAGGCTGGACTATTGCAACAGCCTCTTTCTAAATCTGCCTTCTTCTACACTCGGCCCTCTGCAAGTCATCCAGAACCCATGTGCGAGACTTGTCCTTGGCCTCAAGCCCTGGGATCGTATCTCTGAAGCCCTGAAATCTCTTCACTGGCTCCCAGTACAGCATCCAACTGTAAAGGTGATGCCTGCCCAGCCACTCTCATCAAGGACTGCACTGAAGCGCTTGCTCCCTTCCTGACAGCATTTGTTAATGCCTCCTTCGCAACAGGGAAAGTCCCCACCTCCCTCAAGGAAGCATGGGTCCGCCCCCTCTTAAAAAAACCAACTCTCAATCCCACCTCCCCCAACAACTATAGACCCATCACCACTGTCCCTTTCCTCCTCAAAATACTCAACAAAGCAGCCTATCTGCAGGTTCAGCACTTCATCGAAGAAAACAAACTCCTGGGACTCCGCCAATCTGGCTTCCGCTCTAGACATGGAACTGAAACCGCCCTACTTGACCTGAAAAACCAAATGGACGATGCCAGAGACATGGGCAAATCAGCTCTTCTCCTACTCCTTGACTTATCTGCAGCGTTCGATCTCGTAGATCATGACGTCCTTTGCCATCATCTCTCCTCCACTGCCAAGTTCTCCCCTGACGCCACAGCATGGATCAAATCCTTCCTACAAGACAGAACCATGCAAGTATTCTCCGACCTAGCCTCTGCCTCACCCACTACCATACTCTTTGGCGTGCCCCAAGGCTCATGCCTCTCCCCCACACTCTACAACATCTTCACACGACCCCTCTTCCTCATCCTCGACGCTATGGGTATATCCTACACTAACTACGCGGACGATACCCAGATCCTCCTTACCCTCACAGGCAACTACGACACTGACTCCATGACCCTTAACAACCTCTACAACACCATCCAAGCCTGGATGGCAGACAATGGACTATGCCTCAACTCTGACAAGACAGAACTCCTACTGGTAGGTTCCCCCGAAACGCTAAAAAAACTTGACTCCCAATTCAGTCACTTCACCATCGACACCATCAAAATACCTGTTTCAGACTCAGTCAAAACTCTTGGAGTCTATCTAGACTCTAACCTCTCCATGGACAGACAAGTCAACGCCATTGCCTCCTCAGCCGCATATCATGCTAAACTGATCAACGCAGTCAGGCCTTTCCTCTCCAAAGAGAACTGCACAAACATAGCCAGAGCCATCACCGGCTCCAGGCTAGACTACTGCAACATACTCTTCCTAGGAACCTCAAAAAGAAACTTGGAGAGGCTACAAGTGATCCAGAATAGTGCTCTCCGAGCAGCCCAAGGTATTGCCAAAAGGGACCACATCTCGGAAGCCAGAAAACTAGCCCACTGGCTCCCAATAAAGGAGAGAATAATTTTCAAAGCGCTCACACTGACACACAAATGCATCCATCTCACTGCCCCCGACTACCTCTCACAAAGAATCCACTCCGTCGCCTCTACAAGACCAACAAGATCACCCTACACCAACATGCTCTCTGTGCCACTAGTAAAAAGATCCAGAGCAGGTGGATCCAGCTTCCCCTATCTCGCACCCAATCACTGGAAGCCCTACCTCCCACCATCCGCAGTGAGCCCTCCCTCCTAGCCTTCCGCAAAGCGCTGAAAACCACCCTCTTCTCATAAGGTCCCTCGCAGCAGCATAATACCAACCATAGGACCCACTGCTTAAGTTGTATTGACCAACCGCATAAGCTGTAATGATAACCTTGCTTGTTCCTATCTGTAATATGCCTCTTACTGATACCATGCCTGTAACTAAGCTCATGCAAGTAACAGCGCCTCAATGCCCCTGGGCTGCTTGCGCGCTATACAAATTTAAATAAATAAATAAATAAATAAAGATTCAATTCAAACCCTTCGCATCATCCAGAAGGCCTTCTGGGGCCTGGATCCACAATATCTTCAACTCTCCCTCCGTAAATACCATCCTACTCGAGCTCTTCACTTCCCCCCGTCCAACTCCCTCAGGGTCAGTCGCTCCTCCAAGCAACGAGTTGGGGGTAGATGTCTTTCCTCGGCTGGGGCCTCCCTCTGGAACAGTCTCCCTGCCTCTCTGAAACTTGTGGAGAACCATCTTCGGTTCCGGAAGCACCTCAAAACCTTCCTCTTTGCTTCTGCCTTCACTCTTCCTCTCCCCTGCTTATCTGTCTGCTTCGGCACCGGGCACCTATAACACTTGTCTATGAGCGCTATACAAATAAAATATCATATCATATACCATAGGCGCCTAACAAATGCTCAATAAATAAGTACATTAAAAAATGTAAAATAACAGAAGTTCGACCGCCTAGTCTAACAGAACCGGATCTGCACTAAATATTACAACTAAAAGATGCCATACACACAAACACACAAAGTACTCAAAACGGCATTTCAGACTTAATTTGCATTGACTGCATTTTATACAAAGTTTTGGAAAAGAAAAATTAGAGTTTCAAAAAAAGAAATATCAACCAAACGTTTGCTACTAGTGAGATATAACTTTCCCCAGGCAGCGGATGGCCATGGATATATTGCTTAGGTCGACGAGAATATTGGAATATGGACAACAACCCTCTGTGGCTATAACATCACATGTGCGTGTGCAGCCACGCACGCATCGTATTCGAGTGCTGAGCAAAACACAAAACGTGTGGTAATTGCCAACATGGATTTCTGGTTGCCAAGCTTTGCAGAAAATGAGACCCATCTGGGGACGGACTTCCGGCTTCCCGCTGGCGGTATTTTATAAGACATGTTGATTGAGTGCCCCTGCCTCCGGGACACTGACCCCAAGCATAAGAGCGCTTTTAGAATCTATGCCTTCTCTAATGGCGCTCTGACCTCGCAGGACAGACCAATGCCTAACATCTGTCGCTCAGGGTTAAACGTTTGCTGCCACCTCTCTGCTATGGTTGGGGGCGGGGAGGGGGGGAGGGGTCATGCGTTGCTGTAATGCAGCTTTGCACATTTGGATTGTTAGCCTCCCCTCAACTTAGGTGAAAGGCAACAACCTGGGTAAAAGTTGCACATGACGTAGACAAGGCCAGAATTAGTCTGATGGCTAAAAGCAACCTTCTAAACTACGCGGGTGGTTTTCATTGTATCGGTATTGATAAAAACAGGATGTTTTTTTTAAAGGCTATCTTTACAATTGTGGTTATAGGTTGGAACTATTTAGCACACGCAGTGCTTCGACAATACAGAAGCCAGTAAATACAGCATTATTAGGGTTGGAAATGGCACCTGAATATGGTATGTGCCCATATTTTTACTCCCACAAAAAACTTCTATCCGCTCCAAAGCAGGGAGGGCACTGCAGAAAACATCTTTTGTCATAAGTAAAGGAATGCGCCTATGCGTCGCCTTTAGTTTAATGAAAACACGTGTCGCACACATGCGTCAGGATATATGCCTCGAAGATGCACTCATTTTGATGCCCATGTGTTCCGCCGTTGTGCACAGTTGCCAAAAGCACAATTGCCCATTGGAAATCCAGGGACATTTCCAGACGTTGTAAGTTTCCCATGTTCAACAAATGTGTGCACATTACAATGCCTGGTAAAAACAAGCATTTCCCAGTGCCTGTTCCAAACAGGGAAGTTTCAATGCAGAAAGGAGTCATGAGCACCCTGGAGGGTGAGGCAGCCAATCAGGTGTCTAGGAACGGGGGCTTGAACTGCCGATGTAAGCCCACGCGCCATGTTGCCTGGCGGGCGGTTCCCCCCTCCGCCATCTTCCTCCCACCCTCTGTCCCTGATTTTTTTTCTTTATCCCCCCTCCCACTTCCCTTATTTTGGCTGCAGCGTCCCTCGCCGCCGCAGCCGGGCCTTCTCCTCAGCTTCCCACGGCCGCCATGGAAAGGGTAGATGGGCTCCATAAGGAGCGCCTCTTCCCTTTCCATGGCTGCCATGTTGGTAGAGGATTTTGCTTCCTACAACAAGACGCTTGTGTCATCTAGTTGCAGTAAGGAAAATTCTTTTTTTTTAGCACCCCGGGTTGCCGCTTTAGTAACTTGGGGTACTAATGGCTTTATGTAACTGTTCCACGTGCAACACCGGTGGGTAACAGCTCTGGGCACAAGTTAATGGGCCTTGCTTCGCTCTGGCTGTTAACTGGGGCCACGTGCCGTTACCTCCCCCCCTGTTGCCTGTGGAACGGGTACATAACGCCACATTAATGATCCTTCTGAGCATCTATTTTTCAAGTGAAAGAAATGGTATGAACCGCAGATATTTCATCCATTCACAAAGATGGAATTTATTAGGGCTTTCATTGGGCCGGGCTTGCTGGTGCAGAACCGCGTTATGGCAGTGAAATCTGGAGTGATGCCAAATGTCCTATAAAGAATCTTTTCGCAATAACTATATGAGAGCAATTTGGGGTTTACCAAGGTGCACTGAATTGTGCGCTCAATGGCTAGAACTAGACATAATTGGTATTAAGTCACAAGTTCAACTAGCCCTATTTTCTATCTTTATTTTAAAAGCTATTCAGTAGGAATCTTAACCCAAACAATATTAATGTGTTAAGGAAAACCCTAGGTGTCCCATGAAAGAAAATGACTCAAGGTTAGAACACACAGATGAGGTCTTAAGACACTGGGGCATTTCTAACGCCAAAAGCACTTTGCAAATTCGGTCTTGTGAGACACTGGGCCGCCAGCTCTTGTGAAAATGCGCAGGACATGCACGCGCAGCCGCCTATGCTGGGAGTCAGACCGAGGGTTGTGTGATAAGCACACGCACCCCAGCGCTCTTGCATAAAGACTTAGAGACCTAACCAAACAATCTGTAAATAGTGTCATGTTCTTACGCAGTGCCTTATTCCCTGCATACCATGGCGAGGCTCTCCCAGTGAAGCCACTGCAAGGAGCCTCACTGCTTTCACATTGAAGGGAGTAAAGTCTTAAACCTCATCAAGGCCAAATGTCATCCTTATGGACACAATGACCCTTGCTGTGCATACCTGCTGTAAAATCTCCCGACTGCTGACAGATCATTGCTACTCTGTGTTGTGGGAGAATAAAAGAAAGCGGCCCCTTTAAGGAAAGGAAAGCGCGCTAAGGCGGGAGGGAGCGGGAGGGAGTGGGAGGAGGGCGGAAAGGGAAGGGCAAGGGAAATGCAGTTCAGTTGATGCTTGGAGTAATAAAGGGAAGGTTGACCACATACCCAGCTTCTGTGATTTGTGTGTGCGCGACACGATGGGAGCGCAGGGCCTATACTAGAGGCCAACAACTGGCGAAGAGGCCGCCGCACTGGCGGTGTGCTGCAGGACGGGCAAAGCGCCCAGCAGTGGATTAAGGAAGCAGGTTACATTGCCTGCGGCAGAGGTGGGTTTATACCCTGCAGTTGGAAGGAGGGCCACCGTAGCAATAGCGAGCCCAGAAGACATTCCGGAGCGGACCCGGACAGAAGTCGGCAAATGTGGGCTTACACCCTGCAGCTAGAAGGAGGGCCGCCACAGCAGGAGCGAACCCAGCAGGATCTCCGGAGCGGACCCGGATGGTAGACGACCAACGGAGCAAGTCGCGTACTCCGTGACGCGCAGAGGAAGCAACCCACTGCCCGACCACACAAGCAGCCGTGTCGCAGCAGAGAAGACCTCGGAACGAGAGGTGCAAGAAGTGCCAGTGACCAGCCGCCGGGAAGAAAAGGATAAGACGGGAAGTCCCACAGCAGCCCATGAGGGGAGAGAACTTGCTGGTAAGAAGCCCCGCCCTCCCCTCCACCGTGCGCCGAGGCCTGCCGCCCAGAGACAGCGCCACCATACCATCCCAGAACGCTCGCAGAAGCACCCACACAGAGAATGGCGAAATAAATAAACACTGTAAGCTACGTATTACCCCAATAGCAGCCTGGGCACGGATCAGGCCATCTCGCCAGCCCCCAGCTCACGCGACCAACTACCACGCCCACTGAATCTGGCAAAGCCATCAAAACAGGCCCAGACCGGCCACCCCACATGCAGAGTGTGCAAAAGGAAGGCAACAAAGGGCTACACCAGCCCGTGGCCAACTTTGAATACTGCCAACAACCACAAACGAGCGGAGGGCAAGCACGAACCCAAGCTGACCATCACGTCAAGCTAGTAATAGACCAGGACCACCACCAACGAAGCGCAACAACCTGTGCATATCCACCACGCCCAGGGCACTGCGAAGTGAGATAACATGACTGATCAGGCGCAAGCAGCTGCTGATGCAGGGGCACTACCCACAGCCAACACACGCCCCACATCTCATGCCAGTCTCATGTGACGCCCCAACCCATTTACCCTCAACCCGCACCATGACCAACAATAAAGGTGGGAGGAATGGGTTGAGGAATTCGAGGACTTTGTAGGTGCCGTAGGAACCCAAGATCCTCCCAACAAAATCAACATCTTCACAAATGTAGCTGGAAGAGAGATAAAGAACATAATAAGAACAATTCCAGTACAAGAAAGAATCACATATCAGCGCCGCCATCAACAGCAAACTAGTGTTGACCCCCAAAAGAGACTACGAGCGTTATGCCTTCAACCAATGCGCCCAGCTGAGAGAACAGTACGACCGGCGACCATTTGAAAGAGGAATGACATACCCAACAGCACTGAACCCTCGCACAGACACTGTCAGAGCTCTTGAGAGCCTCCACATTGAGCCCGACAGGAAACCATATGAACTGTATGACTACCAACACTACTTTGAACAACAAACCGCCACCACCGAGGATGCCTATGCCAGAGGACACACAGCGACCCGGGAACAAGAAGGCAACGTAGCCGCCACGATGCCGGACTACGACCCCTACAACAACTCTCTGCCAAGAACATTAATCGCAGAGGACCAATACCCACTGTACCTACAAGACGGCTATGACAGAGAATACATCAGACTCCTCGGCGCAGCCGTTGACGACATGCCTGTGCCCAGAGTGACGGTGCAGATGGGAGAAACACAAAACCAATTCATTGTCGACACAGGGGCCACCGTGAACGTGATGAACGAAGAACTACATCACACAATAGCGGATGTCTATGCCCTGCGCCAATCAAGAACACACATCTTCCAACGGGGTGCAGCACAACCCCTAACATCCAAAGGTCTTCCTCTGCGACCTGTCCCATAGAGGCCTCACCGTGCAAACAACCATACACGTCATACAAAGCCCCTCAGTCGAGCAATGCCTCCTCAGCTACAGGACGGCCAGAGCCCTGGCGCTCATCGACCTTCAATACGAACCAACAGAAATAATCAAAGGCTACCCATCGGACAGACAAGAAGTACAATCGATAGCCCATCAACTCATCGACAAGGAGACCCTCAAAGCCCGCTTCCCCAAGCTATTCAAAGGGGTAGGGATGCTCAAGGACTCAGTCATCAAACTAAATATTGACCCCACAATAACCTCGGTTCCCCAACATCCTTGCAAAGTGGGATTCCACTTCCAAGCACAGGTAGCCAAGGAGCTACAGCTCCTGTTACAGAACGACATCATTGAGAAGGTCGATGGATCCACACCCTGGGTGTCCCCCCTCTTAGTAGTCCCCAAAGACAACGGGAGACTGCTCCTATGCATCGACATGCACATCCCCAACGCAGCCATACAGAGGGAAAGGCATCCGGACCCAGCCTAGAGGACATGCTCGTCAGACTAAACCAGGCAACACACTTTTCCAAATTGGACCTCAACCAAGGATACCATCAGCTCGTCATAGATCCGGCCTTTCAACCAATAACCACCTTCGCCACCCACAAAGGGCTATTCTGATATAAACGCCTCAATTTCGGTATATCCTCAGCAGCTGAGATCTTCCAAGAGACCATCAGAGGACTAATATCACCAGAAGTCAATACTTTAAACTACATTGACGACATCCTCGTCTTCGGGAAATCTCAAGAGCAACACGACAAAGCGCTCCCCACAATATGCAAAATCCTGCATGACGCAGGCTTAACACTCAATGGACCCAAGTGTGATGTCAACAAAACCAGCCTGCGGTTCTTCGGACACATCTTCTCTGACAGGGGCATTACAGCTGACCCGGAAAAGATCAAAGCCATCACCAACCTCCATGCCCCCATGAACACTGCGGAACTAAGATCATTCCTAGTGATGGAAGGATACTGCGCCCGATACCTCCCAAACTACGCCACCACCACCAACCCACTGAGGGCTCTACTCAAAAAAGACTCACCCTTCACATAGGATACACAATGCCAAGCAGCCTTCCAAACCATCAAAGAAAGCTTGGCCAACTACCGCCAACTAGCCTATTTCCACCCAGGATGGGACACCATCATCACCGTCGATGACCGCCCAGTGGCCCTCGGTGCCATCCTGGCCCAAACCAACCCAGAGGACAGCACCTGTCATGCAGTTGTTGCGTATGCCAGCAGGGCCCTGTCCCCCACTGAAAAAGCCTACTCACAGGCTGAACGAGAGAGCCTGGCAGCCGTATGGGCCTGTGAAAAATTCCACCGCTTTGTCATCGGCAGAGATATCACACTGGCCACTGACCACCAAGCACTACTGTCCCTATTCGGGAACCCTAAGACGAAGATGCCCTCCCGGATTGAAAGGTGGGGCATAAGGCTCCAAGAATATGACTACCCCATCATACATAAACCGGGGGGATGCCAACCCAGCCGACTATCTATCAAGGCACCCTACCGCCAACACAGACAACTCACTAGTCTGTGAAGCGGAGGAATACATCACGTATCTATCCACCAACGCCATGCCCCGTACCATCTCAACGGAGGAATTTGCGACCAGAAGCAGGGCTGACCCCACCATCAAGGCAGCAATAGACCTCACCAGCAAAAACAAGTGGAATCACATGCACGTAAATAAAACGGAGGGGAGGGGGTCGACAAGAAGGACTTAGCATGCATAGTCAAAATACAATCAGAATTAGTGGCCACAAACCAAGGAATACTACTAAGAGGCAGCCGACTAGTAGCCCCAAAAGACCTCCGAAAGACACTAGTGGCAATAGGCCACGAAGGACACAGAGGAATCGAAAACACCAAGAAAAACCTAAGAAATCACGTATGGTTCACCTACATGGACGGAGTAGTAGAAGATATCCTAGCCCACGGTGAGCCCTGCCAGAAAGCAGCGAAGAAGACAACCCCAAGCCCAATGCAACTGACGCCATTACCTGAACGACCATGGCAACTTGTCGCAATAGACTTTTTTACGGACCCCTAGAAGAAGGGGATACCTACTCATAGCGATTGATGAGTACTCACGCTTTCCATTCATCAAACAAGCACCGTCATCGTCATTCTACGAAGTAGCACCGATCATAAACAAACTGTTCAGTGAATGGGGCATACCAGCCACAGTAAAAACAGACAATGGCCCCCCGTTTCAGGGAAGCAAATTCAAAAAAATACCACAATGGCTTCCACCACCAAAAGATCACACCACTATGGCCCCAAGCCAATGGGATGGTGGAATGATTTATGGCCACCACCAAACTAACAAGACAAAAGGCCCTCATAGACTAAATGCCATACACACAGGCGATCTGTCGCATGCTCAGGAGTTACAGGAACACCCTGCATGACGCAACAGGGCAAACGCCAGCCGAACTGATGGTGAAGTACAAACCCCGAACCCGCATAGCCCAATGGGAGGATTACACTCCAGAACAGGATGCGGCCATAAGGGAGCGAGACTCCGAAAAGAAAAGATGTGCGAATAATGGGCCAACAAGAAGAGAAAGGCAAATGAACAACAGCTTGAATTGGGACAGACCATCCTGGTGCGTCAAAGGCAACTCAGGAAAACTGACACCTGCTACAGCCCAGAACCCCGAGTGATCACCGCCATTAACAGGCCCATGGTGACGGCCATAGGAGAACTGGGTGAGATAACCCGAAATGCGTCATTCTTCAGGAGACTGTACTTAGAGGACCTGGAACCACCAGACACCACAGCAGAGGAGCCAGAACCCGAGAAGAACGTGAGCCCACCGACCCAAACAGCTGGCGAGACCCGAGAGTCCCCGGGCAGACCCCAAAGAACTCTGCGAAAACCCCTGAGGCTAATTGAGCATATGTAGACCTTGAACTTCCATGTAAAGCACGGGGGAGATGTTTTGGGTGAATAAAGAAAGCTGCCCATTTAAGGAAAGGAGAGCGCGCTAGGGCGGGAGAGAGCGGGAGGTGGGTGGAGGGGGAGGGGCAAGGGAAAGGCAGTTCAGTTGATATTTGGAGTAATAAAGGGAAGGGTGACCACATACCCGGCTCCTGTGATTTGTGTGTGCGTGACACGATGGGAGCGCAGGGCCTATACTAGAGGCCAACACTCTGCACCTTAATCTTCTCCTACTGAATACTAGAGCATGGAGCTGAGACTCTAAAATGAGTGGCACAGCTGGGTTCTGTGCATGCACCTTTAGAGGGAGTGAGGCCCTGGTACATGTCCTTTTGTTATGGATCAAGCAATACATAGCAAATGGCAGCTACCTATCTTCCCCCATAACAATGTTCACTGCTCTGTGGGCGCTTTGAGATGGCTGCCACCGGCTAATAATGAGCATGATAATTATTCTGTGAATGAGAGTGTTAAGGCTGCATTATTGAACTGCTCATTGTATGCCACATAAGCAGGCTAAATGATGAAATGCTGCTACTTTCGTTCTTATCTTTCAGTCACTTGGCCTGGTCATACCTCTCCGGTGTTTCCTCGTCACTATGGGTTTCCTCTTGCCTCTCATCTCTTTCCTCATAGCACTATTCCTCTTGCTGCTATAGTCTCTACACAGAAAGACTCCTCCCATGTCTGTGCTGATGATTCTCGCAGTTTCTTTGCGTTCTCCTCATTTCATGCATCCATTCATTCCACTCTGCTTGTTAGCCATTAAGTACTGGATGACTGCTTGCTCGCTTCATCTGAACTCCTCAGTCCTTGGACTCTTTTCCTGTTCCACCTTTACCGATTTCCTTTCCACCTTAGCAACTCCCTCTCTCTCCTTCTGCATGCTATCTTGGTGTCACCTTTCATTCTTCTCTTTCTTTCTCTTCTCATATTTTTACAATTGTGCAGTCTTGCTACTTTCATTTATAGAATATGTGCAAAGGAATAGCTGGTATCCCAGGCACTGATGAGAAAGGCCATAGCTACACAAATACATAAACCCGTTATTGTCCTAAAATGTTGCCAACCTTCGTGTCCTGGGAAGAATGTGCCCTGCAAGGCCGTGGGAGGAGGGTTGAGTGTCTGTGAAGAATACTATCCCATGATATGGAGGGCACAGGCTTCCGAACCACACCAATCCTAGTTCTAAATTATAGCACCCAAATGCCCTGGCTTTAGGACCCCTGAATTCCAAGGTACCAGCCGGCGCCAGACCACTGATCATAAACCTATTAGACCCACCAATCTGTCAGAAAGAGCAGAAAGCAGGGCCTTCCTGCCTTCATTTCTAGGTCACGTGATTTGTGCTGTGGAGTGCAGGGCGGGATGACACTATAGCCCAGAACGAGGGTGGAAGACCTTGGAAAAGTGCCGGCCTGTCTGGGAGTGAGTGAAGTGTATGAGTTAGTATGGCCTCTGCTTTTACCCCCGATCCCCTCTCTGCTCGTACCAGGTGCGCAGCTACATAGATTGAGATGTGTTGTTTAGTTTGCGAATAAATTGCTAATTGCACAGCTTGCGACCGACGACGAGTGCAGCATCATCCACATGGAAGAAGATGGACAGACATGGCTGGGACAAATGGCCTGGCATCCCCTATGTAGCAGGCAGCCTATGTATAGGGTCTCTCCAACTAGCTACGCAGGATTTTACTGTAGGTGATGATGTCACTAATGACGCTGTATTTCTTCATAATGTGCAGCTAATGCAGATTTTGCCAGAACGTTCCACAGCAGCAGAGTTCTTTGTTGGTGTTTTTTCCTGTTGAATGGAAATAAACCTTGTTATCCTTTTTCCCTAGTGGGTTGTATTTTTTCTGGTGTGAGCGTCTAAGGGGGCTTTCCTACATTTGGTGAACCCAACGTGATACCAGTGATCCCCGCGATGACAGAGGCTTCCAGGCCGCTTCTCTGAAGGCGCCACGCCCACCTACAGGGACCAGTCCCAAGCGTGCAAACCGCAGAGGTGTGCAGGAGCCATGTTCACAGAATTCTGCCTGCTCTTTGGAGCAGACACAGCTCCTGGGGGCGTGCAGGCCATTATTGGGATCCCGTGATGGAGGAGCTCCAGTGAACACGCAGACGTGAGTACACCCCTTGAGAGGGATAAAAACAAAGTGTATGGTGTGAGGAAGTGTTGTGTTAGAGTGAAGGAGGAGTGTTGTAAGGCCACGTGGCAAGATTTATTTGTTTTATTAATTTTGGGAATTTAGGAGGATTTTATGGAGGAAAAACAGGAGTTTAGAGAGCCTTTCTATGTGAGGGAAAATAATGGCGCCTTTTGTTTTGTGACCAGGAGATAAAGGAAAAATTAGCAGCTCTGTATATTTAGTGGGCTCGGTGCAAGAAGTGGTTGTTGTTGTAGCTTGTTATTTTAGCTTGTTGTTTTAAGTGCATTACCATCTTTGTGTTTGAAGCGGAGGCCAGAGGTGCACTAGTGTTGATAACTTGTTTTGAGAGCATGATAGTGTGTGTGCGTGTGATAAAGGGGGACAGGAAGGAGGGGTGGTGGACTGGTGGTGAATCTTTGTGCTAAAACTGTGCACAGCATATATTTATAAAGGCTGGGGTTTAGGAGCGAACGAATTGCAAGATAGGAGGGGGGACGCCATTGGAGTATATGTACAGTGCATTGCCATTGTAAAGGGATAATATAGAGAAGTGCCACAAACAGGGGGTGATAGTGTCATGCTGCACTGTTGGAGTATGTGGACGTGCTGGCTACTAGAGTCAGTGATTGTTCCAACACATTCGGAACGCAAAGAACAACTAGTGGTCTAGTGGTTTTCCAAGATGCCTACCTCCTGCTTATTTGAACCGCCGGACAGCGTCTCCCTGCTTTGCAACCCTTTCGACTGGATTTCGGGTTAGACGCTAGTTCTGATTTCTGTGCTTATTCATTTTTCCCTTCTTTTGCCTAGTGTGGGCCCTTCTTTCCTCGCTCATCTGCTCCTTCAGTTCCTCCCTTCGATATATACCTCATTTGGTCCTGAGTTGTTCCCTTTCTGTCCTGCTCTTGCGTTCCATGCCTCCTGACCAGCTGGAACGCAACCTACTGCAGCATTCAAGATAAGATTTCAGGATTCAGGGTTTTCAGTGCCTTGAAGGCTTTTTCCTGGCAAGGGCTGCTTCCTGGAAGCTCACTCTGCTTGAGTTGTTTATCCAACCAAGTGCAGTGGCCTCCAATGGGGGCAGACCCTATCTCTTCACCGGCAGACGGATTGTCAGAGATAAGATGGAGAAGAATTAGAAGGGGTGATCTCCAGAAGCATCTCCGAATACATCAGGTGGGGGTGCTAATCTGGATAAAGAGGGTTTTGAGAGCTAGAGACACAAGGGGGGATGCCCTGCTCCTGGCCAGAGCAGGGCACCCACAATTAAGGTATACGAGACCATATGAGCATGTTTCTAGCTGCTTAATATAAAAGTAAGCAGCTTCAAAAGAGATAAGAGATATTGGATTTGTGGAAAATGATAGATGATGTGGAGGACCTTGATGGAGGGCGGCTCAGAATACTGAAGGGGCTGCCCCAGATGCGATGTCCATGACAACACAAGGGCTTTACCCACTCACCACCTGCCCAGCCACGGTATACACACACCTGACATACGTGCCATCTTGGAGACCATCCCACCCCCAACATAATGACACTGAGTGCTATCCCGCCCCAGATAGTATAGTACAGAAGGAGCTAGAAGAGGGTTTGGAAGCTATGCGGGTAGAATTAGCTCGACTGAGATTGACTCAACAGGGAGGGGGGAAAGGGAGTGGGTCAGATGAATGGAGAGCAGGAGACAATTTGTTTCGGTTAGATAGCACGGCCATAAGGGATGTGCACAATGAGAATGAGGGAGGTGCTGATGGCGAGCTGGCAGTCCGGGGTACGGGACAGTGAGGTCCGACAGTGACGCAGACAGAGAGCTAAGGGAAGACAAATGGGACACACTGGACGAGAATGATGATGATGAAGGGGATGCGCAGCAGGTGCTGGAGGTTATGCTGCAGTTGGAAAGTTTGTGGGGACCACATTAAGGAATAGGTTTGTCCGGGTGGCACTAGCAAGGAAGAAGGGAAGTGTTGGATATAAAGAAGGGAGGAGTAAAGGCACCGAGATGCCATTATTGCATAGAGGCCTAGGCAGGATGCACTATGTGCCCTGGACACAAATGGATAAAAATAATTTGATTAAGCTGCTCCTGCCCCTTTCTTCCGGGGCCTGAAAATGGATTTATGCATTTGAAAAACAGACAGCAGGAATTCCCTGGGCCATGGGGGTTATGAAAAGCTTACTTGTTGCAGTTGTGGGGAATCAGGCTAGAGATGTGTGGGTCAAAGCAGGATATCCAGGAGTAAAGTTGGACAATGACGCACATGATGGCGTGCCTTTTAACAACATCAGGGCGCAGGTGTGGGACGCTCTGTGGCGAACAAAATGCCAGACCTGCAGTCTATCATGCAGTACATCAAGGTGGACAATGAGGACCCCGTGGACCCCGCACAATATTAAGGTTCACGAGATGTGGGGTGCGGAGACGGTCTACCAGTGGGACCGATCAGTTCCTCTTTTTTATTTTGTTATTAAAATAAATGGGCTTACCCAAGGAAGTTCAAAAGGCGCTAGACAGAATAGCGGGCAATGAAAAGAAAGGGTGTGCTGAGATTCAAACAGTAATAATACACCATTGTAAGAGAATAAAGGAGTGAGAAAAGGAAACTGCTCAGAGGTTGCGGTCTGAGGAAGCAAAACTAGTGCAGAAAAAGCTGGTGAAAATAGCAGTTGAGGGGGCGGTATCATTAAATGTGCAAACCGAGGTGGCAGAGCAGACTTCAACACCTCCAGAGGTAAGAATAGCAGTGTTTTTGCCAGAAGGAGGACAAGGACAGTGGGGAGGTGGGGCTCAGCATCCCTAACCAGAATGGCAGCAAGGAGGTCACTAAGACAGACCTAAAGCAGGTCCCTGAGAGGCTCTGGACAACGAGTGCCCACGATGTTTGTACCCAACTTACAGGAGAACTGAACTAACATGGCCATACGATGCACCACGTGTCAATGTTATAATACCAGGCTTACAATGAGAACTTTCAGAGGTAACTTGCCCCACCGTACTGGGCCATTCTGCGAAGTTTACCATTAAAAGATTGCATCCGAAATGACCAGAGGATTAAAAAAAAATATATAACCTTTTGGTTTTTTCTCCCACTGGCATTTCGGACCATGCACTCCCCCACCCCCTTACTTACCTTTTGGCGGCCCACAGTGTAAGGAGGACACTCCCTTAACCCCTGCTCTCCTTGATCGACATTTTTGGAATTTCTTTTTTTCTCAATGTCCTTTATGGCATTTTCTTCCATTCAATCTTTTATTTTCGATAAGTTATACAGATACCGCTCCGCGAACTGCACATTGATTATGCGCACATGGGCAAAAGGTTCAATGGATATCGATATCTTATCGTGATCGTGTTGTCCTTCTCATGCTGGGTTGAGACGGGACCGTGTGTACATCCAGATGCCAAATGTGCCACACATTTCTTAGTGCAGGACGTTTTTCCTCGATGGGGCAAGTGCAATGTATTATGGTCAGACAATGGCACAAATTTCTTTAACAACCTTTTCAAATAGATTTTGGCATTACTGGGCATCAGGCATTGGATGTGCACCATTTACCATCCCCAGGCCAACAGACTCGTGGAAAGGATCAACAGTCTGTTGAAAAGCAAGATGTCGAAGCTGTGCACCCTGTTAAAGGAAAACTGGGTGCACTGTTTACTACTTGCATTATTCAGTTTGCATACAGAGCCCTGCAAAGACCACCGTTTATCACCCCACAAAGTGCCGCATGCACACCCCACTCTCCCCTGTTAGACAAGCATCAGTCGCTCATATGGCAGCATCAATTTTTGGGGAGGAATATGGCAGCTATTTGTCCTGCCTAACAAAGGCAATAAAATGTGCCTACCAACAGAATGCACCTGCCTGGACAGAGGAATTAATCAACACTGCAATAAACACACCAGCAATATCACCACCACCATTGCAGTGGTCCCCAAGGGGACTGCACTTACGTAAAGGATTTCGGCCGCCGGTAGAACCAACCCAGATATTATGGCCCATTCCAGGTTGTTTATGCCACTGCCCTTGCAGCTAAAATGAAGGCGTTAGCATACTGGATACACCTCCCTGCAGGGGCGTAGGAGACACTCAAAATCTGGGGGACAGGGGACACCTTGTGGACTTTGCTACAGACGCAATCCAAACCGCCATGGGGCTAAGTGCTGAAGCGTTAAAGCTCCTATAAACATATGTGTTTGATTTATTTTAAGAACAAACAATAATAATGGCAGTTTTAAAACACAGATACACTTCAAATAAGTTGTAGATTTCTCATCTATTACACAAAATGTAAAAATGATTGTAATTGTTATCAAAACAGAAATAGTATCTATGCACTGATAAAACAAATGTTCAAACATTTGAAATCTAATAACAAGGATTTTAAGGAAACACAGTTCTCTAAATCTCTTTGAAGATCTAAATATAGTTGTAGTAAGGGGGATTTGATATTGATATTGTTATACTGTCCAATTTATGTGCTGGTTTTGAAGAATGTTTGAGAGGGTCACAATAATTGGTTGTCTTTTATGCTTGCGTCTCATTTCGACAGAACTGTGATGATTAGCCTGCATCACATCTAGACAGATTTGTGAATATTAGCTGGTGTCACATCTAGACAGAACTGTGAAGATTAGCCTGTGTCACATCTAGACAGAACTATGAGTATTAGCTTGCATCACATCCAGACAGAATTGTGAATATTAGTTTGCGTCACATCCAGACAGAATTGTCAATACTAGCTTGCGTCACATCCAGACACAATTGTGAATATTAGCTTGCGGCACATCCAGACAGATGTGTGGATATTGGCTTGCATCACATCTGGACAGAACTGTGAAGATTAGCCTGCATCATATCTAGACAGATGTGTGAATATGAGCTTACATCACATCTAGATGGATAGAATAGTGGATATCATAATGCGTCCGATCTAGATAATGATGCCAATAACCAAACCTACTAATAAATAAAACTCACCCCTCTGCATACACCTCTCAAGCTCTGAACTAAACACAACCATACCTCTAAAGCACAATAAGCCGCACACACTTCACTACACCGCAATAACAAAACAAGCCACACATAGCCTCGCAGAACAGCACACGAAGGCTACCAACCGAAAAACACGCCTATGCTCAGCAAACATTGTAAACCGAACTGAAGCTGCAAACAGCACATCACAGCTCTCTTGCTCTTTCTCCTGCTCAGCCCTACTAACTTACCCTACCCTCTTGCATTACACATTTGCCAGAGCGCCAGGGGACCACGCCGGTGGTGACAGTGCGTGGTATAAATATCGTTTAACATAACATAAAATAACAAAAAAGGTAAACATCAATATTTGAATGAGGTTCCTCAAAATGAGGAAATAAAGTTCAGGGACAGGTTTCTGCACTGCTGGACTCCTGTAACATTGGGCACAGAAGGGAGGAGCTTAAGGTAGTTTCAACAAATCAATTTTAGATTTAGTCAAATGATCCTGATTGTGAGGTGAAATAGCCCTGATTGCCATAGCTAAAGGCCAGAGTCAGTGGGGGGACATGCCCCTCAGTAAAAGGCCTGTGCTCAAGTAATGTGCAAAATGAATTCCTTGCCAAACAAAAAGGAGTTAATTTGGGTCTCAAAATCTGGAGATGTCTAAACTAAAAATATTCATTGGTCAGCATGAGGGAAAGAAAATAGTATAATTTGCCAAATTATGAGAAAGTTGAAATAATAGCCTTCAGAACTACAGTCCAAAGAACCCTAAATTGGATGGCAGCATTGTGAGCTACAGTTACTGTGAAGCAGAGTGCATTTTGGCAGAAATACTAAAGGAAATGTGTAAATATGTGTTTCCCTTTATGTTAAAGACACGCTCATCAAAATGTGTGCAAAAGTGTAATAAAGGAACTGGAATTTTTGTCCATCATGAGCCCATCACAAAAGGAAACAATCATTTGCAGAATCTACTAGGAGATGTTGAATTGCAGCAGAGTGAAAGCCATTCACTGCTGAAAATGACTAAGGACATTGCAATACTGCCTTCAAAATCAACACTTTAAGCATTCAGATGTACAGCTAAACACTTTAAATATATATTTACTTTTCCCTTTTATGATCACTGTTTGCAGGAAGCTTCTTTTGCAGAGGGTTACATGTTTAGATTGTGTGCATTTGCTAAGGTTGGTTAAAAGTAAAATGCTTTAGCAGTGAGGGGCAGGCCGAAATCCTGTTTTCATTTCTTTGCTATGGGTTCCCCAAGTGTGAAACTAGATTTCAAAACTCTGTTGTCAGGGGGACGAGAGGAGAAATTCTTCTGCTCCCCAGGTTTTCTGACTAAAACCTCTTAGGCAGTCATAAAGCTGGACATTAGCCCTTGGAGCCTTTGGCTAATCTAAACACAGAAACTCCTCTTGACGTCAATGCCAAAACCAGATCCCTTCCGAGGGTGAGGTGCCAGAGCTACGAGTAGTTTCACAATCATTGCATAGAATGGGAGATATGCTGTTTATGGGATTACTTGGGCAATATAATCGCACACGATTAATGTTTGGATTTCTGAAAAGCTGTCAGTGAGCCTCTTCTGGTGAGCCAAAAACGATTTTGGTGACATCAACATACCAAAGGTTATGAGGAAAAGTAGATTGTGATCTCCGTATAAATGTGAGAACCATAACAATTTGAGAAAAGATGTAAAATGTTATCTGTATTCTGCCCACCGAGTGCCAGATTTTTCATGAATATAGTTTGGGAGTAAATGAGGGAAAACCTTAGATCTGCTAGGCAATAACCTACAAACCTCTAAGTAGGGTCACTTGATTCGCAATAAAATGTAGTATTAAAGAATTCTGGCATATGTGTCACAATATGATGAGAAAAGGCATTTCTCATACAGTCAGATTTCCATGTACAAAAAGCAGACCCAGCACCTGTCGAAGTAAGATGATGGATTGGGTTTACTCCCTTGGCTTCCCAAAACACATCCATCTTCTCTGGACCTATTGGCCCACAGATGGGAGAGGACCCTTGAACACTGCCCTATCCATTCTGTGAGAACTATGATACATCAGTGATGTCACTTGCCTTATAAATAAGTCACTCTGCCTCAAATTAGGACTCTCCCTACCAAATCTCGAGGTGTACAGCTGACCAAATCTGGAACCATAATTACACAGTGAGGCCTGCATCTTGGAGTGAAGCCAGGAGCTGGAGTAGCTGACTTGGGATTTTTTTGGCAGACAGAGAGAATCCTTGACTGACCCCTGGCTGTCCCAGCAGTGAGGCCCTGATGCTCCCTGGTGCCCCATTCAGCCCTCTCCTGTAGGTACATACATCCCCAGCCATAAATTAAATAAGCCCTATCTTCTTCAGAAGTGCCATAGAGATTCCCCTATGGAAAAATTCACTATCTTATTTGTTTGTGTAATTCAGTCATTTTCTTATTGAAAAATATTCCACTTGTCTGTGCATTGCAGTAATTTTCCCATTTGAAAAATCCTTTGTTTGCCTGTGCATTTCAGCAATTTCCCTTGAACAATCTCCAGTTTCTTTTGTAGATCCCTATCCCTAGGATATTTTTTTCAGTAAATCAATTAATTTCCACATTATTTCACCGAATCGCGATACTTAGAATTTGAAACTATCTCTTCCCAGTGTCTTGTGAGTTGTTATAATTATAAAGTGTTCCCCCAAAGAATTAAATTCATTGTGATCTGAAAACAAATTTGTCCATGTGTTTAAATGGTGTTTTACAAAACGGATTTCTATTTGCATCTCTCATTTTAATCCCAAACCGATTTCTTATTGTGAGTAATCTCGTTGCCCAGAGCCTATCTGTCATTTGAGCTGAAAACCGAGTTTTCCTGTTGTGAGTTCCCCCATGCATGGAGCTGCTTGTCATTTGCAGCCTTAGTAAAAACTAGTGTCATTTGCATTTCCTTATCTCTGGAAATTTCACTTAACCTTTTTTAAACCATTTTCCTAGTCTATTACTCTTCCCCTACCATATTTTGATAACGAATTTCCAATTGCATTCCTTTTCCATTTGCCCATGTGTTGCATGTACTAAAATCGATTTTACTATTGTGTGCTGGCTAGTCTGTTCTGAAGCCCTATTTGTCTTCTAGTCTAAGCAGTATGAAGTACCCTTTTGTGCTGTCCCATAGCAGTTGTCCTAACTGAGTAAAAACCCATTTTAGCTGGTGCAGAAAAACAAATTGTCCCATTAATTGCTGACTCCTCCTATTGTTTCTGAAAACCCCTTTCATAATATGATTTTAACCTGGTTTTCCCATTCCTTGCCACTGCCTTCCCTTCAAAGCTGACAAGCCTAGTGGAGGTGTAGAGGGGCGGGAGGGTGAGGGTTTCTGGGACTCAAGAATCTTTTGTGTGTGCATGCACATTCCTGTGGGTTGCATTCATTTTCATGGTGTTTTGAACTGTTGATAGTAGTGGTGCAATCAGTAAAGTAAATTCTTGTGCCATACATGTTTGAGTTGTCTTAGTGTGCCAATTGATTAAAAGGACAAGAAATGTGTGTTGTCACACCTTGGTGGTTATTGTAACTGTTTATTCAATTTTCCCATTAAATCACAAATGAATAAAATATTCATTGATAACATACCGGCCTGGTTCTTGGTCTTCTATGACACGGGGTGCTGGTGGGGGTTGGGTGGGAGACGGGTTGGTGGCCTGCTTAAAATGAATTTGGATTGTAATTATAAAAAACATTTTTATTGTGCGCCACATTCATTGCAAGGGAAAGAGATCCCTGTCTTGCTTGTGCTGTATGATATATCGTGGCACCATGCATTTCTTTTTTTAATGTTTCTTTGGAGCTATTGCTAAACAAACTACTTCGGAGCCTTACATCACTGACAATACATAGGTGGATAAATCCCCACTGTGTACTATAGCACTATGGTGGCATAGTTGGAAGTGACCCACATGTGATTTCTGTTGCATGAGGTGCCACTTCTCTGGGAAGTTCAGAGTACTTGGTCTCCAGAGCACTAACAGAAGACTACTGATGGAAGCTCACGCAGAAGGCTGGCGATAAAATATTGTGAGTGAGAGGAGATCCTCACACCATTGACATTGTCACCAACATTCACAGGCACCATTAAGAGTGTGGTGTGTGCTGATCTGGTTATTGCTCACCTATCCATAAACAATAACCTGAACCACAAAATAGGTTGCGCTTCATCATATATATTTTGTTTCCATACGTATGTACTACATAACACACACTGGTTCATTTACATGGGTCTAAAGAAACATAATTCAGAAATAAAATTAAATGAAATACATTCAATACGACAAATAGGATTAACATGAAATTCCATCTAGACAGATCAGCCCCATCTCCTTGACTGCTGTTTGCCTTCTCCTTCACCATCTCTCTTTGGACGAATAGCCACATATTCAAAAGGACCAATTATGTCATAGACAGTGAGGATCATGAACATGTGTTAAGTTTTTTGGAACATTCAGTATCCATTACAAATTATTTTGCTGTTGCTTATATTTCTTCCAGATCCATGTTATCTTTATGTAGATTGCCCACAGCAACACAAGTCTGTCTTTTCTGAGACATTGTTGAATGTAGCAAGGGTTTCAGTCATTAAAAAGCACTGAAGCTTTTATCAGCCTCGCAAGACAAAGCTGGAACAATTAAGAGGATCTGCAGTGGCATCACCTGTGCATAGAAAACTCTTTCAGTGGGAAGGATTCTTTCAAAGAATGTCTACCAGTTCTGAGACTGAAGAATACTTGTTGATGCTGGACAAGGTTGTCAATTGCCTAGAGAGAAGGAAAGATTTGATTTCTGGGTATTTGACAATCATTTTAGAGCCTCTCACTGACTGTTGCAAGAGTTGAATGGAAGAGTACGGAAGGTGGGGAGTAGGGGAGAGTGAAAGAAGGGAGTAGACAGGATGAGAGTTGTAAACAAATTAGAGTGAGAGTAGTGGCAAAAGAAGAGAATCTGAGTGAAGGAGCATTTGAGAGATGGAGAGGAGTAGCACATACTACGGTCAAGAAGAACGCTCAGGGGCAACGCGCTGTTTTGGAAGGAAGACAAAGCCGAGCAGCACAGTTTCAAATCCCAGTCCCGTGCTTTGAGGCTGGACTCCAACATGAAGCTCAATATAAGTACCCAATTTCTTATAATGAGCATAATAAAGGCTGTCGGGTCCAATTACTCATTTGCCTGTTACCATGCCTGCTGTAACACTTTGGACACCACTTAGAACAAGTATTGATGAAGCCAACAGTTTTGGCTCATCTTTAGGAATTGTGTAGACATTGTCATCATAACTCTAGGCACTCATTCTAATTACCAGCAATTTCAATCGTGAGGCCAGAGAGTACCACAATTTGTCAGGTATTGTAATGGCTTGCACTGGTACTCACACCATGTACCATATTCTGCTATCCTATACCAGGCAATGACATCAAAAGCCCTGGGACTCACCATTTCAAGGTTTTCTTATTGAAATTCAAGGTATGCATACCATTACCAGGTACTGCCTTCAATAAACCAGGTTCTTGCACCATTACCATTCAATACCCAGGTACCCACACCTTTGTCAAGGATATGCACAATTAGTATAACAGTGCCAATCTCCATGAATCCAATTAGGAGGCAGTGCCAGGTTCACTGATGTCTAGATAGCACAACAGTGAACAATTCCATTACACCCAACTTAGACATCAATGGCATCTTCCATTATGCCCACTTAGCACAGTAAGGCCAGATACCAATTTTCCAAGTTATCAAAAGTCATGGCTGATTTAACTGTACCAAGTTAGCACAATGAGGACTAATTCTATTATTTGCATTTATCACAATAAAGTAAGACACCATTATGACCAGCAGCACAGTAAGTCCAGACCTCAGTATGTCCGATAGCCCTCAAAGACATATCCTGTAGTTGTGTGTGTGGTGCAGTGGGATGAATATGTGTTGTGCTGGGGCAGAGTGAGTTATAATGTTGGAACGCTGTGTGTGTGTGTGTGTGCACGCACAGTGCAGTTCTGAGGGTGGTGTGTGCACAGAGCCTGGGGTGAATGGTGTGTATGTAGTACTTGAACAGTGTGTGTGTGTGTGTGCATGCAGTGCTGGGCTGGTGGTGTGCTCTTGCCAGATAGTGCTGAGGCCATGTTGAAGCAGTGCTGTGTGTGCAATCAATGCTGGGGCAGTTTGTGTTTGCAGTGTTGGGGCAGTATGTGTGTTCAGTGCTGGGGCAGTGTATGCACAGTTCTGGGGTTGATGTGTCTTTGTACACTATAATGAAGGGCTGGGTACAATGTGTCTGATGGTGAGTTTTTGTGTGTGCGGGCAGTGTGTGAGCATGTGTGCAGTGAAAGAGCCTGTATGTGGGTGCTGAAGACAGTGGCCCTCATTCCGAGTATGGTGGTAGCCATGGAGCAATTCGCTCCATGGCTTCCTCTCAGACCGGTACCGCCTCCGGCGTTGTTCAGTGGGGACTTACCGGTCCATTCCGACCCTGGAGGGACTGGTAAATCCCCATTGAACACACCATTCCCATTTGAGCCCCCATAGGGCTCAATGGGAATGGGGAGGGCGCAAATAACGGGCTCGCGAATGGCAGGCCCGTTATTTGCGCCCTGGTCCCCTAACGGGACCCGTAAGGTACGTTTTGTCCGACCAAACGTACCTTACGGGTCCCGTTAGGGGACCTCGGAATCGGGCGGTAGGGGATTACCGGTACCGGTCTCCTTACCAGTGCCCGGTATCCCCTACCGCCCGACTCAGAATGAGGGCCAGTGTGTCAGTGTGTGCAGAGCAGTTTTGGGGCTGTAAGACTGCATGCAGTTTGGTGATGGTGTGAGTGCAGGATGGGAGGAAGTGTGTGAAATGCAGGGTTGGGGCTGTGTACATTCATGCATTGTGTGGGTGATGCAGGAGTAGAGCAGTGTTGAGGCTGTGCGCATGTGTGCAGTGCAGTGGAGGGTATCGGTGCAGAGCAGTGCAGTTGTGCAGTGCAGTGGCGTGGTATGTATGAACTGTGCTTGGCAATGGAGCGCCCAGTGCAGTGCGGAGGTGCGTATACACAGTGCTGGGTGGTGCAGGTGTGCCATGGAGTAGGGTGTATGTGCAGTTTGGGGCAATGTGGGTGTGCAGTGTAGTGGGTTGGTGTATATACAATTCTGGGGAGGCTTGTGTGTGTACGTGGCTAGGGGTTTGTGTTAGATGGTGTTGGTGTTTGCGAATGTGTATTGCTATGATTTCCCTGGTCAGTTCTGGCAGGTTTATTGCCAAAGCATACTTGGGCAAATGTTGTACTTGATTCATGCTTTATAATTAAAGGAGGTCCACAATGGTGAACTTACAACACATTTCCTTTCAATTTACCTAATAAATTGAAAAGAAAAAAGCATTTCTCACACTTTTTAAAGCAGTTTCGCTTTGCCAACTTTTAGCCAAAATAAAACAAAAAAGTATGTATATTCAAAATATTACATTGACCTCATTACAAGTTTGCTGGGCTGGAAACAAGGGTGCCGGTAAATTCACCGGCACCCTAGTTTCCGGACGGGCAAACTACGAGTCTGCCTACCAGAGCCACTGTGCCCGACAGGTCTGACCCTGCCGGGTACAGCGACCACGATATGGTGACCCACCACGGACGCACCGGCACCGTTTCTAATGGTGCCAGTGCTCCCGTGTGCCCACTCTTATAGGACTCTATGGGAATGGGGATTAACATTTTACCAGCGCCTGCCTTCCCGGCCGCCAGACTGACTTGTAATGAGCCGGTGGCACCGGGAAGTCAGGCGCCGGTAAATTATAGCACCGGCAGGGTTACCACCAGACTCAGAATGAGGCCAGTTGTTTTTTTCATTTCCTGTCATGATCATGCAGCTTCTTAGCACTCTTGTAATCAATAAATGTTTCTAAGACCCACTCAATGGCACTCATTTGATCACTTTCAGTAGGATGAAAGTCTGTGTTTGCTCTGATGTCTTGGGGTGCAGTTGGTGCATCAACCCACTAAGCAATTTTGCTACCTACATCATGTAATTGTAGTAAATGTCCAGCAAAATTGCACAAGCACATATTCACTGAGTGTATTTACATGTGTGTATGAGCAAAGTAACAAAGCTAGGTTCTGTAGAACTTTGGGTCAATCTGGCAGGTGGCTCTGGGGCAGGGCCAGCCGAAGATGTATCAAGGTTGTTGGGGATTTTCAGCATGATGTTTGGGAGCCCCCTTTGTCTTACAAATTGTCAAAACAGTCAGAGGCACACGTGGGCTGTTTACATTAGAATAAAGTTAAACCAATGCAGTGAGGTTGTTAATAGTTGCATATTGTATTGGGAAATGCAGCCAGCAGAGAGCTGAAACACTAAGGGGTCGATTCATGGAGCAAACGTGCGCCGAAAATCCCAGCGCAAGCAGGCGCAAGGTAGCGCAAGCGCGAGAAACGCAGCGCACGCGCACGTGTGCGATTCAAGGAAGACGCTGCGCGTGTTTCCCGCTGTCCGTGCACCCAATCCAGCCATGGCGCACGCATGCATACACGGCGTGCGCTACGCGCACAGCAAAAGCGCACATAGCGCGGCGCACACAACCAAAGTGGGCGGAACAGTGGGTGTAACACGCGGAATGGGGAATAACACGTGAAAAAGAAGGCGTAACTGGGGAAGTACTGCAGGGAACTACACGGAACGCCCACACGCACGCGAACAACCCGTTTTCATGGATTCGAATACGGGAAACCCACGCACGGCAAAAGACGCACACAGGCGTCAACGCGTCCGCCACACGAAGGCAGGCGGAAGCGTCCCCGCGCACAGTATAAAAGTGCGCGCAAACAACAAACACGTATATACAGCTACGATGAATGCCCCATTTGTCGCAGCACTGATCGTGGGACACCGCAGGAGGAGGAGAATAGCCAGGGCACACATTTCGCACCACGGACAAGCCTTTTTGGGATGCCTGACGACCAGGTCTATGGCAGGTATAGGTTTCCACCCCACATCATCCTAGACCTGGTCAGGGAGTGGGAAGATGACCTTACATCCCCCACCCTTTGCTCCCAAGCATTGAGCCCCTTGGAGAAGCTGCTCAATGTCCTGCATTTTTTGGCCACTAGGTCATTTCAGCGGACTACTGCCATAGTGGGGGGGTCTCACAGGCCACGCAGTCACGCTGCCTACACCAGGTACTGGCAATCATGACAGCGCGCCCCTCAGTCCGCAGGCACATATACATGCCCAGAACACCCGCAGAAAGGCAGGCCGTTGTCCTGGATTTTTTCAGGGTGGCACACTTCCCCAAAGTGCTCGGTGCCATAGATTGCACCCATGTGGCCCTACGTCCACCTAGGTTCACTGAGCACATCTACCGAAACCGCAAGCACTGGCATTCCATCAATGTACAGGTGGTATGCGATGCAAAGGGAATCATCACCTCTGTCTATGCAAACTACCCTGGTTCCACCCATGTCAGTTTCATATACAGAATGTCCGCCCTGAGCCGGGCCCTGGAAGCTGGGCAGCATGGCGACACATGGCTCCTAGGTGAGTACAAATGCCCTTGCACATGCATGCATGTCACACACACACACACAAATAAACAAACCACAATGATCACAACCATTTACACCTCCCCAGGGGACAGTGCCTACCCTCTGAGCAACCACATGATGACGCCAATCCGGAACCCCACCACACCACCCCAGGTAAGATACAACGTCGCCCATATTGCAACCAGGGCCATAGTGGAGCGCACATTCGGAGTGCTCAAGTCACGTTTCCGCTCACTTGACCGCTCTGGCGGGCAGCTACTCTATGCACCACCAGTAGTGTGCAGGATCATTGTGGCAGCATGTGTCCTGCACAATGTTGCAACACGGCAGGGCGTCCCGGTTGACATGGTGGTGCCCCCACATCCCCAACCACAGGCACAGGCGCTGCCCATGGGAGGGGACAGGGCACGTGGCGAGGAAGCCCGGACCCAGCTTGTGGCCACATTTTTCACCTAAACTTCCACCCCTGCGGAGCGCACACAGGCCTGGCACATACCAGGTGACAATCGATGATGACAAAGAGACAGTCAACTGTCACAACCCTACCACCCTGAGATAGTTGCCATGGAAGTGCCACATTGTCTGCATCCCTAGCTACTTAAACACAAGCTATCCTGTGTGACCAAAAGGCACACATATGACATGACATGATATGGCCTATACACAAGTATTTCAAGGTGCGATAAGGCAGGGAGGGGGGAACAAGGGAAGACAGACAACAGTACTTCTAGGCCAGGTGTCATTTAGATTGTGCAAGTGCAGGGGTAGGGGGAAGGGAAAAGTGCAAGGGGAAGGGGGGGAGTGCAGTACAGGGTAAGTAGACCAAAAAACAAATACATAGGCCAGCTGGTGGCAACTGCAAAGGTAAGTGCAGACAAGTGCTGGGAAGGGGGGGCTGTAGGGATAGAGAGACAGTACCGCAGTGCAGGGGTTGCCAGGGAGGCAGTGCAAGTGGAGAGTGGCTGGGCCAGGGACCGAGGTCGGTGAGAGGGGCCCAGTTGCAGATCCAGTGCAGTTCCAGTGAAGAATTTAGCAAGGGAGAGGCAGAGAGAAAGCAGAAGCAAAGAGGAAGGTCTTGAGGTGCTTCCCGAACCGGAGATGGTTCTCCTCAAGTTTCAGTGAGGCAGGAAGGCTGTTCCAGAGGGAGGGCCCTGCCGCGGAGAGAGATCTACCCCCAGCTAGTTGCTTTGAGAAGCGGATGACCCTGACATGCAAGGTGTGAATCACACACACCTGCAAAACAGGCCATGGCCATCACTGTTATGTTACTCAAATCCTCCCAAACCACAACATGACATGGCAAGCAATACCCATACACCAACACAGTAACAATAAGGTACACATTGCCATGTCCAAAATGTACAGTGGCATCAGACAATGATGCCTGACCTGGAATCAGATGAAATGACTGACCAACAACCTCCCACCCAAAATAAGTCATTTCCAAATGCATTACAAGAGTTGTAGACGTAACATAACAATGAATGCCTGTCTACATGCACATTGTGCATTGCAAAATCAACACTGCAGCTTCTGTGTGCTGTGTCCTACTCCTGCAACACACTGCTCAGCGCATAGCACAGTGAACAGCCATTGTGTGTGATGCACACCCTGAGCATCACATCTAAGCGACAGACCACATCAAAAAGCAAATTAGGGATGCACAGGATCCATAATTGGTCACAGAACATGTGCTGCAGGGACACAGTGGGCACCAGAAGGCAAACAGTGTACACGTGGATATGCAAGGGTGGTAGTACATGTAGTGCATCAGAGTGCAAGTGTGTGGGTCAGCAAGGACATGCACTCAACATATGCATGTGCAATCAAGTGACCATCAGTGTTCTCTACACATCACATGTGAACATTCACCATGTGTACACCCTAGCATGTCAAACCACAACTATCCCCTCGCACCTGAAAGGTAAACACAACACATGAACAGGCATTGATCAGCAGAACACAACATGTACATAGGATACCACCATTACAATGTCAGGGTTCCCATCACACTGCAGGGCAAGGCAACTATCAACAACAACCCCCCCCTCCCTCACAAATGACCATGAGCCACTGAACAACTGCACCCGGGTCATGGAGCCTTCAACCCTCAATTCCACCTGGCCACAGATCACCTTTCCCCTTCGTCACCATCTCCCACCTTGTGTGTAAAAAGGTGCCTGCACCCTCAGAATCCACACTTATTTCCAAAATCACAAAATCCAAGGCATAAAAACGAACCAGAACACCCTCCAGTAGATGACTTGACGTAGCAGTACCTCACAAAGGCCAAGTACTACGACAATGATGCAACAACCAAGGTAGCACAGTAAAACAATGTCACAACAGGATGTGAACCATGTGTGGTACATAACATAGAATGATGCACCATGAACGGATGTGTACTGTCACAGGTCCCGTGTACAGGCGCGGGAGTGTCACGAAACAACCACCCCCACCGTGTCCCGGGTGCCTGCAAGGTCAAACTCACACAGGCCCCTGAGACCCTGGTGGGGAAGGAGGGTCAGGGATATGCAGTCGGGACAGGTGTTGGCACACAGGATAACTGGAATGAGTGGCAGGAGAGAGGAGGAGGAATGACACATGAAAGTAGGGAATGCACGAAAATGTACTACCTGCATGAACACATACACAATCCAAACAAACTTGGACATCATTGTCATGACCTTCTGTAGTCCAGGCTTAGGAGTGGCACGAACCAACCACCCCCTCTAGGGTTTTGGCACCTGCAAGTTTGGGGCTTACACAGGCATCCGCAACCCCAGTGGGGAAAGAGGGTTAGGGAACGTTGCTTGGATAGGTACGGGAAGCAGGAACACCGGGTAGAGGGTACAGGGTTCAAAATTGCATAGGATTCCGTGTGATTAGGGGGAAAAAAACATACCAAATTGAATTACACATTCATCCATGCATTAGTGCACCCCCCCAGCAAGCCTATGCAGAGCAGTTTGAAAGAAAAACAACAAGACACTTAGCTCTGGTTTTGAGTGCTGGCCTCCTGCCTGCGCACTCTCAGGTCCGGTTACAGGAGCACTGCAATGCTGCAAAGAGAGCCACAGTCAACAACCTGTACGTGCCAATTACACAAAAACACACCACCAAACATGCCCCATAGCAACAAACTACTCTACAAACAGACAATCTGGTGTAGATGCTTCGTACCCATATATAACATTACCCCTGTGATGGGTCATACACAGTCAATGCAGTAAGTCAGCCGACGGTGGGTGCGTGGCAAATGGAACACCAATGTGTCACAATTCACACAACATGCAATGTTCCCTCGGTAAGCAGACATACCCATATAGCAAGACATGACTTCAGAGCAAGTTGTGTACCACCATGACCGAAACAAAGTTGGCAGTGCATTTATCATAATGTACATGGAAATGAAATGCACAGCACCCAAGTATGTCCCTTGCTGTATGTCCCTGTGAGCTGCCCCTTTCCATGTCTCGGAAGGCTACATGGTTGATACAAGTGCCTCGATGGACCTTGGTGTACCGGAGGGTATGTGCCACTGCCCCTGCAGGTGTCCCAGACAACCTTACAATCAACAGCCATCAGTCCACCAACACATCTGAGCTGCATTGTGTGCTTCGAAACCAATATTCGTCCAAGCTCACCCTCAGTGCTGTGACTAAGCCTGCATGTGCAACTCGCCTGGTGCAAGCTTTGCTGTGTTGTGGCCCCCCTGTGCTGCTCACCTTGCCTGGAGTTCCTTGGAACACGTCAGCAGTTCTAGGATGTAGGTCTGCAATCCCTGTGCCTCTGCTTGTGCACACATGTGCATGTGGGCACCAACAAACGTGTCCAGAATTCCGTCGTCCAATGGGCCATGTCTGCTGGCAAAGGTGCTCTGGAGGCTCATCCCCCTGCAGAAAGGGCATGAAACACATGATTAATGCTTCAAAGTCATCTGTGTGTGTCTCTTCAGGCATCTCATTACTTGACCATGTCAGAGAGTCACATCATAAATCACACCATCAGTCCGTCTTTCACATCCAAAGTGTGGAACACTATCTACAGCATGAATTGCAACAAGCACATGTACAGTAAAGATAAGAAACATACTACACAATGCATAGCAATGAATGTACACATTAATCATGAAACACCCCATCTAGCAAAAGCTGAACAGTGGACAATAACACCAAAATCATCCCCACTAGGGGTGTAAACACAAGTCACACAGCACCAGACATGCCACAGATATGACAGTCCAAAGCCCTTGTGTAAATGGTTGTGACACCGAACCATCCTTGCGAGCCCATGGATAAGGGAGGCAGGAGTGGCATATGTGAGTCAAGGACCCCAAGCAGCAAACACATACACAAGACAAGCCTGAAGGGCCCAGCTGGAACAGACAGTGGATGCCTTCAAAAGCCACAAAGCACCGCACAGTCACATGAAAGCACAATAGACAAGCAATTTTAAACTATATTAACTAATTACACTAACTATGGAAAACCTACATTACCTAATTAAACTAACTATCAAACAGAAACTTAATTAACTAAACTAAAAGAAAAATCAAAAATGGCCACATACGACCCGGGGGGGAGGGGAGGCACCCAGGAGGGGGGAGGTACAGGGTGCTGCTCAACATCCACAAGCGATTATGCTAATCCAAAAAAAAACCTCCATGGGCTCAACGCCTGCACAGCCCGACCTATGTGGGAGATAGATGGTCATCCGAGTCTGGCTCATCCTGTAAAGGAGGACGTGGCACAGTAGCCTGGCCACGCCTAGCCACAGCTTGCCCCTCGTCGGCAGCAAGTCTGCCGGACCGGTGAGCCTGGTTCTGTGTAGCGATGTGACGTAGGTCTGCATGCAGAACCTCACGTGATACACGTGCTTCCTCTTGCAAGGTAGCACGTGTAACACGGAGTTCCTCCTGCAAGGCCTGGCTGGACAACCGCTGCACCTCCCGGCAAGCCTGTAGCTCAGCCGAGATGGTACGCTCAAGCTGTGCAAACCTCTCCTCTGCCCGCTGCCTCTGGGACATCATAAGGACACCCAGAGTGGATTTGAGGGAAGCATACTCCTCCCTCAGGGCATCCATGTGCGCCTCTGTGTGAGCAGCAATTGCTTGACGCAGAGATGACATTTCAGCCTGGCGTGCCCTGTCTGAGGCCGCCATGCCCAGCCTGAGAGAGCGGGCCATGGACCGTGCCGCCTGCTGCTGGAGAAGCACCTGCCTAGCAGGGGGGAGCACAGATCGGGCCACACGCTCCATGCTCTCAGCGATGTTCTCCATTGCTGCCCCCTGCCGTTCTGAATTGGCAGTCATGTCTTGCTCCCACTCAGTTGCGCGCGGCGACCGCGTTGCCGGGCTTGACCCCTGCAGGACCCAAGGACCGGGGGTCCTCGCTGTGTTGGCACCGCCCGCGGCTGTACGACTACATGCCCCCGTCGACGTGATGTCCCAGGCACATCAGTGACTGGTGTGAAGGGGGACCCTGCGTCCCGATCCACCACGGGCGGAGGAACCAAGACTGTCTGATCCCTCAGTGCAGGTGTCGCAGACAGAGGAGTGTCCACATCAGAATCACTCACCCCTGACACATGGACTTGATGCTCATTCAACTCAACATGGACGTCAGAGTCGTCATCAAGGCTGGACTCATAGGCAGCCAGAGACAAGATGGACTGTAGCACTTGGGGGTTTTCGTGCCCTACCACCCCACGACCCCCACTAGTGCCGGGTTGATGTAGTGGTAACAACCCTGTGTCTGGCATGACAACACCATCCTCCGCCTCCATTGCGTCATCACCTGAAAAATAGAGAGAAAAAAGGTCACTACACATACCAGAAGCACACAACACACACACACACCGACAGCAAACGCATCAGGCAGACATGTGACACACAACATATAACCTGGCATGCATGCTGGGTCAACTTTGAATTGCTTCTGTGATCAGACCTGTTGAAAGGTGGCAGTTTCCATGGAAGTGGGTCTATGCAGTGCAGAAAATGTGTACGCCACTCACTGCCTACATGCACAAGGACTCCATGGTGTGTGCCAGGAAATGTGAAGGCAGTGCAATGTCAAATTCAGACATCACGTGCATTGTGCATTCAATGTGTACCATATCTAGAAGCCAAGCACCCCTCCACCCCAGTACCAAAGCAGGGATGCCTAGCATGGTATCAAAAGGCTGACCATACACCTGTGTATTGACAGGCAGTGTTGACTGGCATCAACAGCTTAATGTGATTCAAGTGACAACACTGCAAATGATGCTGGGACAGTAAGCAGGACACATGATGAAAACTCTGGATGCCGCCCATGTGTGAAGAAGACACAACAACAGTTGGACAGAGTCATTGGCCATTGAACAGGCTGAGGCCTGTGAGCCACACAGATTGTCAGACCCTAAACATGTGTGCAACGCAGGACTGAGCCACAGTTGACATGGGAAGGCTGATGAGATGGCAGGCAATGTATGTAACCAAGGACTTGTATTACAGTGATCATCCAGTCAAGGACACATAGGGGCATGCGTGCAATGCACATGGAGCGCATGAATGGGCACTCATGTCCCTGCGGGACATCTGACCTATGCACAGTACAAGTGAGATACCCTGCATCAAATACTAAGGCTGTACCACACGGCATATGTCTGGCAGATTCTACGCTGGAAGTTAGCATCTACACAGGACGCATGAACAAGAAAGTACACATTGGCAAGATTGAAGAACACCAGTGCAAAGGTGGAACTGGGGTGCAGAGTGGCGGAGAAGGGGCAAGGGAGCATGCCTACATGGAGTCCCCACATGCAGGCAGAGGAGACATGCATGACAGAAGCATTGCATTACTTACACATCAGAACCATGTACACGTCACATGTAGTGGCAATCATGCACAACACATCCCACAAGTGAAACACACACGTCCTCAACAAACACGTATCTACACTCACTGGACTGGGCATCAAAGTCCAGCATCTCTCCCACTCCTTCGACCAATTCAGGTGGTATGAACTCCGCAATGAGTGCCTCATGCGGAGTGAGCACTTCCTCCTCTGGTGCAGGCCCACCGCCAGTCACCAGAGTCAAGTTGTAATTAGAGGCACGCTTAGCCTTAGTGCTGCATTTGATGTCATTCCAACGCTTTTTGCACTCTTGCGCCGTGCGCACCTCATGGCCGAATGAACTGACATGTTCCGCAACATGCTTCCAGTGGGTGTCACGTTGGGCAGCCGTAGTCTAACTATTGGCACCCACTAGCATGTCACGGCTGTGGCCCGCACGTAGTCCACGAGGAAGTCCAGTTCCTGCTTGCAGAAAGGCTTCTTCCTCGACGTGCAGGAGGTCGTGGCTGTGTGTGGGGTCCCAGCCTGTGCTGCAGGTGCAACCTTCCTCCTCTTGGACTGTGGCGCAGACCCTGGCTGGCTAATGCCGCCCTGACCAGTATGGCCAGTGGGTTTGGTGGATTGAGCCAAGGGAGTGGCAGGTGGAGGGACGACCAAAGGCCTGACTTGTGTCAGTGGCAGCTGGGTGCCCTCTAATGGACCCTGCGCAGCAACATCAGCTGTGGCAGGGTCATTGACCGCAACAGTCCTGGTTGGCAGACTCACAACCGGGGTGTTGTTGGGTGCATCTGCCCCTGCACTTGCCAACACCCGGCTGTTCGGGGCAGCAGATGACATGACTGCCCCAGGGACACGTGTCTTGGTCTGAGCAGCCCGGCCTGCCCTATGGTTACCTCCTGGCCTGTTGGAGATCTACCAAGGGATCCTCAAGTGCCAACGCAGCCTGCGCTGGCAGACCCTGAGCCTGGGTGGCGGTGTCCACAACTGCACCTGCAGCTACCACTACCCTTGGGCCCGTGGCAGTCGATGGAACAGACTGCTGGGTCACACGGGCGCCAGTGCCAGATGCAGAAGCTGCATCCCCCGGTACCACAGGGGGTGGTGGCATGACTGCACCGACACATGGCACAACATTGTGCTCAAGTGGCGCACCCCTGCCTCTTCCCCCTCTGTGGCCGCCCTGGACACCCTGGAGTCCCCCTACTCCCTGGTTACCATGGCCATGTCCCCGACCACACCCGCCACGAGGAGGACGCCCAGCTGAGGCGCCCCTCACCTTTGGGGGCCTCCCAACCATGGCACAGGTGGAGTGGTGCCAATGGGAGGTGTACACCACAATTGACCTGGGCAATTGGGGCGAAGGGGGTGGGAAGCAAGATGTTAACAGCCCCCCTGCACCTGCAAGGCTGTATGTGACCCCGGTGATGTAGTGACGGGTCACGCAACGCTCAGGCACCCCAAAACTGCAGTAAAACCGTGCACGCAACCCTGCAGCCTACGTGCGTGGATTCAACCTCCCGCAGAACGCGGTGGCACCCAGTAACACGAATAACGCGTACGCGTGGGACACGCAGGCTACTATGACATCGAAAATGGGTGCGATACACAGGGGTACCCGCAGTGGGAAAAAGAGCGTGTGCGACTCACCGTCTGACTAGCGTGATGCAGAAAAACACGCGTAGCCAATATCCCCGCCAAAAGAAGAGATACGTCCTTGATAGCTGTGAAGTTGTGATGGCGCGCAAAACAACAGGAAGCAGCAACACACGTCGGTCTCCACGAAAGGCACGTACAGCGAACTGCTGGGCCCGCTCACCTTTAACTCGTGCTGAGGGAAACGCCCGCGCGCGTCATGTCACTTACGCGCATGGGCCCTTTCCTCGGATTACACGCGGACGTGCAGTTTTTCACGCGCGCTGAAATGCCCATGCACGCCTGCGCGCGTCACGTCACAGGGGCGCTTGCGCTTGAGGGGCTTTCTGTCCAATGAAATTGCGTATGCGTGCAGACGCGCTTACGGGCTAAGGGCCTTTCCTCGAATTACACGCTGACGTGCAGAATTTTCACGTGCCAAATCACTCCGTATCAAGCTGGCCACGCGTAAGCACACGGAAGACCACGCTCCTGCCCAGAAGGCCGAATTACTGCCCCCCAGAGCCCCGAGCACGCTCCCACCTGCCATCTGCTGCTGCCTGACTGCCTGCTGCCCACGTGCCCTGCCATTTGCTGCCTGCACATCAGCCAGGGGTGCTGTTGCTGTGACCACCCCTGCTGGAACCGAAGACTCCCGACTGGGATTCCATCGCTCCACAGCCCAGCCCCAGGACCAAGTTGCCCACCCACTCCTGCCTCTGGGTTTGTCATGTCGGGCACTGCAACATCTGGCACCACTGACAACCCCCGGCAAGAGAGGCAGAGGGGGACCAGCTTCAGTGCCAGGGAAGTTGGTGTCCTGGTGGAGCAAGTCCTGGGGCAGTATGATGCCCTCTTCGGAAGTGTGCGCGCCGACAAGGAAGGACGGACTCGGATCTGGACTGACATCGTGACTGCCATCAACGCGGAGGGGATGGCAGTCCGCGACTTCCAACATGTCAAGAAGCGCTGGGAGGACTTCAGGTCCAGGACCCTGAACAAGGCCCGGCGCCTCTTGAAGGCAGCGGATGCATGCTAAGGGGCGCCGGGCCACTTGTCGGAAGATCAGATGAGGGTCCTGGAACGCATATCCCCAGCGCTCCACGTCCAGGTCCTTGAGAGGCAGACCCGTCTGGAGTCGAGCGGTAAGTGTACATGCATCCTGATTGTGAGCTGTGCGTGTGGTGATGTTTCAGTAGTGTGCAGGTTGCACATCTGTTTGCATGGGGTCGAGTATGGGTGGGGGTGTACAGGGCCGTGAGGCTAACACATGCGAGGGCTGTAATGTGTGAGACATGGATGGTGCTTGTGTGTGTAGGCTTGCATGCCAAATGCAGTTGTGTGGGCACACATGTTTGGATGAATGTGTATGTAAGTAGACATGTTCGTGATGTCACACATGTATGTTGTGTTCAGCTGCATGTATCAGCACTGTGTACATGTGCATTTGTGTGTATTTGACAAGGGTGCAACAGTGATGCAACATGGATGCATGTGACAGCGGGATGTGGAAGCCTGATTGGCAGATGTGACATGGATGCCCATCTGAACACTGCAACACTTGGCAGAGGTGTACACATGCATGCAAGTGTGGTGGTGTGTGTACATGTGTAGTGCACTTCCTGTGTTGCATGTGATGTCTGGCTCAGTTTTGCCTGCTCATGCTGTTGTATGTGTATGGATGGTGCTGGCAGTTGTGATATGGCTGTGGTATGGCTCATGTGTGCGAGTTGAAATGACATGTGTGTTGGGGATTGTGATGGCATGTCTGAGGTTTGCCAATGCCACTCATGTACAACTGTCATGTTTGTATGTGTCCATTGTACAGTGCCCTGATGCCTGTGTTTTATTTCTCCCTGTCTGCAGTGTCAACTGATGAAGAGGGCGGAGAAGGTGCTGTGGAGCACAGCGGCGGGGATCCCACCGCCAGCCGGAGACGCAAGGCCCGGCTCCCCTCCCAGGTTGTGATCTCGTCGGGGAGTGAGGAGTCCGGTGCCGCGTCCCAGGCTGCAGCTGCCGGGGGGAGGTCCAAGAGGCAGAGGTTGGAGTTGGACTCCTCGGCAGCAGAAGGGGCAGCTGGGACCCCACAGGGCCCAACGGGGGAAGATGGCACGGAGTCATCCAGGTTGGTGGGGGGTTTGGTGGAGGAGGAGGCCGTGCAAGCAACAGCGACGGGGTCTGGAGGTGGGGATTCCACTGGTGCTAGTGGTGCAGTGCAGGACCAGGGACAGGAGGCAGCACAGGCCGCCGCGGAGGTGCCTGTGTGCAATCCTGTCCCTGATCCTGTCCCTGCATCATCTTGCACCAGCAGGGATGCCTACGTCCAGACCCGTTTTCAGGCAGGGGATGAGCTCACGACAACTGGCCTTCCTCTGCCTTCGGACGTGGCTATCCGGGTCCGGGTTGAGCCTGTCCTGACTGGTGTGGCGTTGCGTCAACGGGCCACGCGAGGTGACCTGCAGTCTTTTCATGAGGAGACTGCACGTCATCTCGAATGGCTCGTTGATCCCGTCGGCCTACTGGGACAGGTCACCCAGGCCGGATTCCTCCGTTTGATGGGGCTTGCTGCGACCCCCTCCTCAACTGAACCCCCTATGCGCCAGTCGTCCTCTGTGCCATCTTCCCACCCATCAGTCACCTGGGTGCCCTGTGGAGCTGCCTCTGACGGTGCGGCCAGGCTGGTGGAGGAGGCATCCCTGCCACAGTCGGGAGTCGGATGTCCAGCAGGGGTGGCCACATCAACGACTGCACCCCAGCCTGAGGAGGATGAGCAGGCAGCAGGAGGCAGTGCACGGGCAGAGGCACAGCAGCAGCAGCAACGTGGTGGGAGCCATGAAGGCTCGGGGCCTTCGACATCGGAGGGGCAGGCATCGGCCGGAGGGCAGGAGGACCCAGGACAGAAAGTGTCTTTTCCGTGTGGCAGCGGTTGGGCCACGCCATAGATGCGGAGCGGCAGCGGGCGGAAGAGGCACGGCTCACGATGGTCAGGGCAGAGAACTCCATGCGGAGGGCCCTGAGGCGGGCCGAGTGCCTCGAGGCAATCCGCAGGGGGTTGGAGGTGGACACGTCGACGGCCCTGCGGACCCTCGGGGCCATGGAGGAGGACCGCCTCCGGGACATTGAGCAGGAGTTCGATGATGCCCTGGCCCGGGACATCCAAAAGTGAGCCGTCGGACTAGCCCGCTGCCCTTGTACATAGTTCTGTAGTTAGTGTTAGGTTTCCTTTGTTTTTGCATTTTTTTTTGGACTTTTTGGACAATGGGCCACATTTTTGTATATAGTTTTTTTTAATTAGGTAGTGTTGTTAGATTGGTTTCATTTCTTTTGTTGGGATCATGGACCCTGGCTTGTTCATCTGTACATAGTTCACTGTTGGATTTTCTTTTTATTTTACAATTTACTCATGGAGCAATGGCTTTCAATTATAATTTTCCATTGGATTTTCTTTTGTGGACTGTGACTTTGGACACCATTCCTTTGGATTATGATTTTTGGTTTTGCATTTTTTCACGGACATGCTTCTTTTTATTTTTTTACATTCCCATTTCTGTTTGTTTATTTTTGATTCAATTTATGTTTCCTTTAATACATATTTTTTTTATCAAACTTCAATGTGTAGTATCATCTCATTGGTTTCATGCATATCATGATATGGGTTTTGAGATTCACTGACACCCATTGGGTGTATGTGAGGGACATGTGTTTGTTTCCAAACTTGCAATTGGTGTTCTATCATGTTATTGCCATTTCTAAGTGGGTGGATGCAATACTCGGGTGGGTGTTTTGCATTTGGAGGCTGACCATAGGGACCAGGGATCTAGATTGTGATGACATGTTGGCTGGGGAACATGAGTTGGGGCCTGGTGGAGGGTGCACAACACTGCTCGGGGTTGGGGGTGCAGGGGAACATGAGTTGGACATGAGTGGGGGCCTGCTGGCAGGTGCCCCACAGTGCTGGGGGGTGGGGGTGATGGGAGACATGAGTGGGAGCCTGGTGGAGGGTGCCCCACAGTGCTGGGGTGTGGGGTGCAGGGGAACATGAGTTGGGGCCTGGTGGAGGGTGCACCACAGTGCTGGGGGGTGGGGGTGCAGGGGAACATGAGTTGGGGCCTGGTGGAGGGTGCACCACAGTGCTGGGGGTGGGGGTGATGGGAGACATGAGTGGGAGCCTGGTGGAGGGTGCCCCACAGTGCTGGGGGGTGGGGGTGATGGGGAACATGAGTTGGACATGAGTGGGGGCCTGCTGGCAGGTGCCCCACAGTGCTGGGGGGTGGGGGTGCAGGGGAACATGAGTTGGGGCCTGGTGGAGGGTGCACCACAGTGCTGGGGGGTGGGGGTGCAGGGGAACATGAGTTGGGGCCTGGTGGAGGGTGCACCACAGTGCTGGGGGGTGGGGGTGCAGGGGAACATGAGTTGGACATGAGTGGGGGCCTGGTGGAGGGTGCACCACAGTGCTGGGGAGTGGGGGAGCAGGGGAACATGAGTTGGGGCCTGGTGGAGGGTGCACCACAGTGCTGGGGGTGGGGGTGCAGGGGAACATGAGTTGGGGCCTGCTGGCAGGTGCCCCACAGTGCTGGGGGGTGGGGGTGATGGGAGACATGAGTGGGAGCCTGGTGGAGGGTGCCTCACAGTGCTGGGGGGTGGGGGTGCAGGGGAACATGAGTTGGGGCCTGGTGGAGGGTGCACCACAGTGCTGGGGGGTGGGGGTGCAGGGGAACATGAGTGGGAGCCTGGTGGAGGGTGCGCCACAGTGCTGGGGGGTGGGGGTGCAGGGGAACATGAGTTGGGGCCTGGTGGAGGGTGCACCACAGTGCTGGGGGGTGGGGGTGCAGGGGAACATGAGTTGGGGCCTGGTGGAGGGTGCACCACAGTGCTGGGGGGTGGGGTGCAGGGGAACATGAGTTGGACATGAGTGGGGGCCTGCTGGCAGGTGCCCCACCATGCTGGGGGGTGGGGGTGATGGGAGACATGAGTGGGAGCCTGGTGGAGGGTGCCCCACAGTGCTGGGGGGTGGGGGTGCAGGGGAACATGAGTTGGGGCCTGGTGGAGGGTGCACCACAGTGCTGGGGGGTTGGGGTGATGTGAGACATGAGTGGGAGACTAGTGGAGGGTGCACCACAGTGCTGGGGGTGGGGGTGCAGGGGAACATGAGTTGGGGCCTGGTGGAGGGTGCACCACTGTGCTGGGGGGTGGGGGTGATGGGAGACATGAGTGGGAGCCTGGTGGAGGGTGCCCCACAGTGCTGGGGGGTGGAGGTGCAGGGGAACATGAGTTGGGGCCTGGTGGAGGGTGCACCACAGTGCTGGGGGGTGGGGGTGATGGGAGACATGAGTGGGAGCCTGGTGGAGGGTGTACCACAGTGCTGGGGGGTGGGGGTGCAGGGGAACATGAGTTGGACATGAGTTGGGGCCTGGTGGAGGGTGCACCACAGTGCTGGGGGGTGGGGGTGCAGGGGAACATGAGTTGCGGCCTGGTGGAGGGTGCACCACAGTGCTGGGGGGTGGGGGTGCAGGGGAACATGAGTTGGACATGAGTGGGGGCCTGCTGGTAGGTGCCCCACAGTGCTGGGGGGTGGGGGTGCAGGGGAACATGAGTTGGGGCCTGGTGGAGGGTGCACCACAGTGCTGGGGGGTGGGGGTGCAGGGGAACATGAGTTGGGGCCTGGTGGAGGGTGCAGCACAGTGCTGGGGGGTGGGGGTGCAGGGGAACATGAGTGGGAGCCTGGTGGAGGATGCACCACAGTGCTGGGGGGTGGGGGTGATGGGGAACATGAGTTGGACATGAGTGGGGGCCTTCTGGCAGGTGCACCACAGTTCTGGGGGGTGGGGGTGCAGGGGAACATGAGTTGGGGCCTGGTGGAGGGTGCACCACAGTGCTGGGGGGTGGGGGTGCAGGGGAACATGAGTTGGACATGAGTGGGGGCCTGCTGGCAGGTTCCCCCCAGTGCTGGATGGTGGGGGTGCAGGGGAACATGAGTTGGGGCCTGGTGGAGGGTGCACCACAGTGCTGGGGGCTGGGGGTGCAGGGGAACATGAGTTGGGGCCTGGTGGAGGGTGCACCACAGTGCTGGGGGGTGGGGGTGCAGGGGAACATGAGTCGGGGCCTGGTGCAGGGTGCACTACAGTGCTGGGGGGTGGGGGTGCAGGGGAACATGAGTTGGGGCCTGGTGGAGGGTGCACCACAGTGCTGGGGGTGGGGGTGATGGGAGACATGAGTGGGAGCCTGGTGGAGGGTGCACCACAGTGCTGGGGGGTGGGGTGCAGGGGAACATGAGTTGGGGCCTGGTGGAGGGTGCACCACAGTGCTGTGGGGTGGGGGTGCAGGGGAACATGAGTTGGGGCCTGGGGTGGAGGGTGCACCACAGTGCTGGGGGTGGGGGTGATGGGAGACATGAGTGGGAGCCTGGTGGAGGGCGCTCCACAGTGCTGGGGGGTGGGGGTGCAGGGGAACATGAGTTGGGGCTTGGTGGAGGGTGCACCACAGTGCTGGGGGGTGGGGGTGCAGGGGAACATGAGTTGGACATGAGTGGGGGCCTGTTGGCAGGTGCCCCACAGTGCTGGGGGGTGGGGGTGCAGGGGAACATGAGTTGGGGCCTGGTGGAGGGTGCCCCACAGTGCTGGGGGATGGGAGGGAAGGGGGACGAGTGGGTGTGCAGGCTAGTCCCCCGTGGTGTGGGCTGCCTGCAGGGGCCGTGGAGGTTGTGGAGCGAACACCTGGGAGGACCCACACGGCCAATTCACATGTAGTACTCCACGGAACCCCTGAAATACACGTACCCTGCTGATGTCGCGTGTGAAACTTCCCGCGCACCCCAAGATACACGTACCGAGGACATTCACGTGTGGAACTTCCAGCGCACCCCTGAAATACACGTACCCTGCTGATATCACGCGTGAAACTTCCCGCGCACCCCGAAATACACGTAGCCAGGACATTCGCGTGTGGAACTTCCCGCGCACCCCTGATATACACGTACCCTGCTGATATCGCGTGTGAAACTTCCTGCGCACCCCAAGATACATGTACCCAGGACATTCGCGTGTGGAACTTCCAGCGCACCCCTGAAATACACGTACCCTGCTGATATCGCGTGTGAAACTTCCCACGCACCCCGAAATACACATAGCCAGGACATTCGCGTGTGGAACTTCCCGCGCACCCCTGATATACACGTACCCTGCTGATATCGCGTGTGAAACTTCCCGCGCACCCCAAGATACACGTAGCCAGGACATTCGCGTGTGGAACTTCCAGCACACCCCTGGAATACACGTACCCTGCTGATATCGCGTGTGAAACTTCCTGCGCACCCCGAAATACACGTACCCAGGACATTCGCGTGTGGAACTTCCCGCGCACCCCTGATATACATGTACCCTGCTGAATTCATGTGTGAAACTTCCCGCGCACCCCTGATGTACACGTACCCTGATGGAATCGCGTGTGGAACTTCCAGCGCACCCCTGAAATACACGTACCCAGCTGAAATGACGTGAGGTACTTCCCGCGCACCCCAGTGATACACGTAGCCCGCTTGCCGTGCTGGTACAGGGTTAGCGCAGCCCTTTGCGCTGGATTGGGGATTTTGATGGCTTTTCCCTGCGCGAGAGGCGTTCTTGGGGGCGTAACTGGCGCTGCTGCAGGGTCGCTGCGCCACTGTGCGCCACGGCTGGTTTTGGTAGCTGGAATCCATGAATACGCTGTGCGCGGAAATGGATTTTAGCGCACGTGGCTGGCGCAGGGATTCGCACGCGCACACTGTGCGCCAACCGCGTGTGCCACTTCTGCGCTAAATTCTATGAATTACCCCCTAAATGTCTCAGGAAAAGTTATTAATTGCTCTTTGGCAGCAGGGTGCTAATGATGGGAAGTTCTGAATAAAAAAGGAACGAGTTGCTAAGAACATTCCTAGAGACTGCCAGAAGGAGGCCACGGTTTACAATGTGTTCACTGTGCACATTTAAAGGGTTTTGTTTCTGTTTCATAAGTCTTCCAACCCGGGGCACCTGCTCCCGGCCCCCAATGCTCCATGGCACAGTTCAACTGAGAAAATGTAAAGGCTCTGACGCCATCCCTGCTCTGGGATCAGTGGCAAAGTCAGTAGCTTTCCTCCAATGGCAAGCAAGTAGGTCCAGTAGGAAATGGAACCATGAAGTAGCATGTCCAGGGTTGGGGAATTAAAAGTTCCTTCAGATCTAGGTTGTGAAACTGCAGCTCAACCAAGACTCCTCTTGTTCAGGTGGAGAATTATGTTTTACTCAAGGATCAGAGACGTCATTTGGGGGTCAACAGAGGTCGCAGTTGAGACCCTTGAGGTCTCCCTTAGTACCCCTAGAAAAAAAGATTTTTTTTGTAAAACCTTTTTTTTTTGTTTAACTTTAAAAAAAAATGTAAGCTCCTGGGCTGTGGCCAGTGTCATGTGGCTCTTTATTTCTGCAGTGGCTGACTTTCTTGTTCAGGCCTCTAAAAAAGAAACGGGGTTCCACAAGTGTATCACTTTGAGCAGTGACGCTAAATAAGAAAGAATAGGAATAACACATAATTTGTCTTTCTGGAATTCTATCCAATAATTGCCAGACTCATAAAGGTTTATTTAGAGGCACACTTCAGGTGATGACTCACTGATTTGGCCTGTTCGTAAACACCTCAACTGAGCCGTTCACCCTTCTGAGGTCGATAAATGAGACTCAACACAGGTTGGGTGATATTGTATGTATAAGCGCTTAAGCCTAAGTGCTATATAATAACACATCATTATCATTTGGCCTTGAACGTCTGCTTGCATTCACAGTAATTTGGTAATATGGTCCTATACACACTGATATTAATGATACATATGGTGATCCATTCTTCTATGAAATGTATATAACATTATAGTGATATCGCAAACATATTTCACATAGTGTACTTAGTAACAATATGTGATGTCCATTCCTGTTTTGTCAAGGGGTGAAAGCACGTGCTCCATCGCTTCTTGTGATGTCACTTCCTGTGATGTCATCAGAGGTCAAAGGTCATGTGATGTCACTTCCTCTACCCCAGGCATTTTGGTGAAATGACGTCCTTGTCAAGGATCTCTTTTACCTGTTCTTTCATTCTGTACCTGGGTTGTGAATTGCAGAGAAAATGTTGCTGTTCCAACCAAAATGGTTAGGAAAAAATCACCCCTCTGGCTAAAAATGTGTTTTATGGTAACAACTGTCGCACCATCTCTCTGTGGCAAACTGTAAAATAATAGCTTTGCAACAAATTTCTGGTCAGGCTCTCAGCATGAACTGCTAATAAAGCACCCTCTTTCTTAAAGTGTGATGTTTTTGTATTCTACTGGTACAAAAGCACAGGTCTCCTCTCCAACCCATCACATACAAACATACAAAAAATAACCAGTATGTCTTTACCAGGAGAGCAATTCTCATCTTGCTAAATCTAAATAAAGCAATTTAACAGTAAATGGGGTCAGGCTAATCTGAAATCAATTGGCACTCCAAAGATGCCCCTGCATGTGCTTTTGTAACAGATCAGTGGATGTGGTAGGGGCGAAAAGGAGTTTAATGGCTTTTATTTGCTTTTGATACATTACAAAATGACAACCATTTTCTTTGAATATTAATAACTTTTAAACGCTGAATCATACATATTGACTTTGTAGGCTTAATATTAAAATCTTTTCACTATCTTTGAAAATATGCTGTGAAGAATGCTTCTGAGTTCTCGGATTTGCCCTCCAATCTCTGACAGTAAGGTGGGAGAGGATGCGATAGCATCCAGCTACGCGCCCACTCACCCCCTACTCTACAGAACAGTGACCTTAGTGGGTAATTCAAGGGAAGGAACGCATGGTCTGTTTACATTTCTAGCACTTGGGAAAAGAAAGGCAGGTTTCTAAACAGGACGACAATCCATGCTTCTCAATTGGAGAAAAAAAACAGCTTTTCTTTTCATTTGCTCCATAGTCTGGCGGGGGGGATAAATCATAGTGTATCCCCCTAAGCCCCCTCATTTCCTACACCCATGTCTGCAAAGCACCCCTGCCCCAGCCTGCTGCAGAAAATTAAATTGCCCCATGCCCACAGCACCTAAAAACATATCCTCAGATGCAGCCTGCATAACGCCTTAAAAAACCTAAACACTGTATAATACTACCACACACCGCTGCAACGCATTACATTTGCTCAGGGACTGCACTCTCACAGTTCCACATGCCCTTCTCCTTTGCTTTCTCCTATTAGCTCTCTCTCTCTCTGCTCTCTTTCCCTGACTTTATCACTATCTCTCTCTCTCCCTCTCCCTCTCCTTTAATCTCGTGTCCTTTCCTCAATATCTTATACCAGCACTTCCTTTTCAGGTGGCATTAAAAATGGACCCGGCCAGCTCTACTGATTCTGTTTATAATGTCCAGGTTTTTCTATTCGCATTTATGCGCGCTACATTATATTGCTGGGCCGTTTGCTACATCATGTTTGGTTTAGGTATATATTTAATTTGTACTTTTATATGGGGGGGCATATAATGAGAGGGGTATAGGTATACACCCAATTGCTACCATTACTGAGTCTATTCATGATGTAAATACGACCATAGATACAAACTTGCATGTTTTCCCATTCAGTTTAACACAAAAACACTGTGGCCACAGATCCCCATGTTAATGATCAAATAAGAAGTAACAGTACTGTTCACAACACCACTAATTCTGTCATTTCTTCCAAGATACTTTCTAATGTCACCAAGTCTTTTCAAAATATATATAACATAGGTTTTAGCACATAGATAAAGGCAACTGAACAAATATAAATATGATAAGTACTGCGTCCTTGGTCTAGACACAATAGAAGATGTGCACCACCTGGAATTCTCAAATATCTGGTACGCAGACATGAGCTCGATAGGAAAAGTTAGGGTGAATGGAAGCTGTTATGTCTGTTCGTCGATAACACACGTGCCGGGAGCACCAACGGTATTAATATCACAAGAACTACCAATTTTAGAGGCTCGTCTGGCACTGTGTAGTCTGCGTGGCAAATTCCAGGTGCAAAGCGTGCGATTAGAAACTACGGATGCTGATCAGCTGCAATGCACCCAAAACCCCTAAAGCATCCAATGTTTGCAGAGGCCATACTTCAACTTACAAAGGGTAAAATACGTGGACAGCAGGTTGCAAGAAACATCAATGAGTTGCGCAGCAGGAGGGTTGCTGGGATCCAGAGATGAAGCATTTACTCAAGTGAATAAAATGTGTGCACAATTCTGGAACGAACATATTGCAAAACTGACGTTGATCAAAGCAATGGAAAAAACAGTAAAGGTGCAACAACAACAAAACCATGAACTATGGGCTTTATTACAAGTTTGCCGGTCTGGTAACTACGGTACCGGTAAGCTTGCCGGTACCGTAGTTACCGGACTGGCAAACTACGAGTTCTGCTCGCGGGGTGCCTTTTCACCCGCCAGGTCAGACCTGGCGGGCGGAATGGCACCCGCGAGCAGAGCATGCCGGATACACCGGAATCATTCTGAATGGTGCCAGTGAATACGATCTCCCCATTCCCATTGAGCCCTATAGTGCCCCATAGGGCTCAATGGGAATGGGGAGTAAACGTTTTTGGCCCTTGGCAACCGGGAAATACAAGGTCCACCAGAGTTGTAATGGCCCTGTATTTCTCCATTGTCAGGGGCCGGAAAAATTCGCAAGTTTGGTGGCAGCCTGCCGGTTTTACCAGCAAGGCTCCCGCCAAACTTGTAATGAGGTCATATGTTTCTAAAATGAAGTGACTGTTTTCGTAGGGGCCAACATGAGATTCAATAAAACATTGGGACAATCCACATTTCCAGGGGCACGAGACAGGGATGCCCACTTTCACCTCTAATCTTTGCTCTATCCATGGAGCCCTTCGCAGCAAAAATCAGACAAAACCCGAGAATAAATGGGGTATCCGTGGGTGGCCAAGAATACAAAATAGCACTATATGCAGATGATGTCCTAATAACAGCATCAAATCTGGCAATGTCCCTGGGCACCCTGTGGGAGGAGATCGCAGAGTTTGGGGCCCTATCAGGGTTCAAGGTAAATCTAACCAAATCCGCTGCCTTAGCAGTTAATCTCTCTAAACAAGAAAAAGACTCCCTCAGCCCACTAATGCCAATCCCATGGTCGACAGGCGCAATCGATTATCTCGGGGTTCGGATCCCCATCGACCCATTGCACTTGTATTCAAATACAAGTCGGTCTAGTGGCACAGCGAGTAGAGCGCTCGCTTTGACATCAGTGCAGAGCCTGCGAACGCAGGTTCGAATCCCGGCAGCGCCAAACTCAGCGTTTCATCCTTCAGAGGTCGATAAATGAGCACCACACACCGTGGGTAATGATAAGCAGCGCTCAGATACCTAAGGGTTCGTAGCGCTATATAAATGCCAAATTATTATTATTATTATTATTATTATTATTAATTATTATTATAACTTCCCGAAATTGATTAAAGAGCTCCAAAATGATCTTAAACGGTGGAAGCCCCAGGAGATTTCTTGGTTTGGTCGGATTACCGCCATCAAGATGAATCTGATCCCTAGATGGCTGTACCATTGCACAGCACTAACGATTCAGATCCCAGGTCCGGCCCTGATAGCCTTGCAAAACAAAATCCAAGAATTCGTATGGATGGGGGTAAGCCTTGCATCGGCAAACGAATAATGATGAGGGGGATAGCACAGGGCGGATTGGGAGTCCCCGATCTGGCAAGATACACCCTAGCGGCGCAATTGTCCCACACATTCTCATGGGTTCAAGAGTCAGACACACCGAAATGGACACATCTAGAAGAAGCTTGGTGCCCGGTAGCACCCTGCGCACTCCCACACCTACCCACCATGCATCCACAAACAACTACCGGCCCCCTACTAGCAACGAGGACAACAGTCCGCTGCTGGAGGGCAGCGGTCCGAAAATGGGGCATCTGCGGTTCTCTGGGCCCTGTAACCCCTATCTGGAACAACCCTGAATTCTCTCCAGGCATATCTCCACACAGCTTCCAATTCCGGATAGAGGGAGGCTTGCAAATAACCAGCAATGTCCTAGAAGCAGGAGCACCCATCTCATTCGAACGGTGCAAAGCAAAATTTGGGGTTCATGAACGAGAAAGATTCTACTACGCCCAAATCCGACATTGGCTGTCCCACAGGGTAACCAGAGAGAAATGCTCCAGAGAATTAACGGCGATGGAACTATCTCTAACGACCCCTACCAGCAAAGGCAGAACTTTGACCCTCTACTGACTCCTAGACAGCAGACCCATCTATAAAAGAAAGATAAATGCTCGAATGGGAAAAGGACTTGGGTAATGAAATTGAAGTTGAAGACTGGGGGAAAATCTGGCCCAGACTGCATAAAAGTTCACAATGCATTACAAATAGGGAAGGGGGCTATAAACAGTACCAAGCAGTGCCATGATGATGGTTTCAATTGGGGTTTCTAATGCACCTAATTGCGGTACAAAAGGTACAAAAGATAGTGCTGTCCAAATAGATGACACAAATAAACCATGTATGGTGGTGGTAGAGCAGCGCTTACACACTCCCGGCACTATCACTTCACCCCCACCTGACCCAGAGCATTATTCAGATCATTGGGTTGACCTGGCAGGAGATAGGGGGTGTATATATATATGACTTGCATGCCTGATGAGTATGCCCAAACTGGTCACAGTGTGCATCATATATGTAGAGCATGGGTTCCAAAAGAGGGGTCACCACTGTAAGGAACTCATGGTGGCAACAGTAAAGACAGACACAAGTGATCACAGTTCAAACACCTAATCTAAACCTAAATCTAAGATAGGAGCACCCTTCAACCATCAAATAATAATAAGGCAGTCCTAGTGGAGTCTTGTCAAATAAAAAGGCATATACTAAAAAAAACCTATTTCCAAACCTTCCGCTAAATACAAAGAAGTAACCTCCTCCCATGTAGCCAGGGGACAGTTGCTGCTACCTGATCCTGACCCTCGGGGCAGCTATATGATGGAGGATCACATGGGAAGAGAAAGCCTCCAGGGAGATGTCATGGCTTCATTGAATGAGACATGTTATCCCCCATTTGCTATGAAGATGAACCCTTTATAACCAATACCCTCATGGCCTGTTGCCATACATCTACACCCCCTTTTACGGAAACTGGAGAAACAGTTTCCTAAAACTCTATAGACCAAACTGACATCCCTGGTCTAAAATGTGGAAGCTCCAAGACCATCTTTTCCAGTTCTAATTATTCACCATATAGAACTGATTTATCCTTTAGAACTGTTGAAGGTGATTTTCCAAGTAATCTATATCACCCGACAACAATGGACTCCTTTTCCCACAATCACCCAAATAATGGGACGAGGAAGAGGGAAAGAGCAATGTAGAACGAAATGAGCCACAAGCTCAATGAGCATTCTAGTTATTTTCAAGAGGAACCTGTATTTGGGGGATTTAAAGACCAGAGGTCAAGTCATAGAGGCTGCTGTTGTTTGGAAGAAGACATCTCACACCTCCGTAAGGCTTGTGAAGGTTGGAAGCACAACCTTCTGTGTGGCAGAGCTGAGCGGCTGACCAGCAAGAACGAAGAGAAACACTGCAAGGACAGGTCACGCCACAGGCATGCAAGGAGGCAGTGGAAAACTCCTGGGCACACGGCGACCGCAGAAGGCAGCGTTTTACCTACCTGGGTCGAGATAAACGTACTGAGACGGGGGTGCGGGAGACACTGGAGCAAAATGAGAGCAGTTCAGAGAGGAAAGCAGGCGGTATGCATTTGTTGCTTGAGCGCAACCGGGGCAGAGAATGCCAACAAGAGCCGGTGAGTCAACCCAAACACAGCGGGGACACCAGGGCGTTGCGGCACAAGGGCCAAATACGAACTGTACTAATTAAAACCACAGAAGGAGGGAAAGTAAAGAGACTGAATGTGAAACAAGAAAGTATATTATGAATAAGGTCCCCAACGAGAAATGATAGTGTGGATTACAAATATGTGGGGAATCCAAATCAAATAATGTATCAAGGAGATATACTATACCAAAAAGGGTATGCACAACTGTGGAAGAAAAAGAGGAACCACAAGTGAATGAGAAGTCCTGGCAGGGTAGTATAACAGGCAGTTAAACGTCTACAAGAAGTCACAAGAAGAAATATAGAACTGTGTATTGTGTGTGCATACAAGAAGATTTCGCCAGAGAGTATACCAGGCAATGATAAGTGTGAATACAGGCAGTCCTAGCAGGACAGTATACCAGGCAAGCACCGGTGAATAGGAAGTCCTGGCAGGGGACTATACCAGGCAGTTGCAAGTCTGCAAGAAGTAATACAAAGAAATATATAACTGAATTTATTAGACAAAAGGAACTTTTTGAAAGAAGTGGAATTACAAGACTAATCAGCTTTGTAAATAACAGTACCGTTGTGGTCCAAGAAAGACACAAAGGGCCTCATTACAACACCGGCGCTAAACCATGGCGCTATTAGCACCATGGTTGGTGCCGGTGTTGTAACGGGTCCGCCATGGTTCAATGGTGAATTACCACCCCATTCCAATGTTGGCGGGGCGGTAATTCCCCATTGAACCATGGCCCTTCCCCATTCCCATTTTCGCCCCATAGGGCACAATGGGAATGGGGAAGGCGCTAAGTATGGTACCGCAAATTGAGGTACCGTACTTAGCACCAAGGTCCCTTTGCAGGTCCCTACTTTAACGGCTGGTGTAGACCAGCCGTTAAGGTCGGGTCCCGCAAAGGGACCTCATAGTAAGGCGCTAAGTGTTTAACGGCACGCAGCCTTTTCCTGCGCCGTTAAACACTTAACGCCAGGGTCTTGATGAGGCCCAAAGAACTGTTAGACAAAGAATCATTTGTAATGAGGAGAAGTCCAGGGGAAGGGAGCGACCCCTTGGAGCCAAGGATTTGTTTGCCCTTGGATAACTTTTGTGTTGGAGCTGTTTGTTCTTCCTTTATGAACTCTTTTGCAATCACCTAGTTTAAAGACATTTCCCTTTTCACCTTTTCACCTGATAGTTTAGTTTATAGTGTGAGGGTCGGAATAGAAATTTTGGACATAAGGACGATTTTGTCTTTGACATCCTGACACAGAGAGATCCTTAGTTTTTGGTTTTAGATAGGGAAATTCCTCTTAGAGCAGGGTCATAGAGGCTTTCTCCCAACTCTTTTGTTTTCGATAAAAGTTTTTAGTTAGAAACATGACTAACTTGTGTCCGAGTTTCATTCCTGACTCCTCACATAACCTACCATTCCAGAGGAGTACGTCTGTCTCATTTAGCCTATTTTCCTTACCCATCATCCGCCTGTGTCCTTCCCTTGAACCACATTCTCAATGCCCCCTGTTTCTTGCAATTAAATGCAAGACCTCTGGTCCCCTTTTGCTCTATCATTTAACTATTAACTCAATCCCCTTTGCTTACATTACACACAACTCCTTCCCTTGCCCGCATTGCCCAGTCACCAATTCCTTGCCACTCATGGCCTTACATTGCCCATCATATCATGCCCATTCTTTGCCCCTCACCACTTTCCATTGCCCTGGCTTACAGTTAGATATTAGACCATAATAACAATAGAGATCTCTTTATGGCCCTTGCACTCCAGGAAACAATTTCTTTTGCAAAATGATATTTTATGTTACAGAATATGAGTGGAGAATACATTATATTGGGGGGACTTTAACTGTGTTCTTGGCCATAAATTAGGCTGCTCAGCACAGTGCAGATACACTGCAGTGGGGACAAGTAGAGCATTTGGAACGTTCCTGCATACTTTTGACTTAGCAGATAGTTGGAGCACCTTGCACCCACGAGAGAGAGATTTTTACTTCTTTTCACCAGTACATGACTCGTATTCTAGAATTGATTATTTTTCTGTCTTGGATAAACTTATTGAGAAAACCACTAGCGTTGAGATGATGGAGCGAGGGTTGTCGGATCATTCTATGATAAGGTTGGAGTTAAATTTAAACAATACAAGCTCTGTCATCGCTAGATGGGGTTTGAAAACATACATACTGAAAGATCAAGACACATTGACATTTTTAAATTCATTTATCAAATCCTTCTTTGAGGTGAATGAGGGTACAGCTGATGTATTCATATTTTGGTATAGTTTTAAGGCAACTATTCGTGGAGAATTAATTAATCTGACGTCTCGTGCAAGTACATCTTGGATGGGAAAATTGAAACATTTGGAGAATGAGCTTAGCAGGTTACAAAATAAATATCAGCTGTCAAAGAATGTCGAATTCAAGGCAAAGATGGATAGGGCACGAGAATCTCTGAGATGTGAAATGGATCTACACGGAGAGAAAGGCCTGTTATATATGAAACAAAAATACTGGGAGGAAGGTGATAAAAGTGGTAGGCTGTTAGCTATTAAATTGAAAGGTATGGTGGATAGGTATTAATTTCAGAGAATAGTGAATGAGCAGGCAGGGAACATCAATGGTGAAGAGGTGGGATATATGTGAATGCTTTAGGACCTTTTATAAATCCTTGTATGCGGAAACCCAATTTCCAACCTCAGCTAATTTAGAGGTATTCTTCAGGAAAATTGATTTGCCAAAATTGTCTGCGGATCAAGCAATAGCCATTGATCAGCCTATTAGGGACGAGGAAATAACGAGTGCAATATACCAGCTTAATACAGGGAGATCACCAGGCCTGGATGGACTGCCAGTTGAATTTTATAGAGTTTTTGGGACTGAGCTGGCTCCATTCCTATGTGGATTGTACAACTATTTTCTGATAGAGCGAGTCTTATGCCCGACAATGTGAGAAGCGTGTATCATGGTAATTCCTAAGCCAGGTAGAGATCAAACCAAGTGTGGCAACTGCAGGCCAATATCATTACTAAATGTGGATGGTAAAATATTTACTAGGTTACTTACTAATCGACTGGACAAATACACTGGTGATTGATCATTCTCAGGTTGGGGTTGTCGGGGAGAGGCACGGTTATGACCATATTAGAACTATTATAGTCATTCTGGGGCTCCCTAGGAATGAGGTGGGTACAATTCTGTTAATCTTTATGGATGCAGAGAATGCATTTGATCGTGTTAATTGGAGCTTCTTAGATTTTACATTAACCAAAATGGGGTTTGGTAACACCTTTTTGAAAACTATTAGGGCATCACATTCATCAATTAGCGCCAGAGTATGGGTAAATGGGGAACTTTCTGCGTCTTTTACCTTGTTTATAGGTACAAGACAGGGTGGGCCGCTAACTACCCTTCCTTTTTAATTTGGCATTGGAACCCCTAATAGCTTATATTGGGCAGGAGCGGGGACTGCATGGGCTCCGAGTGGGGGATAGAGAAATTAAGGTTTTATGCTATGCAGATGATATGACGATAATACTGGCAAACCCCAAAAGTGGGTGGGGGAAGACTTAAAAGTATGTTTGAGGATGTAGGGTTCTTATCAGACCATAAAATTAATTGGGAGAAGTCGGTAGTTTTTCCACTAGACTGCGCACCCGCAGAATGGCTTCAGTGCTTGGAATTGTCATTGGGCAAACACAAGTGTAAAGTACCTGGGAGTATATCTTGTCCAAGATATAAAGAGAACAGTGGATTTGAATGTAGTCAAATTGATAGAGGTACTTCAAAGAGATGTGCAAAAATGGGCTTGTTTAACTTCCAATATTTGGGCAAAGGTTAATGAGATTAAGATGGTGCTTTTGCCCAAAGTTATTTATATTATTCAATCGCATCCACTTAAGTTTACAATGAAGGTCCTAAAGTGCATTGACAAAATCTTTCAAAATGTTATATGGGGAGAAGACAAGAGACCTGGGATTCCATGGTATGTTTTAATGCGTGCAGTGCGAGAGGGGGGGTTTGGATACCCCAATTTGGAGCATTACTACATGGGTTTTTTATTGAAGAAATCAGCACTCTATTTCAATTAGAGAGATAATTGTTTGCCATTATGGATGGTTATAGAAACACCTAAATTCTCACCATACCCCTTGCGGGATGTCTATTCTATGGGGAAAATACCCAAATTAGCTATAAAACGACCAACTATTGAGGGAACTAGGGATGGGTTAATGTCATTGATGGTCAATGGTGGTGAAAATGTGTGGATCCATTCTGGAGCATCTTTGTAGTATAACTCAGGACTGCAAATTAGGAACAAGACCTTATGCAGGCGGAGTTGGATAATGAAAGGAATTCTAAGGGTGAGTGATGCATGGAATAACGGGCAAATTATTTCCTTTGAAAATGTGAGGAGAAAAGGGAAAAGGGAGCAAAGACGTTTTACAGAGTTAGAGTGCCTTCTCATACAAAGGTAGGGGATGATAAATAGCCCAATGAAAGACAGACCGATGGTCTGTAATATACGTATGGTTTCGATTTTCCTGAAATTGATGCGTATGGAGGGCTCGTCTGCTGCCTCGTGGGAACAATTACGGCAAGCATGGATGAAAGAGCTGGGTAGAGACATAACTACAAACCAATGGGATAGTTTAATACAAGTAGTTACAAATTCAAAGATGGATCTGAACCTGCGATTCATCCGTCAGAGGATTATGTGTGGTTTATTTTGGGGCGCAGTATGGATGGTTGACTTGGGTATGACAACTGAGGAATCTTGCTGTGGATGTGGTCAGAAGGGAGGTACTTTAGTGCACATGTTGTGGGAAGGTCCCAGGGTGGTGGACTTTTGGGGGGAAGTCTTGGACAGGTTCGAGATCATTCTGGAAATAGTGTTTCCAAGATCATCTTAAACAGTAATTCTGCTCTCAAATGTCACATGTCAGGTAGTTTGTGATCATGGTAACTCGATACATAGGGCCTCATTACGAGGTTGCTGGTCCGGAAACAACGGTACCAATAAACTTGCCGGTACAGTTGTTGCTGGATCGGCAAACTATGAGTTCTGCGAGCGCGTGCATTTCCGCCCCCCAGGTCTGATCTGGTGGGCGGAAAGGCACCCGCTCGCAGACCTTGACGGATGCACCGGCACCATTCATGAACGGTGCCGGTGCATCCGTCCTCCACATTCCCATTGAGTCCAATGGGAATGTGGAGAAAATTATTTTGGCGCCCGGCAATGAGGAATTACTGGGACCGCCACCGGGGCCTTAATGCCCCGGTAAATCCCCATTGCTGAGCGCTGAAAAAAAAAATGACTCCCTCTGGCGGCAGCAGTGCCGTTTTTATCGGCACGGCTACCGCCGGACGGAATAGAGTATTGGTGGTGTCTGCAAAGCAAATTTTGAGGGTCTGGAAGAGAGGGAAAAAGCCAAAAGTGGAGGGATGGTTGTCCGATCTACAGACTCTATCCAGTTATGAGTAGCTAATGCTACAAAAACAGAAACGAAAGGGCGAATATTTGGAAATATGGGGACCATTCAATGAACTGTATAACTGAGGCTAAACTATTAGTATAATAGTTGGATGAATTGCAATAAATATGTGGTTTGGACGACGTGAACAAATGGGAAGATAATTGTGATTTGAGTTGTGTTGTTTTGTCTATTTATGTTGTGTATATCTTGTCTAGTTTGTTAGTGTTTCCTGTGTGTATATAGCAATGTTTCAAGGGGTTAGTTATAGTTGATGATTCTGTTATATGCCTTCATAGTAAAGAGTTCAATTTCTTTATATCTTTGTTAAGTAGGAAAGTAATTATTTTGTCTAAGTTTTAACCCACAATTGTTACTTGATGTAATAATAGTACATGACTGTACTATGTTGTAAATTTGGAAAAAAAAGTTATTAAACCACCATGTTTTGCCAGTCAGCTCTGCCAGACACGACAAGAATCCGTGGTCGGGGTCTTGCTGGTAATTGTGGCTATGGGGTCTGCACATGGACAATTCAAAGTGAAAGACAGGGAGGGGAACATGGCTATTTTTGTGCTCCCAAGATGCACTTCCTTGGAAAGTCGGCTGTATATTTCAACTCATGGAAGCAGAGAGAACTGAACGCCAAATACACCTTGGACCGGAAAATGGACATTTATGTGTGTTTTCAAATAAGCAGAGTGTGTTTGTGTGTTTCATTTACTGTGAGTGGGGTAATGTGTTCGAGTTTATTAGTGATAGTGTAAAGCATAGGTGCAAGGATATGTCTGTATTCATGTGACATTGTATATATATCTGAATCTGCTGTTGATTTGCATGTGTGTGTTTTGTTGGTCACATAAGAGAAGTGAGTGTTCGGGACAAGACAATGAAAAACAATCATAAACTTTGAAGGTCATTCAGAGTTGGGTGATAACAATAGAATTGTCAGTATTTGGCAAATACAATTGATTTTACTGTCCACCCAATTCAGGTTTAATCAAATACCATTGGTGGTATGCCATGGGAATACCGGCTGTGGTATTTTAGGTGGACCTTTTGCAGGAGATCCACTTATTTTTACCACCATTCAAGGTGGGGGTGAAAAATCCAAACTGCCCCCAAATGTGTTTAATCTTTCTTTTTACTGAACAGAACAGAAGCACTGGTGCTTCCATCCAATAGAGTGAGCAAAGCTTTTTTTTTATACAAAGGGAAATGTCGAGGGGGTACAAAGGTGGACATCTCTGATTGCCTCCTTTCTCCACCTTTCCCATGTCATTTATAAAAGGGACAGAATGTATCCTTTTATGCATAAAATCAACAGTAGTGATACGAGTCATACCTGTCCATAATCAATTTCTCCCGTTACATTGATGCTGAAAATGTTTTCAAAAAAACATTTTACATTACCGCCCTTGGAGGTGGCATTTCTGGAATAGCTCCAGAGGTATTCCAGTTGCTGGTGGTAAACTTTCAGAAGAGTGGATTTTAAGAAATTCCACCGACAGAGCTGGTAACTTTCTTCAGCAGTATTACAAAATCCACCGAACTCTAAATTACCCCCTTAGTTTGTAGTCTTCTAAAAATGAATACATCTTTTTATGTGTTTTTCAACGATGTCCAAAGGTAAGTATCACAAACAGTCCAACAGCCATTTCTATAACCACTATATAAGTAAAATCCATGGTTTCTTTTCAGCGTGCTATTAAACTCTTTTTATATGAACTGGTGATCAAGAAATTTCCAGAACATAGGGGAAGCATTCATACATAATCAAACTGAGGACAAACGGTTATCAAATATGGACCCATACTTCCTTGGCAAGTAGGAGTCTTGGTACACTTCTGTGGATTGTAACAGGCCAGTGGTGTATGGGAGCAGTGCTGCCAACATTACCATCCATGGTTACAGAATACGTTATTGAAATGCTTACATTGCCAATGGGCAGTATGTACATGCACCTGCAGCCTAGACGCCTCTCCCTCGGACTAACTGAGGAGGCCCATGTAGGGGCGCCACTCAAGCACATGTACAACATGGCTGAAATCAATACAAATGCCTTGCCCCATTTATACTGAATGCCAGCCGGCTTTGCAGCACTCGGTTCCTTCTGGCAGGATAGATGTTGAAGGATTTCGTCTTTTTCAATTATTTATTTTACATTTTTAAGCTCCAGCACATGGGGCAACAGCCCAGATGGCAATTGCCCCTTTGCCCCCCTTGTCAGGCCTCCCGTGAATTGCACAAATTGTTAAACTCCTGTAGCAATTGTGTTTTATTTGAGACAGTGTAGGCCCCAAAGTTATCAAACCTCCAGAATTACAGCACTCATTGTGCCTTCCGGACTGAAAGTGACTGCTCAGATTTTCAGGCCATCTTTGCACACTGTGGGTTTTCTTTCAGACTCACTCAGGTCGTCCTTAGTTCCTTTTTTGTGATCCAAATGTGAGTTCAGCAACAACTGCTTGCTCTTAATGTGCTCACACCTGGCCTTGTTTAGTGGAGCGCACAGTGTAGGAGCACAGCTGTTTAAATTGTAAAATATGCTCTGTCTAGTATGTGTGTGGAATTTCTCTGCAGACTGTTCTTTCCATGAATGTTTCCCACATCTGCCCTTCTTCGACACATCACACATTCAATGTCCCAGGATGGTGCACATTCTGTGGTGTGTATGTTCAGGTTTCGTCTAAGATTAAGGGCTCTTTAATACGCTTCCTTAAATATGCACTGGTATTGTATTGTATTGCATACATATTTATAAAGAGCAGCAAAGACCTTGCAGCATCAAGGCGTTAAAAAGACTCGTAAAAATTCCACCCACTCCCCACTTGCCTCAATGCAATAGATTACCTACTTCCTTGCTGCAGATTACTGATCCATGTCTGCCCCCAGATTTTCTGAAAGCTCTGAAGATAGCTCAGCGAGTTAAGTGCTCCCCTCCGACTTCAACCAGCCTAGTGTTTGCAAGTTCCAATTGCTACAGGCTTGGTCAGTCCTTCATCCTTCCAAAGTCAATAATTTGAGTACCTGTCACGGTACTTGCTCCCAGACAGGGGAAGCAGACCAACCTGCCCCAGGAACTAGCACCTATGGGGACCTTTAAGGCCCCAAAGGACACCCGAGGGCTTCCTGGACTCAGTCCTGGCTCCGTTGCCGCCAGGCTCATAATGCCTGAACAGTCTGCAGGAGAAGAGGGACCATGTGTAGCCTAGTCTGAGACATCCTGGAGGGACTACTTTACCTGGAACTACTTTGAAAGGGTGTGGTTGGAGGGACTATTTTTTAGGCTTTTGAACCACACCCTTGGAACAGAACACGCTTCGCGTTATTCTGCACTCCTGCAGCGTAACGCTCACTGTGTCTGCAAGCTCCAGTCCAGTCTTTAGCCATGCCCATCCTGGTCATCCTGATCCGTGCCTGCAAAGGAAGAGAGAATAGAGAATAGAACAAGACCCTTACCTGATTCTCCATCTCGATCGTCCGGGAGTCTCCGCATCTGCAGAAAACGTACACCAGGTTAACCCGCGCAGAGTAAAGAACCACTTTAAAGACATTGAGCATTGCGCAGCGTGATACTCACCTGAATGCTGTTTGTTCTTGCGATCCAACGAGGCACATGCAAGCGATCGCCGCTTCGGAGCTGCCGCACCTGTTGAATAGAAAAGAAAACATCAGGTGAGCTGCGCCTCTCTAAAGACATCCAATCTCACGTAGCATAAATACTCACCTGAAGCTGCATTCACTTGCAGTTCCACAAGTCACCATCACACGATCTTCGCTCCGGAGGCACCGCACCTGCAGAACAGAAAAGGGACAGCAGATTAGTTGCACAGAAGAACAATGTTGCATGTTTAGATATTATCGTATCGTGCAAGTATAGAAACTTATCTTGGCATTCTACTCACCATTTCCGGAGAGGAGTCGCTTTTCATCTGGTGCATCCAAAAGGGGAATCTGCAAAGAAAAGGCACAGGAGTGAACTTTTGGCAACTTGAACTGTAAAGCAATCCATACTATCGAGTATTAGCACAAAGACTTACCTCATAGTGATCGTTGTCTGGAACTCTGCAATAAATCTACAGGATTAGTGAAGTTAACTAAATCCCTGAATCTCGACGCACCCCTGCATACAGTCACAGGATGGAGAGCTTGCCATTCATAACATTAAGGTGAGACATAGTAGAAGGGTGCACAAGGAGGTCACGGGAGGTGGAAGTCGGTCCTCCTCCTTACGGCTAGTTAACATATCATTTCAACATTTTAGGCAAATCTTCCTTCGTGCCAGAAAAATGAAACTGAGTGGGCAGGTGCAGTCATTCATCACTTCGCTACGAGTCATGCTGGTGGAGACCGCTGCAGTCCAGCTTCGTTCGGCGCCCCTGTGGAGACCAGGTGAGCATAGCAGTACCATTCAATTGAATAATAATCAGTCAAAAGGAACTGCAAATGGGCCAGTACCTTCTGGATTTCTGCACCAGCATCCCTGCTCTTTTGACAATGTAGATTAAAGCAGCACTTCTCCCTCCTGAAGGTTACCGCCCTTCAGGAGGGAACCTGCTGGCATTCACATTTAAATCATTGGTTTTTCAGTATCGAATTGGATTGTCAACAGGAATATACTGTAGGCCTTGTGATTACCTTACCCAGCCATTCCCCATGCTTCGGAAGTTTATGTTGCTGGTGCTGTCAATCATGCTTAAATTGGACCCCTCCCTGAAATAAAGGGAGTGATGCACTGTGCTCGCTAGCATACCAAAGGAAGGGCTCATGTGACGCATGCTCGGTGAAAAGGTACACTCATGCTTTCGCTTTTGGAAAAGGAGGAGAGCCGAGGTATGTCAGGTGATTGGACCCTAATTACCAGCCTCGGGTGCCCGGCTATCACTCAGATTGAAGAGTATTTTGGGTCTTTTCGACTTCTTTGCTCAGAGGGACCTATGCAAAGTGAAAGTTAGGCTGAAAGGAGAGACCCAAAGTGAGAAAAAAGAAGAGACTTTGAGAAGAGGAAATGAATTTTGGTTGGAGGGAGGGAAACATGTACAGTGTAAAAAGGGTGGCAATGCAGAGGGATGATGACAGAGAATGATTCAGACGGAGAGAGAGGGAGGTTGGAAGGAAGAGGTGAGTATCTGTGCTCATGTGTGTAAGAACAAAGAGGAAGAAGAGAAGTGAGTAGCTGCTTTGGAATGGAGGAGGTTTGGAGAGTGAGTCACAAAGTGATAGAGGAAATATGTGGGGGTGCATGTTATGAAAGTGCATGAGAAAGAGAGAGAGCAAGTGAAGCGAGGAAGACACGGGTAGAGTATCTTTCTTCAACATTTTCTCAAATGTGCTGAACACATTAAGTGACTGAAACATGCTGCACAAAAAACGAACATCACTTGGAAAAGCTGCATCTGATGCAAAGCGAAAAACAATATCAAGAGCTTCTGAAACACAACAACAAACGGCAGCACGACTTGCGACCAGAGGACAAGAGCAACGTTCTCCAGGGCACATGAGACACCAGAGCAAACTGAAGCCAGACTTGCTGACATGAGGACAAGAGCAACATCCTCCAGTGCACATGAGACACCACTCAATCAGGACATGGGCAAGGCCGGGTACCCCAGCTAGTTCCATATATATGCCCATCTGCACCATAAAGGCATACAGAAAGGAGGGAGGACTTCTTAGCCCCCAGCCAGCTTTCCATTCCAGCAACACACAATTAACTCATCCTGTGAAGTGCAGCCTGGTCTCCGCAAGACTAAGTCCCCCTGGTTCTGCAGCATCCCCTTCCAGCTCTTTGGGAATCTGAGTATGCAATGTCCAGTTGTGGCTGGGATAGCAATAGAAACATGCATTGGCAATTCCAACAGTTTGGGCTTTTGTGTAGACATGGGAAAGGCATTTGCCAGGCACTGCTATAGTGGTATCAACTGGCCATTGATGGTAGCAGGTGCAATATTGTGCAAGTACCTTAGCATACACTAGCAGTATCTGGCAAATGCCTAATACTTAATCACAAGCCAAAACTGTTGGCTTAGCCAATGTTTGTTTTTAACAGGAGTTGAGTGAATGACACAAATAGTGCTTATTGGAGTGGCTGAAGGTAGACCTGGTTAAGACATTGTATTACATCAGTAGCAGGTTTACAACTCCAATGTAGTCATTAACTCTCAGAAGACTGCTTTGTGTTTTGAACGGGGATGGGCAGGAATTTGGCGTGGATGGCCATAGCGATTAGCATGGCCATGTGCAATCAATGGGTGGGCAAATAACCAAACAACACATGAAAGCTTTGTGTGCCTCCTCACATGCCACTTCTCCCTATCTACTCTCTCCAATGCAATAGTTTCAGCTTATAGTCAGCTGTGCCACCAAATAGCCCAAACTAAAAAGGCAGCACTACAGCCTGCTGTGAAGACGCCTTCACAGACATAAACAACGGCAGATGGAAGTGATGACTAAATTGCAGCAAAGTGATTGAAAAAAAATTGCTGATTTGTTTCAGCCTCTATTGTCCATCCTAAATGAGTACCTGGCGAGAGTCAAGCAGAATGCAACACGCATTCTGATTGGCTCTTGCCGGGTCCTTACCCGGCAGAGAATCCTTTGATTCTCTGCCAGGACTCCAGCTGCCTTGTCCTCGGCGGGGGGGCGTGGCAGCCCCTCAGCCAATGAGGAGGCTCGAAGCGGAGCCATCCCTGCTCCGAGCCTCCACACGGCTGAGAGGCTGCCTTCGTCCCCCGAGGGGGACTCAGGTAAGATTCTTTTTTTTTCCTTCCCTTCCCTCCTCCCTGCCCTCCCCACCCCACTTACCTGCTTGCTCCTGCGTCCCCGGTGGGGGATGATAGCAGCCTCCAGCAGTGTGGAGACTCGGAGTCGGGCCATTCCCGCTCCGCGCCTCCACACGGCTGGAAGCTTCCATCGTCCCCCGCCGGGGATGCAGGTACATATTTTTTTTTTCTTCCCCTCCCTCCCAATCCCACTTACCTTCTGCTTCTTTTTCGTTTTCGGGAGCGGACGCGCTGGGAACACTTGTTTTCCCAGCACGTCCGCTCCCGATGGCCGCCATGGAAAGGGAAAACGGACTCCGTTTTCCCTTTGCATGGCGGCCATTTTCTTGGTCGTTTTGTTTTTTTTCTGTCCCGAAATGCAGCAGCGTTTCGGGACAGAAAAAAATGCTTTTAGTGCCCCGGTCACGCACATAATGCGGGCCGGGGTACTAATAGCAATATGACCCTCGCGGCGGGGGGATTACCGACTCAGGTCATGCCCCGGGGCCTTCGTTAATGCCCTCGCTTCGCTCGGGCCTATAGCTATGGGCCCCGGGGCATGACCTGAGTCGGTAATGCCCCCGCCGCTCGGGTCATATTGCTTAATTGGTACACACTTAACTACCTCAGAAGTATGAAAAGCAGAGTAGGTTTCGTCGGGGGATCAAACCTGTGACCTGCAGATCATATACATATTGCAGCAGGGAGAACTTAATCCCCTGAGCTATCTATGCCTTGACTCCAAGAGCAACATTTCTTGTTAAAATAACACCTATCTGTACAGTGCTTCAAAGCAGGGGGAGTATTTCTTGGCACATATCCTACAAACATGATAATATGATTGTTACATTTTGTATTACAAATAAGTTAGGGGCAGCAGACAGGATAAGTGGGTGGATATATGGTTTGGTGGTGTTTGATCGTCTGACACTTGATCACGGGAAACAGACCTTAAAAAAAACTGTCCACATACGATCAATTGTCAGAGGATGAAAGCACAAACCAAATGCACGCACAACAACCCACACCCTGCACCCCACTCCCCCACTTACCCGTTAACAGGCTGCCTTGTCCCCTTTACCCTTGCAGCATCAGATCCATCCCTCTAACGCGGTCGGATCCGGCGCCGCAGGGTCCTTTTTTTTTTTTTTCTCTGGCTCCCGCCTCCCATGTTGAGGAAGCAGGGGACACACCCGCGGAAACCCCCCAAGGCTAATACATCCCGATCATAGGGAGCAGGAGACGCCCCTGCAACCCCCGCTCCACATGTTCGGTATGTATTAGCTTCATTGTTCTTTTTAAATCGGTCGAATGGTACAGGCCAAGTTCGGTCAAATGTACCATTCGCCCAATTAAAAATGAACAATTATGCTAATACCTGATATATCTCGTAACAAATGTTCCTTTTTAACTGCACAGTTGCTCAATCAACATACTGCAGTCCAAGGAGATAGCTTAGTGAGTTAAATTCTCAACTCAGACATGTGCCAGCCTGCACTTTCCAAATTCAAATCTCAGCTAGGCTGAATCAGCCAGTCATCGTTCTGAGGTTGACACATTGAGCCCCATTATACTGGGCACCAATTGTTACAGCGCTTAGAAGCAGGAATAATCAATCATGTAGAACTGCACATACAAATGTGACAAATTCAACTGTTCTAACTGGACACTGGAAAATCCAGACCACAGTAACATGAAAGTGTGGAGTATTTTAGACAAAATAATGGGCGGAAAAACAAAGCAATCAAGTTGACTCTACGGAAGAAGCTCTGGGCCAGGGCAGGGCATCCAGCGTGGCAGCCCTGTATAGACACACTCGTCCCATCACGCTTCTTGATGTGCCTGGGAAGATCCACAGTCCCATCATTTTGAGAGACCTTAATAACTGGGCCTCCTTGAGAGGTTGTGCAATGTTTGCTATTGTTGGTTCGGGGACAACTACCGGAATGGACAACTACCGTGCCGCCTCAGTCGGTGTCTCTCGAATGATGCCATCAACAAAGGGAACCACAACCATAAAACATTGAGTAGCTTTATCAGAGGTAAAAATCTCAGACTGGATTCGGGAATTCTCATTTACCATTTTAATCAGGGGAGTGGCCTCAGGGATCTGCATAGTCACCGAGGTAGCGCTCCTGCCATCAAATGCCTGCCTCTGAGCCAAGGAGTCTATGATTGACTTCTGCCAAATGGCAGTCTCCGTGAGACTGTCTGCAATGGAATTTACTTTACCATCAAGATATTTGAATAATTTGGCCAGGGAAATTAAAGCTATGTTCATGACTTCGAGAGTGATCATGGAGGATTTCTTTGATAATGAGCCAGAAGTTACGACAGAGAACTCCCGAACTGGCCTTCTTGGAGTAGGCGGAATAAAAGAGATTGAAATGTCAGATTCTGAGGGACTTACATTCGGAAATAATACAGGGGATTTAGAGAGGTCATGGACATCTTCCCTGGCCAAGAAGCAGTAATTTGATGAATGTGGACCTATAACAGCATCATCAACATTGTGAACAACACTTTCATGCTCATTTGAGAGAGGTACAGCATCGCCTGTACGGGCATTTTGTAGAATCATGGTGTCAGAAAGCAAAATGTTACAAGGCAATTTGCCAACATTGTTATTAACATTAGAGTCTGATACTGACGGCAAGCTCATTAAAGGAGGATCTGTGGCAGAAAATTCTTGGTTAATGGATGTAGGCTGCGCTTCAGCATTAGAGACACTCAAGTTCGTTAAAGACGGCATCTGCGCCATCGCTCGAGAGGGGCGGGAAATACCAAACCCAAAGTCCTGAATATCAGCAGCAGGGGTATTGGAGCGGCTGCGTTTTACCCCAGCTTGTTTATCCAAGTGGCAGCCTTTGGAAGGTAGACGAGAGGACTTTGGGGTATGAGGTAGTCCTTCCAAATTCGGAGAGTCACAGAATGCACGAAATCGTTTGGAGCATGGCATGTCTGTGCAAAGAGTGTAGGTTCTTGCTCTTTTGTCTGCCATACCCTAACAGCAGTCAGACAATTCGGGGCACACAACAAGAGCAAAGTAAGAAGTGTAAAGCACTTATTGGACAGCACCGCGCACAAGCAAAAAGGAAAACGGTTCAGAGGAAGCACCTAGCACTGAGTGCCGTGGCGAAGCGGCAAATCGGTGCTCAACGGTGCTGCCTCGGTGCACACGTGCTGGTGCATGCGGATTCACATTTTTGTAAACGTGGGTCAGGGGGCGTGGCCAATGCTCGCAATCTTAAAGATAAATACAAAAGAGTGTATTAACAGGGGGTGACTGAAGAAGTTTGTCACAGCATAACTTAAAGTCGTTGAAGTGAAGAGAAAATACTGTGTTAGCTTAAAGAAACAGTCTACATAAAAAGCACGGCAAGGAGCAACAGGAGGCCAGCATCTGCGGGCAAAGCAGTGCTTCAATGGTGCTTCCTCGGTGTACTTATATTTTTTAACCAGAAACCTTGAGTCAGTGTTTGTTTGAGTCACAGTAATTGTAGTCCTTGGTGTAATCCCTATTACTGCTCATTTGCTCTTGAGATAGGTCTGGCTGCTGCGCTACTGCTACCAGTATAACTGTGTAGTACAGGCTTGTACCAAAGGTGAAATTGTACTACCACTTGTAGACTTAATTATATGTAGTGTTCCATAAGGGTACTGCAGAGGATTCTGCCTAACAATGAGCAAACACTTCCTTTTCCAGCATTACTAGATAAACAAATAACACATTTCTATGCACATACAACATTTTCTTTCCAGCAATACTCAATGCAAGTTGTTTTAAAATGCACCATTGCATTTGCAAACGTCAAACTACTGGTTTACCAACATTAGCATGTGACTTCTAATAATGCTTCTGGGCAACGTTTTTGTAAAATTGTGCAGTAAATGGCACAGTATGGAACCCATTTTTGCAAAATGTTCTGAGGGCAGTTGGCCCCAAACCCAACTTAAAACATTTTTGTGCTCGCTCGCAAATTCAGCCCCCAAAATGTACGCCTCACCACCTTTCAAAGTCCCCACCTCCCACTGATCACAATAGGACTCTCTACAACAAAGTGAGATATGCAGAATCCTTAGGCATCTCAGATTGAAAAGTGTAATAACAAGTAATTTGATTGGTGCCTTCCATAGTCAATAGAGTAACTGAAATATATTCCTTAATAAACACATGAATCTGGGGTGTTGTGAGGGTGAGCCTTATTCCTTGAAAATAGTGAAAGAATTAGCCTCAACTGTCCCAGCACTCCAAAGGAACCAAATTCAAGAGAAGCCCAAGCCCTTACAACTATTTGCAACCAATCCAACATCATAGAAGATAAAATAGGTTTGTATTAGATTAGCCGGTAAAAGCCGGTTAAACGCTTGTTGCTGTGATCTGTGTTTGATCTGCAGGTTGCAAGTTCAAATTTCTGCAAGGTCAACTCAGCCTTTCATCCTTCCTGGGTCGATAAATGAGTACCAATTTCAATTGGGTAATAATAGTAATGTATGTAAGAATGTCCTATGTAAAGCGCTTTAGATTAAAGCACTATGTTAAACACAAATTATTATTTGACCAAGTTAAGAACCCATGGTCTGTCTGTCAAAGAGTGTAACAAACATGTTAGATTTAAATCAGTCTCAGACTTGCTGAACTATATTGTGTAGTAAGCATACTTCTCTAGTGCTTTCAGAGAAAACAAAGTCAATTGTTTTGTTTCAAAATGTATTCTGAAAACTGATTCACCTTTTCATTTCAAGGAAAGGTGGTTTAAAACAGACATAATTCTATGCTGCAGATTGCTTGATTTAACTCTGTGAAGCCATCAGCGGCAATTTGTGTGTCCACATAGTAAAGTACCTGAGCCCATTGTCTATATCAGTCCTGCATGTTTGCTTTCCTTTGTATGGATGTTCGTGCGCAGATGCAAAGTAGACTGCATGTTTTATGTTAAATGAAAATGCTAGTGAGACAAAAGTAGGCAAGCTGTGGTGTGCTTTTTTCCATTGTAGTATGCAGTTATTTGTAGTGTTTGAAAGATGATTTTTCCAGCATCGGAAGTTAGGGAACCACCTGCATTTCCATGATTTATTATTTGAAATAAACTAAATATTAGAACTAAAACAGCCTGTTTCTTTCCCCTGATTGAGGGGTGCTATGGTAGCAGTGGGATGGTATTAGATCAGGGAAATTCACAGTAATCAAGAACTCAATGTAACTGTACATATAAATACCATAGATATATCTAGCAAAAAGAGCATGATTCTGCAAAATGTAAAGAAAATGTGTAGTTCCTAAAATAGAAAATCATTTTTTTGCATATGAAACAGACATATAAGGTACAAGTGACGGAAGCTTTTATGTCACACATTATAAACTTCAATTTGTTTCTGACAAGTTTCAGTTAGTTCCACAAAATATATTTGTAATCATACAATAAAACATATATTTTTTTAAGAACAGTTCATATATACACATTTTTAAACATTTAGACACATTCATAAACAAACAGAAACATCTCATTCCATTTCCAGACATAAAAGACTCGGTTGTAGTGAATTTAGACCTATAGTCGCCCTAGATCTTCCCTCTCGGTGCAGTTTGTGCATAAAACCCTGACTGAATATAGGGTGGCATGAATTCTTGTTTATGTTCAACCTGCCCTTTGTTTGTAGTGTCGTTGGTTGATGCATGTATAGTCGTCGCAGTGTGTTTTGGCCGTTTCATGAACCAAACATGTGGTTCCCCAAAGGTGCGGCCTTCATCAGGACGTGTCCAATTTCGAATATCTAAATGGTATTTTGTGTCTACAAAAAACAAACAAAATATATATGTGTATGTTAATAGCGAGTGGGGTGTGACATATCAATTTATATAGGATGACTTAATGCATCAGGGGTAATTCAAGTGTGTCACCACATGCACTACTGGGCTTCCTACCTTAATAGGTTGCCAGGTCTCAAGAAGGGAAGTAGATGGCCCTCCCTACTGACAAATAATCCCCAAAAATGTGAACCTACATACACACGTATATATAAATATAACATATTTGTCGGTGTTGTCAAACAGATATAAATATAAATATGAGATCATATTCAGTGCAGTTTACCTGTGATTTGCAAGATATGCCCTTGAGGAGCTGATGCAAGCTTCTCTGGTCAATTGCTGATGCAAGGGTGCCCGTCTGGCGGGTCCCGTAAGTAGACAAGCCATAAAAGTTGTAAGTTAGCCACACCTGATTCATATTAGGAGAGTCACAGCATGAGAACAACAAGGAAGGAGAACAGCCCTCCCCCCCAATAAGTGTGGGGACGTTAGTCTAGTGCAATGCCAGAATACTAAGTATCTCTGCCAGGCATTGAAAAAATGCTCGTTGTCTCAGCCATCCCAGAGATACTAGAGTTTGATGTGTTGATGTCGCTGGCAATACAACTCGAATCAGTCACCCTGGGGTGGCTAAGGGGTGGCAAAGATAAAAGGTAGAGGTGCCGTCTTACCGGTTTCAAATGATGTTTTGCTCGAAAAGCTGCTGGTCACGGAGTAAGCACTAGTAAACGCAGCCGCTGGGTTGGTAAGTAACCAACCCAAACACAGGAGACCTGGAAACCCGGGTAAACCTGTGTAGTGGCACATTCGAAATGATTTGGGATATGTCAATCATATGGTTTGTATGGATGTATATAGTGCCTCAAAATAGTTTCTGTTTTATTTTATGTCATACTCGAACGCTGATGTAAAGCAAATGTAAACCGAAGCACGGAAGTAGCATGTAATATACTTTCCTCGCCCGCATGTTTTGAAGAACAATATTATAACAACAAAGGTGCATTTACATAATGTTCTTATATAATGTCCCTTTTCCATACAGGTGCTAACATCATGCACATGTGTGATATGTTAAAAACAGGCACAGACCTATAATTTTTCAAATGTCTAGCTGTGTAAATTAAATATTTAAACAGACATCTACCAGCGTATTGACAATGTCTAAACAAATAGTAGTACCCTGCAGCAACACACATGCACATGCCCCTGTTCATAGAGTCCAATGGGGCCCTTATCCTGTATTATCTTTATGAATGCATTTTCACGCGTTCCCTATGCAATCATATATGTAAAGTTCTTCTTATACATACACACGCTTTGACCCCCTAGGTTAGTGGTGGGGGTGTAATTTCTGACAAACCCCGATGGGAACAAATATAGATCGCCCCCTCTCTATATTGTCTCTATATTGTTACCCTACAGTGCCACATTGTCAAAACACTTACAAGACAGCCACCCTTAGCCACTCGACCGAGATATGAAGTCCATTTTTTACTGTGTTTACTGTGTTCAACTTATATATTCATCGTTGCTCAAGTTTGTACAGTTGGGCTGCCAGGTCCCCACCTCTCGGTGTGGTTTAAGCATTTGTAGGACGAATCAGGACAGTTCCTGGTCTGTGTGCCCCAGACGTACATAATAGTCAACTGGAGGTTTGTCGGGCACCCTATTCCTTATACAGGAACGATGCTCTGATATTCTCTGGGTCACCTGTTGGACAGTTTTGACACTATATAGCAACTTGCAGGGGCACTCAACAACATAGATGACAAATTTACTTTTGCAGTTTGTATGTGCCCTCAGTTCCCATCTGACTGTGCCATATTCAAACCAAGTTTTAGTATTTGTGAAATTGCATCCCACACATCCCCCACATTTGTGGTGTCCCTTTACTGGAGGTAAACTACACAGGAGACGGACCCCCTGGCTCTCCTGTGGTGTTTTGTACATTTGTACCAGTTTCTGCCTTAGGTTTGCACTTTTTTTAATGCAAAAAGAGCCTTTCTATTGAGTGAGCCTCGTTGTTTCACCAGGTACCAATTCTTCTGTATAATCCACCTCATTTGGCTACTCACGGGGCTGAATGTTGTGGCACATTCCAGCCTTTCTTATGCGTCTCTGAGTTGTTTCACAGGTGCCATCTCCCTATTGGTGTTGGCAGCTCTCTTCAATAGTTTTTTAACACTTTTTTCGGGTATCCTCTGTCAGCATGAATGACAAAGTCTTTTCGCTCACTGCAGTTTCTGCAAATTCGCAGGAATTGGCTGTAAGGAAGGTTCAGCTTGAGGCCTGCAGGGTGAAAACTTGTAAAATGTAGAAGTCCAATTCTGTCAGAGGGTTTTCTATACAAAGATGTGGAGTAGCCCTCAGTACTTTTGGAGATTTTCTAATCCAAGAAACTCTCACTCGGGTCTCGCTCCATAGTACATTTTAGATGGGTATCACATCCATTGAGCCATTAAAAAAAAAGTTAAGTCAATTGCCCTCCCAGACCAGATGCAAAACACGTCATCAACATAGCGTTTCCATGTCACTATATCTTTTACAAATGGATTGTAGATTGAAAAAAATATATAGCATTTCAAAATGTGTCATGTATACATTTGCAACATCCGGTGTGAAGGTGGCCCCCATGCTCACCCCTTTCTTCTGTTGATAAAACAGTTTTTTATATTGGAAGAAGTTTTCAGTTATGGCCAATCTGGCACATTCCACAATGAACATGCTGGGAGGTTTCGTAGGATTACTCTGTGATTCTAACATTGAAGCCACAATCACCAATCATTCCCTTGTGGAATCGAGGTGTCCAAGGACTCCATATCTAGGGTAACCAGAATGTCCTGGTCCTTCTTGGCAAAGTAGTAAGTATGTTTCCCCCCTGTGTCCTCATCTTACTTGAACAGTCTGGCTTCAGAGCTGCTAGAAGCACAGAAACTGCTCTTCTGGACATCCGTGAAGACCTGTCGTCCAACCTCGACTCTAACACCCCCTGTGTCCTCATCTTACTTGATCTCTCTTCTGCCTTTGACAAGGTCAACTATGCCATCCTGCTCAACCGTCTCCATGATAACCTGGGTATCACCGATCAGGCCCTGGCTTGGCTGACCTCCTTCCTTTCTGATTGACCCTCCCAGGTCCAACTTGGGTCCTTCCTCTGCTCTAACTCTATCTCTACCTGTGGTGGTGCCCAGTGGGCTAACCTCTCTCCCTGGCTGTTTAACGAATACCTGGCACTTCTTGGCCACTGCATTGCCGCTCTCTGCCCCAACTTTCAGTGCTATGCGGATGACAGCCAACTCATTTTCAGGCTTCCTTCCTCCACTTCTTCTCCTTCTCTTATCTCTGACTGTCTTTCTGTTATCCAGGAGTGGTGTGCCGCCAATGATCTCTGCCTTAATGCCAGTAAGCCAGAGATTCTCCTCATCGGCACACCTGCTCCCTCCTTTCCTGTCCCTCTCTGGCCGGCCTCCCTTGGCCATCTTCCCGCTCCCACCTGTGAGACTAAAAACCTCAAGGTCATCTTCGACTCCTCACTTTCCTTCTCTCCTAACATCTCTGACATCTCTAAGAAGTCACACTACCACCTGCACCTCCTCAAAGGTATTCTTCCTTTCCTCGCCTTACCCCAGAAACTCTCTATTTCCAGAGCTCTGGTTCTCTCTAGGCTGGACTACTGCAACAGTCTCTTTCTCAATCTGCCTGCCTCTACTCTCCTCCCTCTGCAACTCATCCAAAACAGGACTGCCAAATTTGTCCTTGGCCTCAAGCCCAGGGATCGTATCTCTCCGGGACTGAAATCCCTGCACTGACTCCCAGTGGTGGTGAGGATTAAGTTCAAAACCCTCTGCATTGTCCACGATGCCTTATGGGGTCTGGGACCTCAATACCTTCAACTCGCTCTTCCTAAATATCTTCCCTCTGGAGCTCTTTGCTCATCCATCTCCAACTCCCTCAGGGTCAGTCGCTTCTCCAAGCAGCAAGTTGGTGATAGATCTCTTTCTTCGGCTGGGGCCTCCCTCTGAAACTTGAGGAGCACCACCTTCGGTTCCGGAAGCACCTCAAGACCTTCCTCTTTGCTTCTGCTTTCTCTCCTCCTCTCCCCTGCTGATTGCCTGACTGAATCTGAAACTGCACTGGCTACCTGACTACCCTCTGATCTCGGGCCCAGGTCCCCTCCCTGCCAGTTCCACACCTGCACTGCCCCCTGGTAACCCTTGCACTCGGGGTCTGTTCTGTATCCCTACAGCCCGACTAGCACTTGACACCTGATGGCTGCACTTACCCTTGCACTTGCCACCTGCTGCTTGCACTTTTATTTATTTATATATTGTCTTTATTTATTTACTTATTGTCTTTATTTATCTTACTGTCATCCTATGTACCGCACTTTGCCCTCCCCTTTCCCGCCACACTTTTCCCCTCCCCCCTACACTTGCTCGATCTCAATGTCACCTGGCCCAGTAGGATTGTTGTCTTTGTCTTCCCTCTGTTTCCCCTCCCATGCCTCGTCGCGCCTTGAAACACTTGTGTATAGGGGCGTTATAAATGCCATATCATATCATATCATGTTAATCATATTGGTGGACATAGGACGCTTAACTTATCTGTCACAAATGGCTTCAAAAAGAATTCCGTATACACCGACAGAGGTTCCAGAATAGAGTTGATGGCCGCAACAATCGATCTCCCTGGAGGCTGCATCATATCCTTGTGTACCTTACGAAGGATGTAAAAAGCAGGGATTTTTGGATGGTCTCTCTTTAGGAAGTGATTTTCCTCATCTTAAATCCATTCTAGGTTCAGGGCATGAGCGAGCAGGCTCTCAATTTCTTCCTGAATCCGCTGAGTGGGGTCCCCTGGAAGTCGCACATGCAAGGATTCATTAGCAAGCAGCAGTTCACATTCAGCTTCATACTGGATGGTTTTGAGTAGCACTATCCCCCACCCTTATCGATGGGTTTAATGGTAATATGCACATTTTTACACAATGCTTGGGAACCTCGAAGCCCAACTGTACAAACTTGAGCAACGATGGATATATAAGTTGAACACCGTAAAAAATGTCCTTCATATCTCTGTCGAGTGGAACAATCTTATTTTTTCCTAGTGAGAGGGTGGCTGTCTTGTAAGTGTTTTGACAATGTGGTACCGCAGGGGTACTCATAACAATATAGACAGGGGCAGATCTATATTTGTTCCCTTCGGGGCTTGTTGGAAATTGCGCCCCTGCCACTAACCTAGGGGGTAAAAGCGTGTGTATGTATAAGAAGAACGTAACATATATGATTGTATAGGAAACCCGTGAAAATGCATTAATAAAGATATTACATGATAAGGGCCCCATTGGACTGTACGAACAAAGGCATGCACATGTGTGCTGCTGCAGGGTACTAGCATTTGTTTAGACATTATCAATACACTCGTAAATGTCTGTTTAAATATTTAATTTACACAGCTAGACATTTGAAAAATGATAGGTCTGTGCCTGTTTTTAACATATCCACACATGATGCATGATGTTAGCAACTGTATGGAAAAGGGACATTATATAAGAACATTGTGTAAATGCCCCTTTGCTGTTATAATATTTTGCTGCAAAATGTGCGACGAGGAAAGGATATTACATGCTTATTCCGCACTTCATTTACATCAGCGTTCTAGTACGACATAACATAAAATGGAAACTATTTTGAGGTACTGTATATGAATACATATGATTTACATATCCCAAATCCCTTTCAAATGTGCCACTACATACCAGTAGCCCTTAGGCCATTCAAAGATGGCCACCAGGTTTACCCAGATTTCCAGGTCTCCTGTATTTGGGTTCGTTATTTAGCAACCTAGCGGTTGCGTTCGCTAGTGCTTACTCCATGACCGGCAGCTTTTTCGAGCAACAAATCATTTGAAACAGGTAAAACGGCACCTGTACCTTTTATCTTTGCCACCCCTTATCCACCCCAGGGTGACTTATTTGATTCGTATTGCCATCAACATCAAACATTAGTATCTCTGGGATTGCTGAAACTGCAAGCATTTTTTTCAATGTCTGGCAGAGATACTTGTATTCTGGCGCCACACTAGACTAACGTCCCCACACTTATTGGGGGGTTGCTCTCCTTCCTTGTTGTTCTCGTGCTGTGCCTCTCCTAATATGAATCAGGTGTGGCTAACTTACAACTTTTATGGCTTGTCTACTTACAATACCTGCCAGACGGGCACCCTTGCATCAGTAATTGACCAGAGAAGCTCAAATCAGCTCCTACAGGGCATGTCTTGCAAATTGCAGGTAAGCTGCACTGGGTATGAGCTCATATTTATATTTATATTTATAGCTGTTTGATAACACTGACATATATGTTATATATATATATATATCTCAATCTATAGGTTCAGATTTTTTCAGACTATTTGACAATCGGGAGGGCCATCTACTCCACATCTTGAGGCTGGGCAACCTATTAAGGTAGGAAGGCCAGTAGTACATGTGGTGACATCCTTAAATTACCCCTGATTCATTAAGTCGTCCTATTTAAATTGATATGTCACACCCCACTTGCTATTAACATACACATATATATTTTGGTTGTTTTTGTAGACACACAATACACATTTGTGTATTAGAAATTGAACACTTCCTGGTGAAGGCTGCACATCTGGGGTGCCACATGTTTGGTTCATGAGATGGCCGAAACACACTGTGTCGACTATACATGCATCAACCAACGACATTGCAAACAAAGGGCGCGTCGAACATAAACAAGAAGTGATGCCATCCTTCTATTCGGTCAAGATTGTATTCACAAACTACACTGAGGGTAGATCTAGGGTGAGCATAGGTCTACTACATTCAGTACAACTGAGACTTTTGTGTCTGGAAATGCAAAGAGATGTTTCTGTTTGCTTATGAATTTGTCTAAATGTTTAAAAATGTGTATTAAACAGCCATGCTAGTGGCTGTGTAGTTATGGTTAAGTTGCTGTTTCCATAGGAAGAGCTCTTTTTGGGCGGCTTATAACTTTGCTCCCCCTGGAAGAATCTTCACCAAACTATGCAAAGAAAAGTATATGGGCCACTCTGAATTTTTGGGCAAAGTTTGCTGATGTTTGGTCCAGGGGGGGAAAAGTTATAGGGAGGTCCCAAAACGTCTTTTTTTCCCATAGACTGAATGGGGGAAAAACTTTGTGCACGCCTACAGTCGAAACCGCTGGACGGATTTTCACCAAATTTGTGGCAGGAGCAGCGGCTTGGTCCCAAAAGAGTGAAAATCCGTCCAGTAGTTTTCTTTAAAATGATCAAAAAGTAGGTCTGCAAAAATTAGTGATATCCATGTCCGCTCCATGGTCACACTTCCCTTTTCGCTCCGCGGACAAGAAATCAATTGGCTAATCCATAGCGTCATGTCCGCAGACATGTGGCGCTTTCACTGATTGGTTGTGGAGCAGCGTGAAGTGCGTCAGATTTCTTCGCGGCCTCTGCCATCTTTTGTTCATGTTTTGGTGTACACGGACATCGCTGGTAACACATACAAAACAAGACACCATTGCACTTGTTATACTTATGAAATACTGTTTCCGAAGGTGAGGTTTAATTAGGTTGGGATGCAATGTGGCAGCGCAAACTCAAAAAGTGGTGTTTTCTTGCCACCAAATTGATACGGTAAAGTGGAAGTTGGTGCTCAATGTATGGCGACCAATGCCTGCGTCTGTGTTGTAATGTTTTCAGATTAATATTGAAGTCGGACTGGCGTGATATGTTTTCAAATCTGAGGCGGCCACCTGGCGTGTTTGATGGAAACAGTGGTTTTGGAGGCGTATGGGAGTAGCGGTTCTCATGATTGGATGCTCATATGTTGTTGCAAAGTGAGAATGTATTTGCCTTCTGAGTGAAAGTCAGTTGATTTGCTTTTTTGGTTGCGAGCTGAGTAGGCCCACGCATGCAAGTCAATCCATAAAGGGCTATTGTTTTTTTACCTTGAGCAAAAGGGAAACTTCAAAAGCTATGCAAGGAATGAAAGTTCGGAAAAAAATACCATTTGATAAGGTTATGTTTTAAAAATGTTTGTAAGGAACATGAAATATCAGTTCACGAAGATTCGTTGATGCGAACACTTTGCTGTCTAACTTTGCCAAAAACAATGGAGGCTGTCAAGATATTGTAAGTTTAATTTTGACGACTCTACACGGACCCGCGTTTTAATTTTATATTTCCAAACACTAATTGTGACAATGTAACTGAAGTATTATCTTTTTGCACAGTTGTAATTTTCCTCCAATATCAGAGAGTGCACATTGTTTGCGTTTGCAGGCTATGACTACAGTCACCCTTGTTCACCGTTATTTATTTTTCTTTCAAATGTTATTCTTGCCCAACATAGCTTTGTGTATCACCTTGCACGTTCTTTTGGTCTTGTGTTACATCAAGACATGTAATTCTTTCGTGCTTGTCCATTCATGCTGCCTTCATAACTAAATTACCATCTCACTGTGTAGTTGCCCTTTTTTTAACCCTTACGGCGACTGCTGATTCTCTGCATTTGTAGGGTGTCACCATATGTACCCATGGTCAACGCTAATATTTCTTTAAAATGTCTTGTTTGTCCACTTCAATTTGTGTACTACTTTCCCAAAGGTTGGGTATTGACACAGATTTTCTCTTACGTTTTCCACTTAGCTACATCTTGCCGTACTGTGCGTGCCATGGTTTCCAGATGCCGAGTGACGGCTTCTTTCAACGCCAGATGCAACAGCTCGTGACCGGCTGTCTGTCCATTATAATGTTTCGGGATGACCGGCCAAGCCCCCTCTGTCCCTACGCTGAACTAGCGATTAGGAGTGACATAACATCATTTATGGTGGTGTAAGGCAACGGTCATGGCGTCGTCTTGGAAATACCTGTGCAAACAAAACAGGTGCTTTAACAGCAACACATACTTTGTGTATGCGAAAATAACTGCGTGTGTCTCACCATGAACATTTTCAATGTCGCCATTAGAACCACTGCAACAATTTAATTGGAAATGGGATTAGTCCGTTGGTCTCTGAAAGTTGTTTTTTAAATAAAAGTACTTTACAAATGCTAAAATGTTAACGTTTTCTTTTAAAATCCCGTGTATGATTTTGAAATGTAAGGTACCACGTTGTACGTCGCTGTATGTTTATTTGCAGGTTCTGCGTCACAGCACGTACTGTTGCTTTTTGGAGGCTGTCATGGAAAGCGAAGAGGGGCAATGTATGTAACAACCACTTTCCCTTTCTATGGTGGCCATCTTGAAAAAGGATTTTATTTTGTAATCGCTGTATGCTTATGTACAGGTTCTGCATCTCGGCACATACTTTTTGATTTTTGCTTGCTGCCATGGAAAGCGAAGAGGGGCCATGTATGGAACAACCGCCTTTCCTATTGATGGTGGCCATCTTGAAAAAGGATTTTGTTTTGTAATCCGGCCCGCCTACGGCGGCCCGGATTATAACCAGAAATCCTATTTTTCCGTAGCACAGGTTAATGCTTTGCATATCTATACTATTACTGACAAATCTTATTGCGTCTATGTCCTTTACTGAGAAATATAAAGTACATGGAGTGTATGCAATTTTTTTTTAATATATTTACACTGTGAAAGGTGGTTCTTAACGCAACATTTACTTCGTTAACGGATAGCTTTCTTTTTTGGTAGGACAGCGAATAAGGCCATTTGCGAACGGAAATGAGGAAAGACACATTAAACAGTGATATGGGGCGGTGCGTGGCCGGTGCAAAAATGTTGTGCGTTTGTTATTTCTAAGGTTGGGGCAGTGTTTGTCATGCTCCTTCATTACAGTAGTGCTGCTGTTTCTTGGGGAGGAGGGATGGCCTTAGCTGATGCCATTTTCAGATAACTAAAACTTTTGCTAAAAGTATGTAATGTGTAATACATTGTTAATGGCTGACTACCAATACGTGTTGGTGCTGTGCAAGGCAAATGTTGCAGGTGGACGTTCCTACATCAATATAAAATCGGTTTCCACATTGCCCACGAGGCAAACATCTTACTGTTAAGTGTTTACGGATTCTGGAACACGTTACCGTGCTGTACACAAGCATATTGTCAAGTGGTATTCTCTGCAAGGTGTTTAAATAAGTCAGAAGTTGCTTTACATTATTGTTACGTGGCATTGCTATAAACCGATCATCTTTAGTAAAAAAAAGTTGCAAAAGGGACGTTATGGTTAAGTTCGCCTATTAAAAACCCATAAAATTCACAAAAAAAACGTTGTTAGAGGGACGTTATGGTTAAGTTGCACTACTAAAAACCTGTCAAATTCACTAAAAAAACTTTATAAACGTGACAATATGGTTCAAAGTAAAATCGAAAACCCCCTGAAATTCGACAGTTATGGTAGGCTAAGCAACCATAACCTCCCGCACCACTGTGCACTGCTAACATTACCACCCAGGACATGAAAGATGGCACCACAAATGTCATTGATGACATCACTGATGACATCACATGTGTAGCCCCTTCGTTTTTGTTCACTGCCATGTCTAGGCCAGGTGGGTTTATTTACTGACAGTCAGAAACTTAACTTTCAAAAGGTATTACATTTATAAATATTGCTATTCTCACATGTTCTTACACGACTTTCCTTAGAATTGAATCGTATTTTATGATGTACATATATAGGGGAAGAAGCAGGCTTGAAACACAGCAACCATTTTTGTGCGTGAATATAATCATGTAGATTATACACAGTTGGTAATGATACTGCTCCTTGTATGCTTACTTTACTCTCCACATATAAGACCCATCTTTGTATGCACTGTAGTCTATTTATGTTTTGTGTGTAGTACTAGATATATGTAGTAAGTGATGCATTATTAGCAACTTAGTACATGTTTCACATACTAGAAAAGTGTGATACAGAAACATTCACCTTTTTATTATAGAACTTTGGAAAGTACAATCTTAGCACCTCTGTGGTGTCTGCTGCAGCCAATACCTACATTTCTGTATGAGTAGGTTCCTGTACTAGAAAGAACACTGCAATGTAATTTTCTTTACAACACTACATTACGTGATGAAGTATGTACTTTATTACACATGTCCTGATAATCCCTGATATTTTTTTGCTAAAATTACATTCACAACCCCTCGTCTGAAAAGTAAATGCACATGTGATGTCATCAGTGATGTCATCAATGACATTTGTGATGTCATCTTTGATGTCCTGGGTGTCAGTGGTGCGGGCAGTTATGGTTGCTTAGCCTACCATAACTGTCGAATTTCAGGGGGTTTTCGATTTTACTTTGAACCATAATGTCACGTTTATAAAGTTTGTTTAGTGAATTTCACAGGTTTTTAGTAGTGCAACTTAACCATAACGTCCCTCTAAGAAAGTTTTTTTAGTGAATATATATATATATATATATATATATATATATATATATATATATATATATATATATATATATATAACATGGCCACGGTAGTGGCCATGTAGTTATGGTTAAGTTGCTGTTTCCATAGGAAGAGCACTTTTTGGGCGGCTTATAACTTCGCTCTCCCTGGAGGAATCCTCACCAAACTTTGCAAAAAAAGTATTTGGGTCACTCTGAATTTTCTTTGCAAAGTTTGGTGAGGATTCATCCAGGGGGGGCAAAGTTATAGGGGGGGTCCCAAAACTTTTTTTTTTCCCATAGACTGAATGCGAAAAATGTTTTGCTTGCGTCTACAGCCCAAACCGCTGGACGGATTTTCACCAAATTTGGACCAGGAGCAGCGGCTTGGTCCCGAATGCGTGCTTTTGCAAATTTGGTGAAAATCCGTCCTGTAGTTTTTTTTTAAATGACCAAAAAGTAGGTCAAAAATAATATAATATCTGTGTTCGGTCCGAGGACGGACTTCCCTGTTCGCTACGCGGACAGTGTCCTGATTGGCCAATCGGCTTGCGTGATGTTCGCGGACATGCAACGTGTTCGCTGATTGGACGGCGTGGAGCGTGAAGCGCGTCACCATCTTGGATTCGCGGTCGTCCGCGGACAGCGCAGTGAAACATTGTTCAAAATTTGTATTTAGTAGAGTGTGTTGGTGTGTAGAAGTGTTTGGGGAGGGTGGGAGTGTATGAGATAGGATGAAAGTTGTGTTTTTTATGTGTTAGACGTTCTTATTGTGTTCGATTTGTCTGCGGACATCACGGGTGTTCTGAATGTTCTAAATAAACTGAATGGGGGGTGTTCTGAGGACTCAATATGTGTCCGTTTTGTTCGCAGGCAAACTGAAACTGTTCTAAGAACACTCGCAGTGTCCTGAAATGTTCGCAAATAAACAAAATGGGGGTGTCCTGAGGACGCTGTCCACATTGTTCGTTGTCAAGTTGAATATGTTCTAAGAACACTCGCGGTGTCCTGAATTGTTCGCAAATACACAAAATGGGGGTGTTCTGAAGACGTTGTCGAACACTCGCTGTGTCCTGAAATGTTTGCAAATATGAATGGAGTTGTGGCTGACAAGTTGAATGTGTTCTAAGAACACTTGCGGTGTCCTGAAATGTTCACAAATAAACAAAATGGGGGTGTCCTGAGGACGCTGTCCGTATTGTTCTCTGTCAAGTTGAATGTGTTCTTAGAACACTCATGGTGTCATGAAATGTTCGCAAATAAATGAAATGGGGGTGTTCTGAGGACAGTGTCCATATTGTTCGTTGTCAAGTTGAATGTGTTCTAAGAACACTCGCGGTGTCCTGAAATGTTCGCAAATAAACAAGATGGTGGTGTTGTGAAGACGCTTCTAAGAACACTCGCGGTGTCCGGGGAATGTTTGTAGGGGGTGTCCTGAGGACGCTGTCCGTATTGTTCTCTGTCAAGTTGAATGTGTTCTAAGAACAGTCGCGGTGTCCTGAAATGTTCGCAAATAAACAAAATGGGGGTGTTCTGAAGACGTTTCTAAGAACACTCCCGGTGTCCTGCAATGTTCGTAGGGGGTGTCCTGAAGGCGTAGTCCGTATTGTTCGCTGGCAAGTTGAATGTGTTCTAATAACACTCGCAGTGTCCTGAAATGTTCGCAAATAAACAAAATGGGGGTGTCCTGAGGACGCTGTCGGTATTGTTCTCTGTCAAGTTGAATGTGTTCTAAGAACACTCGCGGTGTCCTGAAATGTTTGCAAATAAACAAAATGGGGATGTTCTGAAGACGTTTCTAAGAACACTCCCGGTGTCCTGGAAAGTTCGTAGGGGGTGTCCTGAAGGCGTAGTCCATATTGTTCGCTGGCAAGTTCAATGTGTTCTAAGAACACTCGCAGTGTCCTGAAATGTTCGCAAATAAACAAAATCGGGGTGTCCTGAGGGCGCTGTCCGTATTGTTCGTTGTCAAGTTGAATGTGTTCTAAGAACACTCGCGGTGTCCTGAAATGTTCGCAAATAAACAAAATGGGGGTGTTCTGAAGATGTTTCTAAGAACACTCGCGGTTTCCTGGAATGTTCGTAGGGGGTGTCCTGAAGGCGTAGTCCGTATTGTTCGCTGGCAAGTTGAATGTGTTCTAAGAACACTCGCAGTGTCCTGAAATGTTCGCAAATAAACAAAATGGGGGTGTCCTGAGGACGCTGTCTGTATTGTTCTCTGTCAAGTTGAATGTGTTCTTAGAACACTCATGGTGTCCTAAAATGTTCACAAATAAACGAAATGGGGGTGTTCTGAGGACACTGTCAGTATTGTTTGTTGTCAAGTTGAATGTGTTCTAAGAACACTCGCAGTGTCCTGAAATGTTCGCAAATAAACAAAATGGGGGTGTCCTGAGGACACTGTCCGTATTGTTCGTTGTCAAGTTGAAAGTGTTCTAAGAACTATCGCGTTGTTCTGAAATGTTCGTAGGGATGTCCTGAAAACGCTGTCTGTATTGTTCGCTGGCAAGTTGAAAGTGTTCTAAGAACACTCATAGGGGCCAATTCATAGAATTCGGCGCACAAGTGGCGCACGCGGCTGGCGCACAGTGTGCGCGTGCGAATCCCTGCGCCAGCCGCGTGCGCCAAAACCCATTTCTGCGCACAGCGTATTCATGGATTCCAGCCACCAAAACCAGCCGTGGCGCATAGTGGCGTAGCGACCTTGCAGCAGCGCCAGTTACGCCCCCAAGAACGCCTTCCGCGCAGGGAAAAGCCATCAAAATCCCCAATCCAGCGCAAAGGGCTGCGCAAACCCTGTACCAGCACGGCAAGCGGGCTACGTGTATTCCAGGGGTTCACGTGAAGTCACTCACGCGATCGGGCCTGGGGGAGCGGGCTACGTGTATTTCAGGGGTTCGCGTGAACTTTTTCACGCGATCGGGCCTGGGGGAGCGGGCTACGTGTATTTCAGGGGTTCGCGTGAACTTATTCACGCGATCGGGCCTGGGGGAGCGGGCTACGTGTATTTCAGGGGTTCGCGTGAACTGATTCACGCGATCGGGCCTGGGGGAGCGTGCTACGTGTATTGCAGGGGTTCGCGTGAACTTCTTCACGCGATCGGGCCTGGGGGAGCGTGCTACGTGTATTTCAGGGGTTCGCGTGAAGTTCCACACGCGAATAGCCTGGGCGCGTGTATTACAGGGGTGCGCGAGAAATTCTACACGTGATTTCAGCAGGGTACGTGTATTTCAGGGGTGCGCGAGAAATTCTACACGTGATTGGCCTGGGTACGTGGATTTCAGGGGTGCGCGAGAAATCCTACACGCGAATAGCCTGGGCGCGTGTATTTCAGGGGTGCGCGAGAAATTCTACACGCGAATAGCCTGGGCGCGTGTATTTCAGGGGTGCGCGAGAAATTCTACACGCGATTTCAGCAGGGTACGTGTATTTCAGGGGTGCGCGAGAAATTCTACACGCGATTGGCCTGGGTACGTGGATTTCAGGGGTGCGCGAGAAATCCTACACGCGAATAGCCTGGGCGCGTGTATTTCAGGGGTGCGCGAGAAATTCTACACGCGAATAGCCTGGGCGCGTGTATTTCAGGGGTGCACGAGAAATTCTACACGCGATTTCAGCAGGGTACGTGTATTTCAGGGGTGCGCGAGAAATTCTACACGCGATTGGCCTGGGTACGTGGATTTCAGGGGTGCGCGAGAAATTCTACACGCGATTGGGCCTGTGCGAGTGGGGCAGTGTATTACGTGGGTGTGCGGGAAGTTGAAGAGGTGAATTGCCAGTGTGGGTCCTCCCAGGTCTCCCCTCTACCCCCTCCACGACCTCTGCAGGCAGCCCACACCACAGGGGACTAGCCTGCACCCCTGGTCATGTCCCGCAGGCAGCACATCCACCATGGGCATGCCCCCCAGCCAAGCCACATGTCCCCTTGCACCCCCACCCCCCAGCAGGCCCCCACTCATGTCCCCTTGCACCCCCACCCCCCAGCAGGCCCCCACTCATGTCCCCCTGCACCCCCACCCCCCAGCACTGTGGGGCACCTGCCAGCAGGCCCCCAACCATGGCCCCTTGCACCCCCACCCCCCAGCAGGCCCCCACTCATGTCCCCTTGCACCCCCACCCCCCAGCACTGTGGGGCACCTGCCAGCAGGCCCCCAAGCATATCCCCTTGCACCCCCACCCCCCAGCACTGTGGGGCACCTGCCAGCAGGCCCCCAACCATGTCCCCTTGCACCCCCACCCCCCAGCAGGCCCCCACTCATGTCCCCTTGCACCCCCACCCCCCAGCACTGTGGGGCACCTGCCAGCAGGCCCCCAACCATGTCCCACTCATGTCCCCCTGCACCCCCACCCCCCAGCAGGCCCCCACTCATGTCCCCCTGCACCCCCACCCCCCAGCACTGTGGGGCACCTGCCAGCAGGCCCCCAACCATATCCCCTTGCACCCCCACCCCCCAGCACTGTGGGGCACCTGCCAGCAGGCCCCCAACCATGTCCCACTCATGTCCCCCTGCACCCCCACCCCCCAGCACTGTGGGGCACCTGCCAGCAAGCCCCCAACCATGTCCCACTCATGTCCCCTTGCACCCCCACCCCCCAGCACTGTGGGGCACCTGCCAGCAGGCCCCCAACCATATCCCCTTGCACCTCCACCCCCCAGCACTGTGGGGCACCTGCCAGCAGGCCCCCACTCATGTCCCCCTGCCCCCAGGTCCTGACGAAACGCAATCATGGCAGTAATGGGCAGCATACCCAGCACAAACACCCAGCCAAGGATTGCATCCACCCACATAGTAGATGCAATTACATGATACAACCCCAATGGCAAGTATGTAAATGAACACATGTCCGTCACACACACATACACAATGGGTGCAAGTGAATGTCAAAACCCATATCATGACATGCATGAAACCAATGAGAAAATACCACAAATGTAAGTTATAAATATATGTATTGAAGATGAAAATGAAGTAAAGAAATAAAACACACAACAATGGGGATGACAAAACTAATGGTCCATGTCCGAGAACTAATAGAAAAAACAAAAAAACAAAGGAATCCAAAAACTAATGTAGTCCAAAGCAAAATAATGGGGGGAAAAAATAAGGAAAAACCATTGCCTCATGGTGAACGGAAATATAAATCCAACAAATGTTTTCCAAACATCAAACTATGTACAAGAAGATCCCAGGGTCCATGAGCCCAACACCATAAATGAAACCTACTACTACTAACTAATGAAAAAAATATATACAGAAAAGTGGCCATTGTCCGAGCGGTCCAAAAAAAACTTAAAAAATAAAGGAAACCTAACACTAACTAACTAAAGAACTATATACAATGGCAGCGGGCAAGTCCTGCGGCTCACTCTGTAATGTTGCCGGCCAGGGCATCATCGAACTCCATGTCGATGTCCCGGAGGCGGGACTCTGTCCTGGCCCCGAGGTCTCGCAGGGACAACCCCGTGTCCACCTCAAACTCCCTGCGAGCTTCCTCGAGTCACTCAGCCCGCCTCAACGCCCGACGCATAGAGAACTCCGCCCTGACCATGGTGAGCCGCTCCTCTTCCGCCCGCTGCCGCTCCGCACCTATCCGCTGGACCAACTGCTCCCACACGGAAGACACTGCCATCCCAGGGTTCACCTGCCCTCCGGCCGATGCCTGCCCCTCTGATCTTGATGGCCCCGAGCCATGATGCCTCCCACGTCGAGCCTGCTGCTGCCTCCGACGCCACTGCCTCTGCCAGCACGACGGCATCCAGGCTGATGGAATCCACCGATGCCGTCGTGCACGTGCCCTGCCAGATGATGCCGGCACATCCTCCATCTGCAGGGGGACAGTTGCTGGTGTGTCCACCCCTGCTGGACCTTCGACTCCCGACTGTGGCAGGGATGGGGTCCCCACCGAGCTGGCTGCGTTGGTCGGGGCAGGTCCACAGGGGGCCCTGGTGGCATCTGGGCCGGAAGACAGCATGGAGCACGACTGGCGCATAGCCCCCACAGAGGAGGAGAGGGTCGCCAGAAGGCCACACACATGTAGGAAACCCCCGACCAAGGCGGCTCCCAAATGGTTCACGTACGCACGGTGCTCTTCGTGATGATGTGCATGCTCGTCCCGGGAAGCATGCACCTCATCACGAATGCCAGCCGTGCGCAACGCGACACCAATCAGGACCCTCTCCACACGGCCAGGGGTCCCCTCGTCCGCAGGTAGAGGAGTGTCAGATGACATGGACATCTCCCCTACCTGCGGACGGGCCTGGGATGGGGCATCCCTGCTGGTGCATGGTGGTGCAGTCACAGTGTCAGGGACAGTGACATGCACAGGCACCTCCACGGCGACCTGTGCTGCCTCCTGCCCCTGGCCCTGGACTGCATCACTTGCACCAGCGGGGATGCCCCCACCAGGCCCCATGTGTGGCTCAGTAGCGGCCTCCTCCCCCTCTGTGGAAACCACCAACCTGGATGTCTCCACGCCGTCATCCGCCGGTGCAAGCCCCTGTGGGGGCTCACCCACCCCTTCCGCTGCAGCCGTGGTGGCATCCCCGCCGCTCTGCTCCACAGCACCTTCTCCGCCCTCTTCTTCACTTGCCACTGTGTAGAGGGAGACATAGAACACAAGCATCAGGGTACTGTACAATGGTCCCCTAGACAGGAAGCAACAGCAGATGAGTGGCACTGTCATACATCACTCCCATCATGTCCCTCCACAACACATGGGTCAGTGCAGGCAAAACACATACAGTAACAGGCATGGGGCAGGCCATGGACATTGGCATACATGACCAAGGGACTCATGATTCATACAATGTTGGTTTCAAACTCACATGCATCATGGGTCTTTCCATCACATGCACACACCTCACCGTAGTTCCATCCATCTGGCCTCGTGCACCACAGACGCAGTGGATACAAGGATGACTAGGCTGCATCAGTGAATCTGAACATTGTCACAGACATGTGTCATGCATCCATGGCGGTGACAAGTCACAGACACGCAGGTCAGACACACACACATGGACACCATACGTGTACATGGGACCAGCACCCATCCCTCACCCCCACCCATGTCCAGGAACAGAGACTGCCATGCTTCCATGTGTCCATTCCGCACAGAGCCCCCCATGTTGCAATAGAACACATCACTGTCCTCACATGCCTGACCATGATGTCCCTGCACACACACATACGTACATGGCCTATGTCACACATACAGGCAGGTATCAGACAACCAGCACACTGCAACATGCCCTGTCTCACACAGCAATGCTTGGCCACTTACCGGCCAACTCCAGATGGGTCTGCCTCCGAAGGATCTGGGCGTGGAGCGCTGGGTCTACGCGTTCCAGGACCCTCATCTGGATGTCACTCAGGCGTGCCCGGCCCCCCTCCGCGAGGCGCTGGGCCTTATTGAGGGTCCTGGACCTCAAGTCCTCCCAGCGCTTCTTGATGTGCTTGATCTCGCGGGTTGCCACCCCCTCCGCGTTGATGGCAACCACTACATCGTCCCAGATCCTCTCCCGTCCTTCCTTGTTGGTGCGTGGTCTTCCGAAGAGGGCATCATAATGCCCCAGGACATGCTCCACCAGGACACCAACTTCCTTCTCACTGAAGCTGGTGGCCCTCTGCCTCTCTGGCTGGGGGTCGCCACTGGTCTCAGATGGTGCTTGCCCCGACATGGCGACCCCCGAGGCAGGCGTGGGTGGGCAACTGGGTCCTGGGGCTGGGCTGTGGAGCGATGGTATCCCAGTCGGGAGTCTACTGTTCCAGCAGGGGTGGACACAGCAACTGGACCCCTGCAGATGGCTGATGTGCAGGCACCAAATGGCAGGGCACGGTGGCAGCAGGCAGGCAGGCAGGCAGGCAGCAGCAGATGGCACGTGGGAGGCTGCTCGGGGCACTGGGGGGGCAGTGATTCGGCCTTCTGGGCAGGAGCGTGGTCTTCCGTGTGTATTCGCGTGGCCAGCTTGATACGGAGTGAATTGGCACGTGAAAAATCTGCACGTCAGCGTGTAATTCGAGGAAAGGCCCTTAGCGCGTAAGCGCGTCTGCACGCATACGCATTTTCATTGGACCAAAGGCCCTCAGCGCGTGAGCGCGTCTGTGACGTGACGTGCGAGGGTGTATCCCTCATTGCACGTGATGACAGAACACTCGTGGATTCCAACCAATCGCGTGTGAAAGTTCACGGCACCCCGGAACACACGTACCCAGCCCAATCGCGTATAGAATTTATCGCGCACCCCTGAAATACACGTACCCTGCTGAAATCGCGTGTGGAACTTCACGCGCACCCCTGAAATACACGCGCCCAGGCTATCGCGTGTGGAACTTCACGTGCACCCCTGAAACACACATACCCCGCCCATTCGCGTGTAGATTTTCTCGCGCACCCCTGTAATACACGTACCCAGCCCAATCGCGTGTAGCATTCCTCGCGCACCCCTGAAATCCACGTACCCCGCTCAATCACGTATTTGACTTCCCGCGCGCCACTTTTTTGATGCGCTGGGACTCTACCGCCTGCCTTCGTGTGGCGGCCGTGTTTCAGCTTGTGCGTGTCTTTGCCTGTGCGTGGCTTTGCCCTATTCGATTCCATGAATACGTGTGGTTCGAGTGCGTGTGGGCGTTCCGTCTGCTTCCCTGCAGTACATCCCCAGTTACGCCCTTATTTTCCCGTGTTGTTCCCCATTCCGCGCGTTACGCCCCATGTCCCGCCCACTTTCTGGTGTGTGCGCTGAGGTTGTGCGCTTTCACTGTGCGCGTCGCGCACGCCTTTCGCGATGTTGCAGTGACTTGTGCGCCATGCATGGGTTTGGCGCACATCCCGCGGTGAACACGCGCAGGGACTTCCATGAATCGCACGCGTGCGCGTGCGCGTGCTCCTGTTTTTTTCCGCTTGCGCATGCTTGCGCATGCTTGCGCATGCTTGCGCGAAGATTTTCGGCGCACGTTTGTTCCATGAATCGGCCCCATAATGTCCGCGGACATTAAAAGTTTTCATAAACCATAGTTGAAATGTTTGACCATATGGATGTGATATGCTGCGGTGGTTGTTGCCAGGGCATAGAGTCTTGGGTGCATGGCCAAATGGCCATGCACCCAAGACTCTATGCCCTGGCAACAACCACCGCAGCATATCACATTCATATTCGCTTATGACTTTGGGTGAAAAACAAATGTATAAGGAACAAAGGTATTAGATACTATGGATGTGATATGCTGCTATGGTTCTCCTTATTATTGTATACTTACTGTTTGGTCTAGTAACGGGAGTCCATGTTTTTCTTATTAATTTCTGTGATAAAAGAAAATAGCATGTTAGTATTAGTATTTTGTAATGACTTATTACATTGTATAATCAATATACTTTTTTTTTTGGACCCTCATATTTAGTAGATTATCAGAGTACTGTGCAATTTGCTCAGTTTCTGTATTTGTTGCTAAAATCATTGGGTCTGTGGGAGAAAAGAAAATCCATGTTGGATTAAAAAAAAAACATTTTCTGTTATGCTACAGTTTATTTGTTTGTTTTCAGTGTTCACTTGTTGTTTCTGGCTAATGCTTAATACTTTGGCTTGTTGTATTTTTTTTGGAGCAGTAACATATTATTTATTTGTTTTGATATTATAAAATTTTGGAGCAGTTAGATACCAATTGGCGTATTCTAACTGTCTATTTTTTTTATATATTTTAGTGGTATTGATTTATCTATTTGGATATTGTTACATTTTGGGACAGTTAGATACCAATTGGCGTATCCTAACTGTGTATTTTTTGGTCTAATTTAGTGGTATTCATTATCTGATTAGTTGTTGTAGAATCTTTGAGCAGTTAGATAGCTTTTGGAGTATTCTAACAGTTTATATTTTTTTAACACAAGTTTACTTAGGGTTTAAATACAGTTTAGTTATCAAATTTTGGTTTTAAGAACATCAAATAAGCGTTTGTAAGATTTCCTGGTAATCTCTGCTTTAGAGTAATGGTACTATCATTACATTCAAACCATCCACATTTCTTTTTTATATATGCAGTGTAGTGCCCCGAATTGGTTGTGGCTCCTTCGTGGTAGATTATACCTATTGTTGTGAAGGTTTTCTTACCAAGTGATATTTGACCATGTGTGAATCCAGTCAGCTTGCAGTTGTTTTTGGTACCATCTGCATTGTAACGTAGAAGCATTAGTATTATGTATTTACTATGTGTTCGTACTACTAACGTGGAGCGATTATCTGAATTGCAGGTAGAGCATAATTTACCATGGTTTGCATTTTGTACATGTGGCGAAATGGAATGGATTCACAATTTGGTATTGATATATATATGAAGCATTCATTGGGGATTTCTTCTTGTGTCACATTGTTGCAGAGAGTGCATGTATGTTTCCACATGTATGAAATCTAAAAGATTTCATTTATAGGTATGTTTTTTTTTTTCCAGTACTTGTAGTAAGTACATTAGAAATTTGTGTGGATCTTCCTGTGAATTTATAGTGAATTTCACCATTCCAGCACAGTAGTCCAATTGTTGTCTTATTCCAAAAACACTATACGTGTTGTCAGGATTGTTTGCTGCATTTCTGTGAAGTACTAACATTTGCAAACACAATGGGTCTGTACTGTGTAAGTAAATGTTGTCAACAATTGGTGGTAATTAAAAGAATTGCTACATTTGCGTAGCAACTTACACCAACTATATTTAAGAATTTAAATGGTCCAGGTAGTTCTGTATCTAACTGCTTTTTTTGGAGTTTGTCTTCCTTCTTTAAAGAAGTACTTGGTTTACTTTCCCTATTTGATTCTTTTTTGCTTGTGTTACTTGATGAAGTATTAGTTTCTTTTACTCTCTTTGGAGGATTTGCAATGACATCCTGTTGCATTTCTGTTTGATTTATTTTTCTTTTATAACGTTTTACTTTTTGTGGAACAGAATATGTGTTTAGGTGGGGGGTGTATAGTGAGCGAAGTCTATTGTATTCTAAAATGCAAGGAATATCAGCGTTTATTTTACTTGCATCAAAGTTGATTAGAAATAGACCGTCAAGTGTACGTAAGCGTGATAGTGCTACATAGCTCATGCCTTCTTTAAAGACTGTGTTACCAATATCTATCATTGCTTTGTCTAGGGTAAGACCTTGTGATTTATGAATCGTGACTGCGTATGCAAGAGTTAGAGAAAATTGTTCTCTGCGTACATACATATCTTTGAAGAGAAGGAATCTAGCTGTTGAGCGTCCTATCCTTTTTACTTCTGAAAGTTTGTCAAAGAGTATATTGACAAACTGAATTTTGTTGTCGCGTGGGTATGTTTGAAAGCCAACAACTGTACCCAGTGCTCCATTAACTAGTCCTTGGTCCACGTCAAGGTTACGTTTAAGCATTACTCTGCAATTTAAGGGTAATTTTAATATCTTTTCTAAGCCTGCTGTGTTTGAGATTGATTTTTCTAAACTATTTAGTCTTGTTGTGGCTTGGTCACACATGGGTAGTGTCATACCATGTACATCTAGTTTGTCTGTGGAGCTAATTTCCATGATTGGTTGCATTTCTTCATTGAATTTGAAACAGCTTGCAAGAGTTGGCATTAAGGCCATACAATTGACATTTTTGTGGGCTAATTGTTCTATAACATCTGTAGCACATGCATTATCGCCATAAAGTGCATTAATGTGCCGGGTTTTCAATATTCCTTCTGCTTCTTTAGAAAGTATACCAACTCTGTTACTTTTTAAAATGTTGGCATAAGTGAGATCTGCAGATTGCCGCATGTTTTCTGTTAATTCTCTGTATTGGAAATGTTGCCAAAGGTTGACATTTCCAATGCTGCCAACAGTTTTGCGGCAGAGTTTGTGTCCTAATGTTTTAAAAATAGGCTCACCTTTTACTGGTGTTAATTGAAGCAGATCTCCAAAAACAATAATGTGTTTTCCTGCAAACAGCTCTTCATAGTCTGTTTTGAGTACTTCTTGTAATCTGAGGTGAATCAAAGCTAACATCAGGTTGGAGACCATGCTCACTTCATCTATTAGTAGCATTTTCATTTGTTTCAATACTCTGCGTAATTCCATTGCAGCTTCTGCAGAAAGTTTGTAATAGTTTAATTTGTTCTGGTGTTCTACTGGTAATAGTAGTAATCAGTGTAATGTAACACCACCTATGTTGTAGGCAGCTAAACCTGTGGGGGCAGTGACAACAGCTGACAGTTTGTTGTTTGTCAATTGTTGAAGGAACTTACTAATGATTTTGATTAGGAATGTTTTGCCAGAACCAGCTTCACCACTGACGTACAGTAGTATAGGTTTATAATTATGGCAGGAACATTCTTTATTTTCATGTTTTACACCATGTGCAATTTGTTTTGTTACTTCTTGAAAAATGCTACTTTGCTCATTGTTTAGTTTTGATTGTAGTATAGTTAAGTCTTCCTTATCTTCATACTGACACATGGTGTTTTCTACTTCTATCATAGCTAATTCTGCCTCATTTATTATTAGTGGTTCTCCCAGTGGTTCTTGGCTTCCTGTTACAGAAGGTTGACTACTGTCAGGAGTGTCCTTATCTAGTTGGGCTTGGAGTTCTTCTTCGTGTTGCTGTTCATTGTGCAACATTGTTTTGTACTGTGTAAAGTTTACATCAGTTATAGTGCTTTCATTTGCTTTGAAAGCATCCTCATATGAGTCATTGTTATCTAGTAATTGTTCTTCTTTTCTCCATGGTTTGAAGAGTTGTAGCAGGGACATGTAATATACTTCGTTATGTTGAGGAGTCTTTAATGACAATTTGATATGATTAATTAAATTTGGTTTAGTGAGTTTAACTAAGCTGCCTTCACAGTTTGTTACTCTATATTTACCTTTTTTTTCATCAGGTTTCATAATATTTTTGTATGTGTAGTTTTGGGCTATGTAGTATAGACACATGTTTTCCAAAGTATTACTTCTGTTTGGGTAGTATGTGTCCAATAAATTGTTTTTTAAAATGTCTTGGCTGTTGGGATCATGTTTGGCTATTGTTTCTATATCTTCATATGATTTTAGAACTCTTTTTCTAGATTTAGCTGGACCAAGACTTAGCCATACTATATTTTCAGATTTACCATACAATGCAGTACCAGTTAAACAATCAGCTGCTTCATATGATCCACATGCTCTATGGGTGAGCATTTTTATGCCCAAGATGTATAATTTCTGAGATACTGTTTTATCTGATGACAGGTCATTCCAGAGGTCTTGGAGTCTTTTCTGCTTTAGTTAAGTATGCTGTGACATATCGTGCAACTGCAGTAGAATTGTCTGCAATGTACTGCACATCTATGTTTGCATTCCATAAGTGGGCAATGATTGCATTATAATCATTGATATATTTTTCTTCTTCTTTTCTTTTTATGTAATATGTATTTTTAGGTGACTTACCTTTAACACTATGTCTAACTGAAGACATGAGGTTGTTCACTTGACCTGCATTTGTAACTCGTCTAGGGAAACCAAATCGGCATTTGGTGTAGTATTTCCATTTGTTTTTGTATTTGCGACGACAATATTTTCCACATTTGTGTCTTTCAAATTGTAAAATTTGTGCATGAAGATCACTATTTGTGGCTTCTGATGGAATTTCAGTAGTGACATATTTTTCAATAAACTGTAAAACAGTGGCATCACTGTCTTGACCAAATTTAGGAGCATCTTTAATCCATAAAAGCATGTGGATATGTGGTGCTCCTCTGGCTTGGTATTCTTTTTCTCCAAGTGTTGCACTTCTCCAAGGGGAGGAACAGTTTTATTACAAATAAAATGTAGCATAGCAATGAAGCGATGGTGAAAATATCTTGAAACATTAACAGGATCCAAAGAACAAAGTTCTCCAGGTGTTAGTATATCTATGTTTGTTTTGTTTTTATTTGATATGCGTAGGAAATCATGTAAATCTTCCCATGCATATTCTGCACAACTTAATGTAACAAACCAAGTGGGCCAAGGTTTCTGATCATACAACGTACATCTCCATGACATCGAAACCAGTACTCTTTAGTACCACGCATATTTGCTAATAGATTTGTAATATTTGATTGTAAAACCTCATCCTTTTGTTGCACTTTTTCTAATAATTGTGTAGCTGTCATATTTTGAAAGTGTGATCCTGATTTTAATATGTGTGCAACTCCGTAACATAAAGTTGCTAGTTCACTTTCAAAGAGTAGGTGGAATATGTATTCCACATTTTGTCTAAATCTGGGATCTTCAGAATACATCCGTAATGAGCGGTATTCTGAAGCTGATATTTGAATAGGTCTATCATCATACCTTCCTCCTTTGCCAGTAGGAAAGAGTAGTGGAAAAACACGTGCTTCTATACTTTTTTCCCATATGCTGATTGGCGATCCTTTTGTTTGACGCATTTGGTAAGTTTCCAGTGCATCTTCTACGGTGTCATTACAGTGCAAAGGATGAATTGTATAATGGTCTAAAGTATTTGATATTGTAGCAGGATCTAGTAGCTCAAATTGACCAGCTTCTTGTGTTTCTTGAATTATTTCAGTTGTATCTTTCAAGTTTTCTTCAATATTAATTTCTTTGTAATATTCATTATTCTCTTTAAGATATTGGAAGGCTTGTCTAACTTTATGTAAATCTACCAGCTGTTGCCATATTTTTTTGTCTTTTGTAGGTACTCCATTTACTAAGATAATTAAAGATTGCTGCATTGGACGTTGCACTCCTAGAGTATGCACATTTTCTTTTAGATCTAATGGTAAATAAACTACTTTTCCATGAATGCCTTTTACCAATTCAGAAGGAGGTAATTTTGCTGTTTTTGGTTGAAGGCGTATTATTGCTTGAAATGGGTGTACTGTTTGAATTATGATGCTCTCATATAAATTAAGTTGTTGTAGTGGTTTTGGTACTGGGTATAATTACAAATTATTTGTGATAGCACGTGAAGGAGTTTGGTTGTTGTCAAGTTTTGTTGTGCAGTAACTGCAAAGTATTAAGGGCTCAGTTATTTTGTATTTGTTTTCTGCTACAAGGTAGAGAGCTAATTCAAACCATTTAGAATCTTCATTGTCTTCTACTTTGTATGATAGGTCTACAGTTTTTGTGTTACTTTTATAAAAAGTTCTACCGCAACATACACATACATGGTTTGGTACTTCAGCTGATGTACTTTTAAATTTTAGTATTTCTTTTTTGTATGTGTTTAGCAAAAAGTTGCCATGTGTATAATTGTTGCTTAATTGGTTTAAAGCTATTTCATTCTGTAAATGGCTTTCACTTCCAAAATATTTTTTCTGGATATAGTGAATTTCTTCAAGTAGGTCTTTTGCTGTACCATGTAGAAGGATGTTATTTAACTTTGCTAGTGCTAAAAGCAGGACTTTTAGCATAGTACAGTTTATAGACTAGATTTCTTATAGTTGAATGATGTGTTGATATCCTTTTGATATCATGGAAAGTGGTTTTACAAGTAGGTCCTGTAATGCAGGCCAAGGAATGTCCTTGTAGGCCTGTGTACTTGCGCACTGGACAGGTATCCAAATTTTGCAGTAATTTAATTTTGATTTTGTCTTTGCTTTTTACATATTTATTGAGGAATTGGCGTAAAGATTTGAAACATTGTTTGGGAATGTTACACATTGACGTGCATGGCCATTTGTACACTAGACGTTCTGATTCAGTTGAGTGGAGGGGTAACTTTAAGTTTTCAGGGCATATTTTTGTAAGGAGTACTTCTTGTTCCAATATGGTATTATTCACTTTTTCATAACCTCGACCACTGCTATGTATGGCAATTGTATTTGTTTGCTTTTGTTTGTACGCTTCTTCATTAAAATATGGTTCTGTACTCGTAGTGTGATTCCATTCACCTCCGCAGATACTTAAGAAGCTCTTTCTGTTGACATTTCGCTTATTGAGAAGTCTTTTTTGTAATTTAGTTATTAGTTTTGTTAGTGGTTTCATTTTGTTTAACAGTAAAATAAATAACTTTCTTTTCAGAAGAATTGCACTGTCCATCAACACTTCAAGCATTGAACCTGATTTCTCTCCTGTTTTTATAAGATTTTGAAGGACTTTGTGACGGTACATTTTGGCTAAAATACTTTTCTTGGTATGCTTACTTTGCACTATATTAGAATTTGAAGAAGTAGTTTTATCTGTAGTGATAGCTGATTTTCTGTTAATTGTTTTTTGGTTTGTTTTACATTTTGATAGAGGAGGCAACGTTTTTGTACTTGAAACTTCTTGTGTTTCACTAAATGACTGTATTAGCTGTTTTGTTTCAACTTTTTTTTACAAATTCTGCTAGAGATGGATGCTTATGTTGGACACTTTTATTTTCATTTGCTCTACTTTTGCGTTGCTTTCTACGGACTTGACTTTTGGTAGGCATTCTTTAGGGTCTGTTGAAAAAAATAAAGAAGATATGGGTTGGGGTGTTCTGGAATGTATGTGTGCTGTGTGCATGAGTGTTTGAGTAAGATGATAAAGATGTATGTAATGGTGTGTGATTGTGCATTGGGAACTACAACTAGTAGGGATAGGTATTTTTGAATTTATGTGTTACTAAACTGGGGTTCAGATGACAAAAAAAAAGTAAGCTAGTGGTGTGGAAAAGTACAAATAGTAAATCTAATGTATACAATTAAAACAGTTGTTTGTTCTATATTATGAAAATTGTAGCGGTTCAGTTGGGTAATTTGTGTGCCATTCTGGCTGTGAATCGCTGTTTAAGACATGGAGATTTTTGGACAAAATGGTACACAATCTCTATTTTTAGGCTCCAAAATAGCTTGTATTAATGTTATAGTAAGTTTGATTAATAATACAAATATTATGGTGATATTCTACTTACTTTTTTTCTTAGATTAACAGGTAACTTCTTAGTTCTTCTTTGTTCTTCGAACTCGGCTGCTTCTTTTCAGTAGACTGGTCTTCCCTGCAATTGTAAAAGCTTTAAATTAGTAACTTTGTTTGTATATAGTGCTGTTTTTAATTTAGATATTGATTTTTTTAATTGAAATCCTCAGTGCCTTCTTTAAAACCATTAAACTAATTTATTTACATAAGATAAATTGCATCAGTTCAGTACATATGATATGTTCTTAATGAACAAATTGTATTGAATGACTAACTGTAGCAAAAAAAATATCTTTTCTATGTCTTGTGAAATTTATAATATACCAGTGAATACTACTATTTCTGTAAGTAAGCTGTTCTAGGTAATAGCGCCTCAATGTTATGTCTAAATTAAAGTAATTAAGTAAATAAATAAATAAAAACAAAAAAATATGAAATTGTATAAGTATTTTTTTAAAGATTTAAACATAGATTGTGCTTGCATGCAATTTTGTTTGAATATATGTAGTCTATATATTTCATTTAAAAAATGTTAGTTTAACATGATTTGAGTGTGTGTGTATAAAGAAAGTAAATAGTATAAAGGTTTATAAGTGATAGTTGATTTTACGATATTGAAAAAAATACAGTAAATTCATTTTACAGATTACACAAGCTAAAAGTCTGTTTGAAAATGTGTTCATCTACTGTACAGAAAATATGCATACCTGAAGTTTGTGTTCATGCATATGGATATGCATGGAGCTGCAAGTAGAAATCTTGGAGATTTGTACAGTATTTCTGGTAGATGGTGCTTGCCAATGATATGACACTTGTACTCAGAGAGATTCACAGTACATTTGCAGTGCTGATCTATGATGATGCAGTTAGATGTAGAGGTCTTGAATGTTATTGGTGCATGGTCATGTGATTTTTTAGCTACATCCAATGAGGGAATGGCAGAGAGAGTGAAGTGGAAATGGTAGAAGGGCTGTTCATGTTACGATATGTCTGCGGACATGGCGGTAGTTCGCGGACATCGGGAGTTACATCCGGGGATTTTTGGGTTCAGAAGTCATGCAAATGAGAATAAGCACTGAAAGGGATTGGTCAGGAAAGTTTAGTGGGTGTGTTGTGCCAGGAGAAAGTTTCTCAGATACTCTTTTTGCTGAGAGAACCAAAGATAGCTATGGCTATGTGTTTCAGAAAACAGATTGTTTGGATTTTGGGAGATTCGTGGATACATTGGTTGAAGGTGCATGCAGAAAGCTGTGGAGTAGCTGTAGATCTTGGATTCCCACATGTGGAAGTACACTGGCATGGAGTACGTGGAATGAAGTGGTTGGACTTGCTACCTCTCTGTGCTACTTTGGAGACAGAGCAACATCCAGACATAATTGTAATTCATTGTGGAGGGAACAGTTTAGGACATGTGACTGGAATTTTTTTGCAATTTGCTGTGAAAGAAGGACTTGGGAAGGTTATGGACATGTTTCCTAATTCTCAAGTGATATTTTCACGGATTGCGCAGAGACAAATGTGGCTTCGTTCTTCTTCATTTGGTACACAAATGGAAAAAGCAAGGTGCAATGTTAATAAGGCTGTTTGTGCCTTTCTAAGAGATTTTGGCATGTCCTCTTTTCACAATGAAAATATTATGTTTCGTAGTACATACATTTTTCACAGAGATGGAGTCCATCTTACTTATGCTGGCAATCAGATTTTTCTGAGAAATGTACAAAATGCATTGCGACCTTTTTTGGAATTACAACAACCATTTTGAAGTAGGTGTTAAGCATTTATAATTTTTGACTTACAAACACCACCCAAAGGCTCTTTTCAGAGCCACCACTTCTTCCCAGAGAAAATTCCAATGTTTGTGATGGGGTAGCAACCCAATTTTTTAAATGTTCGCCAACTGTCCGCGGACTTCTAAAAAATACAAAGGGACCTGCTTCATTTATTTTCACTTCTATTTTTTAACTGTGAAAGGCGGCTCTGAAAAGAGCCTTATTTTTTTTTTGATTTTTGATATTTTGTATTTGTTTTGGTTTTTTATCCACGACACACTAGGAGAGGAGGGGAAAGGAAGGTAAAGGGGGGGACACCAACCACAGGGATAAGAAAGGGCGAGCTGAGAGAGGAAGATGTAGAGTGGGTTTTATTTGGGTAGTGAGCAGATCTTCTCGTGCTCTGAGACGATAGTCTCAAAAGCACTACGAAGTCGCTCCCCCCTGCAGAGTACTGTGTCACAGTACATACATACAACTGTGACCCTCGAAAGGTAAGGGTCATCAGCATTCTGTATGGCCTGTGAGGCAGCTTGAGGAAGACGCTGTCCCACAGAGGTGGTCCTTGTGGTGACAGGATCAGAAACAGAGGATGAAGTAGAGGAAATCAACCTGCTACGTTCTTCGCAAGGTACAACCCTGCGAATAGCCCCAGAGTGAAATGACCTCAGGTGTCGCTTCATAGTAGTGGTCCCAAAGCTGTACTTACCGTGCTTCCCACGACTGAGTATCATTTTGCACTCATTGCAGGTAACACGGTTCGTACGAGCCTTAGGAACATTACCATGAATGGTAAATAACCGCCACACCCAAGACTCACGCCTAGTGCGGGTAGTAGGGTTTTCCTCTACCTCATTCTCATCATCCTCTTCTTCCTCCTCCACATCCTCACTCCTGTTCCCCTCTTCAGGCCCTTGGGGAGGTGGTGGAGGGGGTGGGGGAGGTGCTGAAGCAGGTGCAGCACCAGGTGGCAGTTCTGCAGCCAGGGATGCCATCTTGATGGTGTAATCAGCATGTTGCTGGAGAAATAGCTGTGCTCTGAAGAATAGCCAGAAACACAATGAGAATAAGCTCTAGTGCGTGGTCTTTTATAGGGGTGTTTGTACGCGGTTCGTGGACATGCGCGCTGTCCGCGGACAGATCGAACACAAAAAAAAGTTTGAAAAGTTTCAAAAGGTATGTAGAAACTCAGGATTACTATGTGGGACTTGTGCCATGGTGAGATTTTATTGAAAAATATTATGGATTAATTGAAAATGTACTTTTAATTTGTTCGGGGACCCGAACAGTGTCCGCATTCAGAAGACGCGATCAGCGTGGGCGCGGTCATATGATCCGTTCGCGAACAAGTCCGCGAAGGAAGCACATGTCCGCAGGACACCAAATGCACAGAGATTGGCTAGCGCATGCACGTTGATGTTCTACGGACACTGTTTGGGTCCTGAACTAATTAAAATTGCGTCACACGTGAAACGAACATTTTAAGACACTGCGTGTGTTCTTAGAACAGTTTAAATTTGCTAGCGAACAGTAAGGACAGATATACTATTCTTCAGGACACGTTCAATTTTGTTTATGTACGAACATTTCAGGACACCAATTGTGTTCTTAGAAGATTTTCAAGTTGCTAGCGAACAGTACGGACAGGTATAGTGTTCTTTAAGACACCTCCATTTTCGTTTAATTACAAACAATTCAGGACACCGCGTGTGTTCTTAGAACAGTTTGAACTTGCTAGCGAACACTACGGACAGATATAGTATTCTTTAGGACACTTTAATTTTTTTTGTTTACGAACATTTCAGGACACCGCGTGTGTTCTTAGAATAGTTTCATCTTGCTAGCGAACAGTACGAACAGGTATAGTGTTCTTCAGGACACCTTCATTTTCGTTTATTTACGAACATTTTAGAACACCTGCACTGTCCGCGGACACCTACATTGTTTTTTTTTTTTAAAAACGAAACTATTTACAACACAATATAAAAATTAAACTTTATTTAACATATATTAATAATTTATGACAGAGAAGGTGAGGCAGAAACAGAAACAAAAACAGGAGAATTAGGGGTTTCATCATGATTGTTATTAGGTGAAGAAGGGATGGAAGTCTCATCAAAACGTTTTGTGTTATGGAGAGGGTTTGGGGATAATTGACTGGGATATGGTGAGGGGGGACATGTACATGTGGGGCAATGGTATGACGTTTTTGTTTTAAAATGATCTTAAACAAAAGTTTTCAAATTATTAAAATTGGTCAACAATAAATCAATTTTTTCTTTTATGCTGTCAAGCGTGTTTTCCATAACAGCTTCTTCAGAGGTAGTTTCTATTTTGTTATGCTCTGTACAAAAAAAATATATATCTGTTAAATGTATACAAAATAATAATAATTAAATGGTTTATATTATAAAGTGTTTACCATTAGTTTCACTATCTTGTGACATTTCTTCATGTGGGAAATGTTCCTCTAGCCATTCCAGAGTACTAGACATTTCTGTGAGAGAAAAAAAAAAGATAATATATTTTTTTATCTAATACAGAAGGTTTATAAATATATGAATAAAATTAAGTACACTTACTATTTCAGGTAAGATATGTACTATGTACTCAGTGGGTCTGCTCTTGTTCTCAGTTCTGTTGTGTTTGTGAGGTAATTATGTTGGAAGCCAATTTATTTTCTTGTGGTATATTCCATTTTAGAACATAGTGCATTTAAATGAATGGTTAGTGTGTTGTATATATGGGTTACATTTCTTATGTATTAGTACATATAATGTGTTTGTGTGCTTTTTTATTAAATTTGTTAAATGTTCCTATGTTATGATATAACAATCAAACATACCCCCCCAGAGTTTTTTAGGTAGTGGTACTGTTCTTCGAACATGTCCGCGAACATTAAATGAGTTTGCGGACATCAAGTACAGTAGAAGAGATTCAGTCAGTTCCATATGATATGTATATAAAGTGAAAGTCATTATTGTTAAGTTGCACTACTAAAAACCTACGAAATTCAATGAAAAAACTTTGTTAAAGGGACGTTATGGTTAAGTTGCGCTACTAAAAACCTACGAAATTCAGTGAAAAAACTTTGTTAAAGGGACGTTATGTTTAAGTTGCGCTACTAAAAACCTACGAAATTCAGTGAAAAAACTTTGTTAAAGGGACGTTATGGTTAAGTTGCGCTACTAAAAACCTATGAAATTCAGTGAAAAAACTTTGTTAAAGGGATGTTATGGTTAAGTTGCGCTACTAAAAACCTATGAAATTCAGTGAAAAAACTTTGTCAAAGGGACGTTATGGTTCCAAGTAAAACCGAAAAACCCTTGAAATTCGCCAGTTATGGTAAGCTAAGCAACCATAACTCGCGCCACCACCGTGCACTGCTAAGACTAACACCCAGGACATCAAAGATGACATCACAAATGTCATTGATGACATCACTGATGCCATCACATGTGTATGTACTTTTCATGAAATATGTGTACAAGGGATTCTTATTATAATGTTGCGAAACAAGTGTCAAGGATCATTGCAATAAATATCATACCCTAATTAGTGCATGGAACGACCTATTGATATAAATAGCATTCTATTATGGGGTTCTATCTGGTATACTAAGCTACTCATACAGAAACATAACATTGTGTGCAGCGTACAAGATGAAGGTATAATATTCGTAATGTTAATATGTTGAATATTGAAATGATAATTGTTTTCTTAATAGATTTTTGTGTACTGTGAAATATGTAATACGTAGCTAATAAAACACATGTATTACATAATTGCATTACTATAGACAAAACACAAAGACACAAAACACATACCAATATGGGTATATACAGGGAAAGTGAAGTTAGCAAAAAAGCACAAGTAGTAGCAGAAACAATTAATAACTTAACTGATTATTTTCATGCAAATAAATGATTGCTCTGTTTCAAAGCTGCTATTTACCCTATGTATATGCATCACTTGATGTTATTGGACCCACAGGGAAAGTACAGCCATAAAAAAAAAAGAACTATCAGGAAGTGCTCATAAGTTTATTGATTATCTTTATGCACAAAAAGGATTGCTGTCTTTCAAGCTTGTGTCTTCCCGTATGTATATGTTTCATATGATGTGACTGGACTCTAAGGGAATTACTGTAAGAACCTACTTGAAGGATACGTCTACAAATAAAATAACATTTTTTAGTTTCTGACTGTTACTGAAGAAAACCATGTGGCCTAGACATGTCAGCAAAAGAAAAAAGAGCGAGCCAGACATGTGATGTCATCAGTGATGTCATCAATGACATTTGTGATGTCATCTTTGATGTCCTGGGTGTTAGTTTTAGCAGTGCACAGTGGTGGCGCGAGTTATGGTTGCTTAGCTTACCATAACTGGCGAATTTTAAGGGTTTTTCGGTTTTACTTGGAACCATAACGTCCCTTTGACAAAGTTTTTTCACTGAATTTCATAGATTTTTAGTAGCGCAACTTAACCATAACGTCCCTTTAACAAAGTTTTTTCACTGAATATATATATATATGAACTGTTTTTAAAATAAAATATGTTTTATTGTATGATTTAAAATATATTTTGTGGAACTAACTGAAAGTTGCGTGTCAGAAACAAATGGAAATTTATAGTGTGTGAGATAAAAGCCTTGGTCACTTGTACCTTATATATGTCATTGTGAGCCTGGATGATCAAGGTTTTCTAGGTACCCTTAATATATTTTAAAAAAACAGACATCATTGCCATGAACTCAAGGGTTTCAAAAGGGGTGTTTTGTGACCTTGTTTAATTGTTATGAGTAAAAAGACAGATTGTAAGCAGCCACCTGTAGCTTTGTGCGGCCTTTCCGATACAAAGCATCCTCAGTTCTAGTCACCCAATCCTCAACGCTAAATTAGAGTGAGTTACCGCCATTAACCACTGATAGAGAGCTAACCATTCAAATGTACAAAAACCTGTAAAAAAAGGCATTTGGAGGCCCTAGCCCTAAAGCCAGGTTCCAGGGGAGTAGTGTCAAGACACAGTACCCTATTAATCAGCAAGGTGTGGCTGCAAGCGCCCCCGAAGTGGAAGGCCCTTTGCAGCTTAACAGGAGGCCGATGCCTTGTGCCGGTTTAAATGTGAAACCTATTGAGAATTGTGACACACTTTCAAGTGTGCCTGTCATATCCTCACTCTACCTAACCTCCACAACTGTGTCACCCTGATTCTCAGATGTGCATTTGTGATATGCTGGTGTGCTCTGTCTCACATTTGCAAATGCCCGTTGCATATGCAGATGAGCAGAAACCGTTTGATAATGCTTGATTCTTTAGGTGCTTTTCTGCATCTGCATCTCAGTACCTACAAAATTCACCCACATTGCTCTATGGGACGCCTAAAATCATCTAATCCTAATCTATGTGCTCAAAAGCCATTTCATCTCACTGTGGTGGGTGCTCGTAGGCTGTCGTGGCTGGCAGTAAAACGAGGGAATAGCCTTCTTTGCTCTTTACTTACACAGAAATCTCTGAGGGAATTCATATCTCGTCCTAACTCTAATTAGCAGCTACGGAGAGGTGACAACCAATCAAGTGGCCAGGAAGGTGAGCTTTACAACATGGCAAATGCTGCATTCCAGTCAGGCCACCAGAGCCTCACCTCCAGGTGCCATTTTATTTTCCATGTGTACTGTTGCCTTCTTTCCCACTGGAGGTCCCTCAGCACCTGCACCCCACACTCCCATGCCCCTTTTACCTTGTGTCCTCACCCATCATCTCTCACCCATCTCCTTCGCCCATTGCTGGACCACCGTCTTCCCTGCTACTATGACCACGGAAAAGGAACACCATTTTGATGTCTATGGCTGCCATCTTTGTAGGTTTTTTAAGGGAATTCGGTTTGCACAAAGCATGCAACAGGTAGTCACCTTAAAAAAATCTATTAGCACCCTGGATCACGTGCCCATGGTACATATTGGTCGAGGGCTTAACCTGATGGTAATAGCCCAGGGCCCACACTAAGGACCAAGTAACCGTTAACAGCTTAATGTATTCTAAAAATTTCCTTCATTGCTGTTAATTGCCAGAACAGCACCTGAAACATTTTGCTTGCCAGTGAGCAATATAAGTATGCTTACATGCACGCACAGTTTGTGACATATGGGGAGACATCCGAATGTGGCTACAAGAAGATGATGCGGCTTCCTGGATCAGTGACTGTTGCCACAAGTAAAGATAGATACTGGAGGTCCTTGGGTGGCAGCTTTGCATTCCCTGTGTGTGGGTGGCATGTGGAGGGCCTCCATGTGTCTGCATCAAAAAGATGGCTGCAAACCCGAATGCTGCACTGAATATGGTACATGTACCCAAAAAGAAAACAAATCAGAATAAATATATAGTTAAAAGCAAAAATGCATTAATAAAATAAACAACGAAATACAAGAAACTTTACCTAATCACCACAATGACAACTTGATCATCTCATTTTGATTTTACACACAATAAACAACCCCCTTTAATCAAATTATAATATGATACAAAATGATATTAGAAGTCACTCTGAAGTTCTTCTGTGCCTATATAAAGCATGCAGCTTGTGGCATCATAATTGTCATAGTGCAGAGCGTCTGCCTGTTTAATATCCCCCTAAAGGTTATTGGGAGGTACGCATTGGTGTGTGGCATCGCCATCAAGCTTTCAGCATTAACTTCTTGTAAACCTCACTGGTCACTGAAAACCAAATCCAAGCTCTTATGTGGTAGGCTAACATTAGGTTACACTTGCAACCATCTCCCTCACCCCTAACTTGAAAGGCGGAAGATGCAGCAGCCGCCATTTTAGCTATTCTCTTACAAAAGCTCTGCAAACCCATGTTTGAGGTAGAGTTAAACAATGTGGCAAAATGTAAATGTGAGTTTCGAACACTAAAGTCTCTTTCGAGAACGGGTTTCGGGTGATAATAACTTCCGTATAGAAATGCGTAGCTATGAGAATGGAATTTCCCCGTAGACGTCAGATGCTATTGTTAAATTGAGCTGCTGAAGGGCAAAATCACATGAAAAGGAAATTCCTCGAAGCTGTTCATTATGGCGGGAGAGTACGGTTGTTGCGTAGGTGCGTAGGTGCAGCACCTGGCTAACACGTGACTCCTGCCTTAGTTTAACCATAACACCCCAGATTGTACAGTGCATCTTGTTCAGAAGAGGGGATGAATGATTGTTAAATGGGCCCTTAAACTTTAAAGCCAAGCTGGGGTCGGACTGGGAACCAAAAGAAACCCTCGAAATCATTTTCAAAGTGACCCCAGATTACACATTTTTAGGAGGCACAACCCTTTTCCTATGAGAAAATGTGGAAATTCCACACAAAGGAGGCCCAGGGTGCAGAGGGCTACCAGGAAATCGCCAGAGTTCCCTATAGGCCAGTCCACCACAGAAGCCAAGTGTGTTGTAGTGACTTAAGTGGGCACAGAAGCATGCACTGCTAGCCAATAAACTGCCTACGGTTAATCACACTGCCCTTTATTAGGCGCAGGACTCGAGATGGAACAGCTTGGAAAGAGCCCTTCGCGTTTACCTTTCATCATCTGGCTGCTTTGATAATCAAGGGCTTAATGCATAATTCAGACTATGCACACGCGGATTCACGGCCTGCTTTATTTCTATAAGTGATTCAGGTAGAGAAAAGGTTATGCTAATTTGGCATGAGCTTTAATCATCGAAACCCCAGATTCCGCCTCACTGGAAGTTCCCCAGAATGCTAATTTTAGTAGAAATATGCATTGACGGGACATTTGTGTGAGCAGGGGAGCAACCACTGTTACAGTGTTGGAGGGGGGACCAATATTTCCAGATTTACGTTTAGGAGTGCAATGTTAGAGTAATTTTGCAGCATTCGTTTGCAAAATTACTGCTTATTGTCCGAGACACTCACAAGCCAATAGATGATTTACTGGTTTTTATTATCAGATATTTACCTTGTCCTTGAGACTGCAGTGTAATTTGACTAAAGGGGTGTTCTGGCTGGCCACTCATCTCACATGGGCTAACCCAGACTTCCTGGTTGCACAAGGTCAGCGTGAACACTAAAGATGGGTATCCCCTAGCCTCTCTACCTTGCCACAGCCGTATATACCTTGCTCCTTCTGGGACTTCCTAAGGGTAACAAACTCTAGTGTTCCCCCGTTAATGTTTGAGATGGTTGCTCTTTCTTCAATTACTCTACCTTTCTCTCTCCCTCTCACTCCTCTCCATGGTCTTTTGCCACCTTACGTTTTACTCTCACATCTACTCCTTCCTCTCTGGTCCTCCCTCCTACTTTCCCATCTTCTCCACTCCATTCCTAATCTCTCTGGTCTTCTCCATCCTACTCTCCCTCCTTCAAGACTCTCTCCTTCTAGTTTAGTTTAGTTTAGTTTATTATTTATATAGTGCCGCCTGGCCCTGGGGCATCCAGGCGCTTGACATGGTAACAAAGTAGCCAAAGTATTACAAGCATGGTAAACGTATGTAAACATAACAGGTAATATAGACATTACGAAACAGTTACTGATAATATATACATTATAACGTATTTACAGGGTTTGAAATTGTGCAGATTATACAGGCAGTATGTACATTTGTGTGGTAATAAGTTGGCGTTTCAGGCTTCTTTGGCCAGTAGCCAAGTTTTGGCACTGTGTCTGAATCAGTGAAAGGATGGTTCTAGATCTGAGATCGGCTGGTAGTGAATTCCAGAGTTTGGCAGCAAGCACAAGGAAGCTTGTGCCGCCTGCTTTTTGGAGCTTAAATCTAGGGATATTTAAGCAGTGTTTTTGGGCTGATCTAGTTGGGCGAGATGGGGTGTGGTGCGTGAAGTTGTCCGAGAGGTATCTAGGTGCTTGGTTGGATAAGCATTTGTGTGTAAGAGAGAGTGTTTTATATTCGATTCTCTGAGGAATAGATAGCCATTGACAGGAGCGTCTGGCGTCAGAGATGTGCGCGTGTTTGGGTATGTTCATAGCTGCTCTTAGTGCGTTATTTTGGATAACTTGAAGCTTGTTGATGTTCTTTTGGCTGGTACCCAGGTAGAGAGCGTTGCAATAGTCGACTTTGGAGAGTACTAGTGCTCTGGCTAAGGAGGTGCAATTGGAGGTCGAGAGGTAAGGTCTACTGGCATTAATGAGCTTACATGTGTAAGCGGTGGAGGATGAGATGGTGTTGATTTGTCTTGTCAGTGTAAGGGAGGGGTCAAGGTAAATCCCAAGAGTTTTGATGTTGTTGGAGACAGAAATGTTGTTGCCGACGATGGTGAATGTCTGGTAAAGTTTGTCAAGTTTATTGAGTCTGGATTGGGAGCCTAGGAGAAGAAGCTCGGTCTTGTCATCATTGAGGCAGAGGCCGTGTTTGGCCAACCATTCTTGGATAATGGATTAAATGTTGTTCAGTACTGTGTTGTCGGTGGAGTAATCGCCTGTTAGTGGGATGAGTATTTGAGTGTCATCTGCGTAATTCTTGTAGATGACACCCAACTGGTCCACTATGTCGAAGAGGGGTTTTGTAAACACATTGGGCCTCATTACGAGTTTGGAGGTAGCCATGGTGCTATTTTTAATGCTTATTTTTGATGCCCCCTTTACGGCCTTCCTCACGCACCATCAGGCCTATGTACGGGAACACTCATCTCCGTGGCACGTTTTGTTTTCTCCCCTTTTTCACTTCTTGTTTCTCCTTCTTTGTTTTTTTACACAGAGACATGGTTCAGAACGCCACAGTGGGGACGTTTCAACGGACCGTTCAACCATATTTTCGACACTCGACAAGATACAGGACTTTTTCATCTGTTCTTGGCGGTTTCATTTCCAAGGTGACTCATAGAGGGCACAATACAGGTAATCTCTCTCCTGTAGCCTGCTCCGTCTCCAATCTCACCGATACAGTCATATACGGCTAGATTACGTATATGACCACAACAAACTGCATTCAAAAATCAAATATATATATTTTTTCGTTAGGGTCCAGGTATTTCGTCTGGAAATGTTGGTACCTACGACACACGACCACTGCGCTTTCTTCTGTTTTCAGCGTAGGCGAACGAGTGCATCCATTACATACACCAGGAACTACTCAATTAAAAGCAGTTCTATGTTTCATTTCTGTTAATAGGTAAGTGGTTTACAGCTTATTAAGCTACAGCCACGCCCCAGGGTTTTTTTTAGACCTTTTTCTTCTTGCATTCCTTTCCACTTCCGCTGCCTCCCGCACCACTCGGAGTTGGTGGACCCGTGGGGGGTGCATGGGGACCCATGTGATTTATCTTTGAAGGGGAACCTGTGCCATTATCTTTATTTCCCCGGGGGACTCATCTGCATTTTGTCACAGAATCCCCTGCTCGCAGGACATTTAGACATGGTACTGAGGTGATTTGCAGCCATGACCAGGTTCTTAGAACTTCAACCAGACGAGTGCATCTTGCCTACATCTTTTTAAAGAAATTTTGTATATACCATTCCTCACACCATGTGAACTGGACATTCTATCTTTTAATTGCTGTCTTCCCTTTCCATACTTCTCTATTTTTGTTTAAAGTCTTCTTTTCTTCCTCCTTTTTCATAACACAAGGTCCTGCTACTTACTGCCATGATGAAGGCAGAGCATTTTCTTCAGCAGTGAAGAATATTTTTCTCCATCCATTTCTTACCGCCGAAATGCATTGCTGTTAAGAGGGGATTGGAGGTCCTCCACAGAATATATTTTCCAATTTGGACCTTGAACTCTTTTCAGTCCACCAGCTGGAAGGGACACTTCTTTCAGAAGCCCCTCCTCGTTATATTTTCCCCCTTATGCGTTGGCAGACCAAATCCCAGTTTATAATAATCTTTACCTTGGGATTTCACTTTTGATGAATCTGACTATACATTTGAAAAAATGTTTTTGTCATATTTCAGGTTTCTAATTTGCTGTAACAATACAGCCAGGAATATTGAATTGACTTTCAGAGATACTTCATTTTTGTCTGAATAAGATGTTCTGAGCACTAATGTGACAAGTAATTTTTTTGTTTATGTTCAGATTTTGTTCTGTTTCTTATATATTTCTCCGTATTCCTCCTTGTTTCATTCATTCTATTTATGTTTAAAAAAAATGTGCAAATAGTTTTGTTGATTGTATATGCCCCCACATTGTGGGTTTCACCACATGCATAATCTTTTTGTTATAAAGTGTTGTTTCAATCTCAACAAGTTTTAATGTCTCCCTTGGTGTATTGTTTTCCTATATACAACTATATGTAGAAGTTATAACCTGTGCGGTTATACAGGTTGGAACGGGTAAATTGTTCTAATTTATTTACACCTTACATGGGCCAATCCCTGACGTACCAGTACTTTTCTTTTTTGTCAATATTAGTCATTCTCGCCCCCAACTGGTACGTCACCCCAGGGGCAGACCACTGCCACGATATAGTGGCCCTCTTTATGTAATATATGGTGCTATTAGCGCCATGGCTGCCTCGAAAACCGTGTCCGGGTCCGATGTCTGTGAATGAGGAATTACCAGGTCATTCCAACCTTGGAGTACCCGGTAATTCCTCATTCACAAAACCATTCCCCATTCCCGTTCGAGCCCCTGTAGGGCTCAATGGGAATGGGGATGGAGCCAATAACGGGCCCGTTATTAACGTTATTAGCTCCTTGGTCGGCTTGCGGGACCCGCAAAGGACGTCTGGTCTGACCAGACATTCTGTGCGGGTCCCGCAAGGGAACCTCTTAATCGGGCGGAATGGGTTTACCGGTACCGGCACCATTAGCGGTGCCGGTAAACCCATTCTGCCAATCTCGTAATGAGGCCCATTGTATAGTGTGGGGGAAACACAGGAGCCCTGGGGGACGCCACATGTAACAGGGGGCTGGTTCGGCAGAGGCTGTGGGAGCAAAGGGTTTATAGTGATATTTTCGAATGGCATATTTTTGAATGCCATCATGTTGATGTAATTTTGCCCAAAAATGTTTTTTCACTTTTTTTTATTTTTTATTTTATGTTTAAAATGTGGGGTTCCCCCCCAAACTGCTGTTTTTTTAACACTTTTTTTTAACTTACCAAACAAAATAAAAACATAAAATTAAAAAAATATATGCGGAAAAAAAAATGACGGCAAAATGTTTTCGACATAATGGTGTTTCGAAAATATGTATTCGAAAATATGACTGGATACCGGAGCAAAGACCCTCATGGATCTGTTATTCAGGAAGGACTGAATCCAGGCATTGGCCCTGTCAGAGAATTTGGCTGCTGAGGCTATATGTTTGCAGAGAATATCATGATTTACCAAGTCAAAGGCAGCCGACAGGTCGAGGAGGAGAAGAAGGGCTAGTTTGCCATTGTCTTTGAGGTTGTCCATTTGTGTCTTGAGATCGATCAAGGCTGTCTCTGTGCCGTGTTTGGGGCGGAAGCCCGATTGTCTTAGTCCTAGCAAGCTATTTTTCTCTAGATGGTTCTGGATCTGCAGGTAAGCAGCTCTGTCAAGGATTTTTAGGAGGAAGGGCACAGTAGTAATAGGTCTGTAATTCGTGGGGACACTGGGGTCTAGCGTGGGTTTCTTGAGTAGAGGTAAAACCCAGGAATCCTTTAGGTTGTTAGGTACTATGCTAGATGTGAAGGATGAGTTTATAAGAGATGTGATGAAAGGGGCAAGATGTTTGGCCGGGTCTTTGATAACTGGAGCAGGGCAGATGTCACCTTGGCATTTGGAAGGTTTCAGAGAATTGATTATGTCTTCAACTTCTTTGTTAGTGATGGTGGAGAATTCGAATAGGTTGTTATCGTCCATTCGTGAGGTGTGGGTGGGAGAGATGGGCTTGTCTGCGAAGGCTAGACTTTCTTTCTTTGACTCAATTTTGGCTTGTAACATACCAATTTTGCCAAGGAGTGCTTCTTGTATGTTGGTGCACCAAGAGATGTCTTTGGTACATGTGTCTGGGATGGGAGATGGGGACTCGAGGTCTCTCAGGATGTTAAAGAGCTCTTTGGTGTTGGATTTGGCATTGCAGATTCTCTCATTGTACATGTGTTTTTTTTGTTTGGATGATTGCTGACTTGTAGATATTGGAGGCTAGGGAGTAGGATGTTTTATTGTTAGTGGAAGGAGACTGTTTCCATGCTAATTCAGCTTGTCTTTTGTTTTTGCAGAGAGTTTTTAGTTCAGGAGTGAACCAGGAGTTGAGATGCACGCGTGGTTTGGTTTTCCATAGTTTGAGTGGTGCTACAGTATTTATGGCCTTGAAAATGGTTGTGTTATAGAGGTTTATTAATTCAGTGGGGTTGGTAGTGGTGGGTGTGAAGTCGATGATGGGTTGGAGTAGACAGATGAGTTTCTCGACTGTAATATTTTTGCTGTTTCCTGTGAGTGTGGGTGGAGCGTTGGGAAGGGACGCAGGTGTTTGTTTGTCTTTGTTGATGGTGAAAGTGATGAGGTGATGGTCAGTCCAGGCACATGGTGTGTTGGAGAGGATGGTGGTGTTGCAGTTGAGGTCTGCTATCTAGTCGAGGATGCAGCCTTCGTTATGTGTGGGTTGAGAGATGTGGTGGGTGAGTCCTAATTCTGAGATAGTATTAGCAACTGTGCTTGCTTTGTCATCTTTCTCGTCATTGTACCCCAGGTTGAAGTCACCTAGAATAAGTAAACATGAATTCGATCTGGTGTTGTTAGAGAGCAGGAGAGCTATATCATCGTTAAATGAGGACATGAGGCCCGGCGGTCTATAGATGAGTGGTGATTGTGCTTGTATTAGTTGTGGATAGTTTGATGGTGAGTAGTTCAGCAGATGGGTGTGATTGGTTTTGTATGTGTCTTATGTTAAGGGAGCGTCTTGCAATAATGGCTACACCACCGCCTTTGGCTGTTTGTCTGTCTGCGCGGTAGATGGTATAGTCATTTGGGATGGCTAGCACTACGGTGGGGCCTGATGCTGCGTGGAGCCAGGTCTTGGTAATAGCTATGAAGTCTAGATCGTTGAGAGAGATGATGTCAGCTATGTCTAGGGCATGGGCAACTAATGATCTAGCGTTGATAAGTGCACCTTTGATTGTTTCAGTGGTAGCTTGGTGTGGTTTCTGTTGAGTGTACGGGGGGAGGAGGCATTGGAGCGGGGAGTGAACTGGTCGGGAGATACTGTTGTGTGTGTGATGTGAGTGGCTGGTTTAGGTTTAGTTTTACTTTTGCTTGGGCCTATGTTAGGAGGAGTCATGGTGGTGTGTGTCCTGGATCTGAGGCAGTAGGTTCTCTCTCTCTCTTCCTCTCGCTCTTCCTCTTTCTCTCTCTCTCTCTGTCTCTCACCCCCCTTCTCTCCTCTCTCTCTTTCCTCCCACCTATTTCCACTTCTGTCCCTCCGATTTTCTCACACTCATTTCACCCCATCTTTATCACTTGCCTCCTCCGCCAACCACACTCTCCACTCTGCAAACTTTCCTTCTACATCACCTGCCTCCCCCATGTCTCTGTCCTTCAATATCATTCTCTTGTTAGAATTCATGCCTCTCTCACACTCTAACTCTCTTTCACCCTGAACACTCTCCCTCTACCCCTCCCTGCATACTCTCCCTCTACCCCTGTTCTACCTCTTACCTCCAACCCTACTACCATCAACTATCACATATACTCTCACAACAAAACGACATCCTCTCCATTGGGACCACTCTCACACATAATACCTCACCTCCACATCTATCCAACTCCTCCACAGATTCTTCAGCACTCCATTACACCTTCCATCCTCCTCCTGGTCGCTCGGTCTAACTCCACACTTCCTTTAATTCACACAAACTTTCTTCACTCTATTCATTCCTCGGGGTCTTTTATACCTGTGACTCTCTTCTTCTGTCCTTCATCTCCCTCCATTGGTCCCGTGTTTCAGCTGCCATTATGGGCCAATGTAAAGCTTTGTTTTCCGCCATGGTTGGGTCATGATAGTGCAGTGCTACAAAATAAACCACTTAGCGCTGCCCCCTTTTGGCACAGGTTTTTCTAATAGTTTCGGGCTTTTCCTCCTCTGGATGCCAGGTCAGTATAATGCTCCATTTAGGCTGCAGTGAGTGATGCTTCTCTTCTATGACAGGCAACGAAATGCCAGAATTTATTTTCTCCAGCTGCTTGCTGAGCTCGCTCACTGTGGCAGTGCATGATGGCCGAGGTAGTTCTGATATAAAGAAAATAGAATTCGGTCGAGATTTGAGGGTGCATGACATTAGGTGTTTGCAAGTGGTACCAATGTTAGTAGTCAAGGCTCATTCAGGTGGTTCAGAGACTGGGGTCCTCCCAACTCCCTCGCCCCACCTCTAAGGTAGGAATGGCTTTGGCTTATACCTTCGTAGGCCTCCTACCTCAGGTCGGGGAAGGTCCCCGGTGCCCCATGACAGGGTCAAGCCCATGACCCTGTCACAGTAGTCAATGTTGCAGGGCAAATTGACTGTGTAAAGGCATGAAGGAACTGCCACCTGAATGCAAGATGGATGGGACCCAGAAATGTGCTCATGGACAAACTACCTGGCAACTGTAGGGGCTGCTGGGTTGTGGGGATTTTCTCAGGGTCAAAACACTACATTACACTTCTAAGAATTATAGGTTCTGCTCAATGTGCCAAGGACAAAACACTGCATTTCACCTGTTATGATTCTGGGCATTTTCTCACTCAAAGAAAGGATGTAACACGTTAAACTGTTGTAATAATTGGTTATGGGGAATTTTCAGGACCCAGAAACAAAGCATGAGCTATTACCTGAAAGAATTGATGGTCCAATTGATTCAAAGAGGGATAGAGAATCTCTTCCCTGTAGAAAGAGAGAATTCTGGGATTTTACTTCAAGGGACAAAAACAACCTTTACCTTGTAGGTAGTAAGGGTTCTGGGTAGTCGCCCATGGACAAAGAGCCTATCATCTGTAGGAAGGATTGATGTGTGGGATTTGCTGATGGCAAAAGAACCTTTACCTGTAGACAAAATAGGCTCTTTCCAAGATGAAGGGCTGGTTGGCGCAGGCAGTTCTTTGTAGGGTTCAGAATTTGGGACAATTTTCTTGCAACCCAGGGAAGAGTTGATGTTGGGTGGACTGCAGCCACAGATGGCTTGGCACTCTTCTGCCTCAATCTAGTGTCTGACTGACATTGGATACCTCGCTCTTTCTCTGACTTAGTGTTCTAGCTCTGTGGTAGGCCAGCAGCTTTCACCTGCACACCTGCTGATAGTGATGATGCAAGCTGGCACAATGCCAGGCCCTTGTGCAAAATGCTCTGCGTTGAGTTAGTAAAATCACAGTCAGCTGCAGCAGTCGAATCCTGCATAGTACAGTCAGCATAAGTCAAATGCAGGCAGCAGCATGTTGAAAAGAAGATGAATGGTTTCGGACAGTCTCATCATTGTGACAATGTTATTGCCAGGCCAGCAGAAGCCTCCAAATAAAATGAAAGTCTGTGTGCCAGTGGCATAACACAAAATGAGGGGGACGGGGTGGCCTCTAAGCCATGCTGAGCCGTTCCTCCAAGCTCCTTGAAGAAACACATGCTGCACCACAGACTCTCAAGCTGGTCTGGGCCATCATGCATGTGCAATGCGAATGATGAGATGATCATGGTGTTAGAGGGGCACTCGGTTTGCTGCACTAGGTGAAACATACCAGCTAACACTGTGTACCACCAGTATTATTATTAGGTGTATGACATAGGCAGAGGCAGCTTTTGATGTTGAAGGGGCGGGTGAACCTGAGTGGGCACTGGCATTGCAAAAGCAGCAGTAGATGAGTATTTTAATGGAGGGGCTGCAACATCTTTACAAAGTAGTGGAAGTGTAGAAGCACAGTATGGGAAGCCCTAAGTAATGTAGGGAGCTTACCCCTGTGAATATTTTTTAAATGATTTGTTGAATAAGTGCATTTTTCAGCACAGTTCGTGAGAAAAGGGGAGCTAAAAGAGATAAAACGTACAATTGGCTCTATAGGGTAATACATCAAACAATCCAGCAGATGTGAAGTTGGGTGGTGCTCTAACAAGGGGTGTGGCTTATAGATTGATGGGTGATACCTGAAAGGGGAGCCGCATGCCCAAAAGATAAATCATGAAACCCTGCAAATATGATATGATGATATGATATGGCATTTATAACGCGCCTATAAACAAGTGTTTCAAGGCGCGACGAGGCAAGGGAGGGGGAACAGAGGGAAGACAGACAATGATCCTACTAGGCCAGGTGTCATTCAGATCGCGCAAGTGCATGGGAAGGGGAGGGAGGAGAAGTGCGAGGGGAGGGAGAGAGGACAGTGCAGTACATGGGATAAGAATAAATAACAATAGGTAAAGGTAGACTTGTTGTCTGGAAGGGTAAGTGGCTGTCCAGTCAAATGGTCGAATATATTTGATCGAATAGACAACAGTTGTCAAGTGCTGGTAGTGGGACTGTAGGGATACAGAAACAGTCCCCAAGTGTGGGGGTTGCCAGAAAGGCAGTGCAGGAGTGCGACTAGCGGGAGAGGCGACTTGGGCCCGAGATCAGTGGGTGGTCAGGTAACCAGTGCAGTATCAGGTGTCAGCCAGGAAGTCAGCAGGGGCGAGGAGAAGAAAAAGCAGAAGCAAAGAGGAAGGTCTTGAGGTGCTTCCGGAACTGAAGACGATTCCCCTCAAGTTTCAGGGAGGCTGTTCCAGAGGGAGGCCTCGGCTGAGGAAAGAGATATATGTGTTTTGGGTCAAACAGTACCGTCTCCTTAAGTATAGTTTGTATCCCGTCTGTATATTGTACATACATCTCTCTGGCCCAGTGTTAGGAAATAACTCTCTTTTTGCAACTTTTACACCATAGTTTCTATGGACCCCCGTTCTTTTTGCTCTGTTTTTAAACCTATTATCACGGTTAGACAGGAAGTAGAGCCTTCAGCTTCACTTCCCTTGCATTTTGTTCATTGTAATAGGGAAACTGATCAGGCTCTCAGACTATAAGTACTGGGAAACTATGTTTCCCTTTTGAATTATTCTACTTTCAAACATTGCACACAGCACCATACAGTGCAGTGCAATGGGTATACCTTTGTATACTTTTTTTTATCACCTTAGCTTTTTACACGTGGGATTTTTGGTTACTTTTATATGTGTCTCAGGACAACCTGGTGGTAGCAGATGCAGTTTTAAAATGTTTGCATTATGTTTAATGTGCAAATTCATGTTTACCATGTATGGCTACTAAATGTGGCTAGTGCTCTAAAATCGCCATGCCATGAGATTTTCGCTTGCTTCTTTGGCCATATTGTTGTTTGACCTTCTTCCTGCCTTGTCAGGTCAGGATCATGCACTTGCCTGGGAAAGCTGCAACTTTCGAGGGCTTGTTTTGCCTTTTAGTGTATGTGGCCCAGGCAGGGGGGGGCTGCCTAGTCCCAATCCACAGTTATGGTGCCAAAAAGTCTAGGTGTGGGGAAAATGTGAAACAAATAGTTGTCCCTGATTGGGAACTACCTGCGGTTTAAATGGTGCTGATCCTTACCATTCATGGGCTTGGACTTGCTTCGAGCTCGGATTGTGGATAAGAAGAGGACCTCTGAACCATTTCTTCAGATCAATGTTACAGCCAACAATCTCTCAAAGAGGAAGAGCCAGCTGACGATTCGAAGATGACTCCTAAAGTGGCCCAGCATCCCTTCCTGTGTTCGGCCTGGTGAAGCCCTGTTTAACTAATTGATGTCTGAAGACCCTGAGGGGTGCTTCAGCTCTTGGACTAATGGGACCAACTATTCTCGACACCTTCTTGAGGATCCTGACGCACCTGAGCCTTCTGAAGTGTCCCTGTACTCCCAGTGGTCTGACCAGCTCTCTTATGGGCTGCCTCACCAGAAGTGTTGCCGTTCTACATTCAAGGCTGGAAATTTGGTGGTCGCCAACTGTTGCCACAAATCGCCTTTTCCCCAAATATCAACATCCCAGGCGCCTGTCGTGTGTGGAGACCATCGCTGGAACTTGCCTTTCTCCAACCTGTGATGTGTCCCGAAGAGGTCTGCATTTATTCATCGACAGAGGTTGCATCTTGCCGCTGCACCGACCGGAAGAGTCCTTGAACCTGCACCTCCTGGGCACCTCTGAGCATAGCCAACAGCAGAAGAATGAGCCCACAGCAACCCTCAGGCAATTCACAAAGTCATCTGGGAAAATCAGAGTCAGGGGGGTAAGTATACATAGTGTATCTTTCTCTCCCCTGTCCTTCATAGGATAAAATTGTGAATAAGTCCCTTTGTCTCCTACATTCGGTTCCATGTAAATATCTCGCTGGCAAAATGTCGTCAGGTAGGCAATTCTTTTTCCTGACCCCTAAAAAAAGTTCCCCATATATTCTGGGAGGGGTGTAATTTACGATTATAAGCTCCAATTCTAGAATACTTGGGGAAAGTGTTTGAATTTGGCCAGGGTGCCAAGTTTGGGTAATGTGGCCCCCCGGCGACTTTTTCCTTGACAAGATTTTCACTGGATACACTACATTCCATCCCACGCACCTTTTGGCCATTGCACCTGTGTAGAGTAACCTTAAACATAAGAAAACATTTACTTACCTTTAGTAAAATTGTGGAAGACCTTCTTTGAGCTATTACCAGTACAAGTAAATTACCACTTATATGAAGAAGCATCATTCTGCTGAGAAACGTGGCTCCTATGACTTTTGAGCACAAGGTCTCATTGTTCTAAGGGTTTGGACTGCTTAAGTTACGTTATGAACTTGTGATCTGGTTCCATCATTTTTTGCATCATTTTTTGCATCTGTTTACCTACCTGCTTTGCTGAATGAGTTATTTGGTATTTTTATGAACCTATGGTGAATGTATATATTTGTATCATAGCGTATTTTGCGATAATATTACCTGTTAGATTCTTTTTTCATTGTGTTAAGAAGGCCTATAGCAAATAACTGAATGTTTTATATTTACTGTCTAGTATGTCATACTGTGTGGACTCAGTGAGGACCCCAAATCCCACTCACACGCCCCTGAAAATAAGCCTTGACTGCTCATCCGCGTACGTTGATTGTGTTTTCGCTAACCTCTCAGAGTTCCCAGTTCACTATAAATAGGGTGACCTCCTAAAATCTGTCCACCAGGCCAGAGTCTAGCAATCCATTGTAACGCCCATTTTGTAAATAAACCCCTGTGTGTAAATAGAACACCCTCACGCTCAGTCTATAAATAATTCAATCAGTCAACAATTCAACAATGGATTTTGTTAAAAGCGGTTATTGCATGCAGGGGAAAACCAGCATTAGCACTCACATTCTGGTGGGTGCCCTATTTTCAATTTCCCATTTTTATAAGAGTGCAAAAAGAAAGAATATATACAGACAAAATCACCTTACTCTGTTCCATATTTTGAGTGGGTCAAAACTCCTTCTCCCCCTTGGTAGTTGCGCGAGGCCTTCACACAGGTCAGGCAGGGTTTGGCAGTGAGATACAGCACACACTCTCTGCACAATCATTCACTGCAGCTAAGCTGCTTCCACAGGGTGTCAGTGTAGATTTACTTGTAAAGGGCAAGCCCCCATTAGCAACGCATACGTTTATGACTCAATGAAAACAGGCTGGGACAGATGTCGGTCTTCTCGCGAGCAGACAATGGAGTGATCAGATCTGTTGATGGAAAAGGAAGAAATGAACCATGAGCAAGACGTGCGGAGGTGTCAAGAGCGTGCCAACGCTGAGTCGATGACGTATCACGCTTCACGCTGCCTGGGGAAAGTCCACGTTAAGCTCAGTTACGACCCTGGCGGAAAGTGACTGACCGGACCGCAACAGCGTAAATAGCGTTTCCGCCATTGCACGAAGGAGCAAAGTGCGGCCAATCACGACCCATCGGGCACGAGCATTACGCCATGGCGGAATCCGAAAGGCTGCGATGGCGGAAATGACCCCAAAACGGCCCTTACCGCCGCCGTACGCTGCACCAGGTGCAATACCGCCACCCATCTTAGCGGTCACCGTAATGAGCGGTAACCGTAACGAGCGTGCACCGCAAATTACGGCCACCGTAAATATACGGAAACGGAAGTAAAAGCATGTGGCCGGAACGGGAAACAGCACGCCGCACAACTATAAAATCCGAATCCCAACACAACCATAAAAAATCCGACCCTGACACACATCCCAACCCGTTAGCAACCCCAGTTAAAAAAATAAATATGGGAAAGGTAGCCAAGAAAGCGTGTGACCGCAAGCGGCAGGTACACTTCTCCCGAGAGGAACTGACCGTGCTCACCGAGACCCTCCAGGAAAATTCCGCCGTCGTCTTCTCCAGTCAAATGACCAGGACGGCCCTTGCCAACAAGAAGGCCATATGGGCCCTGGTGGCACAGCGCGTAAGTGCGGTGGGGACAACACCCCGCACGCCACAGCAATGTCGCAAGCGGTGGGACGACCTGCGGATCCGCGTACGCAGCATACTTTCTGCGAACAGGAACATCGCCACAGCTACCGGGGGGGGTTCAGAGTCGCCCATCAAGTTGACCCCCTGGGAGGAAATCTGCGCCTCCACCATAGGAATGGAGAGCATAGAGGGAGTCGGAGGGATGGAGAAAGGAGTGCCGACATCCGGAGAATCAGGTAGGTTGGCCAAGAGAAACAATGCGAAATCCACAAACCACGAACATGTGCAGTACCATGTGACCCCATAGTGCAATACATACTTTGCCCTGACAGCGCCCTCTAAAAGTCAGAATGAACAAACAAATCAATCAAGAAGCCATAAACAACCCCTACATGTGCAGCATGCACCCCCTAACTGCAGGCAGCCAAATGAATGCATCCTCAATCCACACGAAAATGAGACCACCTCCAAGGCCCAGTCCCAAATCAGCCACATGTACCACCCCAATGCATTTGATACGTTGCCATTCCAAATCCGACAGACCCATAACTAACGCTCGCCCCTCTTTACTCCACCACAGGGTCCGATACCAACGACGAGCTGCAGGACACCCCTACCAGCACGCCTGCAAAGAGGGCCAGGACCAACGTCCCAAGAGCCTCCACCTCAGGTGCAAGGATCAAGACACGGCAGCAGCAGGAATCAAGTGGCAGCACACTGGAGGGGACTGCAACAGGCACCCCAGCAGCCAGCAAGTCCACAACCCCAGCACCACAGGTCCCCCCAAAGAACGTATCTGATGGCACTGCCTCTGGTGGTAGCAGCACCATAGGTGACACAGCTGTCATGCCAGCATGCTCCGACACGGAAAACAGTGCTGGCGACGTAGGTACCATCCATGACCTTTCCCAATCCCCCTGCATGTTCCATCCCCTACACCATGACGAAACCACGCAGGGGCACCCTGAAGACGACGACTGGCCAACCCCCACAAGTCCTGTGCCAAGGCAACATGTGTTGAGCAGCCCCCCTGTCACACCACCGCAAATGTCCATGGCCCAGCAGAGGCAACAGTCCCTCGACCTGCTGATCGAGCAACAGCAGGAAGCGTCCACGCTACTCAAGGACCATGCAAATGAATGCGGGGGTTCCAGGGCAGCCATGGAAACATCCACCGAGACACTCAGGGCACAAATAGAGAAAAGTAGTGAGAGCCTCAGGGGAGAAATGGAGAGAAGCACCGAGAGCATGAGAGCACAAATGGAGAAAAGCACCGAGAGCCTGAGGGGGGAACTGCATGCGACGTCCAAAGACGTTTGTGCTGAACTTGCTGCTGTGCGCCGTGTGCTCTCGGAGCTCTCACAAACCCTCAGAGACATGCATGGACGCGAGCAGGCAGAGACATCATCCGTGGCAAGTTCCGTCCAGGGCAGCCCCCAACGCAGATCTGGCAGGAACCTGCGCTCCACGGGCAGGGGTGCCCCTGATACCCGTAGAGGGGGCTTGCAATAGCGTCTACCCACGGACAGCATGCATATTTGGACACTGGTGTTGGGGGGGGAGGTAGTAGGGTGGAGGGGGTGTGTTGGGCTTCACTGGGTGGCGGGTCCATAGGGTGTATAAATCAAATCACATTAACAATACAGCACCTCATTATCATCCAATGACATGTGTGGACATTGATATTTGCGTACGAGGCCTTCATAGGCGTACAGTCCACAATGTGCCTGTACTACACACACACAGTGCCACAGGTCCCCTTTCCGTGTAATAGGCACCATGCGTGGTTACTAGAAGCATGCATCTATGATGCTCTGTCGGATTGCACGTACATCCTGTGCCTCATGGACTCCTTGAGGTGCCTCCACATCCCCACCCTCATCACCATCATCATCTTCAGGTGCATGCAGTACAGCGTCAGGGGGCATGGGCACATTCCTACGTATGCACATGTTGTGCAGCATGACACATGCCATGACCATCTTAGAAACCTTCTCATGGCTGTACATGAGTGCCCCGCCAGACCTGCTGAGGCTGCGGAAACGAGCCTTCAGTAGGCCGAATGCCTGTTCAATGACCACACGGGTACGTGAGTGGGCATGGTTGTAGTCCTCCTCATGCTCGTTCTGTGGGTTCCGGATTGGTGTAAGGAGCCATCTCTTCAGTGGATACCCGGCATCACCTGTATGAGACGAATTAAGGGTGTCAGTGGAATGATAGTGCTAAGTAGCCCCCCCCCCCCCTGCAAGGTCATTGACGCATCAAATGGGCCACGATGTCATGCATGGAATGAGACTCACCGAGTAGCCAGGATCTGTGCCCTGCGTGTCGCTCCATGTAGCGTGGTATTCTTGTGTTCCTCAGGACCATAGAATCATGGGTAGATCCTGGAAATCTGGCACAACAATGCGTAAAGATCTTGTTGGAGTCACACACCATTTGCACATTGATTGAATGAAATTGTTTCCGGTTGCGGTACTGGACCTCCATGGCATGTGGGACAACCAATTCTACATGGGTGCAGTCGATGGCACCAATGCAACCCGGGATGCCGCCAAGTGCATGGAATCCCACTTTAGCGTTGGTAATCTCCTGGTACGTGCGTGGTAGTGTGATGTGGTCGTCGGCGTGCTTCAGGAGGGCATCGTGCACTTGGAAGAGTGTCCGTGAGAACAGTGGCTGTGAAATGCCATGCAACTGTCCCACTGTGTGCTGGTAGGTGCCTGTGGCCAGGAAGTGGAGTGCAGACACCACCTTCAGTAGGGGTGGGATGGCGGTTGGGCTATCTATCATGCTCACGAGGTCAGCATGTGTCATGTCCACAATGGCGATTATGGTGTCCCGGTCCAAACGGTAGAGGGTGTGGATCTGCTCAGCAGTGAGGTTGAACGGATCGGCTCGGAGGCGTGGGATTGCGGGCCGCCTGCGTGGTGGTAGTGGCAGTGCTTGTGGGCCTTGCTGACCCTGCCTTGCCCTCCTCCTCCTCCTTCTCCTCCGTCTCCCCTGTGCGCCCGGTTGTTGTACCTGTTGTTGTTCGTCGTCTTCTTGTAGTTGTAGCACTTGCAGTGCTATCTGGTACCCCAGGCCCAACATCGCTAGTCCTGCCGGTAGCATTTTGGAGTGGGAGTGGTTGTGGGAGGGGTTTGGGTCTGCAATATATGTGCTGTCGGCCTGTATGGCCTCCACCTGTGCTGATTGAATGAATCTGTGGCAGATGCAATCCCTTCTGGCCGAGCACGTCCCGCACGTAAGGCTGAATTTGGCCGCATGGCATCTTGGGATTTGAATCATGTATCAAATCCCGATGGCAGTGTGATGTACTTTGACTGATTTTCATGCTATGCTCCCATTGTTACACATGCTATGATTGCAGCCGCTTCCATACCTGTGAAGAGTCAGTGGTATGTAGGGCTCGATCGATGGCCGACCCTCATGCAGCACAGTAACGTACTTCACCGACGGGCGTGGCGTGCCATTTGTGATTGCAGCCAGTTAGCATCATGACACACAGCCGCACTACATTGATGTAATTGTGAATGCAAGCGTTCACAGAAGCCTTTTCGACGTAATGTTGCAAGTGAGGAATTCGAAGGCCAGCATTTTGGGTTTTGAAGTAGCGGCGAGGATACGCCCACAGGTCTGGCTGGAAATGTAACGTTCTATTGTAGTATGTCCTTGGGACATGGCCCATGACGAGCAGGCAATGAATGATATGAATTGAATGGGATGCGCAACAGCGTAGTGGACGATAAGGCAGGACGTTCCCAAATCCATCTTGCCTCACAACACTACAGATCCGGCCAGGGGCACAGTGGTTTTTGCGGACTGCATTACGCACAGACGCGATGGAAGTTTCACATATTATGTGAGTGAATATTCATGCGTTTTCATTGCGGGATGAGGGAATGATGTGTGGATGCATGGACTGATGATTCCGTTTAGGGTCTGCCATGTACATGGGTTTTTTGATTCACTCCCCTTCCCCTGCGTTATGTGATGCAAGGCTGCCATAGTGGGACATACGTCTATCTGCCCTTGTCGGATCCTCCCTGTCTCGACGCGCCTTCATACACTTGTGTCTAGGCACGTTACTAATCCCATGTCATGGGTTCTATCTTGACGGACGCATGCACAGTAACCGACGTTGACAATGGTGTATTTAGCTCAATTGGTTTCGTTATGATTCGATACTGATTTAGGGGTGTGTATATTCCTTTGGAGTGGGCTAGCATGCATATGGGTGTGGATTTGGTGTGTTGAATGAAGATTGTAATGCATCATGAGTCCCGTAATGCAATCGGTTGATTTGTGTTTCTTTTGGGTGACAGGTATCTCCTGCCCTATTGCAGATGCCATCTCTACGCCACTCCTCCAGATGGTTTTTACTCTCGACTCCTGCAGCTTCGGGTGAATCAGTGGAGCACCATTTCGATCATATGGGACGATCGCCAATGGGCCACATGCCCTTACGCTGTACTGGTGGCTAGGTGCAACATTTCGGCCTTTCAGCTCGACTAGTGCCTGCCTCATGGGACGGACCTGCGGTTCTTGCCGCTTCCATGGTGCCTTTTGGAACGTTGATGTAGGCCCTGTGTGCCATGATGGTACAGGGCGTCACACAAGTGGAAGCCGGTCAATTATTGCAGATGCAGCCCTCGGTGATGATGGTTGTTTTGGTGGTATTTTGCAAATTGCTGTGGGGCCTTTGTCATTTGGATGTGCATTTAAATTGTATTCCGATATTTGTCGTGTTGCGTTGTTCTTTGCAGGTGATGTGGCGAATTTCGCTTTGTGGCGGTATGTATTGCGTGATGATCTGCATTGTGTTCCGCCTTCTGAGTTGAGTTGCGTGGTACAGTACTGGCCGCGTTTGCCTACGTAGCACAGTATGGTCACGGATAGGGGCTGCCATTGTGACTGTTTACATGATGTGCTGTTCAGGGGCGGGGGATTGGCTTTTGGCCGACTGGTGCCTGTCAGCCAGGTCGATTGGTGGAATGATGGGTTGTTCAGAATGTGGCTGGTCACAGGTGACTGTGTTTGCGTGCGTTTGTTGGAGGGGGACTGGGGTCATGTCCATTGGAATAGCTTCTGTATTGATGCCATCTGTGCCCTGCAGCTCCCATCGGCCCCTCTTGGGATGTGCCTGGCTGCTCAGTCACTCTGCCGACTTGTGTGGTACATGCTTCTGCTGATGGTTGGTTTGTTTACTGGCATGAGTACAGGGCTGGTGCAATCCCCCTCAGGATGCTGTTTTGGATGTTGCCTTGCGCTGGTGGCAAGCGATGGGGGACTACTGTTGTTTTGTGTCATGTGTTCTTGATTTTCATTTTGATGTATTGTACCTTCACATGCCTGTGCTGCGTCAGTACGGCTATGGTGACATGCCGTACATGGATGCCCACTCACGGGGCGCTTTGAGCCCCTGCATGCTTTTCTACGTTGGCATGCATGGGTGAATTGTGGATTTCACTGGTTGCATAGTGTGAGTACATTGCGCCTGCCAGGAGTTGTGCAATGAGGCCAGGGAGTGGAGTACAGGCACTCAGTGGGCCATTTACGGTTGGTTCGCGTTGCCGTATTTCTCGCCATGGCGGAATGGTACTTTACGACGTGCTTGATGGCGTTCAGTACATGTCCGCTAGGGTCAGAATTCGCGTACCGTTGCGCCATGGCGGTGATTCCGGTTTTGCAAGGCGCGCGTGCGCGTACTTGGTGCAGTTAGCGTTGCCGTTCACTGCGGTGTCGCTAATGGCATCGTACTTTACGGTGACGGGTCATGATCGCAACGAGCGGTGTTCGATGGCGGTATTGCATTTCCGCCATCATTTTTCCATTTCCGCAAGGGTCGTAATGAGGCCCAGTGGCTGTGCTGGGGAGGAGAGGAGTTAGCAAAAGGGTGAGTGTGGGCATTTATTGTAGATCACGTTTTGTCAGCGTAAAGCTCCAAGTTCGGACAAGGAGCATGTGTGATGAGTTTGCCCTTCTCTTTCCATTGCTTCATTTCAGTTTCTGTGCATGTATATACTGGTGTTTCTCTGGTATATCGCACCCCTGGCTAGTAAGTAAAGGACCGCTGTGTAAAGCAAGTGGTAGATAATGTAGTTTTTAAAAGATGAAAAACTGGCGACTGTAAGATTAATGTGGTAATAATGAGGACGTTGCATTAAGGGCCTGAACTGAGGGAATATAGGTGTGTTTGGAGTCTTTGTCTGTGGGATTGATGGTGGAGGGGGCAGGGGTGGACTGGCCTATAGGGAACTCTGAAGATTTCCCAGTAGGCCTCTGCATCATAAGCCTCTTCTGTGTGGTATTTCCACATTTTCCCATAGGAAAAGGGTTGTGCTTGCTGAAAATGTGTAATACGCGGCTACTTTTGAAAATGATTTCCAGGGCCTCTTTTGGTTCCCTGTCCTCCACTGGGAAGGGGTCGTTACCTGGGGAATCTCTCTGCAAACTATGCGTCTGTTCGATACATTATGTGGTTGGGGGGGCCGTAACCTGGGGAATGTCTCACAGTTTATGCATCTGTGTGATCCATGGTGTGGTTGCAGGGGGCTGTCACCTGAGGGATGCCTTTGCAGCCTATGCATCTGTGGGATCCATGGTGTGGTTGCAGGGGGCTGTCACCTGAGGGATGCCTTTGCAGTGTATGCGTCATGTGGGATCCATGGTGTGGTTGCAGGGGGCTGTCACCTGAGGGATGCCTTTGTAGTCTATGCGTCTGTTGGATACATGATGTGGTTGGAGGGGGCCGCCACCTGGGGAATGTCTCGCAGTGTATGCATCTGTGGGATCCATGGTGTGGTTTCAGGGGGCTGTCACCTGAGGGATGCCTTTGCAATCTATGCGTCTGTGGGATCCATGGTATGGTTGCAGGGGGAAGTCACCTGAGGGATGCCTTTGCAGTGTACTCATCTTTGGCATCCATGGTGTGGTTGCAAGGGGTGGTCACCTGAGGGATGCCTTTGCAATGTACGCATCTTTGGGATCCATGGTGTGGTTTGAGGGGCTGTCACCTGAGTGGTTGGAGGGGGCTGTCACCTGAGGCATGCCTTAGCACTCTATATGACTGTTGGATCGAAAGTGTGGTTCGATGGGGCTGTCACCTGGTGGATATATCTGCAGCCTATGCCTCTGTGGGAAACATGGTTTTATTGGAGGGGGGTTTCACAGTGATTGTCTCTGCAGCTTACGCGTTTGTGGTATCCATGTTGGGGTTGAAATGGGCTGTCACCTGGGAGATGCCTCTGCCTCCTTCATGTCTGTGTGATCCATGTTGTGGTTGGAGGTGGCTGTCACCTGGGGGATGCCTCTTCACCCTATGCACCTGTTATTTAGCCGATTGCCTCCTGGTAGCCAGTTCTAAGGTAAAATCACAGGAGAAACGAGGGCTGTTAAATTCGATAGAAACAGAAGACAGACAAGTTTTGTTCCGATTGGTCAGCCTGTCAGGTGGTCTCTGGCATGTGCTGTCAGACAGTGAAAGGTGAGGTAGTTTCCTTGAGATAAGCTTGCTGTCCCTTGTGTGTATTTACCCTCAATGCCTCAGGTAGGCTGGAGTTATCCTGGTAAGGATGGCAGAGGAACACATTACCCATGAATCAGTAAGAGCCGAGGAGATCTTAAGAGGGAAAAAGCTTTACAGTTTTTCCTCTTCACATTGCCCTGTGAAGAGGAAACAAGAGAATGCAACAACTGAGGGTGGAGAGGGAACAATTCTCTCCCTTTACTCAGACTGCTTTGCCTCTACGTTGCATAGGAACTGAGCAGTTTACATAATTGGGATATCTGTTCCTTTTATATGTCAGTGAAAGTACAACCACTAAACTGTCCTTCAAATTGGCAACTAAACTGGCCTTCAAATTATACAAAGCCTTCTTTCCTCTGGCTTTCAGATTCTGCTTTTGCACGATCAGTGGCCTCCACCATCCAAAGCGCACACCAGAAGGCCTAAAGTGTACTGAGACTGTACCCCCAGCAGAGGACAAGGTTTCCTACTGCTGCCTTTATCTATGCACATAATTTCTGGCCTCTGGGGGCTGCATGTCCCTGTGTGAAATGCGTCTTCTCTCTTGTCTAAAGGAATACACATATGTTTTCTATTGCAGTCGTTGGTTTAGTGCCCATGAAGCTGTGGTTGATTTGAAGGGACCAGGTTTGGTGTTTTGGTCCCAGGTGATCAGCCCTATGAACTGCAACATACTCCCGAGCCACAGAGCCCAAGAACACTCCTGCAGAAAAGATGAGGCACACTCACCTCAATGCGTGCACCAGCACCGGCAGTGGTTTCATCCCCACAATATTGAAAATGTACTGTTGGATAATGGCAAATTGATCACTCAGACATAATATATATATTCACAGAAAAAACTTTGTTAAAGGGACATTATGGCTAATGTACACTAATAAAAATCTATGAGACTCATTTTTGTTGAAGGAACCTTATGGTTGCAAGGTAAAATTGAAATACCAAAGAAATTCACCAGTTATGGTAAGCTATGCAACTATAACTCACTCTTCCCCCATGCATTGCTTAGACTAACTCACAGGATATCAAAGATGACATAATAATTGCGTCATTGATGACATCACAGATGGCATCACTTATCCTAGTTGTTTTCTTGTTTTCCTTCAGTGACAGTAGGAATTGTAAGCAGAGGTCTTGATCTGGTCATACTGCATTGAAAACATGATACACAGAGTCGAAAGGTGTTGCATCTGGAGACCTTAACCTTGTGCTACAACCTTAAGTTACTTTTCTTAGGGTTTGCCCTGAGCACATGGTGCACATACGTGGATCAATAGGCAGGCCCCAGACAGATAATACAATTGTTATGCATGACGATGGGCTCTAATATTAGTTTCATTTTCCAATCATTGTATTTGTTTCTCCCTTGCTAGAGTTTTCTTTTATGTGCCTCAAATTTGCATGCATTCATGCCCTATATATACTCTGTATACTAACACGTGTGTAGTAATTTGTGTATTGTTAGCTGTTGATTCCAAGTTTAACATTAGTCACGATTCTGATAGGCTTGGGCTTTTGATTGTACTGGCCAAACAAATCAGATTAAGAATACTCTACTTCTGTGGTCCATGCTGCAGCCATTGTCTATGTTTATTATTAGAGTGCTGTACTAACAACAACATTTCAGTAGAATGTTTCTGTTTCAATAAGTACATTTGGTGATACATGCAGTAGTTCATTAGAGGCCTACCCATCACCCTTCCTATGTTGCTAGTAACACTTTAAACAGGACCCCTCGTATGGACTTTCCATCAGGACTGTTGCAGAGTAGTAATGTCATATGTGATGTGTGACGAATCAAAGGTGTTCGTCCCTTCTCCCCAAATGGGAGCCTTCTCTTTGAGGCTAGGGAGGTGAGCCTGCTCCGCAAGACCTTCCCTAGGGTTCTGAGCAAGTGGGACCTCACTGGGTGAGACTTCCCCTTAGAGGACAAGGACTCCTGTTCCCGCGAGGAACTCCCCAGACCATCCATCATAATGGCATATGTGGGATTGCCAGATGTAAAGAACATTGTGAACTCAAGGGACTTCAAGGAGACAAAACTCAAATATCACAGAGTGTAAAAAGGATCTGTCTCTTTAAAGCGAGATGTACATTTACCTCAGATGAGGAGGCTGGTGGGGGAGAGTACGCCGATTAGAGGTGAAGCACAAACAGAGAGAGAAGAGCGTAAGGAGGGGAAGCCCCCTGATGAGGTGACGCCGGGAGGAGGTGGAGCCAAAGAGTGCTGCGGAGGCCCCGACTTTCAAAGGAGTCCTCAGCAGAAGAGGGAAACGCAAGATAATGAGCGTTTCCAAGGCGAGAACACAGAAGAAGAGAAGCCTTATCCCTGTGGTGGCATGACTACGGGGACCTCATGGTGGGCAGTCTGTCCGTTGAACAGCACCGAAACCGCTAAGCAATAGAGTCCATGAGAGATCCTGTGATCTGTAGTATGACGCAGTTCTCCAGAAGAAGAGAACCAAGTGTGGCATACCGAGGCCAAGGAGGGATATGATCAGTGAAGTGGAGGAAGAAAGATCAAGCGAGAAGTGATTGCAAAATCATTCCCCTGCAAACAGAAAGGTAACAGGGAGAACGTGAGTACCGGGAAGCCATCAGGGCATCTCTATGTAAGTGGAGAAACTCGCCCCACAGAAATTGATGAGAAATTGAAAATAACACAGCAAAGTTGATCTGTATGAACTTAAGCAGGAGAAAAATGAATAAACCTGGGAAACAAGGTTTCAAGGAATGGACACCAAGAGAAACTCGTTCCAGTGAAGCTCGTAAAGCTTAACTGTATTCAGCTGATCCCGAGAATAGTGAATGAACCTGATAGAGAAGGTGTTAAGAACTAGAAACAAGCACCCTGGGAAGAAGGGTGGGAATCTAAATGGGAACTGAAGTCCAGTGATGTAGGACAGAGAATAAGTGAATAAACTGAGCCACGCCAGAAGAATGAAGGCTCACGTTGCCCCAAAGGATAGCCAACTTAAAAAGACCAGAGCTTCAGTAGGATAAACACTGACTTTACTTTACTTTAATAATTTATACCGTGCTATCCTTGGACACGGAGGCTTGAGGGCGCCAAAATGACATACAAACATGAAACAATGAACGGAAGATAAGGAGGATATTAATAGTTAAAAGTTATGGGTGACAGTTAAAAGTAATTAAAAACAGATTATTTAAAATGCCACGTCTTGAGTTTACTTTTAAAAGCATCAATAGATTTCAATTCCCGAAGCTCAGGTTGAAGTCCATTCCAGATTCTAGGAGCAGCATGCATAAAAGCAGTTTTGCTGGCCCTGACAGTATGGAATTTCAGGGTGTGTAACAAATTGGTGTTATTGGATCTTAGACACCTGGGTTGCACCTTATCACTAATTAAAGCCTGAAGATACTCTGACATCCTGCCCTGCTGACATTTACATACAATGAGGGTGAGGCGATATACAAGTCTGGACTCCACAGGGAGCCAGTGAAGGTTAGGGCGAGCTTCTGGGATATGGTCTCTGTGTGCAGTGCTGGTTACCGTCCTCAATGCGTGTGTGAGGATTTTAGTTCCATTAAGGCTAAAGCTCTCATAGTTTGCACCTAATTTTTTAGCAGGTTTTGAGAGCCCACGACCATGAGCTCTGTCTTGTCCTTATTAAGTGTCAGATTGTTCTGGATCATCCAGTTTTCCATTATAGAGTATACCTTATTAAGGTAACATTCATCCTTCTCATCATTGCTGGTTAGTGGTATCAAACACTGAGAATCATTGGCATAATTAGTGAATTCTATACCATTAGAATAGAGATATTCATAAAAAAGTAACAGTAAAAATGTTGTGTGTACAGGGCGAAAGACAGGCCCCCTGAGGCACACCAAATTTTAAAATTATCGGGCGAGATTCTGCCTCACCCGAGAAGACCTTACATTCCCTATCATTAGGAAATGAAGAAAGACACATGGTTGCCTCATTGGAGAAGTTTGCTACCTCCTTGAACCTGTGGATCAAAATAGTATGATCCATCAGGTCGAAGGCGGTCGAATAACTTGAGAAGAGATGGCAAGCCTCTAGCCATACGATCAACCAATCTCAACTTCAATTTCAGTAGGACTGATTCAGTACCGTACACCTGTCTGAAGCCGGATTGATGTGAGTGAACAAAGGGATAACAGTTCAAGTGGGCAGTTAACTGTACGTAGGCTACTCGGTCGAGAATCTTCAATAAGAAAGGTGTGTTTGTAATGGGTTTAAAGTTCAGTGGATTATCCTCAGGTAGGCTTCGGTTTTTGATAACGGCGTTATCCATGCTTTTTAAAATTCCGTTGGCACCCGATTTTCAATAAAGGAGGCATTGATAAACTTACTAATGGCTTTCATTAGTAAAACCGAACAGGATTTAATAATTACAGCGGAGCATGGATTGCCTTTACACAATGTGGACTTAAGTTGCTTTATAATAGGTGCTAATTCCTCCATCATTAGAGGAGTAACGTAGAACTCTGGAACTTGAAGGTTCGATGCCTGAGGAGGCTGAATGCAACCAGGCCAATCCTTTCGTTTTCATAAAAAAATATTTTTATATCGAGGGAATATAACAAAGGAGGGAGTATACCGAACTCAACTAGTGGTTCCCCAAAGCCATGGACAAATAATTTTAGAGCTGGACCATTCACATCTGACGTCAGCTCATCAAGGTGAAGTGGGAGAATGGAAAAACAGACTCCCGTCCCTGTCCTCTCGCGCCTGGCCTAAAGGATCACGGCCCAGACACCCGCCACGAGAAGAGTTTGCCCATCTACCAGACGACCAAATACCCTGGTACAGGAACATACGGATGTGTCCATCTGCCTGCCCGACAGCACGACCTGCCCATGCTGACACCTGCGGCACGGATCAACTAGATTAAAGCCAACACATCGTTAGAGATGCCATGACAACCTAGTCAACGATCAGCGCACCTGTGCAAATATACATGCTGGACACGCCCGCACCAATCTACACGAAGAATATACTCAGTGCTATGACGTAGGCGACAGACATACTCACGGACGTGCATCTTTATTATTTTTCATATAGGCTTTTTAAATGCAGAAACGCAAGACGCACCACGAACTCACCTAAAGAGCTTGCTACGCTTTTCAATAATGAGAAATATAACAAAGACATGATCCTGGTCATAAGACAATATGTTACTATAACCTAAAGCGTCGTGCACCAAATGGTTCTACCTATACACCAGGCCTTAGTAGGCCGCAAGCAAGAGCTTCCATGAACGTGAAAAGAACAAGAGTCGAGTTGCTGATCCTGCAGAAGGAGCCCGACGAGAGCAGACAGCCAAGGTCGTAATGTTGCAAACCCACATTCCGAAAGCAGACCATCAAAGGCACGATGTTGCCACCCCGCATGCCGCACACCAACGTTAAGGTCACACCTGCAAAATTAAACTAAGCGCACAATGGAAAAACAATATTAATGGTGAAAAGTCTGCCTCAAACACGGTCCCACCTCACGTGACCAAGCCGAACCTGACAGGATGCCAAGCCCAGAAGAAAGAAGGCGTCTGGATCCCTCAGTACGAGACACAGGCAGATACACTTGAAAGGCTCAATGGGCATCTGCGACAGTGGGAGTAGTCGGCCTTCCAGCTCATGAATAAGTCTTCACATTGTCTACACGTACTCATAGTGAAACATTGTTGCAAATAACAGGTGCACCGCGAGCTGGGAACAGCGATGGTCCCAGACTGGGAGGCTTGCAAACACACCAATCAGAACATGGGGCTCTTATCACTGACGCCATTAGCTTGACCAATCATTAGTAGTCTTCATGTAACAATTCTCATGTATCTAATTGTAGGGACAACCCAGATATATCACCTGACCCACTTTACCCACTTATATTATTCTCTATACGTATGCTATACTAACCCTACCACTCGAGCAACCAATCCAGAGTGGAAATAGGTTTCTTGCTAAACTTTGTAAGATGACGCAAGTAGCGCGTCATACTAAAGTAAAAAGGGCCTGCGAGCCCACGATTGTGTGTGTGTCAGGACGGACGCGTACGCTCCTTGACCCATCCCTGCCGTTTGTGTTTAATAAACAGCAGAAGTCACCTTGCTTCTTGTGTGTGTTGCATACTCTATCTCGTTTGGGATACACGGGAGGAGTTGGGGCCTCTCTGCCCGGAGGTCTGCGGACGGCCCGGCCGACCCCGGCAGAATTTCCCCCCGACAAGTTGGAGGCACTGCTGAGATCTGTTTAAGATCCGCCTTTTTATTTTTTACTTTTTCCAGGGACTCCGGTTGCGAGGAGGCCCGGCGGCGCGGCCCCCTCTGCCGTTGCCCCTTCTGAGGACTACAGGACCATCGCGGAGCTGCGAGAAGACCGGACAACGCAATCCGGATATTGGCCCTCGGGAGCCGGTTGCGAAGTATCCCGCCCGCGGTTGGCGAGTGTCCAGACGTGGTCCAGACGAGGGGAGGTGGCGAGCCGCTTGGAGGGGTGCACGCAGTCGAGCGGCCCCGCATCAAGAGAACTTGGTGAGCATGCCACGCACAACAAGAAATGTGAAATTGTAAGGGAGGGGGGAGGAGTTAAATAAGGGAGGCGGGGGTGTTACATAGGTGTGCGGCGAAGGGTTGAGAATTTGGTGTTGGAAATGGAGTGAATGGTAACCGGAAAAGTGCGAGAGCAGACGGCTACGTTACGCGAAAGGAGGGGGCGGAGCACGAAAACATCACGTGCGGCCGCTCGTAGACACTGATTGGCCTAGGTCGCGACTACGTGTAAGGGTGTGGGTGTGCGTGGTTTCCTACGATTTGGCATTTATTGATCAATGAGTAGATGAGGATCCCTATTGTTCGAGCAAGAAACTCGATAGGTAGATGACGTTTCCCTGTAGGCGGTAGCTAGTTAGTTGCCTAATACGGAAGATAGTTGGCTGGTTAAGCCCTCCTGTTGAGGGGCGTATCACACGCGAGGCGACGCAGTGTGCGCAGTCCGATTATATGATTGATTTGATTACCTTGTTCCAGGAGTGACAGGAAGACAGCTGTAGGGTTAACGGGGGTAGATTAGAAGTGTATTTTGAATATAAAGAATATATGAAGAACTCATCAGTAGCTCGAAGAAATCGGTGACGTCACCAGTAGGGTTTTCATAGGATATCCCGAGCACAAGGCTTATTGAATAGTGAGGTTGGTGGGGGAGAGAATTGTGGTAAGGGAGTGGAAACGGGGATAAACAGAAATAAGTGAATTGGGGAAAGGTGAAGAGGGGGAACGTGGCCGCGCACGGAGAACGCCGGCCACGGTCAGTGTAGAAGGGGGAGGAGCTCGTGGAAATAGGACGACTGTATAAGAACGTATCAAGGGGTACGCAGCCGCAGGGGGCTACGTGCGCCTCGGCCGCAGGGGGCCGTAGGGGAGAGAGAAGGAAACATATAAATGTAACATACCGTAGTTTCTGTAACTTTTCTTAAACGGACTATCGTAAGTCCCCAAACCTACGGGGCCAGGTAAGAAATATAAGGCTGTATATTGCAATCTGCTGGTGAGATAAACTGATACCAGATAGGGGAAGGGTAACAAGTGGAGCGCGACTATGTCATATGGGGCTGGATCGGGAGGGTGGGGGAACACACTCACTACCCCACTACAACACATCTGCACAACACTGCCACCCCATAGGGAGAAACTGATTAAATATAGCATAGAATGGACCCAGGGGACGGATAACAAGATGCTAACACCATGGCCGCCTAACGGTAGCTTCGATAGATATGTCCAACATTCATTACTAAACCATCTACACAATACATATAAAGGGAAGAAGTTGGCAAACCATGTGGAGGTGTTTAACTTATGGAGGATGTTCCAGGGGTCCAGACCAGGATCAAATGGAATGTTCACCATGGGGGAAATACCGGAAGGAAAAGAGATTAAGGAGGAAGGAAAGAACGGGGAAAAGGGGAGTGAGGACACAAAGAACACGGGGAACAGAAGAGAGGGAGGAGGAGAGAATAATAAAACAGATGAGATAAAAACGGAACAGAGCAACGAAATACCTATAGCAAAGGGGGAAAAAACAGAGGTAGGGGGGTTGTACCCTTTAAGAGAACTAGGAGAAATAGAAAGAGGACAGTTAAGGGCGGCTGAGGGATACTCGAACCCGGCATACAGCCCTCCACCATATGTGGCTCAGAAGAAGATGTTAGCGGGGGAAGGGGGAACTGGAGTAAACCAGACTGTGGAAATAGGAAACGATGAGTGGGTAGCTGCACAGATATTATTAAAACTACGGGGTTCATTAACAGGAGAAGAGAAGGAGGTAGTAAGGAAAACAGATGAGGATAATGCCAGAGATAGTGAAATGAGGGGAGAAGAGCTGTTGCGACAACAGGAAGAGATTTTGGAGGAACGACTAGCAACATTAAGGGATGAGAGGAATGAATTGATTAAGGAGCTTGAAAGGGAGGAGAAAAAGAGAGCGAGGAAAAGAAAAGAAGGTATGGAGGAATTGGAGAGAATACGGGAACGAAGGGAGGAGAAAAAGAGAGAAGCTGAAAGGGTAAAAGCAGCAGCAGAAAGGGTATCAAGAGTAGTACTGCGAGAAAAGAAAAGGGAAGAGGAAGAAAAAGAAAAAGAAATGGCAATATGGAGGAGGAGAGTATTATTAGAAACTAGTAAGAAATACGAAGAAGGAAAAGTGATAGAGAGTATAGTAGAAAGAGAAAGGATGAAATGGGAAAGAAAAAAGGAGGATGAAAGAATATTAGAAAAGATGAGAAATGAAGTAATGGAGGAGTTAAAAAGGAAAAGGGAGGAAAATAGTAGGGAGATGGAGGAGAGAGATGAAGGAGAAAGAGAAGATAGGAGTAGGGAGAGTGGAGAATGGGGGAATGTATATAGAAACACAGAAGTAGCAACAACATCAGCACAAAGGGGAGTGGTTGATAGAGGAGAAACAAGAGAACTGGACCTGATAGATCTAGAAACAGTGACGATAAAGGGGAAAAAAACCGAGTGGGGGTTACCATCTATGTCTGACTTTTGCAGTGGGGGAGAAGAAGGAGTGGAGAAAGAAGGGAGTAGCAGTGGAAGGGAAAGTTTAGATAAACTATACATCACCCGAACCAACGTAGATTCACCATGGATAAGTAGGAGAATGGATGAACTGGGAAGAAGTGAGGAGGGAGAGCGAAGAGTAGTGGAAAAGCAAACACATGACACAACACCACCTCCATCACCATCACACCCTCACCCATTGCACCCTACATGCTCAACCACCTCACGCTCGTTACGCAAAGTAAAACTCGCGCCATTCACAGAAGAATTGACACCCTATGCATATCGGCTTAGAAACCTCCCCAGTCGCAGACAAGAAAGTCGAATAAACATGCCCACAGTAAACGTAGGAAAAAATGTAGAAGAAAAAGTTGAGACCAGGGGAAATACGGACGAAATTGAAGATGTAAAAGAAAGGGAGGAGGAGGAAGGGTGTGAGGACTTGGTATTGTGGAACACACTGGGTGAAACAAGACATAACTTGATGCCACTTTTAGAGAGAGGAGGGGTTAGACCACAGTACGTCCCTTGGAAGCATACTGATAAAGAAAATATAAAATGCAGGCTCCCATCATTAAGTGGAGGTGCGGGTAAATGGATATATGAAATGGAAAAACACACTGCAGGACAGAAACTAGCGGTAGGAGATGTAAAGGGCCTGTTAATATCAATATTAGGGGATAGAGCGGATGACATTTGGAAGAGAGCGGGATTCCACGGGGTAACAATAACAAACACATCGCACGATGGGGCACCATTCGCAAACTGCAGACATGCACTATGGCAGGCACTGAGGGTACAGTACCCAGACACATCAGACATAGGTGCAATTACCTCTCGTAAGATGCGTGAAAATGAAGATCCTGTTGATTATATCCAGGAGATTCAGGAGAAGTGGCGTATGGAAACGAGGGAACAATGGGATAAAACACCAGCAATATTTTACCATATACTAGTACAAGGGCTCCCAGAAGGAGTTCAGAAACAACTAAAGAAAGTAGTGGGAATGGAAGCAAAACCATGGCCAGAAATACAACTTACTATAGTACATCATTGCAGAACATGGCAAGGTAAAATGAAACAAAAAGAAGAGGACAGGAAAACAGAAGAGGCTAAACTAGTACAGAAAAAACTTACCAAGTATACGATGGAAGGGGCACTAATAACTACGCCCACAACAATGACCCAAAGCCCCGCACAAGTAGTGGCTGCACACGATTGTGCACAAATACCACCCTCGCAGATTGTAACACAACAGGCGCCGCAAATACAACCATACATGACTAGCATGGGAGGTGGACAAACGATGACTGGAGCTGGTTATTATAATTATAACAGGGGGAGAGGAGGATTTATGAGAGGGAGAGGATACGGATATAACGCCCAACAACAGGTGGGAGGATTTAGAAACCCCTACCCCACAGGGCAACCAGTATACCAGGACAACACAGGGAGCTTTCCATGGCAAAGTAGGGAACCACCGGTGTGTTGGAGTTGTGGACTATTAGGACACATGTCCCGCACGTGTAGAGTTAGACCTGGTATACCATCATGGAGTGAACAGGGACAACAAAGACCCTCACAGGAACAGCAGGGCATACAGCAACAGCAGGCGTTGCAACAGGGAAATGAACAACTCCTCTTTCCATCTGAGGAGCAGGTGAGTGCGCCCCCCTCCGCGACCCTTGCCGCGTGTATTTTGTATTTCCCTCCCCCCCCCGGCCCTGCGTTTCCCCGTGTTTCCGTGCCTCTTCCTTCCGCAATCGTTCACCCGCCCGCCTCCCAGCCCGCCCCCCACCCCTGATTGGTCACCAAGTCGGCCTTGCTGGGTCTAGCGACCCGAGCCACTGCACCTACTCCTCTTTCCATCTGAGGAGCAGGTGAGTGCGCCCCCCTCCGCGACCCTTGCCGCGTGTATTTTGTATTTCCCCCCCCCCGGCCCTGCGTTTCCCCGTGTTTCCCTGCCTCTTCCTTCCGCAATCGTTCACCCGCCCGCCTCCCAGCCCGCCCCCCACCCCTGATTGGTCACCAAGTCGGCCTTGCTGGGTCTAGCGACCCGAGCCACTGCACCTACTCCTCTTTCCATCTGAGGAGCAGGTGAGTGCGCCCCCCTCCGCGACCCTTGCCGCGTGTATTTTGTATTTCCCCCCCCCCCCGGCCCTGCGTTTCCCCGTGTTTCCCTGCCTCTTCCTTCTGCAATCGTTCACCCGCGCGCCTCCCACCCCTGATTGGTCACCAAGTCGGCCTTGCTGGGTCTAGCGACCCGAGCCACTGCACCTACTCCTCTTTCCATCTGAGGAGCAGGTGAGTGCGCCCCCCTCCGCGACCCTTGCCGCGTGTATTTTGTATTTCCCCCCCCCCCGGCCCTGCGTTTCCCCGTGTTTCCCTGCCTCTTCCTTCCGCAATCGTTCACCCGCCCGCCTCCCAGCCCGCCCCCCACCCCTGATTGGTCACCAAGTCGGCCTTGCTGGGTCTAGCGACCCGAGCCACTGCACCTACTCCTCTTTCCATCTGAGGAGCAGGTGAGTGCGCCCCCCTCCGTGACCCTTGCCGCGTGTATTTTGTATTTCCCCCCCCCCGGCCCTGCGTTTCCCCGTGTTTCCCTGCCTCTTCCTTCCGCAATCGTTCACCCGCCCGCCTCCCAGCCCGCCCCCCACCCCTGATTGGTCACCAAGTCGGCCTTGCTGGGTCTAGCGACCCGAGCCACTGCACCTACTCCTCTTTCCATCTGAGGAGCAGGTGAGTGCGCCCCCCTCCGCGACCCTTGCCGCGTGTATTTTGTATTTCCCCCCCCGCCCTGCGTTTCCCCGTGTTTCCCTGCCTCTTCCTTCCGCAATCGTTCAAATGCCCGCCTCCCAGCCCGCCCCCCACCCCCTCCCTAACCCAGCCCCCGCCCCCCACCCGCCCATCCCTCCCTTCATCACTGGTCCTCCCACGGCAGCCCTCTGCCCGGCAGCCCCAGCGGCTAAGGGCCCCATGGCCAAGGGCAGCTCCAACAGAGGCGGCTCCAGGAAGTGTCAGCAGGTGTCCGCAGGGGACGCCAAGGAAGCCAGCAACCAACAGACACCACCAAAACCGTGAGTGTGGAATGGGTAGGGGAGTAGAGCAATCACTCCACTCCAGAAAGCCCACGCCACTCTATCTTACCACCAAATAACATAGATTGCCATAATGTTAGCATGTCCACTCCTAGACAGAATTTGTGAAAGTTAGCATGTCCACTCCTAGACGGAATTGTGAAAGTTAGCATGTCCACTCCTAGACGGAATTGTGAAAGTTGGCATGTCCACTTCTAGACGGAATTGTGAAAGTTGGCATGTCCACTCCTAGACGGAATTGTGAAAGTTGGCATGTCCACTCCTAGACGGAATTGTGAAAGTTAGCATGTCCACTCCTATACGGAATTGTGAAAGTTGGCATGTCCACTTCTAGACGGAATTGTGAAAGTTGGCATGTCCACTCCTAGACGGAATTGTGAAAGTTAGCATGTCCACTCCTATACGGAATTGTGAAAGTTAGCATGTCCACTCCTAGACGGAATTGTGAAAGTTAGCATGTCCACTCTAGAACTGTGCAAGTTAGCATGTCCACTCCTAGACGGAATTTGTGAAAGTTAGCATGTCCACTCTAGAACTGTGAAAGTTAGCATGTCCACTCCTAGACGGAATTGTGAAAGTTAGCATGTCCACTCCTAGACGGAATTGTGAAAGTTGGCATGTCCACTCCTAGATGGAATTGTGAAAGTTAGCATGTCCACTCCTAGACGGGATTGTGAAAGTTGGCATGTCCACTTCTAGACGGAATTGTGAAAGTTGGCATGTCCACTCCTAGACGGAATTGTGAAAGTTAGCATGTCCACTCCTATACGGAATTGTGAAAGTTAGCATGTCCACTCCTAGACGGAATTGTGAAAGTTAGCATGTCCACTCTAGAACTGTGCAAGTTAGCATGTCCACTCCTAGACGGAATTTGTGAAAGTTAGCATGTCCACTCTAGAACTGTGAAAGTTAGCATGTCCACTCCTAGACGGAATTGTGAAAGTTGGCATGTCCACTCCTAGATGGAATTGTGAAAGTTAGCATGTCCACTCTAGAACTGTGAAAGTTAGCATGTCCACTCCTAGACGGAATTATGAAAGTTAACATGTCCACTCTAGAACTGTGAAAGTTAGCATGTCCACTCCTAGACGGAATTGTGAAAGTTACCATGTCCACTCCTAGACGGAATTATGAAAGTTAGCATGTCCACTCTAATACTGTGAAAGTTGGCATGTCCACTCCTAGACGGAATTGTGAAAGTTAGCATGTCCACTCCTAAACGGAGTTGTGAAAGTTAGCATGTCCACTCTAGAACTGTGATAGTTAGCATGTCCACTCCTAGACGGAATTATGAAAGTTAGCATGTCCACTCTAAAACTGTGAAAGTTGGCATGTCCACTCCTAGACGGAATTGTGAAAGTTAGCATGTCCACTCTAAAACTGTGAAAGTTGGCATGTCCACTCCTAGACGGAATTGTGAAAGTTAACATGTCCACTCTAAAACTGTGAAAGTTGGCATGTCCACTCCTAGACGGAATTGTGAAAGTTAGCATGTCCACTCTAAAACTGTGAAAGTTAGCATGTCCACTCCTAGACGGAATTGTGAAAGCTAGCATGTCCACTCCTAGACGGAATTGTGAAAGTTCGCATGTCCACTCTAGAACTGTGAAAGTTAGCATGTCCACCCCTAGACGGAATTGTGAAAGCTAGCATGTCCACTCCTAGACGAAATTGTGAAAGTTAGCATGTCCACTCTAAAACTGTGAAAGTTGGCATGTCCACTCTAGACTGAATTGTGAAAGTTAGCATGTCCACTCTAAAACTGTGAAAGTTGGCATGTCCACTCCTAGACGGAATTGTGAAAGTTAACATGTCCACTCTAAAACTGTGAAAGTTGGCATGTCCACCCCTAGATGGAATTGTGAAAGTTAGCATGTCCACTCTAAAACTGTGAAAGTTAGCATGTCCACTCCTAGACGGAATTGTGAAAGTTGGCATGCCCACTCCTAGATGGAATTGTGAAAGTTAGCATGTCCACTCTAGAACTGTGAAAGTTAGCATATCCACTCTTAGACGGAATTTGTGAAAGTTAGCATGTCCACTCTAGAACTGTGAAAGTTAGCATGTCCACTCTAGAACTGTGAAAGTTAGCATGTCCACTCCTAGACGGAATTGTGAAAGTTAGGATGTCCACTCTAGAACTGTGAAAGTTAGCATGTCCACTCCTAGACGGAATTTGTGAAAGTTAGCATGTCCACTCTAGAACTGTGAAAGTTAGCATGTCCACTCTAGAACTGTGAAAGTTAGCATGTCCACTCCTAGACGGAATTGTGAAAGTTAGCATGTCCACTCCAAAACTGTGAAAGTTGGCATGTCCACTCCTTGGCGGAATTGTGAAAGTTAGCATGTAAAAGTTGCATTTAGAAAGTGTGCCCTACAGCCTCTCCGTCAAGCTTAGAAATGTGCCCAATAGCCTCTCTGGTAAATTGAATTTAGATGTGTGCCCAAGATCCTCTGTGAAAGATGCATTTAGAAATGAGCCCAATAGCCACTCTATGAAAATTGCATTCAGTAGTGTGCCCAATAGACACTCTGGAAAGCCGCATTTAGAAATGAACCCAATAGACACTCTGGAAAGTTCCATTAGAAGTGTGCCCAATAACCTCGCTGTGAATTTAGTAGTGTTCCCAATAACCACTCTGTGAAAGTTGCTTTCAGAAGTGTGCCCAACAACCCCTCTGTGAAATTTAGAGGTGTACCCATTAGCCGCAATGAGTTACATTTAGAGGTGTGCCCAATAGCCTCCCTGGTAAATTGAATTTAGAAATGTTCCTAATAGCCTCGCTGGAAAACTGAATTTGGAAGTATCCCCAATAGCCTCGCTGGAAAATGAAGTTAATAGTGCGCCCAGTAGCCTCTCTGTGGAAAATTGAATTTAGATATGGGCCCAATATCCTCTGTGAAAGCTGCATCTAGAAGTGTGCCCATTAGCCACACTGTGAAAGCTGCATTTAGAAGTGCTACCAATAGCATCCGTGAAAGTTGATCATAGAAGTGTATCCAATAGACACCCTGGAAAGTCTCAAGTAGAAGTTTGCCCAATAACCTCTCTGAAAAATTGAACTTAGAAATGTAGCCCAGTAGACGCTCTGTGAAAATTTGCATTTAGAAGTGTACCCAATAGCCTCCGCGAGTGTTACACTTAGAAGTGTGCCTAGTAGCCTCGCTGATAAACTGAATTTAGAAACGTTCCCAATAGCCTCTGTATGGAAAATTATACTTAGAAGTTCGCCCGGTAGCCTCTCTGTGAAAGTGATTTTAGAAGTTTGCACATTGAAAGAGCATATAACCATTCTTACCACACCCCACGCTTACTCTCTCCTTTACATCACCACTCAACTAGAACACAGAGATACTATGACACCATTCGGTATAACTGTTCCCATACGAACATCCACCGCTTACTCCACATCATTCTATGTAAACACTGCTGGTCTCACACCCCCAGCCAGGCGTTCTCCTCAGGCCTAACGCAGCCACATCCGTTCCGGATAAATCCTGCCAGAACGAACACATTCTCCTGATCTCTCAACCACCACACCTACCAATAAGAATCAGCTAATACTTTGTGTACCGCACGAGCTGCACACATATCCGGTGCACACACGCACCTTTTGACTCCCCCTACTCTCTCTACTGATCTGAACTTCGGTTCCCAAGGGCGTTCAACCTACCAGCGCCTTCAGACCATACCAATGGTATATAAGGCGCTATATAAGTGCAAAATAACAATAACAATAACAACAATAACAACCACAACTGACACAACAACAGCCACAGACGTATTCGCTGCCACAACAACAGGTAGCGATGACACAGCAGTCCCAAGCACAACAAACACAACTGGGTAGGGTGACGGTCTTGGGACACAACCCTTACACAGGGAATGGCCAATCATTGTACCCCCAATAGGACAGCCCAGAGACGGCCTTGGTGTGTCCCATCCTGTCAGTAACACCTAATAGTGCGGAGGAGCCACGCATAGAGGTAACGATAGGTGACAAAAAATTATCATTCCTTGTCGACACCGGGGCAACCCGGTCTTGCATAAGGGAAGGTAAGTTTAAGATGTCAGGCGAAGCCATGAACACCCAAGGATTCTCTGGGGCTAGAGGGTTGGTTCCCTTTACTGATAACATTCCCTTATCTATCGGAGATTATGATTTGTCAGTTCCACTTTTATATTATAGTGCCTCACCAGTGAATATATTGGGGAGAGACATAATGAACAGGTTGAATATGACGATCTCCTTTACTGAGGACGGCATAATTTGCTCTACTCCAGGGATTAACATGCTCACAGCGCGACAAATTATGCAGGCATATTGCGGACAGACCGCGATTAGGGCGGAGCCAATAGATGGCGAACTATTCCAGTATGGAACTGACATGGCGATTGCATGGATGCCAGGGATAGAAGGGAAAATATGGAGGAGGCCAGCAACCTATCTATTCAGACCAGAAACACCTGCCAATGAACCAGAAGGGAAGGTGTTCTTAATGGACATTGAGAGTATTATTCCAACAGCTGACTACATTGCTGTACATGCCCAAGACAAAGAAGGAAGAGCATGGAGGGCAGTGATAGCATTAGCAGAAGGATGTAGGCTCACCCAGGTGTCAGATGAGGAGCTGTTCTCAGATGAAAAGGAAGAAGATGAAATGGTGTTTATGATGAGTGTGGGAATATGGCTAAGGGTGGCGTACAAACAAGTAGCACAGAAAATTGCAATGGCACTTGAGGCACCCGCATGCACCCCAGTCCCCTTCTTTGAAGAAGATATGTCAAAAGTACCCAAATCATTGTGGACCACCGGCCCCTATGACGGGTGTATAAAAAGTATAGGGGGAGTAAGAATAAAGTTGAAAAAAGGTGCAATACTTCCCAGAGTTAAACAGTACCCACTATCAAAAGAGGCAGATGAGGGTATCTATGAAACCATAACGGCCCTTGTAAATAACGGCATATTGGTCCCCTCGGAATCACCTTGCAACACGGCTGTGTACCCAGTGCGCAAGGCTAAAGGGGGGTCTTGGCGCTTCATACAGGACCTCAGGCCCTTGAACAACATAGTAGAAGCAGAATATCCCGTAGCAGCAAACCCGGCCACAATATTGTGTGGCATTCCAGCAGAGGTATCACGATTTACAGTGATCGACCTTAAAAACGCTTTTTTCTCAATACCATTGCACCCCGACTCACAAGATCTGACGAGCTTCACTTACAGAAACACAAAGTGGAAACACACTAGACTGCCACAAGGGTATTGCGAATCACCCTCAATTTTCAATAGAGTGATACAGATGGATTTGGGTAATATTGAAGTGGAAAGCACGGTGTTGCAGTATGTGGATGACATAATAATATGCAGCACGAACGAGAGAACATGCAGAGAGGACTCTTTAAAGATGTTGACAATATTGGCTGAAAAGGGGTACAAGGTAGACATGGAAAAGATACAGTACTGTCAAGAACAGGTACTTTACATTGGTCAACTTATATCCCAATATGGAAGAAAGATTGCACCACAAAGAGCACAAGCAATTTCAAACACTCCACTGCCACAAACTGTGAGGGAACTGCAGCAGTTTCTGGGGCTGTGCAACTATTGTAGGGCATGGGTGTTTGATTACAGCTCGTACATAGGACCCCTGCTTGAGGCGTTGAGGGAAGCTAATAAAGGGGAGAAAAAGCTGGGGTGGACAATGGAGATGAAAGAGGCTTTTGGTGAATTAAAAGATGCGATATCTACTGCTCCAGTGCTTGCATCCCCAGATTATGAGAGAAGATTTTTTATATTCTCACACTGCGACTCAGCAGTAATGAAGGCAGTGTTGGCTCAAAGAACAAGCATGGGCTACAAACCAGTAGCATTTTACAGCGGCCACTTAGATCCTGTAATGTTGGGTCACTTCCCTTGCAAACAAGGTCTAGCCGCAGCTGCTTTCGCAGTGGAAAAGGCATCAACAATAACCATGGGATGCCCAACTACCTTGTTTGTGGAACATGCACTATTTGCTATATTGAATAAACCTAAGTCCACCCTAACAACGCAGAGAGCATCTGGTTATGAGATAATTTTATCGAGAGCTGAACTATCAATAGTTAGATGTAGCACGGTCAACCCTGCAAGGTTCATAGCAGAAGTAATTGAGGAGGGAGACTATGCCCATGACTGTACGGAGGTAACTGAAATATACTCATGTAGCAGGAAGGTGGAAGAAAACGCACTGGAGGGTGGTGAGCTATTATTTATTGATGGGTCATCAACTATCGACCAAGGGGACGGTATTAGGAGAACTGGGGCAGCAGTGGTAAAAATGATGGAAGTACCGGTGTGTGTGACAATAAAATGTGTACAATTACCACAGCATTACTCCGCTCAAGCAGCCGAATTGGTTGCACTGATCTTGGCGTTAAAGGAAAGCCTTCACAAACGAGTAACCATATACTCTGACAGCGCATATGTTACATCTACTGTCCACTCAGGGCTGTCAGAATGGAGAAGGAGAGGATTTAGAAGAGCTGATGGCACCCCAGTGCAACATGCTCTGTTATTGGCTGAACTAATTGAAGTAATAAACGACCCCCAAGAATTAGCTTTAGTAAAATGCACAGCACACACCAATGGTGAAGATCACGTCTCAAAGGGGAATGCAGCAGCAGACGCACATGCGAAGTATGCTGCATACTTCGGAGAGATATGGAACCCCCCAGAGTCACAGAGAGGGAGAGGGAGGGGAATAGCTAAGGAGATGATGATAAGAGAAGGGTATTCCCACCTCCCAGCCACGCAGATTATGGAGCTACAAGCGGCCGCACCAATGGCCGAAAAAGAAATATGGGTAAAAAGAGGATGCATAATGTCACCAACTGACGCACTATGGCGCCAAGGCGGCACTGGAAAAGTTGTAATACCATTGGCACTTTTGGATACTGCCCTAAGCCAACTACATCATCCAGCCCACACAGGCAAAGAAGTAATAGCAGCACGAATTAGGGAAGACTGGTTCTGCCCCGAGCTAAATTCGCATGTGTCTAAATTTATCAGTAATTGTCTCACATGTCAACAGTTTACGGCCGGCCATACTCTAAAGGTGGTAAGAGGTACTATACCCCGGCCAGAAGGACCTTTCCGGCATCTCCATATTGATTATGTCGATATGATAAATATATGTCAAGGAAATAGGTATATGATCGTAGTAGTATGCCCATTTTCTAGGTGGATTGAAGCAGGGCCCTGTTCACACCCAGATGCATTTAGAGCAGCTAAATTCCTAGTGAGGGAGGTCTTCCCAAGATGGGGAGTGTGCGAGGTGTTAAGATCAGACAATGGCCCACATTTCGCAAACGAAATGTTCCAGCATATTACATCCTTGTTGAACATAAAGCATAAATTTGCATGTGCATACCACCCACAGGCTAACGGTGTATGTGAACGCCTGAATGGCCTATTAAAGGAGGCTATAGCAAAGATAAAGCAAGCAACTAATAAGAATTGGTTATGCTGTCTTCCATTAGCACTATTCGAACTAAGGAATAGACCAGGGTCCGACCACCACCTCACCCCACACGAGGTGGTTACCGGACGTCAGATGCGCCTTCCCCTAACGCCAACATCGAGAGCATTTACTGACAATGAAAGTACTGCCGATGTCTTTGGAGATGAAATGTACCAATATGTGTCTTCTTTGAATACTAGTGTGGTGTTTGTGTCTCAACAGCTCGAGCGCATACGGGGCGGGTCTAACAGCAGTCAACAAGAAGACGCGGATAAAGAATTGGACAAAGAAAGACTGTGTAAAGTTACTAAAGGTGACCACGTATTGCTTCGCAACTTCAATAGAAGGTGGAGCGACCCCAGGTTTACTGGCCCACATCTAGTAGAAGAGGTATCAACGAGAGCAGTAAAGCTACAGGACAAGCGCGCCTGGAATCACCTACACGATGTAAAGATCTACAGACCTCAGACCCGCCCCAGCGCCACCGACAGGTCTGTTGGAAGAACAACAACATCGCCAACGGAAGAAGAGAGTTCTATCACAGCCAACGACCCAAGTGTCCCCATACCCTGTCACTTCCCAAATTGCCCAGAGAAAATAACTGAAGAAGAAAAGGGTGATCCCCATACTGCCCACCCCATGGTCACACGCTCCAAGAGTAAAACTACTTCAGCCAATTGAACAAAAACCCCCTGCCCATTGACCCCTACCCCAACTACGAGTAATAACTGTACTAAAGGACATTATATTGCACAAATACACATGTAAACACGTGAATGATTTGTTTTTTTCTCTCGCACATGCAGGAACTGCGTATTATTGTACTGTTAAGAAAATAGATAACTAACAAATTCATTGCCCAGGAGTAGATGGTACCCCCAGACGATTACTACCCAGAAGAATTGTCACACCAATTTGTATATGAAATCAAAAGGCCAACGTATCTGAAAAAGAGAAGGGTACGTGTGTACTACACAGCATTCCTCTTGGCCATAGAACATTCAATGCCCCACCTCCACCCATACCTGCCTGTCCTAAGAGATAGGTCGCTTAGATTGGCGTGGGAACAACTCTTCGCCTGGGCACTGAATGACTATCTGATAGGGAGAGCTTAATTAACAACAACTAATATTTAATAATAAGCACATTGAGAATTTTCAGGCGGGCAACTTTAACGTCGCAAGAATACGCTGCCGGACCGCAGCAAAGGTAAGAGCAAAATGCCGGTGAAATTAGCATATGTAATAAAAATAATAGGGATTTTGATGATCACCAGGTTCTTGGCTGCCTCTGTATGGCAGTACAGCTGTGCTATCAATATTATTGCTGTACCCAAACCTAATACACCCCCATCCCGAGCTGCAACAGGTGTCAAGTCAGGTGATATTAGTAAAACTATACACAAACAAAACAGAGTTAAACGCAGCACATACTCAGATAATAAAGGTATTGATAATTATATTCAAGATTCAGCACATGTCTCAAACAACATATGGTATCAACACATGACCCGCATTGGTAAGCAGACAACAGAAGACAGCTGCTACGTTTGCTCATTAATACCATACGCCATGAGCGCGTCCCGAACATTTGTGGCTACGGAAATAGATGAAAAGACAGCACGATGCATTATATACTTGGCACTGTTCCAAACGAAAGGAAGATTTCAAGGGACAGTGGTGCACATGGCGTGGAAAACACGAGATTCATACCCATACGAAAACAACTTCCTCAAGACCTATTTGAGTTATCACAAGAGCAGTTTACATGCTGAAGCATTCAGATACATAACAAGTGGTCCTGCAAAAGGGGAAACAAAGAAAGTAACATTGCAGTATTTGCCATGTGATTGGTATGCAACTGAAGTTCCTGGTAAACTAGGATGCTGGGAGAGGCCACTGGTGACGATAACAGGGAAGGTGTACTTGGATAACAATTGGGAGATAGGAGTGATTGGAAGCAACATGGTGACAAAGGAAACTATCTCAACTATCGAGGCACACAACCACAGGTGTTGGACAACTTGGATCAAGTACGTACCAATGCTCACATGGGTAGAGACAGATGAAGACCCAATAACAATTCTGCCGCTGACTGCGCCTAAGGTATGCTACCAACATAAAGGGGAAGTGGACGTAGGATACAACACCATCCCCAGCATGGTAGCACTCCAGAACAGATATGTATTGGATCTCCTGACAGCCATGGAAGGAGGAGTATGCGCAAAGATTGGACAATCATGCTGCACGTTCATTCCTGCCAACGATGCTGACAACGGCACACTGACTGAAGCAGTTTCACAATTGGCCCAGATGCACTCCAAAATGACGGATGAAAGCAACGGCGTAAAAAAGGATGAGAGCTGGTTTTCGTTATTATGGTCATGGATGCCATCTTGGCTGTCAGATGGACTGAAAATAATAGTTGGTTGTACTATTTTGGCTGGAGCTATACTGATCATAATAAGATTTTGGAAGGCCCGGAAGGTACGCACCTCTGACGAATTGCTTGAAATGGTTGGTATGCACCCCTTGATGCCAGTAGATGACGGCCAACACACAGGCATAATAATACAAGAAAGGGAGAAGCTGCGAAACCAGATCATCACCAACCATCTGGACCCACCTTCAGTGAAGATTGAAAACCCAAGGAACCCCAGGAGTTACATAGGGAAATGGGTATACTGCACTCCTGGAGGAACCTGTGAATATATGTACTGGTCGTTTGAAGATCATGTTAACAACTATGGACATCTAGGAGGGATAACTAAAATATGGAGAGTGAGAGGAGATAACGAAAAGGATATGTTGGTGGTCGACAAGTCGACCAGAGGGGGGACTGAAGTGGGAGAATGGAAAAAGAGACTCCCGTCCCTGTCCTCTCGCGCCTGGCCTAAAGGATCACGGCCCAGACACCCGCCACGAGAAGAGTTTGCCCATCTACCAGACGACCAAATACCCTGGTACAGGAACATACGGATGTGTCCATCTGCCTGCCCGACAGCACGACCTGCCCATGCTGACACCTGCGGCACGGATCAACTAGATTAAAGCCAACACATCGTTAGAGATGCCATGACGACCTAGTCAACGATCAGCGCACCTGTGCAAATATACACGCTGGACACTCCCGCACCAATCTACACGAAGAATATACTCAGTGCTATGACGTAGGCGACAGACATACTCACGGACGTGCATCTTTATTATTTTTCATATAGGCTTTTTAAATGCAGAAACGCAAGACGCACCACGAACTCACCTAAAGAGCTTGCTACGCTTTTCAATAATGAGAAATATAACGAAGACATGATCCTGGTCATAAGACAATATGTTACTATAACCTAAAGCGTCGTGCACCAAATGGTTCTACCTATACACCAGGCCTTAGTAGGCCGCAAGCAAGAGCTTCCATGAACGTGAAAAGAACAAGAGTCGAGTTGCTGATCCTGCGGAAGGAGCCCGACGAGAGCAGACAGCCAAGGTCGTAATGTTGCAAACCCACATTCCGAAAGCAGACCATCAAAGGCACGATGTTGCCACCCCGCATGCCGCACACCAACGTTAAGGTCACACCTGCAAAATTAAACTAAGCGCACAATGGAAAAACAATATTAATGGTGAAAAGTCTGCCTCAAACACGGTCCCACCTCACGTGACCAAGCCGAACCTGACAGGATGCCAAGCCCAGAAGAAAGAAGGCGTCTGGATCCCTCAGTACGAGACACAGGCAGATACACTTGAAAGGCTCAATGGGCATCTGCGACAGTGGGAGTAGTCGGCCTTCCAGCTCATGAATAAGTCTTCACATTGTCTACACGTACTCATAGTGAAACATTGTTGCAAATAACAGGTGCACCGCGAGCTGGGAACAGCGATGGTCCCAGACTGGGAGGCTCGCGAACGCACCAATCAGAACATGGGGCTCTTATCACTGACGCCATTAGCTTGACCAATCATTAGTAGTCTTCATGTAACAATTCTCATGTATCTAATTGTAGGGACAACCCAGATATATCACCTGACCCACTTTACCCACTAATATTATTCTCTATACGTATGCTATACTAACCCTACCACTCGAGCAACCAATCCAGAGTGGAAATAGGTTTTTTGCTAAACTTTTTAAGATGACGCAAGTAGCGCGTCATACTAAAGTAAAAAGGGCCTGCGAGCCCACGATTGTGTGTGTGTCAGGACAGACGCGTACGCTCCTTGACCCATCCCTGCCGTTTGTGTTTAATAAACAGTAGAAGTCACCTTGCTTCTTGTGTGTGTTGCATACTCTATCTCGTTTGGGATACACGGGAGGAGTTGGGGCCTCCCTGCCCAGAGGTCTGCAGACGGCCCGGCCGACCCCGGCAGAATTTCCCCTCGACAAAGGGGTGGGACAAACCCAGAGTCACATAATACCCAAGTTCTACTGGCCAGGAGTTTTTGCTGATGTTAATCATTTTGTTCTGACCTGTGATATCTGTCAGAAGTCCGCTGCCACTCTGGTCCCGACAGCCCCATTACAACCATTACCCATTACAGATGTTCCATTCTCAAGAATAGCAATGGATATAGTGGGCCCCCTAGAAACCTCTAAATTCGGGAACCACTTTATCTTAGTGAATATGAATTATGCCACTCAATATCCAGAAGCATTTTCCTTGCACCATAAAACTACCCAGCAGATATTAAAACATCTGTTATCCTTCTTATCCAGGTTGAGATTTCTGAAGGAGATCCTTATGGGTCAAGGAACTACTTTCATGTCACACTTAATGCAAGAGGTTAAACAGTTGCTTAATATAGAAACTCTACGAACGTTGGTCTACTATCCCCAAACAGATGGTTTAGTAGAGCATTTTAATCAGACGTTAAAAGGATCCTCCAGAACTTGGTGGAAACAGATGGGAAAAAATGTGATATCAATGATAGCCTGGACCCGGCTCGCAGTACGGAAGACCCCAAAAGCATCCCTGGGATACTCCCTGTTTGAGTTACTCTATAAGAGGGAACCCCAGGATGTGTTAGACAAACTGAAGGAAACCTGGGAAGAGAGATAAGAGGCAATTTTACCCATTTCCCAAACCGCACAGAAATTGAAAACATGCATGGCAGCAGTAAGAGACATTGTAAAAAAACATCTGGGACAAGCCCAAGAACAACAACAAGTAGTTTATAATAAACATGCTATACCACAATCCTTCTCAGTAGGACAGCCAGTCTTAATTCTCCTTCTATCATCAGAGAATAAGATAGTTTTCAAGTGGCATGGGCCATATGAAGTTCAAGAGAAGAAAGGCCCTTGAATTACCTGATAGACATCAGAATACATAAGTCTACTGTGTTAACCTGCTCAAGTAGTGGAAAATAGACCGTAGCACAGACACTACAGTTACTATGCCTGCCACCTTACTGATGTAGATATTGGAACCCCTTTGGGCTCCCCAATCTGTCACTTACCCAAAAAAAAGATATTATCGACTTGCTGTCTCAGTTTCCTGAGGTATTCTCAGAACAACCTGGTAGAGTTGCTAATTTCTTCCATCACATCAGAACACCTGCCAGTAAAACCATTAATCTAAAGCCCTACAGGATACCAGAAGCCAGGAAGGAAATCATAGAGAAAGAGATAGAGGAAATGCTCAACGCTGATATCATCAAACCCAGAGTCCCTATTGTCTTAGTGGCCAAGCCAGATCCTTCCTGGCGTTTTAGTGTAGATTTCAGAAAACTGAATTCGATTTGTAATTTTGACACAGATTAATGACCTAATTGAAAAACTAGTGTGACGAATACCACGGTACTGTCACTATTTCCATGGGGAAGCCCCTTCCCATGAGGCCAGGGTGGTGGGCAGCTACCCGATAGTCCCCCTGGTGGTGGTACTCAGCGGTTGGATCTCATGGGGAGGGAAACCCTCCATGGCACCAGTGAAGATTTCTGTGGGAGAATGGGGTAGCCAGCCCCTCCATTGTTGTCCCCCTTGTCCATACACCACACTCAGTCCCCTCTGGTCCCCCATACCTCTATGTGTTTCAGTAGAGTCAGTGGTTTCATTAAACATACTGGGATGAGGAAGAGTGAGGTCTACCTAGGTAAAATACAAGTGAGCCCTGATACGAGGAAGCTGGAACAAGGAAGCAAAATCCCACAGCAGAACCAACACACGCGATACAGCTTGCAAGAGGCAGCCTCAATCATAAAAAGGAAAGAAGGACTTGATGGAGCATCAAGTAGCCCTGGAGGAGCGAGGAACAAGATTCTGGTTCCATGGTGAGGGACCAGATGGCTGAAAGCCCAGACGCTGTCAAGGAGAGAAGCGACTCTGCAAGAGGACCCAGCAACAGAGACATGGCCTGTGGCAGAGAGAAGCGATGCCCGACATGCCAAAGTGAAACGATAACGAGAACACGCACAGCCAAGGACGTGAGGGACTAATGCTGCAGAGCCCCTGAAGACAGAAAGCTGAGTGCAGCAGCGACACAGAAGCCCCACTCTGCATCCAGGAGAGACCGCAGAGCGCACCAAGACTTCCCGAAGGTAGGGAAAGGGTTGGACCGGCTAATGGGGCACGAATGGGAGCTAAATGAATTAAAGAGGTACACATATGCATCCCAACAAGCCAAACTGGATAACAGATCAATTGGACAATTTGATACAAACTTTGTGACTCACATAAATGCATCCAGAGATACAAAAGGGGATAGCAGAGGAATTATACAATTTGATATGAACTTTGTGAACCACATGATATAAACTTTGTGAAAAAGCCTATGCCGATCAGTACCTGGGAGGACAGTACACCAGGTCTGTTCAAGCGGGTATCAAGTGAAACCGTGAGAGGGGTCCCACATAAACAGAAGATCAGGGCCTGGGACCCATATGAAAGCAGGGAAGCCCTGCCAGTATACACAGTCCCGAGAGATCTGGGGTCAGGGTCGAGAAGGTTCAGAGGTGACATAGACCAAAACAAGGGGTCAGGGACCCTTTGCAAAAGAGAAAAATATATTTTGGAACTCTAAAATATGTAATCAAGTCTGGCAGGATAGTTAACCAGACTTGATAACTCATTGGTGATCTAGAGAGACTTGGAAATTGTGTTCTGTCAAAAGGAAGGGCATAGTCATATGTGGCAACATAGTTAACCAGACTTGACTCCACATTTGTGACCTGGAGACACTTAGAAAGTGTGTTTTGAAAAAGGAATGACACAGTCAAGTTTGGCAGGATAGTGAACCAGACTTTATACTTACTACATTTGTGACCTGGAGATACTTGGCGATTGTCTTTTGTGAATAGAGAGGCCACAGTCAATCATGGCAAGATAATGCACCAGACTTGGTACTACATTGGTGACCTGGAGATATTTTCAATATTGTTTTTTTTTTGTAAAGAGTAAAGTCTACGGTAAGGTCTGGCAGGCTAATGTATCAAACCTGATAGAACATTTGTGAACTGAAGCGTGGACAGAAGAAGTGGTTCCCTCCAGATGCCTGGGAACTCTGTTGTGTATATGTTGGAATGAACATTCAAGAAGTGAGCTTTGAAGTGAAACATTCTTTTACAAGATTGAGCCTCTGAGTATATACCCAGATTGAGAGGGGCCTCCTTCTGGATTAAGAAGTCACCTTTTCTTAAGGTTAGAGTATAAGGTACGGAAATAGGTTTGGACACAGGACGGCGGACATTTTACTTTACGGACATCCTGACAAAGTCCTTAGTATTTTCGTTGAGGTAGGGCAACCCCTCATAGTAATAGGGCAAGCTGGCGTTTCTTTTTCTTTCACTTTCATAAATAAAAGTCTTTGCCAACAAGCATGCCACCACTGTATCAGACTGGTACTTCTGCACCCTTACACTAGGTATGGCTAAATATATATCGACAGCAAATTTGACAAAGGGTTACTGGCAAGTACAGCTACACCCTGATGACAATGAAAAGACAGCTATTTCAACTCCACAAGGATTATTCCAATTTAAGGAATTACCCTTTGACCTACATGGAGCTCTGGCCACTTTCAGAGGTTGATGGACAGAGTATTAAAACCACACTCAGCTTTCTGTGGGGCCTATCTAGATAATTATAATTATATTTGTTCTTTAATAATGCGCTTAATACCAGAGATTGGTTTCTAAGCGCGGGATCAGGATGCAAACCTGTGTTGCACTGCGTTGTCTTGCTTCCAAGACAAAAATGTTGCCCATGAGCTATCCCCACTCACAACACATAGTTGTTCACAGTGACAGATGGCCTTAACACATGCATCATCTATACTTAGCCACCCAAGCTCTCCGAACAGCTGGCTTAAAAGTCAACCCTCAAAAATGTCATCTGGCCCAATGTGCTATAAAGTATCTCATATTTGTCAATGAAAATGGTCTAATTCAACCTCAGACTGAGAAAGTGAAAGCGGTCCAACAAACTCTCACAGCAAAGACCAAGCAAGAACTCTGTGACTTCCTAGGATTAACCGATAATTATAGGAGGTTAATTCTGCAATATTCCACCTTAGCCGCTAACCTAACAGATAAACTGAAAAATTCCCAACCACAGAAATTGCATCAGGGATAAGAAAGATCAAGCACACTTTGATGGTTTTAAGAGCATACTTTGTCATGTACCTGTCCTTAAGATGTCCGGACTTCAATAAATAATTCATCTTACAAACAGATGCATCGAAGGTGGGCCTGAGAGCAGTACTATCTCAAGAGTATGATGGAATCAAACACCCACTGTAATATACCAGCAGAAAGCTTTCCCCCCAGGAGCAACCAAGAGCAGTCTTATGCTACAGTGGAATTAGAAGCCTTTGACAATTAAATGGGCTATCATGAATTTGAGGTATTATTTGACCAAAAGAAAATTCAGGTTGATTAGAGGCCACTCACCATTGACCTAGATAACAGTGAGAAAGGACCCTAACGCAAGGGTCATGCAGCGGTTTTTGGATTTACAACCTTTTCGTTGCACCTTCGAACAACGAAAGGGCAAAGAACAGGGAAATGTCGACTTTCTAAGCTGGTTTCCTGTCAATGGAGATGGGGAAGTGTGAAGGGTCAGAAATGTGAGGTGGACAACTTTGTGAAGGTTTTTCAAATGATGCCATTTTATTAACTCAAAAGGCTGGCTACACGCCTCACTATCCCTACCCTGACGAGAATGCCCCTGCCTAAAATAAACTAAACGAAACACTCTAACAACTTTACCTGCACCTTTCTGCCAGCTTTCAGCCCAACAATTACCCAGATGCCTTGGTTCTACCCTCTTAACCAAAGGTAACAGTTGTATACTTGTTGGTGTATGGCAATGAACTGGAAATACCTTCACAGTATTGTTGGATTGTTTTAAACTCTGAGAAAGGTTCAGCTTCACAATTAAAATGGGGTATCTCTTGGTTTTAGGCAATACGTGTTCTCTTCTTCATCCTTTTATACTCTTGTGAATGAAAGGTATGTCATTTATATATAAAGTATAAAGTTCAGTCTTTCCTAAGAAACCACAATTAGGCGCACACAACCACTCTTTGATGTAGTTTCTCACGATAAAGATTGTAACTTTGAAATTGTCACCGGTAAGTGTTTTGCAATGGTCTGCACAGCGTCCCCATTTCTTAACTAGGGACACAAGACCACTCCTTCAACATTAATAGTCTTTCGTTAAAGGAACAATGGGCTGCAACAGCGTTATCCTCCTACGCAAGCATGAAGCCTTTTCCTCAATACGTGTGTGTTACATTTCCTTTGTTTAAAGAATCTTTAATACAGCAGTCCAATTCTACCTGCTGAAAATCTTACGTGAGTGGCAAAGGAGCTGGTCACTGTTACCGGCAAGGCTCATCCAATGCTTTAGAACACGGTGCTTCACTCACCGGCTTCTGAAGCGTTTTCACTGCGGGTCGCATTGCTTTCCCAACTTCTACTACAACTTTTACTGCTTCTGGCTCGCTGGGGACCCACACCCCTCTCCTAAATAGGTGACTCTGATCCGGCTACACGTCTTGGGAGTTTCCTATACTTCTGAGACCCTTGACTTGGCAATTACTTCTTGCCTCAGTGTTCGACACGCCAACAGCTCGACAACCACAGCAATCAGGCTCACATGGGAAAAAAAATTCTCCAGCATGTCTTCTGCTGCACAGCCTCTGAACTTCAGAGTTTGGTAGAACAGGACTCTCTCAGAACAGGCAGGTGAAATCGTCTGTCTCCTCGGTCTGGTGTCCCTCTTGTTCTCCTACTTCTGCTTGGTTTGCCAGCCTTGTGTCTAACTTCTGCTTCCACTGGCAAATCCGGCACTCCAGCCAATGTTCTAGCTCCTTCCACTGCTTCCAACTTTCTCTCCCTGAGGGGTCTTTTATGCCTTCCACATCCAGCAATAATTTTCAGGTGTGGGCTATTAGCCTCAATCGCGTGACTATTGCAATGGCTACTAGGCTTAATTGCCTGACTTTGACAACTCTGTGCCTCCTCAGCGCTCTTCTTTGTCTTAGTCCCTCTAGGATTCAGGGACTTGCAGCTTCTTTCAACAAAGTTAGATTTTTCAACTTCTGCAATTTGGCAAACAGCCATCAATAGTGTGAGATTATGGGGAAAGTTAAAGAGGGGGTTATCCCAGTCTTCCTGGTCTGTTCCCCCCCATGTGATCCTCTCACAGTACACCACCCCCATGGTCGGGATCAGGTTTCTGGACCAGGTTTCTGGGGAGAATCATCTCTGATTCTTCACATACACTTGTCCTAATACTGCTGGTTTTCTCAGCCTCTAAGGGAAATCTGGAAAGAAAATCAACATTCCCTGGTACTTTACCTTTCCGATGTTCCACTGAGAAGCAATAAGGCTGTACATCTAAAAACAAACTCATTTTTAACACAGATTCAGTGATCATTTTCAGGTGGAAGCTATTAGCCTCAACTGCCTGACTATTGCAACGGCTACTAGGCTTAATTGTCTGACTTCGACAACTGCATGCCTCCTCAGCCTTCATCCTCATCTTAGTCCCTCTAGGGTTCTGAGACTTGTAGTTTCTTTCATCCAAGTCAGGTTTTTCAACTTCTGCTATTTGGAAAACAGCCATCAATAGTGTGGCATTATGGAGAAATTTAAAGAGGTGTCTCGGCTCTCATCTAACATTTCCTTCTGCAGCCACATGGAGGTGTCAAAACTACTTCACCTTCTTCTACTGCTCTTCCTAATGGCCTGCACCTTAGGTGGCCTTTTATGCGAAGAGCCAAGTATTTAGGGATTTCCTGAAGGGCCAATAGGATTCCTCTGCCCTTAGCCATCCAGGCTTGGATGATTGAGTATATATAGTTGATCACGGTAGAGTCGGTGTCGTAGCAGCCAGTCAGTGGGAGGAGAAATTGGGTGTCATCAGTGTAGTTTGTGTATGTTATGCTCAGGGAATCCAGAAGGTTGAATAAGGGTTTTATGAAAATGTTTTAAAGGGAGGGGGATACACAGGATCCTTGAGGCACTCTGCAGGGGAACGGGGGGTATATAATGTCTCAGAGAAGACTCTCATGTATCTGTCCTCTAAGAAGGAGGCTACCCAGGTTGAGGCTTCATGGGAAAAATGTTCAGACTTAGTAAGATGGTTAAAGGGTCGTGTGCAGATCGAAGGTGGTGGAGAGATCTAGGTGTAGAAGGAGGGCTGGTTTGCCTTCATCTTTGAAGGCGTAAAACTGAATTTGTAGGTCTTATAAAGCTGATTTAGTTCCATGCCCTGGCCAGAAACCTGATTGGCGTAAGCCTAGGATATGGTTAGTTTCTAAGAATGATTGCATTTGGTCATAGGCTGCTCTGTCAAGGATTTTAAATAGGAATGGTACTGTGGTGATGGGGCGGTAACTATTGGGGACTGAGGGATCCAGTGTCGGCTTCTTCAACAGAGGAAGCATCCAGGATTCTTGAGCACAATCTTAAGATAGGTATTAATGAAAAAGTACAGTAATAGTCATGCTATATGCTGTATTCATATGCTATAAAATGCAGTGGTTACAGCATCTAAAATTGCCATTCCAAGATGGACACCAATGTACTGCGAGTTATCCTGATTTTGGTAGAACAGCATGATAGACAACAAGAAAGGAAAAGTGTTTGAGCAATATTCAGCACATTGTATAAGGTAGTAAGACACATCACCTGTCAAGCAACCCCATAAAGGTCAGTGGCAGGTACTGTAGTAATTCACTTGTGTTCTTTAGGGCTACCATCTATCCATACAGCTCTTTCATTTCATGGGCACACTTGCACTGTCCCTAAAATGCAAGGCAAACATGTGGAGCTCTTTTATACGCAAAGTGATCTTATAATCCCATTTGAACCATCACAGTATCTCAAGGTTCTGTACCTGACCTCTTTTCATATCTTCACTTTGACCTCTTTAATTGTCCTCCTCTTTCTCAAGCACAGATTCCATCTAAAACCTCTCCGTGTCAACTGTTTACGCCTGACTCTACCCTGGGAATCCATATTTATTCTCACAACTCCTGCTTCTTGGGACCAGCAAAATGGAGACTAAGTTCTCTCTTTATGGTTCTAAAGTTAACCTGACAGTTTTATTTTTCATTTAAACGTAAACAATACGGAATGTCTTCAAACCTTTCCAGCTGTACCACAAAAATCTTCCTCATTCTGTCACTGTAGTCAATATCATAACCAGGCTCCATAGCTCATGATGAATTGGTGTCACCACTAACTACTGAAATGTGTTTTTCTTAACCTCAGTACACCTCAGTACTTTTTTGGTCTATGCTTTCATCCTCTCAGCTCCCAACCATTCCAAACTAACTTGTTTGGCTACATACCAGTCATATTAGAGGTTGTACAATCAGCAGAAAATGTTGTCAGAATGGGTTTTCCTGGAAATATTCAGCCTCCACATATTCCTATAAGTACGGTATCACACATATCGATTCACTGCAGATGTAGGGTGTGTTGGCATATGCATCAACATGGGATTTCCACAGGAATGTGAATTGCGGTCCACAGTTGTAATGCCATCTTCCTGTGGAAAACATTTACCCATGCAGAAATGCAGAAACCGCTCTTCCTGTTTGAGCCTCAGTTGATTTAGTTCCCCAAATTCTGAATCAATAAACTGTTGGCGGATTCAGTCGACTTGAGCTTACACAAAATTCATTCAGGGTTCTGTCAAAGGGTTAAACCGTTATGAAAATGGCGGCATACACAGTTTGAATGGCTTATCCCTCTGGTAGGTGAGGTAATGACACAATATTTCTAGAGCTGTTGAAGGGAAGTAGAACATTACATAGGATTTAGTTTAGGGTGATGTAGAAAATTAAAATAGGCTTCAGTTAAGGGAGAACTTAAACATTGCATCCCAGAGGTTCTTGAAGGCAGAGAGTTAAAATGCAGTGGCTGTAATATGTGTGCCAACATTTTGTAACAGACTAGTTGCACGGATTTGTGATGTGACATACTAGTAGTTGTGAAGAAAACATGTTTTTGACAGAGAAGGAAACTTCGAACTACTCTGATACTGTAGGACCGTGGATATCCTGCTGAATGTTTCTGAGAGGCGGACCAGTTTTGATTGCCCCACTGATTTTACGCACACGTTCAAGCACAATTTTTGGGCTGTCAGCGGATCCTGGGAGGTCTCTCATGTCATCCAAATATTGAATGTGTTATTTGGCTTAACCCGGCAGTTCTGCCAGGGAAAAGTTCACCTGTCTTTACGGCTAAACAACCGCACTTTTGCAAACTATAGGCAAACACCACAATATTATTTCTACACCCCCTAAAACCAGTTGAAAATCAGCTTCCTGACCACTATAAATGTTCAAAATGCCCTCTATTCCATGAGAGATGGTCATATAGGTGCACACAGGCAAACACTAATATTTAACACAAGAACACTGCTGGATGTGGAGCATCGACAAGCCCAAAGACAGGCTCTACAGTCGTGGATGGCACCAAGTGTCTTCAGGTCCAGGCTTTCACCCAAAGAGGTCATACATGAAAAATAAATGCTGAACACATCGAAACATCATGTGATGAGGATCCAGGTCATTTTGGGTGACATCCAGAAAAAGCTTCCGCCCAACACTTCCCTCTCTACTGTTATCCCTAGTCTCACAAATCATTAGTGTTGTTCCATATTAGTGAAACTAGGTCATTCTAGAGCACTGCCAACCTGGGCTTGGTTTCACATAGCCAGCATGTAGTACTTGACATCAACATTTTTAAACTCGGCCAATGCACAATGTGTCCTTTGCCGCTATACGGTCGGCTGCATCTCTCACAGTGTAATCACTTTGTTTGTCACCTGCCATAACGCTATTCCAAAAACAAGGAAAATCAACTTGGTTTCAGCCAATGTTAAGTACAGCATAAGGCAACATATTTACTATACCCATTCCTTAATCGCCTGCCTATATTTGTATTTATAACTATTTTAATAAAGTTTTAATGAGATGTTGGCAGCTCTTGATTTTTTTTGTATTTGCTACTTTATGGAAACAATATATTGAAAAGTGCTATGGTGCACATCTTGTTAGTTGAAGTGTGACTGCAGTCTGCAGTCAGAGGATACTGTTCTTTACATGTGTGAATGAAGAAAGGAACACATTAATTTCAGTCAGAAATGGAGGAGCCAATGTTTCTTTTCTGCGCATTTCGTATTACTAATCATGACATTCATGTGAAGGAAAAAATTAAAATTCTTGTAGTCACCTTCGACCAATCCTTGAATATGTCAGCCCATGTTAATAATCTGGTAGCATCATCCGCATGCTATATTAGGCTTTTAGTACACATCACCATTTCTGTCACAAACCGGGTGCAAAACCATTGCCAGGGCCATTGTATCTGAAAAACTGGTTTACTGTGGATCACTCCTCATTGGCATCAATAAAGCTGAACTGAAAAAACTTCAAGTAGTTCACAACAGTGCTATAAGATCCATTATGGGTCTACATAAATATGCTCATGTATCAGATATAAGAAGGAAGCTGCACTGGATACCAATTGAAGAAAGGGTTGAGTTTAGACTTCTCACCATTACGTACAAGGCTTTAGCCGGTGGTACACCACCTTACATTGTTGATAGACTAAAACTCAAGCAGGCGTTGCGCTCACTTCGCTCTAACGGAGCTAGGAACCTACAGGTACCAAAAACCTCTCTGGAACTAGTAAGAAAGGGTGCGTTCTGGTCAAGTGCCCCCATTAAATGGAACGCACGTCAACCCTCTATAAGAAATTGCGGATCGATCAAGGAATTTAAAAACAAACTTAAGACAATCTCTTTAGATAACCTAGGTTTCACCCCCTCTTCTCTCTTGGAAGTGTTCGCCCACGATCTGTGCATGTATGCCCATGGGCCACTTGGTTGCGCATAATAAATAATAAAAAATAATAATAATAATAATAATAACAGAGCCATGATTAACCCCCATGACCATTGTCAATGCACCGCTGCCTTTCTGAGGCAAGGATTTACAACTAGGGCCGCCCAATTTATGGACGATGATCCCCCATGATGTATAGTTATTGAAGGAAGTGACCCCAATAAAAATAAAGATCAAGCAAGGAGCCGTGTTGCCCAGAGTGAGGCAGTACCCCTTGTCTAGAGAAGTGGAGGAAGGCATCAAAGACACTATATATGCACTATTGCAACAGGGCATTACTGTACCCTCAAATTCCCCATTTAACACTGCAATTTATCCAATTAAGAAAACAAAAGGGGGGGTTGTGGAGGATGGTGCAGGACCTCCACCCACTTAATGATATCATCCAAAAAGAGTTCCCGCTTGTCCCGAATCTGGCATCCATTTTATGTAGTATTCCAAAACAGGCCACCCATTTCACTGTGGTGGATTTGAAAAATGCCTTTTTCTCAGTGCCCCTCGACCCAGAATCTCAATACTTGACAGCATTTACCCCGGAAGGGAAAATATATGAACATTGCCGATTGCCCCAGGGTTACTGTGAAAGTCCAAGTATTTTCAACAGAATACTGTGCGAAGACCTCTGCAATATTTCTGTCCAAAGCACCATCATTCAATACATTGATGATCTCCTAGTATGTTGTAAAGGAGAGGAAATATGCAGGAAAGACTCAGTAACCTTGTTAACACTATTGGCACACAAAGGGTACAAGGTGGATAAGAACAAACGCCAATACTGTCTGGCTGAAGTAGTATACTTAGGTCAATTAATATCCAAGGACGGTAAAAGAATAATTCCTGACAGAGCAGCAACAGTACGAGCCACAGCCAGACCTCACGCAGTAAAGGACATGCAAAAGTTCCTTGGTATATGTAATTGCTGCAGGGCATGGATCTTAGATTATGCCATGTAAACATGGCCCCTATGGCAAGCTTTAAAAGAAGCACAGAAAAAAACACGGCTATAACATGGGCCCCTGAAATGTATACCGCGTTCATCAATCTTAAAAGAACTGATATGTACAGCACCCGTCCTCACCACATCCGATTATGGACGAGAAGTTTTCTTGTTCTCACATTCAAACGGAACACTGATGAATGCAGTACTGACTCAAAAAACTTCATTATGTCATAAACCACTATCTTACTACAGCGGTACACTTGATTCCGTGATGCAAGGACACTTTGCGTGCAAACAGGCTCTTGCTGCAGCAGCCTTCACAATTGAAAATAGATCCACAATTGTGATAGGATGCTCTGTAATGTTTTTTGTCGAGCATTCTCTGTTTGCCATACTTGAACGATCAAAATCCACACTCACTACACAGAGGGCAACTGCTTATGAGATAATCATTTCAAGCCCCAACGTTCATGTGATACGTTGCAAGACAGTAACTCCAGCTACATTCATTACAAAGCCATGCACATTGGAAGATATACAGACAATTGACTGTGCCACCTATGAGGGAGAAGGAGACGACCTTCCCAAAGCAAGTGAGATTCCGTTGAGTGAAGGTTAGGTATATTGTGTGTATGGATCAGCATCTCTTTGTACAGAGACTGGTGAAAAGCATGTTGGGGCGGCAGTAGTGAGATTGGAGTTAGGGGAATATGAGGTGTTGATACAAAAGAGGTTGTCAATGCACTATTCAGCTCAAACAGCAGAATTAGTAGTGTTAAAAGAGGCACTCCATGCAGTGAAAGGGTGCGCAGTGACAATATACACATATTCAGCATATGTAACAACCACAGTACATGCTGGACTCTCTAGGTGGAGGAGAAGAGGGTTCAGGAGAGCAGATGGGTCAAACAGTGCAACATGCAGGGCTATTGGATGAATTAATAGATGCACTTGCAGAACCATCAATAGAACCCCTGGTCAAATGCCAAGCCCACACCAATAACAAAGACGAAATATCACTAGGAAACGCAGCGGCGGAAGCCACTGCCAAACAAGCAGCATACTTCCAGAAAGACTTAGCAACAGAATGCGTGATGAAAGAACTGGCAGAAGAGCCCAAAGATAGCGGTTATAATTCCCTCTCCAGAGTACAAATAATAGAGCTACAGAAAAAGACACCTACAGAGACAGGATACAACAGGAAAGGTGGTAATTCCTGTGGAACTATTGCAAATAGCATTCACACAATTACACTTTCCAGCACACACATCAAAACAGCACATTGCAGCAGACATCCAGAAGGATTGGTTCATCCCAAACCTCCAGGAATACATTAGCAAATTGACGATTGCATATATAACCTGTCAGACATTCAATTTTGGAATGACTCTCACAACATTGCGGGGAACATATGCCCGGCCGCATCGGACCCTTCCGTGAACTGCATAATGATTATGCCAGCATGGGAGAAAGGTGCAATCGGGCATGGTATTTGTTTGTGGTGGCTTGCCCCTTTTCACGCTGGATGGAAGCTGGACCTTGTGCACACCAAGACACAAAATGTGCTGCTAAATTTTTAGTAAGAGATGTATTCCCACGTTGGGGCATATGCGATGTGATACGCTCCGACAGTGGGACTCACTTCATAAATGATCTTTTCAAAGAAGTGACAACATTGTTAGGGATAAAGCATAACATGTGTTCAATTCATCACCTGCAAGCAAATGGGATGGTGGAAAAAATCAATGGCCTTCTTAAAAGCAGATTGTCAAAACCCCAACGTTGGAGAGGGCAGGAGTCCCACTCTCCCCCTGTACCCTAGACGCCATCCCCATGCTCCAGAACCAACAAGGTCCTCTGCAAGCCCGCATTATGAAAAAGCGCAGGAGCCCCACTCATCAGAGTGCTACGGTCAATGCACATACAATGCAGGAGCAGTGCTAAGGCTCGAGCAGGAGTCCCTCTCACCCCTCCTCACACCCATGCTGCACCCACGAGGCAGCATCAGCCGCTCGTGACCCTTCTCCATCTTACCATTGCCCACTGCTTCTTCTTCGGTCCCACGAAGCCCTGATCTAAGTGAGCACACACCAGTGGAGCATCCGTCGTGCTGAAAGTACCTAACTGTCTGATTTACCATTGCCTGATCCAAAACTACCTATGCTACGATACAATCACTGAGTATTGCCTGTATCCAAAATGGCCGCTCAGCAGACAAACATGGCTGCCACGTAGCGTTGCTATAACAATGCGCATCCTTTTCCATAGCACTGGCTCACCGGCAAGCGGAAGCCAGCTTTGTCCCTTTCCAGCGAAGGCCCTCTGGACAAGGCCATGTTCTGCACCTGTTACGCGCTGAGACACGCACCGCTGCCCACACTCCTAGTTTTCGATGGTTGAGAGGTATGTGTACTGCCCAAAGATCAAATCTCACAAGTCCTACCACAGCCTACCGCCCACACCGAAATACGGATGTGGCAACCACCCCCTAAGACTACAGGTCGACCCCTGCCACCACCATTGTTTGTTGCACTGTACAGCCCTATTGATTGCTGGCCCCTGTCACCCCCATTGATTGCTGCACTGTATTGCCTATTGATTGCTGGCCCCTGCTGCCCCATTGATTGTTGCACTGTACTGCCTATTGATTGCTGGCCCCTGCCGCCCCGATTGATTGTTGCACTGTACTGCCTATTGGTTGCTGGCCCCTGCCACCCCCATTGTTTGTTGCACTGTACTGCCTAATGATTGCTGACCCCTGCCGCCGCCTTGATTGTTGCACTGTACTTCCTATTGATTGCTGGCCCCTGCCGCCCCCATTGATTGTTGCATTGTACTGCATATTGATTGCCAACTCCGTGCCACCTATGCACACCACGCAGCCCACAAACAAGATCCTATATAATGTTCTTACTGCAACCACAGTTTTTGCCCTCACACTCACTGTCGCTAAATACCCAACCTCACGGCTCTATACCACCTCTACTCCGCCACTACACCACACTTCACACCTACTACTCCATCCAAGAGCCCCACCACTCTTACACCACTAGCGCACCTCTCATGCAGAAACCACCTCCTCACACATAAACTGTCACTTAAGACTTAGAGCATGCACTCTTACACTTGCTCACGATCCACCTTCCATCTCATTCCGTAATCTACACTTAGGTTCCCGATACACACACAAATACACGTCGCACATCAAACACCCTCGCACTCCCACTCCCACTCTCACATCCAAGCACATCCAAGCTCACTGCCTCACCCACGCACCACCCACTCCTCGCACTTCCATCATCCACACTACAGCCAATATCACAACTGCTCCACCTCATCACCTCAAATGTGCCCTCCTCAACGTCAGATCACTCACAGCTCACGCCATAGAAATAAATGATCTCTTAACCAACAACAATAATGACCTTCTAGCCACCACTGAAACATGGCTGCATGAGGCATCAGGCCCTGCCATGGCCCTTGCACTCCCAAAAGGCTATGCCATTCTCAGACAAGACAGACCTAACCGACCTGGAGGAGGAGTAGCCCTCATATTCAAAGAAACTCTATCCCTCAGATCGATTAGCCACCATTGGCAAAGCAGCACTGATTTGCTCTCTGCTACACTCTCTCTGTCCCCTAACAGCACCATAAACATACACACACTCTACCGCCCCCAGGCTTCCTATCAGACTTCTAGGGACACCTCAGTCATCTACTCTGCAATAGCATCAAAGAATCCTCCAAAACCCTCCTTGTTGGAGACCTGAACCTAGGATTTAACAATCCCAAGGACAATACTGCTGCCACCCTTGCCAAAGAACTTGGTGACTTAGGATTCACACAAAGAATTTCCACCCCGACTCACAACAAAGTCCGCTCCCTCGACTGGGTCGCAGACCATAACTGTCTCACCACCATCACAGCCAATCTAGCACTACCATGGACTGACCACAACTATATTGAATTCAACCTGCCTATCACATCTAGCCTAAAAAAACCCTCACCCATCCCTCCCGCTCAAGCTAGAAGCTCCAGAAAACTCAATGCAGACAATCTACGCCTGTACCTTAACATCCCAGCACTTGCCCACCCATTCTCAGATGACCCCAATGTCCTAGAGGACATCTACAAAAACACACAATCCAAGGCAACTAAGGCCATAGCCCCACTAGAAAACAAAAAAGGAAAAAAGACTCTTCACGCTAACTTCTGGTTCACGGAAGAACTACAATCTATGCGCTCCTGCAAAAGAGAGGCCTTAAAAAACTGGCAAACCAACCCTTGCAAAACTACCAAGAACTGTTTCAACATAATCCCTCACAATATAAAGACGCCACCACCAAAGCCAAATCTGACGCCTTTGACACTGAAATCACTAATGCCAACTCTCAATTCAAGGAAATCTTTGCCATATTTAAGGAACTCACCTCTCCCCCTAACTCCCCCGATGAGATCACCAAAGATGAAGGGTGTGCCATTATTCAAGCGGCCATGCTTAATAAAATTAATCTTCTGCAAAAAAAAAAACAGGACCAGTACAATGCTCTACCCCGCAACACTAGGGTCACTCAGAATCAACCCATGCCTCCTCCCAACAAGCCCCTTTTCTCCTTCAGAGACATTTCAGAGCTTGAAGTCAATAACATCCTCAAAAACCTAAAACCTTCTATATGCAAGGGAGACATTTGTCCTCCTAAGCTCCTCAAGGACTGCGCTGACAGCCTTGCACCCATACTGACAGCCTTCATCAATGCCTCATTCAGAATCGGTATCATCCCCACCAGCCTTAAAGAGGCCAGGGTCCGCCTCCTCCTCAAAAAGCCCACACTAGACCCCACCCAAACTAACAACTACCGCTCCATAACTACCGTGCCCTTCCTTCTCAAGATATTGGACAAGGTTGCCCATTGCCAAATCCAACAATTCCTTGAAACCCACTCCATCTTCGGAACCAGACAATTCGGCTTCCGCAAAGGACATGGTACAGAAACTGCCCTAGTAGATTTAAAAAACCTGATCACACAAATCCTTGATAAAGGAAAACCACCCCTTCTGCTACTCCTAGACCTCTTGGCTGCGTTCGATCTTGTTGACCACAGGACCCTCACTTCCCATCTTATCCAATCAGCAAACTTCTCCAAAGAAGCAGCACTCTGGGTCACCTCCTTCCTCGAGGGCAAAGCCATGAAGGTCTTCTTCAGCACTGCCAACGCAGCCCCACCACCATCCACTGTGGAGTCCCGCAGGGCTCCTGCACAGCTCCCACCCTATATAACCTGTTCACCAAGCCTCTCTTCGATAAGCTTGATGCCTTTGGTAGTGCATACACCAACTATGCTGACGATACCCAGGTACTCCTACCACTCTCTGGAGTATACCACAAAGATGCTGAAGCTCTGAACCTAATTTACGCCACCATCCAGGCTTGGATGGCAACCAGCGGCCTCTGCCTCAATGGGGAAAAGACCAAAATCATTATATTAGGGCAAAAAACTACTATAGCCAAACTCGACAAATCATACTCCAACTTCACCATAGACAAAACAACCATCCATGTGTCTAACTCTGTGAATACCTTAGGAGTTTAAATTGACTCTAGCTTATCCATGACAAAGCAAGTCAGTGCCATCTCCTCTGCCTCAGCTTACACCATCAAATTTATAAATGCAATAAAGCCATACCTCTCCAAACCCAACTGTCTATCCATAACCAGAGCAACCGTTGGTGCCAAACTGGACTATTGTAATGCCCCCCTTGCAGGTACCTCAGCTAAAAACATTAACCGACTCGAAATCACGCAGAACAATGCTCTAAGAGCAGCACTCAGCATCCCTAAAAGAGACCACATTACCCATGCTAGACATGAAGCACAATGGTTCCCGGTCAAAGAACGCATTACATTCGAAATCCTCACCCTCACTCATAAATGCCTCACCCACACAGCACCCACATACCTATCTGAGACCATAACCAAATCCACCTCCACATGCCCAATCAGGACGCGCTACGCCAACCTATTACACACCCCGCACATAAACAAAGCCAGAGCGGGTGGGCTAGGCTTCCCATATATAGCATCCAAGGCATGGAACTCACTACCTGCTGACATCAGAGCAGAGAACTCCCTCCTCGCCTTCCGAAAAAAACTAAAAACCACCCTCTTCAACTAATCCCACTCCATCTCTTATGCAAATGTCAACGCAACTGCAGCCAAGAATATGAACTTTAACTAAATGCAAATCTGTAATATGTTCTGTAACTAAGAAATAAAAAAGTCTGTAACCAGCGCCACGATGCCCCCGGGCTGTTGCGCCCTCAACAAATGCGAATAAATAAAATAAATAAAACTATGTCACACTCTTAAGAAAAAATAGGTCTATTGTCTCCGATTGGCCTTGTTTCAACTACGAACACAACCGAGTAAGGACCACCGTTTGGCCCCCCACAAAATAGTGACTGGGCGATGAATGCAGACAACCTTTTCCCCCGGTGAGAAGAATGCCTGATGCCCTTAGGAGTGCTACAGTGCTGGGAGAGGAATTTAAAGAATACCTCACACTGCTTACAAGAGCAGTAAGTGTAATATTAAAACAAACGGCCCCACCATTTACTAGAGAAAATGAAACAGACACTTTGACACCCTTAGCAGACAGCCCTTCAAGCCCTTTAATGCCTGGAGAATTAGTATATGTCCGCAGCATTGTACGTAGATGGAATAGTCCAAGATTTCATGGCCCTTATAAAGTAATATATTGTACACCTTCAGCAGTGAAGGTGAAGAGCCTAAAATACTGGATTCACCTATCTGACGTCAGGAAGTCACATGACAGTGTAGTACCAGAGGCATTACAACAAGGAGAGAAAGAAACGGTGACTCCTTAATAAATAACAGAGCAACAATGCATTGTTGTACAATCATTAGCAGAGCAATAGCAATATGATAGTGACAGAAAATGTATATGCTTATGGAAAAATGTATTGTTTATTATGCTCTCTCTCTCGTTCTCAATTGCACATGTGCCTTTAAGAATATTAATAATTACGATGAACTGCAAATGTGTTTAACACCTTATGTCCCACTCTGTAGGTGCAACGATGGTGGACAGTAGTTCCTTGGTTACTAATAATGTTGAGTTAGATAGAAGTAGGAATAGTATCAGTGCTACTAGAATGTATTCCTATGACTGCAGCCTTTATTTTACGGCCATTGTTTTTTCACCAATTTATTGTGTTTGGGGCTTCATTGGAGTCTTGATTTTATCATCGGAGATGCAAAAGAAGGGGTGGTGGGCAAAAGGTAATAAAAGAAGGGAGTAAACTAATATGGGATGGTGTAAAGCTAATATGGTGTCATAATACTTTTTAAAATAACACCACACTACACAAGAATCTCACAAAGGTGTCTTCTCAGCTTGAACCATTTGCAAGGAATGAAAGAGAAAATGTAATATATGTAGATGATGACTACTTTTCAACTCCAGTAATGTTTACAACACCACCAAATGAAATGCATACAACCAGACATCCTACCTCAAATGTAAATACTTTATATACCCTGTCTTCTCCTAATATGTCAGAGGCACTTTTGAATATTCAGTACTGGCAGCTTAATAATGACACCAATATAACATCTGATGCAGGTCTCTTCCCCATTTACCATTCATATGTCTCTGGTACCCACAAAATGCCCAGTGTTGATGTTAATCGTCATAAAAGGTAATTTGCTAATAATAAAAATAGGCTAGTACACAGGCAGAAGCAGCAAACGAAACAACTAAAATACGATGCATACCATGGGTTGGGGTTGGATGAGGTGGAGGATCTCCATCACCCAGACCAGTCTAACAAGTGGTACTCTGATATGAGCATCACAGGGAGACAGGCCACAAATGAAAGTTGTTATGTGTGTTCACTGATACCTCATGTGTCAGGGATGCCTAGGGTTTTAGTGCCACAAGAATCCCCCTTAGTGTAAGCCCAGTGTCTCCTTCATCTCACACTATGTAGGATAAGGAGCACCTTCCAGGCACACACAGTAAAACTGCAATTGCTTCCTCCTGATGAAAAGCTGTGCAAGAAAAAACCTCAAGGTACAACATGCTTTAAAGAACCGTTCTTTGTAATTAAAGGGACAATGTTCGCTGAAAATAAATGGCAAAATGCGACAGTGATGTGTAAGGCAGAAGCATTGCGCGGCCTATCCGACAAGAGACTGCAATGGATGGTAGATACATGTTCCAACATCTGGTCACAACACATTACAAAGTTAACATGGGTCACAGATCTCGAAAAACCAATCAAAATCCGGCATGAAGAAAATTATGAACTGTGTTTCCAGGGGGAGGGAAGAGTACCCATGGGCTCCAACACACGCTGCAACAGAACTCTTGTAATACCTGACATGCGAAAAGGAACAGCTGCATTGATGGACCACTACAGGGTGTGTGGCAAACAGGCATACTTACACCTTCCGTGATCATGGAGGGGTTACTGTGCTCTGGCCTGGCTGCACTCTGCACTGCTGGTGATTGCGGAGGACAACATCAAGGGGGAGGGTGTGCCCAATCCAAGGCGGCTGGCACCCAAACCTGCAAGCAAAGAGCCCCCCATCTATGATGTCCTATCAGAAGATAAACTGCAATATCAAGTGTCCCACAGAAAGAGGGCATCCAATTTCCTCTTGAAAGACTCTTCCAACCTCTTGGCACAAATCCCCAACCAGTACAAGTTATTTAAATCAGCAGAGACATTTTTTGCATCACTCATTCCAAGCATCCAGGCACAAGCAAATTGCAAATGGCTTCAAATCGTGCTCTGGGAACTGATCTAGCTGACCAATGACACAGAAGAAGGATTCAATGTGATAAAGGTAGAACTAAGAGCACTAAGACTGATGACGATACAAAATAGGTATGTGCTCGACCTGCTCACGGCAATGGAAGCAGTGTTTGCTGAAAAATCGGGAGCACGTTGCACTTTCGTACCTTCTTCAGACACTGAAAACGGAACACTTTTGCATGTAATATCAGCAGTGCATGAACTGGGAGTGTGGATGAAAGAAGGCGGAGTACAAGGAAGTGACTGGTTCAGTGCGGCATTCGACTGGGTACCATCATGGCTCGAAACTGCAATGAAGCTATTGATTCCTATTATTGTCTTCCTCCTGCTGATCTTCTGTGTGTGCCATCTGGGAATACAATGTTGTGCAGAGGTAATACCTAATAGTGTGATGATGATGGTGACAGTGGGTAATCCAATTAGAAGTTTGAAAATGCCTCATGGTACTAGGGAAGCCCAAGTACAAACAGGGGAAAGTGACAAACCTAAATATCGCATGGCCATCTACAATACAGAGGATATAGTAGACACTTTATACCACACAACTATCATACAGCCCCAAGACTTTGAAAACCATAAGGAAGTATGGGTTGACCTAGCAGGTGATGAGGGGTGCATTTATATAACGTGTACTCCCGAGGAATATGCTCGATGAGGTGAAAGTCTAAGAAGTTTGTGCCATGCAGGGATGCCAATAAAAGGCACACCTGCATGGGCTGAAGCTGTAAGCAGGGCAGAGGAATGTAGACGTGCTGGAAGAGGGTATTTGTTACTTTAGGAGTAACGAAAAGGGGGAGTGTTGAGAGGGACATAGTTTATTCCACCCCCTTCACCACTCCCACATGACACAGATCTCCCTTGCATGGAAGGGGGAGACGACCCCCTTCCACACAACAGTAATCAGTGTTAATAACTTATTAATCACTAAGAAGGAAATCATGCAATTAGACTTTACTAACGCACGAAAACTCTTTTTTGGATACCTCACCTGGAGCCATCTTTTTCCAGGCCTGAAAATTATCTCTAAAAACTTGTCTCTCCCTCTGCCCTGCTCTTCGTACCACCAGCTCCAGCACCCACCCCACAACTTCCTGTCTGCTCCGTGCAAACCCTGTTCTCACAGAAGTTCAGCGATACATTGTTGTAACCTTCAGTATCGCCCCAGAGCAGATGAGCCCACTGCTCTGCGAGAGACCAGAGCAGGCCCCCGCCTGAGTTGCCTTTCGTCTCCACTAACCTGCCAATGTCTCTCTTTGACCCCCACCTTGCTGTGCTGTAAACTACCAGGCCCCTGCCCATCTGTCCTTTGATACAGATACACATGTGGCCCCCTGTAGTGACACCATGAAGGCTCCCTCGAGAGCCTCGACCCCTGACCCACCTATATTTCTTTCCAACCACAACACTTGTCTATTTACCATGAGGCAATAGGTAGATCAAAACCTCCAAGGTGGGCACCTGGGACAGGGACTCTAGGTTTATGGGTACTTAGGTGCAGAGGGTACAAGGCCTGCCTATAACTTGTGAATGAACTCTGAAAGGCATCCACATTCCTACTCGATTTTATGAGTGTCATTTGTCTCATGCTCACAATGTTGTTCTTGCAAGATTAGTTAGTCAGGGAATGTGTCATTTTGCTAGTCGGACCTTCACCTCGCAAAGATGAGCCCAGCTGACCCATGTGCTGTAGGAGTGACGACTAAGTACCTACCAATCCCATGAGGGCAACCCATATCGCTCCATACTGGACTGTCGATGTAACTGAATCAAGCCACTGGATTGTATATTGTAATGTGATGACATTTATAATGCTGAATGCCTTTTTAATGTGCTGCCCGTGTATCTGTTGGCAGAGTGCTCTCCGAGCAGCAGAGTTCTCTGCGTTCACAATTTTCTTTATATAAACTTTGTTCAACTTGCAATCTCTCTCCTGGTCTCATTCCATACTGGGATTTGTCCATTTGTCAGATTTTGGGATATTGTGTCGGGAAGCGGGCACCTTCACACTTCATGCAACACCAGAACAGTACATGGACCCCAGATACACAATTTAGCACTAAGAAATGTTTGGGCAGTTTTGCGCCTTACAAAAGCTCTACTAATAATCACAATAACAGCAAATTATTTGCACCCAGCCTTTTGATTTTGGCAAATGTTTGTGGCGCTTCAACACAAAAATGCTGAAACCATTGTTACAGTAACAGAGGGAAGCAGGGTCTGGAGCTTGAGAATATCTGGTTGCCATAGCAGAAGGCAATGTCATGGCATGAAATCACCTAATTACTAAAGTTTATTTTTTTCCAACTGCACTTCTGTACTACCCAAAGGTAAGTTCCTTAACAATGTTTGCTCTAAGCCGGAGTTTTGTGAGGAGTAAGTTGAGCTCCAGCCTTTGAATTTTTTATCTATTTTGTGCTACTTTCAACATCCGTTCTGTGAGCATTAAATAGTGGTGGGTTGTTGTAGGTGGGGTGGTGCCACCCCTCATTAACTGGTCCACACAAGCTGCAAATAGCCTGAGGCAGTGATGGCATGCTGACAGACAGGTGGACATTAAAGCCATCAAAGTTAATCAGTGATGCTTGAGGATTATTTATGTATTCATTTGAAGTGAACACATAAATATATTATTAAATCTGGGCTAGAATGTGTGGTGGTGACATGGTGTGCAGGCGCGGGGTGGGGGAGCTCACCTTGAACATTTCCTTTACAGTCAGAATGGACCACTTTGGCCTTGGCACAGCCAGTGTAAGGAGTGTAATTAGGATGCCGGCAGAGCACCAGAGTATGCTTTCTTCAATAAACTGTACAGTTGGTCACTAAAGTGTGACTGTCAGCCAGTCACATAGATCAGCAAACCTCATTGGCAGTTTGAGAGCCAATGAAATGTGTTGATGTGCAGCTAGGGCCGGGCCTACGAGTAGGGGAGAGGCTTGGTGCCGGAGGCAGTGACTCATGACCGAGGATGAGGAACCGAGCTGAGCCATACAAGCAGTGCCAAAGTGATCAAGCTCTAGGCCTGTAGACTGCCTCAATCTAAGGTAAGAATTTGGCCTCTCTAATCGGTGGTGCTCACCCGCTAATACATTGTTTGCAAGAATATAGGCTTTTGTATTGTGCTACTGCTCCTCATTCTCTGGCTGTGACACATAGTATGGCTGCATAAGTGTCAGTGCCAGTCAGGAGTGAGAGAGAGAGAGAGAGAGAGAGCACAACACAACACAAAAACATATAATATTGCAATGAGTTAATTAGCGACCTTAGAGGTAACTAAAAATGTTGCCCCATCTCCCTCTAACCCTTCTCTCTCTACCCCACCCTACTCCCTCTCCCTACATCACCTACCCTACTCACCACTCTCTACTCCACCCAAGCAATTCCCCTCTCTCTTCCCCACCCAACCCCTTCTCTCTCTTTCTCTCTCTTCCTCTATAATATATATATATATATATATATATATATATATATATATATATATATATATATATATATATATATTCACTGAAAAAACGTTGTTAAAGGGACGTTATGGTTATGTTGGACTAATAAAAACCTATGAAATTCAAAGAAAAAACTTTGTTAAAGGGACGTTATGGTTTATGGTTAAGTAAAATCGAAAAACCCCAGAAATTCGCCAGTTATGGTAAGCTAAACAACCATAACTCGCGCCACCACCGTGCACTGCTAAAACTAACACCCAAGACATCAAAGACGACATCACAAATGTCATTGATGACATCACTGATGACATCACATATCATGGCCACTTGTTTTTGTTTATTGACATATATACGCTAGGTGGTTTTGTTCACTGGCAGTCAGAATAATAAAATTGAAAAAGGTGCTATATATCTAGACGTTAACCTTGTCATATGTTCTTTAAGTACTTTACTTAGGGTTTGGTCTCAGCTCATGGTGCACATACATGGGGAAATGAGCAGGCCTCAAACACTAGGTGTTAGTCATAGCAGTGCACGGTGGTGGCGCAAGTTATGGTTGTTTAGCTTACCATGACTGGCGAATTTCTGGGGTCTTTTGATTTTACTTGAAACCATAACGTCCCTTTAACAAAGTTTTTTCAGTGAATTTCAATGGTTTTTATTAGAGCAACTTAACCATAACGTCCCCTTAACAAAGTTTTTTCATTGAATTTCATAGGTTTTTATTAGTCCAACTTAACCATAACGCCCCTTTAACAAAGTTTTTTCAGTGAATTTCATGGGTTTTTACCAGTGCATGCTATTTTCCTACAACTTACTAATATCATACTTACCCAATATAGCAATGTTTGTGTCTAATTTAAGTGTCACCTTAAATCTCTGCCATTTCCCAACTTCTGGAATCATTTTTAACACTTCTATACACTTTTTGCAACTATTTCAACTAGTTTTGCATCCGTAGATGTCCACGAACATCTGACTTCATAACGGACCTTCCAGACAGTGCTACATGACCATGCGCTGGTACGCGGCATGATGACGTGTCTGAGAACCCGTCCGCACTTCACGATAAGATCTCTGCTTCGCGGACAGTTCGGAACTGCATTTTCTACTGATCTAAAAACTTTCAACTTCAAATTTCGCTTGCACAGCTCCAACACCTATTCCTACTTATTATCCATTAACAATCTAGTACACAGTACATACTTTTAGCAAAACCGCTATTTATCTTAAAATGGCATCAGTTAATGCCATCCCTCCTCCCCAAGAGCCACCATCACTGCTGTAATCAAGGAGCATGAGAAACACTGGCCCCTACCTTAGAAATAACACATGCGCAACATTTTCCCTTGTCCACCTTCGCCTCCATATTAGTGTTTGGTTCCTCTGCCCTCATTTCCCTCGCCACCTTTTGTTCTTAGCTCTCCTGCCAAAATAAATACATCCAAAAACAACAAAAGACGTATTCCTTTAGGAACCACCTTTCACAGTTAAAAAATAGAACAAAAAAAAAAGGATAGACTCCATCTGCTTTATATTTCTCAGTAAAGTACATAGACTCAATAAGATTTTCCAACATTTCCATTTGGATTTTGTGTTATGCTAATCGGAATATTGTGGCGTTCATACTCCGTTCCAGGGACTGGAACGGTGGATACCGGCCCAGCAGCCCAGGTTATCAGCCCAAGCGAAGCAAGGGTGATAACGAGGTCTCTGGACCTTTATCCCCCCATTCCAGCTCCTGAAATGGGGGAGGAAGTCCATTAGCACCCTAGGTTCCCAAAGCGGGAACCCGGGGTGCTAAAAAACAAGGATTTTCCTTCCTACACCGGAACACCTGTGGCTTGTGGCGTCCAGGTGTAGGAAGGAAAATCCTTTTCCAAGATGGCCAACATGGAAAGGGAAGGCGAGGGTTCCATACAGGGCCCCTCTTTGCTTTCCATAGCAGCTAGCAGAAAGCAAAAAGAGAACCCTATGACCATATTACCACAAGCACATTTTTCTCCCCTTTCAGATCAATCCTAATTTTGAATAACTTTACCACAAACCCAGTCCCAGGTGGACATGTCCACTTTAATCCTATGTTTTGTCCCTTGTGGTCATGGCCAGTAGCCAGATTGTCCGGATCATGACCTTATTCCATAACCCGGACAATCTGGCCACTGCCAATGGCCACAGGCTACCCCTCAGTCACTAAAGGTATGCCATTTTTTGTAGCTACATTATGACACTTGTCAAATAATAAAACACTGACACATTTGCAAAACCATGCTTGTAGTTCCTTGCCAATGCTCCGTACGCAAGTTTGCTGGAAATTCACCCATGTTTTATTTTTTCAAAAGTGTCAAATGTATGCACATACAATCGTCATATAACCTAGCCCCCACTTGACAAAATCCATTTATGAAAACATCTATATCTAGATTTATAATCTTTTTGCAAAGCTTTGTGTAGATTTGTCAAATGGCACCACATTTATAAGCCTTTAGAATATTTTGGGACCCCCCCTCTAATTTTTCTCCCTCTTGACAGGATCCCACCAAACTTCACAAAAACATGTATATCTAGATCTATTATCAGTTTACCAAATTAAGTGTAGATTCGTCAAATGGCACCTCATTTATAAGCCTTTACATTATTTTGGGATCCCACTCTAATTTTGACCCCTCTTGACAAAATCCCACCAAACTTTGCAAAAACATTTATTTCTAAATGTACTATCAGTTTGCCAAAGTAAGTGCAGATTCATCAAATGGCACCTCATTTAGAACCCTTTCATTATTTTTGGACCCCCCTCTAATTTTGTCCCCTCATGACAGAATCCGACCAAACTTGGCAAACTCACTCGGAATCAGGTCAGAAATATACATTTCATGCAGTTCCATTAAGCGGTGCCAAAGTCATAAGCCATCCAAGAACTGCATTTCACCAACCCTGTAATGCTGAGGTGTTTGCGAACTTCACAGGACTGTTTGCAAACATCCGGAATGTTTGTGGACTTTTGCGGCAAAAAACACCATTTTTTTTGCTTCTTGCAGCCATATCCCATCCCATCCTCATCACCCCTCACCTCCCCAGAGATTCTTTGATAAGTTTGACAAGTGTAGGGTTGTGTTTTTTAAAATGTTTTTACCGTGATGTCCGCGGACACCGGCTGCTGTCCGCGAATCCAAGATGGCGGGCGTTTCCAAAAATCTGATGCACTTCATGCTTTTCACCATCCAGTCAGCGAACACGTTGCATGTCCGCGGACATGACTCAAGCCGATTAACCAATCGGTGTCCTGTCCGCTGAGCGAACAGGGAAGTGTGTCCGCGGAGCAGACATAGATATCACTAATTTTTTGTGACCTACTTTTTGGTTGTTTTTTTTAAAAACTACTGGACGGATTTTCACCAAATTTACAAAAGCACGCTGTCAGGAGCTAGCCACTGCTCCTGCCACAAATTTGGTGAAAATCCGTCCAGCGGTTTGGGCTGTAGGCATGAGCAAAGTTTTTTCCCCATTCAGTCTATTTTGGGACCCCCTCTGGACCAAACCTCACAAACTTTGTGGAGCGAAGTTATAAGCCGCCCAAAAAGTGCTCTTCCTATGGGATTAGCAACTTAACCATAACTACACGGCCACTACCATGGGCCATGTTATATATATATATATATATATATATATATATATATATATATATATATATATATATATATATATGTATATATATATATATATATATATATATATATATATATATATATATATATATGAATATATTCAGTAAAAAAACTTTGTTAACGGGACGTTATGGTTCCAAGTAAAACCAAAAAAAACCTGAAATTCGCCAGTTATGGTACGATAAGGAACCATAACTCGTGCCACCACCATGCATTGCTAAGACTAACACCCAGGACGTCAAAGATGACATCACAAATTTAATTGATGACAACACTGATGACATCACATGTGCATGTACTTTTCATGAAAAGTCTGTACAAGGGATTCTTATTATAATGTTGACAAAAAAAAGTGTCAAGGATCATTGGAATAGATGTCATGAGCTATGTAGTGCATTAAGCAATGCATTGATATAAATAGCATTCTATTATGAAGATCTTTACAGTATAATAAGCTACTCATATTTAAACATAAGCATTGTGTCCAGCATACATGATGGAGGAGCAATATTCATAATCTTCCCATGTTGAATAGGGAAATGATAAATGCTTTCTTATTAGAGTTTTGTGTACTGTGCAACATTTAATAAGTAGCTAATGAAACCCACTTCCTATATAATTTCATTATTACATACAAAACACAAAGACACAACAACACATACAAAAATGAGTATATACAGGGCAAGTGAAATACGCAAAAAAAGCAGCAGTACGACCAGAAAATGTTCATAACCTACCTGATTATCTTTATGCACAGAAATGATTGTTCTGCTTCACACCTACTACTTCCCTATGTATAAATATCACATGATGTGCCTGCACCCTAAAGAAAGTAATGCGAATACAAATATGAGCATATCCAGAGAAGGTACAGTAATAAAAAAACAGCAGAACAATAAGAAATTGTTGATAACCCTTACTGATTGCCTTCATACACAGAAAGCATTGCTATCTTTTAAGTGTGTATTCTCCCTATGTATATATTCCATATGCTGTGAGTGAACCCCAAATGAATTACTGTAAGAACATAGTTATAAATCTACAAATATAGTACTTTTTGATTTTTTTGTTCCTAAGTATTACTGGCCAAGATATATCACTAAAGGAAAAAAGAGGGAACCAGACATGTGATGTCATCAGTGATGTCATCAATGACATTTGTGATGTCATCTTTGATGTCCTGGGTGTTAGTCTTAGCAATGCACGGTGGTGGCGCGAGTTATGGTTGCTTAGCTTACCATAACTGGCGAATTTCAGGGGTTTTTCGGTTTTACTTGGAACCATAACGTCCCTTTAACAAAGTTTTTTTTACTGAATTTCATAGGTTTTTAGTAGCGCAACCTAACCATAATGTCCCTTTAACAACATCTTTTTACTGAATAGTTTTTAGTAACGCAACTTAACCATAACATCCCTTTATCAAAGTTTTTTTACTGAATACATAGTTTGAATGTTTACTAGGATTCCCTTACTTTATATACATATAACATACATAGAACATGCTGAACCCCCTGCTAGTGATTTTGATGTCCGCGGACTGTGTGAATGTCTGCGGACGACACAGACAACATCAACACTACCCAAAAACTCAGGGGGTATCTTAGATTCTTCTATCATGCTATATAAACATTGAACAAGTCCAAAAAGCAGCATGAAAAATTATATGTAATAATAAATAAGAAGTGGAACCTTTATATGAAACACATCAACCATCCATTTAAATAACATATGTACTAAATTGGAATATACCAAAACAAAAAAGATATCCTTCCAACATAATTACCTCACAGAAACTGCACAGCTAGGAGCAACAGCAGACCTACACAACAGTAAGAACACAATTTACCAGAAACTAGTAAGTCAACTTCATTTTTCTTATATATTTCTAAACTTTCTGTATTTGGTACACTAAAAGTAATATATTTTATTTTACACAGAAATGTCCAGTACTTTGGAATAGCTTGAGGAAAATTTCCCACGTGAGGAAATGTCTGAAGACAGTGATGCTAATGGTAGACACTTCTCGGTATAAGCAAATTAATACTCATTTCTTTATTTGGACTTAGCGTATATATTTCTTTTTAACAGACCATACAAACATTGAAAAGAATACACCAAAAAGAGACATTAGAAAATACTCTGCAGCGCATGGAACACAAAATGGACATGCTTATGGAAAATTTCAATCTTTTGAAACATTTTGTAGAGGACCACATAAAAGAAAAAAATAAATATCATTGTTCACATGCACTTGTTCCCCCTCTCCATGTCCCAGTCAACTATCCCCAAGCCCTCAACACCAAGAAAAACGTTTTGATGAGACATCCATCCCTTCATCCCCTCCCATCCTTCCTCTCCAAACCCCTAATTCCCCTGTTTTTGTCTCACTTTCTGCTTCCCCGTCTCTTTCATACATTTTATAACTGTATATAATTAAAAAAATGATGTGTGTTTTAATTCAGTCCTTTGTGTCTTAATTTTAAAAAAAAGTCAGTTAAGGTGTCTGTGGACAGCGCGCCTGTCTGGGATGTCTGTAATTAGCAAAATGGGGGTGTCCTAAGGACACTATACCTGTCCGTACTGTCCGCAAGCAAGATGGAACTGTTGTTAGAACACATGCAGTGTTCGGGATGTCCGTAATTAACCAAAATGGAGGTGTCCTAAGGACACTGTACCTGTCCGTACTGTCCGCAAGCAAAATGGAACTGTTCTTAGAACACGCGCGGTGTCCGGGATGTCCATAATGAATCAAAATGGAGGTGTCCTAAGGACACTATTCCTGTCCGTGCTGTCCAAAAGCAAAATGGAACTGTTCTTAGAACACGCGCAGTGTCCGGGATGTCCGTAATTAAACAAAATGGAGGTGTCCTAACAACACTATACCTGTCCGTACTATCCTCAAGCAAGATGGAACTGTTCTTAGAACACGCGCGAATTCCGGGATGTCCGTAATTAACCAAAATGGAGGTGTCCTAAGGACACTCTATCCGTCTGTACTGTTTGCAAGCAATACCACAAGTCTGGGGTTGAGTTTTGTGCCAACTAAAGATGTTTCCATGCGCCTGGCTATTATTGCAATTCAAACAAATGTCGCAGTTGGTGTGGGGCAGAAAAGGGGCTTTTGACCCCAACCCCTTGAGTAAGCATATATTTGAGGTCAACATGTAAAATAAGACAAACATAGGAAAAGGTCATAATAAAAGAAAATGATCATGGTGTGGTGTAATCACAGAGAAATAAGGAGGGGCGAGAGGGGAGGAGCGCAATTGTAGCGCTGTGTACCACACAGCTGTATCCTTGCCGTGTTTGTCTAAAAACCAGCGTTTATGTCACAAGCACAAACATAGCGCTTATACTTTGATATTATGTGCACCAGCACAATCCATAGTGCTGTACACCACAAGGCTTTATCGGAAGCATTCACCTCGCCGTGTCCGTTCTTTAAATCAGTGTTTAGGCTACGAGCGCAACTATAGCGCTGTTGCAACCGCTGCATTTTCTTTGCACGATTCCAGTATTTACCAGTCAAGTACCTTTTCCATTTTTTAATCATTATGTGCACTTACTTCAATTGCTTATTGTTTGACTACCCTTAATAGATGAAACATCACTACTCATTTACACATAATATTTGACACTAAAAGGAAATTTACATGCTTTGCAACTGCTGGTTAACTCAGGTTTTTTGGCACCATTTTCAATAGGGTGATTTATCCCGTGACTGTTTGTTTCATTAAATTGGAAAATCTAGATTTGGAATATAGGTAAGGACCCAAAAGGCGAAACTCTTTATAACTTATCTTCAAAGGACAAATGATAATTTGTTTTATGAGCTACACATTTGATTTAAAGCATTTATTAATGTGTTGTTTCTATTCCTTTTTCCATACTGTGTTTTTTCTTGTACTTACCGTCAACTTCCTCCCCTCTCCCCCCTCTTTATTTCTCTGTGATTACACCACACCATTCAACGCTAAATGGATGGGTAACCCCTACTTCGCTGGCAAGAAGGGGAAGCAACTCGCAATACTGAACAAGGTCAAGCCAGCGGATATGATACTAAGTTCACTTAGGAAAACATGGTTCCAACAAAAACATGAAAGCAGTAACCCAAAGTCAACTCCACTGATCACCCCATACAGACCACAGAAAAAGCTTTAAAAAAATAAATTTTTATTATTTTAGTCAAATTTCATTGAAGAGGATATTAAATAGTTAGAAATACACACAGGAATAAACATACAGAAATATAAAGTGCAATGTGTGTTAAAAAGTGCTCGTCATAGAGGGAGGCAGCAAACAATTCAATGCCAATAAACAATTCAGGGGAAGAATGACAGTAGTCCCTCAAATAGCTGTTCAGTTGCCAAGGCCACCATCTCCATCGGGGAAAAGAATGATCTCTCCGGCGAGAGGAGCCAGGTCAACTGGACACTGATGAATATAACAATTTGATTCAATTAATATGTTGATTAGTTGATTAGATCAACCTATCACATAAGCAATTGAAAAGAAGGAACAATAAATTGATCCCAAATAGGGCAGTCCAATGGTGTATTAGCACTGCAAAGCCTCACAATTCTAAAGCCATACACTAAAAATCTGACATAGGATGCTATACGTCCACTACTAAGGTGGCATGCCAAAATTCACATAAATACATAAACACAATGTAATAAGCATGACACCAAAAACGAGTAGTTTCGATGGAAGAAACATCTAACTGGATTACAGATGATGTCCATCTTCGTCAGGACGTGGCATTCCCATACACGTATTCTTGAGGATTCGTCTATGATTTGTTTTAGATGACGAATGCATAAATTGTTGAATGATAAAAACAACCTTTAAGCTAAAGGTAATAGCACATAGATAATGGTTCTACCTGAAATAAAACGAGGGGAAGAGAAAAAAAACAAGCATGTAAGCAATACAAATGGTCTGTACACATAAAATAAGGTGATCCGAGGGTTAAACCAGGGGAACCGCTCCCACATTCATAGAGTCAGCCATGTCAAGTAACTAAGGGGGAGAAAATCTAATTACCATAATCTCAACCACTGGAGGGGCAAAGGCACAGGAATCCTGTCTAGAAAGTCCAGGAAATCACAGTCCGGCCATGCCAACAATAGATCACAAATGCTTTAGATCTGAAACATAAAAATAATAATTTTACAAACAATTGAGAGCTAAGAGCTAAAAAATGGCCACAGAAGGGTCTTTGAGGTTTTCTGAATTCAAAAAATTAGTGAAAAAATAGGGGAGCACCAGAAACCAAGTCAAAAGTAAACTTAAAAAAGAACCAATCAAAACAAAGCAAAAATCAACAAAGAGGAAAACAAAAAAGAATAACACTAGTTCAACACGGTGATAGAAAGAAAGGCGAATAATTGAAATTAAACAGTCCAGAACAAGAGACACCCGAAAAGATGTTAAGTGTGCTGAACCTAAGCAAAGTGCCTAATCGAAGTTAATGAAGCCAATGAGGCTCACCTGGAAACTGGATGAGGTGGAATGTATCCAGGTTTGCCGAAGGCAGCGCAAAAGGCTGTCCTTGGTTTGAACTATGGCCTCTGGTTGGATCGAAGTTCCAAGTCTCCAAGAGATTCCCAGTATTCTGTCCAAAATATGTCAATAAATCCAGACCGTAAGCTGGTAAAAATGAAATAAAAATGCAATGTATGAGTGAGGTATCCAGATTGGACAAACAGACTTCCGGCAAGTAAATAGCGTCCTACAGCTCGCTGGTTGAAGTTCTTATGGTTAGAAAAACAACAACAGTGACTCTGGAGAAGCGCAAATCCACCCACAAGGGCGGCTCGTGTCGGCTCGCAATTAAATGTAGGCAGGATGAACTTTTACAACCCGCACGAGAGAGTCTCGTGTGTTCCCCAATAAAGCACGGACTCTCTAGCAATGCATAGAGAGCCCAAGGACAGCATGTTAAGGCTCAAGCAGCTTACCTGAGTCGACCGTCTGGAGCCGGGCTGTAAGGCGAAATTGGTCGGATGCAACCGAACGCTCGCCGAGGAAATGCGGCTCCATTTAAGTCAGCTGGGGGCGTGGCTAAGTGGAGAGTAATGTACAGTCCGAAGCCGAGAACGTGCCTGAACTAACGTCAGCTGAGAAAATAAACTAGAACGAAAAGCGCACATGTGGCGCGTCAAAGGAATGAACCAAGTAAAGAAGAAAAGGTACGTAAGAGTGTGACAGAAGCTCAAACCCATATTGCATCCATAGGCACCAGAAGTTGAATGAAGAAGAGGAAGGGGGGCTAGAGTAAGACCTACTGCACCCCTAGAATAATAATATGTATGTGAAAAGGAGTACACACGTGTCGAATAAATGATTGTAACAATGTTAAAGAAAGTAGAGGAAGAAAACTACATGATGAAGAGAAGCAGTAATAGAATAAATGCGCCAGGCAAAGAAGGCATGTTCTATTCGCAGGAGATGGAACAACGTGGAACAAAGGTCTCACATCTCTGATAAAAGTGTGTGTATGTATATCTATCTCACTGGTCGCTGTCAGATGGAAAAAGACGGGAATAATGGGTAATGGAAATAATTCCTTAATGGCCAATAATTAGAAGGGCTGTTTATTGAATAGCGTATGCCATTCTTCTTGAGCATTACACCACACCATGATCATTTTCTTTTATTATGACCTTTTCCTATATTTGTTTTATTTTACATGTTGACCTCAAATGCTTACTCTGTCAATTTTATCACATGAACAATATATATATTTTGTTGTAGCTTTGCTAATAGCCCTGATTTGAAAAAGACACTGGTGTGTCGAAACATGTGTTATCCATAAAGGGCAATACAATAAATACCAACTTTCTCACTAGTATTCAGTGTGGCGCAGTTCCTGAAGTGTGGAGCAATATCTTTAACTGTTTGCAAGCACACACCGATGCCCAGAATGTTCGCAATTAACCAAAATGGAGGTGTCCTAAGGACACTATATGTGTCCGTACTGTTCGCAAGCAAGATGGAGCTGTTCTTAGAACACACCCGATGTCCAGAATGTTCGCAATTAACCAAAATGGAGGTGTCCTAGGGACACTATACCTGTCCGTACTGTCCGCAAGCAACATGGAACTGTTCTTAGAACACACCCGGTGTCTGGAATATTCGCAATTAACCCAAATGGCGGGGTTCTAATGACACTATACCTGTCCGTACTGTCTGTAGAACATCTACGCACATGCACACCACACCCATAAGTCCTGCGAACATTGCGCATGTCTGTAACTGTCCGTAGAACACCCGCGTGCATGCGCACGACCGTTCCTGTGAATTTGGTGTCCTGCGGACCCCCGTTCCCTTTGCGGACGTGTTCGCGATGTCATCATGTGACCGCACCCACGCTGAGCGTGTTGTCTGATTTGCGGACACTGTCTGGGTCCCCAAACATTTTATAAGTACTTTTTCAGACAATCCAAAGTATTTTACAGTACAAATTGCACATGTCCCAGACAATGACCCTGTCTTTCTACATACTTTTTGGAACTTTTTGAGCCTTTTTGGGATGTTCGATCTGTCCGTGGACAGCGCGGCTGTCTGCGGAGCACACACCTGCACCCTTATAAAAGGCCACACCTCAGAGCTCATCTTCATTGTGCTTCTGGCTATTGCAGATTGACTTTTGCTGCCTTTGCTGCTCTTGCAGTGATTATCTCACCAATCCTGATGGCATCCATAGCTGCTGCTGCTCCAGCTGGTGCTACATCTGCCTCAGAACTACGCCCAAACCCTCCACCACCACCACCTCCCCAAGGGCCTGCAGAGGGGAACAGGCGTGAGGATGTAGAGGAGGAGGAAGTGGAAGTCCCTACTACCAGCACTCGCCATGAGTCTTGAATGTGGCGGTTGTTTACCATTCATGGTGATGTACCAAAAGCATGTGTGAACAAGGTCACCTGCAACCAGTGCAAAATGGTGCTGAGTCGTGGGAGGCCTGGTTCGTATAGCTTTGGTACGACATCCATGAAGCGACACCTAAGGTTGTTCCACGGTGGGGCCATTTGCAGGGTTGTACCTTGTAATCAACGTAGTAGGTTGAATTTTTCTACCACATCCTCCGTTTCTGCTCCTTTCACCACAAGAGACATTTCTGTCAGACAGCACATCCCTCCAGCTGCCTCACAGGCCATTCACGATGCTGTTGACCCTTACCTTTCGAGGGTCACAATAGTGTGTATGTACTGCGACACAGTACTCTGCAGGGGGAGAATCTTCAAAGTGCTTTCGAGACTGCGGTCAAGGAGCACCAGAAGGTCTGCTACCTACCTAAATAAGGCCCACCCTACATCTTCCTCTCTCCACCTGCCCTTTCTTATCCCAGTGGTTGGTATCCCTTCCTTACCCTCCTTTCCCCTCCTCTCCTAGTGTGTCATGTGTAAAAAAAAACAGAAAATATAAAACAACAAACCCCCCCCAAAAAAAAGCTCTTTTCAGAGCCGCCTTTCACAGTTTAAAAATAGAAGTGGCAAATAAATGGAGCAGGGTCCTGTGCATTTTTTGGAAGTCTGCTGAAAGTTTGCGGACATCTTCAATTTTGGGGTGCTGCCCTATCAAAACCAATGCACTTTTCTCTGGGAGGAAGTGGTGGCTCTGAAAAGAGCCTTTTGGTGGTGTTTGTGTTTGCAAATCTTCAAATGGCCAACACCTACTGCAAAATGGATGGCTGTAATTCCAAAAAAGGTTGCAATGCATTTTGTACATTTCTCAGAAAATCTGATTTCCAGCATAAGTAAGATGGACTACATCTCTGCGAAAAATGTATGTGCTACGAAACATAATAGTTTCATTGAGAAAAAAGGACATGCCAACATCTCTTAGAGAGGCACAAACAGCCTTATTGACATTACGCCTAACTGTCTCCATTTGTGGATCAAATTTAGAAGAACGTAGCCACATTTGTTTCTGTGCAATACGAGAAAAAATTACTTGGGAATTTGAAAACATGTCCATAACCTTCCCAAATCCTTCTTTCATTGCAAATTGCAATGAAATTCCAGACACATGTCCTAAACTGTTCCCTCCACAATGAATTATAATTATGTCTGGATGATGCTCTGTCTCTAAACTAGCACGGAGAGGTACCAAGTCCAGCCACTTCATTCCACGCACTCCATGCCAGTGCACATGAGGGAATCCAAGATCTGCAGCTCCTCCACAGCGTTCTGCATGCACCTCCAACCAATGTATCCATGAGTCTCCCAAAATCCATATAATGTGTTTTCTAAAACACACAGCCATAGCTATCTGTTCTTCTCTCAAGAAAAAGACTTTCTGACAAACTCTCTCCTTGCAGAATACACCCAGTAAACTTTACTGACCAATCCCTTGCTCTGCTCATTCTCAATTGCATGCCTCTGCACCCACAAATCCCTGTATGTAATACGGGGTGTCCGCGGACTACTGCTTTAAATCGTGTGCCCCATTTCCCCTTTGAGGTTGGTTCTGAAAAGAGCCGTTTTTTCTGGGTTTTTTGCAGATGCTTAACATACACCTATTGTTTTGTATTTTTTTCTTTTTTTTTCTTACTTTACTCTTAAAATCTTCACATAACCTTCTCCAAAGCAACCCTTACATTCCAAAACAGAATGGCATTTCCCATAAAAGATAAAGAAATGCCATTTTCTTTAAAATAAACAGAATTACTAGAATCAATATTCTCATTATTACAGAAGAACATACCAGCTCTAAGCATTAAAGCACACATGCCTCGGTTGATTGCACACCTAGCAATGTTTTGCTGAGGACAAAAAACAGAACTATTGTCCCATATTGCCCTAGGTACTAATCCAGAAAAAATTACTTTGGCATTTGGAAGGATGTTCATTACTGCTTGAACCAAGTGTTCCAAATCTGCCAACAAAGTAGGGGAACTGATATTGCCCAAATGGAAAGCACCATAGTGCAAAACTACCACATGGGGACTGTTCATCCTGCCCATATCTTCACAAACATGTACAATTCCCTGTACTTTGCAATCAGGCACAGTGCTCCACACCACCTCCACTCCTTTAACATCAAAATTGTTTGCCACATGCCTGCATTGAGCATACTGCTGTAAACCATGCACAAACATATCTCCAAGCACCAACACCCTGACTTTCTCCACCTCTGCCATCTTCACTACTCACAGTCACTTTCAACACAAATCCACAACCTCAACATCTGATTGGGTAATCCCTACAGCCCCTTTCCATGCTAGATTTGCTGGAAAACCCCAGATGTGGCACGCCCTGTCAGCGGACAGCCGCTGTGTCCGCAGACTGCGTAACTCTTGGACAGCCCTTCTACCCTTTCCACTTCACTTTCTGTGCCGTTCCCTCATTGGATACAGCTAAGCAGTCACACAACCATCCACCAATCACATCCAAGACCTCTACATCTAACTCCATCATCAGAGTTCAGCACTTCAAAAGTACTGTTAACTCTGAGTGCAAGTCTCATGTCATTGGAAAGCACCCACTACAAAAACTACTGTACAAGTCTCCAAGATTTCTACGTGCAGCTGTATGCATATCCACATGCATGAATACAGACTACATGTATGCATATTTTCTGCACAGTACATGTATAACTCTTATGAATGGATATAAACAGAGTAACTGCCACTTAACCTGTATAACCTATAAAATGAACTTACTGTCATTTTTCCCATCTGCTATAATGAACTGTCACTTCCAAACCTGTCTGCTATCTAAATTTGATTTTACACACACAGCTATCTAAATAATTATAGTATTAAAAGATGTGAGAAATAACAGTATAATTGTAGAAAAACACTTAGTAGTGTATTATAAAATTACACACAGCCAGGATAAGGTCATGCATCTTCATACACTCACACAAATAGACACTATAATTGAAATGATCCCAGCTGAAATAACACCACTGCCTGTAAATCACATCATTCTGCTTTATTACCCATACCTTCACATATGTATACATTCCCTGCTTTTATATACAGTTTCTGCCATTTACCTCATAAAAATTGCAAAATAAGTACATCATTATTTCTTCTATCTCCTAACATTCAATAACACAGCCTTAAGAAACCAAGTGAGTTTCATACACTTAGTATTCTACTCATTTGCAAAGCATGTTGAACTAACATATTGTAAGTAAAATATAAAGCCTGCACATAGTCAAAGTAAACTGCATTCACACACTACTATGTTCGGTTATCAAACAAGAATACTACTACAAAAACATAAAAATCAACGTCTAAATTAACATCAGTTCTATAAACACACAAAATTACTAACTTCTTTCTTTTACAATTGCAGTGAAGACCACTCTCCTGAAAAGCAGCAGCATCTGATGTACAAACAACAACTCAGAAGAAACCTGCTCATTCCAAACAAAAAAAGTAAGTACAATACTACCATAATATTCTTACTGTTACTCAACTGTGGGGTTGATTCATGGAATTTGTGCACCAAAAAACAGAGATTTGTGCACCATTCTGCCCACAAATCCCCATTTGTTAAACAGGGATTAGCAGGCAGAATGGCACACAAATCCCCGTTTTTCAGCGCACAAATGACATAACTCAGCCCCTAGAAAGTTAGTATTACAGAACAAAGAACTGTTTTAATTCAATACCATTAGATTTAGTATTAGTGCTTCTCCTCACCACGAGCTTACTTTGTACTGTCATCTGAACCCCAGTATAGTAACACAAAAATACAAGAATAACCTTCCCAACTAGGTGTAGCTGCCCAATGCACAATCACACACTACCACATAAATCCTTCCCATCATACTCAGACACTCATGCACACAGCACACATACATTGCAGAACAGCCCAACCCATACATTCTTTTTTTTTCAACAGACCCCAAAGAATGCCTACCAGGAATCAGGTCCGTAGAAAGCAACGCAGAAGTAGAGCAAATGAAAATAAAAGTGTCCAAAATAAGCATCCATCCTTAGCAGAATTTGTACAAAAAGTTCAAACAAAAGATCTATTAGAGTCATTAAGCGAAATAAAACAAGCTTCCAATACAAAAACTTTCCCTCCTCTTTCAAAATGTAAAACGAAACAGAAAGTGATTAACAAGAATTCAGCTACCACTACTGCTAACACTGCTCCTTTAAAGAAAGTATTTTAGAAAAAAATGTCTGTCACAGAGTCCTTCAGAATCTTATAAAAACAGGAGAGAAATCATGCACAACCCTTAAAACCTACCGTAGAAAATGAATCTTAGAAGCTTTGATAGACAGTGCAATCCTTCTCAAAAGAAAGTTATTAATTTTAGTGTTAAACAGAATGAAACCACTAACAAAACTAACTACTAAATTACAAAAAAGACTTCTCAATAAACAGAATCTCAACAAACAACTTCTTAAATATCTGTTGAGGTGAATGGAGTCACACCACGAGCAGAGAACCATATTTCAATGAAGAAGCATACAAACAAAAGCAAACCAACACAATTGCCATACATAGCAGTGGATGAGGGTATGGAAAACTTAATAATACCATAATACAACAAGAAATGCTGCTCACAAAAATGTACCGACAAAACTCAGTATCACCTCTCCATTCGACTTAACCAGGCCGTCCAGTATACACAGGCCGAGCACGTCAATGTGCAGCATTGCCAAAAAATATTTCAAATCTTTACGCCAGTTCCTCAATCAGTATGGGAAAGGCAAAGACAAAATCAAAATGAAACTACTACAAAATATGGATACCTGTCCAGTGCGCAAACACACAGGACTACAAGGACATTCATTAGCCTGCATTTAAGGACCTATTTGCAAAAGCACCTTCCACCATATCAAAATGATATCAACACATCATTCCACTATAAGAAATCTAGTCTATAAACTGTACTATGCTGAAAGTCCTACTTTAGCACTAGCCAATTTAAATAACAATCTTCTACATGGTACAGCCAAAGACCAACTCGAAGAAATAGAGCATATCCAGAGAAAATATTTTGGAAGTAAAAGCCACTTACAAAATACAATAGCTTTACAACAGACTAGCAACAATTTTATACATGGTAAACTTCTACTACACACATACAAAAAAGAAATACTAAAATTTAAAAGGAGGAAGGTATGATGATAGACCCATTCAGATAACAGCATCAGAATACAGCTTGTTACGAATGTATTCTGAAGATCCCAGATTTAGACAAAATGTGGAGTACATATTCCACCTACTCTTTGGAAATGAACTAGCAACTCTATGCTACAAAGTTGCAGACACATTGAAATCAGGTACCCACTTTCAAAATATGTCAGCTACGCAATTACTACAAAAAGTGCAATAAAAAGATGAGGCTCTACAATCAAGCATTACAAATCTGTTAGCAAATATTCGTGGTACTAAAGAGTACTGGTTCTGACGTCACTGAGATGTACGTTGTATGATAAGAAACCTTGGCCCGCCCACTTGGTTTGATACATTAAGTTGTGCAGAATATGCATGGGAAGATTTACATTGATTTCCTACGCATATCAAACAAAAACAACACAAACATAGATATACTAACACCTGGAGAACTTTGCTCTCTATATCCTGTTAACTTTTCAAGATATTTCCATCATCGCTTCATTGCCATGCTACACTTTATTTGTAATAAAACTGTTCCTCCTCTCGGAGAAGTGCAACACTTCTTTTGGAGAAAAGAATACCAGGCCAGAGGAGCAGCACATATCTACATGCTTTTATGGATTAAAGATGCTCCTAAATTTGGTCAAGACAGTGATGCCACTGTTTTATAGTTTATCACTTGTGAAATTCCATAAGAAACAACAAATAGTGATCTTCATGCACAAATTGTACAATTTCAAACACACAAATGTGGGGAACATTGTTGTCGCAAATACAAAAACAAAGGGAAATACTACACCAAATGCTGCTTTGGTTTCCCTAGACCAGTTACAGAAACAGGTGAAGTGAACAACTTCATGTCTTCAGTTAGACATAGTGTTAAAGGTAAATCACCTAAGAACACATATTACATAAAAAGAACAGAAGAAGCAAAATATATCAATGATTACAATGCAATCATTGCCCTCTTATGGAATGCAAACATAGATGTGCAGTACATTGCAGTACACTGCAGACAATTCCGCCGATATGTTACAGCCTACTTAACCAAAGCAGAAAAAACGAGCTTCAAGACCTCTGGAATGACCTATCATCGGACAAAACACTGTCTCAGAAATTGTACATTTTAGGCATAAAAATGCTCTCTCATAGAGAAGGTGGCTCCCATGAAACTGCAGATTGTTTAACTGGTACTGCTTTGTATGGAAAATCTGAAAACATAGTATGGCTAAGTCTTGGTCCTACTAAATCTAGAAAAAGAGTTTTCAAATCATACGATGACATAGAAACAATAGCCAAAAATGATCCCAACAGCCAAGACATTTTGAAAAACAATTTACTAGACACATACTACCCAAACAGGAGTACCACTTTGGAAACCATGTGTCTATACCACATAGCCCAAAACTTCACATACAAAAATAATATAACACCTGATGAAAATAAAAGGCAGTTTAGTGAAACTTACCAAACAAAGCTTAATTAATCATATCAAATTGTCATTAAAAACTCCTCAACATAAAGAACTATATTATATGTCCCTGCTACAACATTTTAAACCATGGAGAAAAGACGAAGAGTTACTAGATACCTATGACTCCTATGAAGACGCTTTCAAAGCAAATGAAAGCACTATAACCGATGTAAACTTTACACAGTACAAAACAATGTTGCACAATGAACAGTAACATGAAGAAGAACTCCAAGCCCAATTAGATAAGGACACTCCCAACAGGATTCAACCTTCTGTAACAGGAAGCCAAGAACCACTGGGACAACCACTAATAGCAAATGAGGCAGAATTAGCTATGACAGAAGTAGAAAACACCATGTGTCACTGTGAAGAAGATACAGAAAACTTAACTGTACAGCAATCAAAACTGAACAATGACCAGCTAAGGATTTTTCAAGAAGTAACAAAAGAAATTGCACATGGTGTACAGCATGAAAATAAAGAATGTACCTGCCAAAATTACAAACCCATACTGCTGTACGTCAGTGGTCAAGCTGGTTCAGGCAAAACATTCTTAATCAAAATCATCAGTAAGTTCCTTCAACAATTGACGAACAACAAACTGTCAGCTGTTTTAACTGCCCACACAGGTTTAGCTGCCTACAACATAGGCGGTGTCACTTTACACCAATTACTACTCCTTCCAGTAGAACACCAAAACAAATTAGACTACTACAAACTTTCTACAGAAGTTGCAATGGAACTACGCAGTGTGTTAAAACAAATGAAAATGCTACTAATGGATGACGTGAGCATGGTCTCCAGCCTAAAGTTGGCTTTGATTCACCTCAGATTACAAAAAGTACTCAAAACAAATTACTAAGAACTCTTTGGATGAAAACACATTATTGTTTTCAGAGATCTTCTCCAATTGACACCAGTGAAAGGTGAACCTATTTTTAAAACCTTAAGACACAATCTCTGCCATAAAACTGTTGGCAGCATATTAAATGTTAACCTTTGGTAACATTTCCAATACAGAGAATTAACAGAAAGCATGCGCCAGTCTGCAGACCTCACCTACGCCAACATTTTAAAAAGTATTAGAGTTGGTTTACTATCTCAAGAAGCACAAGCAATATTAAAACCTCGGCACATCCATGCACTTTATGTCCATAACTCATGTGCTACTGATATCATGGAACAATTAGCACACAAAAATGTCAATTGTATGTTCTTGATGCAAACTCTTGAAAGCTGTTCCAAATTTAATGAAACAATGTTGAAAAAAGAAATGCAACCAATAATTCAAATTTGCTCCACAGACAAACTGGACGTACATGGTATGACACTACCCATGTGTCAACAAGCCACAACAAGACTAAATACCTTAGAAAACTCTATCTCCAACACAGCTGGTTTGGAGAAAATATTAAAATTATCTTTAAACTAGAGTAATGCTTAAACGTAACCTTGACGTGGAGCAAGGACTAGTTAATGGAGCACTTGGTACAGTTGTTGGCTTTCAAACATACCCACGTATAAACAACATTCAGTTTGTCAATATTCTCTTTGACAAACTATCAGAAGTAAAAAAGGATAGGATGCTCAACAGCTCGATTCCTTCGTTTCAAAGACATGTATGTTTGTAGAGAACAATTTTCTCTAACTCTAGTATACTCAGTCACCATTCACAAATCACAAGGACTTTCTCTAGATAAAGCATTGATAGATATTGGGAAAACAGTCTTTAAAGAAGGCATGAGCTATGTAGCACTATCACACTTATGTACACTTGACGGTCTATTTCTAATGAACTTTGATGCAAGTAAAGTAAACGCTGATATTCCTTGCATTTAAGAATACAATAGACCACGTTCACTATACACCCCCATCTAAAAACCTATCCTGTTCCACAAAAAGCAAAATGTTGTAAAAGAAAACTACTTCAAACAGAAATGCACAGGATCTCACTGCAAATCCTCCAAAGAGAGTAAAAGAAGCTAATACTTCATCAATTACTACAACCAAAGAATAATCTACTACTCAAAGTAACTCAGGTACTTCTTCAAAGAAGCAACACACACTCCAAAGAAATGACATGGACACAGAACTATCTGGTCGATTCAAATGTTCAAATATAACTGGTGTACATTGATACGCAAATGTAGCAATAAATATTCTATTTCAATTGCTACCAATTGTTGACAACATTTACTTACACAATATAGACCAATTGTGTTTGCAAATGTTAGTCCTTCATAGAAATGCAAGCATCAAACCTGATAACACATACAGTGTTCATGGAATAAGACACGAATTGGACTACTGTGCTGGAATAGTGAAATTCACTAAATATTTTTCGATGAACTGTAAAACAGTGGCATCACTGTCTTGACCAAATTTAGGAGCATCTTTAATCCATAAAAGCATGTGGATATTTGGTGCTCCTCCGGCTTGGTATTCTTTTCTCCAAAAGAAGTATTGCACTTCTCCGAGGGGAGGAACAGTTTTATTACAAATAAAGTGTAGCATAGCAATGAAACGATGATACAAATATCTTGAAACATTAACAAGATCTAGAGAGCAAAGTTCTCCAGGTGTTAGTATATCTATGTTTGTTTTTTTTTTTTTGATATGCGTAGGAAATTATGTAAATCTTTCCATGCATATTCTGCACAACTTAATGTAACAAACCAAGTGGGTGAGCCAAGGTTTCTTATCATACGTACAGCTCCTTGACGTCAGAACCAGTACTCGTTCATACCACGCATGTTTGCTAACAGATTTATAATGCTTGATTGTAAAACCTCATCTTTTTCTTGCACTTTTTGTATTAATTGTGTAGCTGACATATTTTGAAAGTGGGTTCCTGATTTCAATGTGTGTGCAACTCCGTAACATAGGGTTGCTAGTTCACTTTCAAAGAGTAGGTGGAATATGTATTCCACATTTTGTCTAAATCTGGGATCTTCAGAATACATTTGCAACGAGCGGTATTCTGATGCTGTTATCTGAATAGGTCTATCATCGTACCTTCCTCCTTTGCCAGTAGGAAAGAGTAGAGGAAAAGCATGTGCTTCTATACTTTTTTCCCATATGCTGATTGTTGATCCTTTGGTTTGTCGCATTTGGTACATTTCTAGTGCATCATCTAGGGTGTCATTAGAGTGTAATGGATGAATTGTGTAATTGTCTAAAATATTGGCTACTGTAGCAGGATCTAGAAGTTCAAATGGACCAGTATCTGGTGACTCTTGAATTATTTCAGTTGTTTCCCTTAAGTTTTCTTCGTAGTATTCATTATTGTCTTTTAGATATTGCAAGTCTTGTCTAACTTTATGTAAGTCTACGAGTTGTTGACAAATTGTTTTGTCTTTTGTAGGTACACCATTTACTAAGACAATTAAAGATTGCTCTATTGGACGTTGCACTCCCAGAGTGTGCACATTTTCTTTTAGATCTAATGGTAAATAAACTACTTTGCCACAAATGCCTTTCACCAATTCAGAGGGAGGTAATTTTGCTGTTTTTGGTTGAAGGCGTATTATTGCTTGAAAGGGGTGCACTGTTTGAATTATGATGCTCTCATATAAATTGAGTTGTTGGAGGGGTTTTGGTAGTGGGAATAATTCCAAGTTATTTGTGATAGCACATGAAGGAGTTTGGCTGTTGTCAAGTTTTGTAGTGCAGTAACTGCAAATTGTTAAGGGGTCAGTTATTTTGTATTTGTTTTCTGCTATAAGGTAGAGAGCTAATTCAAACCATTTGGAATCTTCATTGTCTTCTATTTTGTATGTTACATCTATAGTTTTTGTGTTACTTTTATAAAAAAAGTTCTGCGGCAACAACACATGGTTTGTTACTTCAACGGATGTACTTTTAAATGTTAGTATTTCTTTCTGTTATGTGTGTAGTAGAAGGTTGTCATGTGTAAAATTGTTGATAGTCTGTTGTAAAGCTATTACATTTTGTAAGTGGCTTTCACTTCCAAAATATTTTTTCTGGCTATGTCTTTGGCTGTACCATGTAGAAGATTGTTATTTAAATTGGCTAGTGCTAAAGCAGGACTTTTAGCATAGTATAGTTTATGGACTAGATTTCTTATAGTTGAATGATGTGTTGATATCATTTTGATATGATGGAAGGTGCTTTTGCAAATAGGTCCTGAAATGCAGGCTAATGAATGTCCTTGTAGTCCTGTGTATTTGCGCACTGGACAGGTATCCATATTTTGCAGCAGTTTCATTTTGATTTTATATTTGCCTTTCACATACTGATTGAGGAACTGGCATAAAGATTTGAAAGATTTTTTGGGAATGTTACACATTGACGTGCATAGCCATTTGTATACTGGACATTCTGGTTCAGTCGAATGGAGAGGTAATTCTGAGTTTTCTGGGGATATTTTTGTAAGCAGTATTTCTTGTTTCATTATGGTATTATTTTGTTTTTCATAACCTCGTCCACTGCTATGTATGGCAATTGTGTTTGTTTGGTTTTGTTTGTATGCTTCTACATTAAAATATGGTTCTGTGTTTTTGGTGTGACTCCATTCACCTCCACAGATATTTAAGAAGTTATTTTTGTTGACATTCCATTTTTTGAGAAGTGTTTTTTGTCATTTAGTAGTTAGTTTTGTTAGTGGTTTCATTCTGTTTAACACTAAAATAAATACCTTTCTTTTGAGTAGGATTGCACTATCTACCAAAGCTTCTAAGATTAATTTTCTACGGTAGGTTTTAAGGGTTGTGCATGATTTGTCTCCTGTTTTTATAAGATTCTGAAGGACTCTGTGGCGGAACATTTTTGCTAAAATACTTTTTTGGGTATGGTTACTTGCTAGTATATCAAGATTTATAGGAGCAGTTTTAGCAGTACTGGTAGCAGAATTCTTGTTAATCATTTTCTGTTTCGTTTTACATTTTGATAGAGGAGGCAAAGTTTCTGTACTGGAAGCTTGTTTTGTTTCGCTAAATGACTGTATTAGCTGTTTTGTTGGAACTTTTTGTACAAACTCTGCTAGAGATGGATGCTTTTTTGGACATTTTTATTTGCATTTGCTCCATTTCTGCGTTGCTTTGTACGGACTTGCTTTTTGGTAGGTATTCTTTGGGGTCTGTTGAAAAAAAAGAAGGTATGGGTTGGGCCGTTCTGCAATTTATGTTTGCTGTGTGCATGAGTGTCTGAGTATGATGGTAAAGATGTATTGGGTGGTGTGTGATTGTGCATTGGGCAGCTACAATTAGTTGGGAAGGCTATTCTTACAGCGGTTCAGATGAAGGTAGAAACTGAGCTAGTGGTGAGGAGAAGCACTAATAGTAAATCTAATGGTATACATTTAAAACAGTTCTTTGTTTCGTAATACTAACATTCTAGGGGTTGACTTATTTTATTTGGGTTCCAAAAAACGGGGATTTGTGTGCCATTCTGCCTGCTAATCCCTTTTTAATAAATGGGGATTTGTGGGCAGAATGGTTCAGAAATCTCTGTTTTTTTGGTGTGCAAATTACATGCATGAACTACACAGTCTGTTTGAGTAACAGTAGGAATATTAAGTTAGTATTGTACTTACTCTTTTTTTGTGGAATGAGCAGGTTTCTTCGGATATGTTGTTTGCAGTTCAGATGCTGCTGATTTTCAGCAGCATGGTCTTCACAGCAATTGCAAAAGAAAGAAGTTAGTAATTTTGTGTGTTTATAGCACTGATGTTAATTTAGTGATTGATTTTTATGTTTTTGTAGTAGTATTCTTTTTTGATATCTGATCATAGTGTATGCATGCATTTCATTTGACTCTGTGCAGCCTTTATATTTTATTTACAAAATGTTAGTTCAACATGGTTTGAAAATGAGTAGAATTTTAAGTGCATGAAATTCACTTGGTTTTTTTAAAGCTGTGCTGTAGATAGCAGACAGGTTTGGAAGTGACAGTTAATTATAGTAGATGGGAAACATTGCAATAAGTTCATTTTATAGGTTATGCAGGTTTAGTGGCATTACTCTGTTTATATGCATTCATAAGAGTTGTACATGTACTGTGAATAAAATGTGCATACATGTAGTTTGTATTCATGCATGTGGATATGCATGCAGCTGTAAGTAGAAATTTTGGAGACTTGTAGAGTAGTTTTTGTAGTAGGTGCTTTCCAATGATATGAGACTTGTACTCAGAGTGATCAACAGTACATTTGAAGTATGGAACTCTGATGATGGAGTTAGATGTAGAGCTCTTGGATGTGATTGGTGGATGGTTGTGTGACTGCTTAGCTGTATCCAATTAGGGAATGGCCCAGAGAGTGATGTGAAAAGGGTAGAAGGGCTGGCTAAGAGTTGTGCGGGAGGGTGTGCCACATCCGGGGTTTTTCAGCAAATCCAGCATGGAAAGGGGACTGTAGGGATCAGCCAATCAGATGTTGAGGTTGTGGATTTGTGTTGAAAGAGACTGTGTGCAGTGAAGATGGCAGAGGTGGAGAAAGTCAGGGTGATGGTGCTTGGAGATATGTTTGTGCATTCTTTACAGAAGTATGCTCAATGCAGGCATGTGGCAAACAATTTTGATTTCAGGAGTGGTGGTGGTGTGGAGCACTGTGCCTGATTGCAATGTAGAGGGAATTGTACATGTTTGTGAAGATATGGCCAGGATGAACAGTCTGCATCTGGTAGTTTTGAACTATGGTGCTTTCATTTGGGCTACATCAGTGCCCCTACTTTGTTGGCAGATTTGGAACACTTGGTTCAAGCAGTAATGAACATCCTTCTAAATGACAAAGTAATTTTTCTGGATTACTACCTAAGGCAATATAGGACAATAGTTCTGTTTTTTGTCCTCAGCAAAACATTGGTAGGTGTGCAATCAACCGAGGCATGTGTGCTTTCGTGCTTTAAGCTGGTATGTTTTTCTGTAATAATGAGAATATTGATTCCAGTAATGCTGTTTATTTTAAAGAAGATGGCATTTCCTTATCTTTTTTGGGAAATGCTTTGCTGTTTTGGAATATAAGGGTTGCTTTGGAGAAGGTTATGTGAAGATTTTAGTAGTAAAGTAAGAAGAAAAAACCCCCAAAAAAATACAAAATAACAGGTGTCTGTCAAGCATCTGCAAAAAAAACCCATAAAATGACTCTTTTCACAGCCAACCTCAAAGGGGAAATGGGGCACACTATTTAATTTCACATTCACCACTCTTAGGTTTTCGATATGTCCGCGGACATGGCGGTAGTCCACGGACAACACTTATCACATACAGGGATTTTGGGGTAGAGAGGCATGCAAATAAGAATGAGCAGAGCTAGGGATTGGTCAGTAAAGTTTACTGGGTGTGTTGTGTAAGGAGAGAGTTTGTCAGAACGTCATTTTCCTGAGAGAAGAACAGATAGCTATGGCTTTGTGTTTCCGAAAACAGATTATCTGGATTTTGGGAGACTCATGGATACATTGGTTGGAGGTGCATGCAGAACGCTGTGGAGTAGCTGCAGATCTTGGATTCCCTCATCTGGAAGTGCACTGGCATGGAGTGCGTGGAATGAAGTGGCTGGACTTGCTACCTCTCTGTGCTACTTTAGAGACAGAGCATCATCCAGACATAATTATAATTCATTGTGGAGGGAACAGTTTAGGACATGTGTCTGGAATTTCTTTGCAATTTGCAATGAAAGAAGAACTTGGGAAGGTCATGGACATGTTTCCAAATTAAGTAATTGTTTCTCGTATTGCACAAAGACAAATGTGGCTGCGTTCTTCTTCAGTTGGTCCACAAATGGAGAAAGCGAGGCGCAATGTCAATAAGGCTGTTTGTGCCTTTCTAAGAGATGTTGGCATGTCCTCTTTTCACAATGAAAATATTATGTTTCATAGCACATACATTTTTTGCAGAGATGGAATCCATTTTACTTATGCTGGCAATCAGATTTTTTGGAGAAATGTAAAAAATGCATTGCAACCTTTTTGGAATTACAGTCATCTATTTTGCAGTAGATTTTCAAATACACAAAAACACCACCAAAAGGCTCTATCAGAGACACGACTTCCTCCAAGAGAAAAGTCCATTGGTTTTGCTAGGGCAGTAGCCTAAAACTTTATGGGGGTAATTCATAGAATTCAGCGTACAAGTGGCGCACGCGGCTGGCGCACAGTGTGCGCATGCAAATCCCTGCGCCAGCCGCGTGCGCTAAAATCCATTTCCGCGCACAGCATATTCATGGATTCCAGCCACCAAAACCTGCCGTGGCGCACAGTGGCGCAGCGACCCTGCAGCAGCGCCAGTTACGCCCCCAAGAACGCCTCTCGCGCAGGGAAAAGCCATCAATATACCCAATCCAGCGCAAAGGGCTGCGCTAACGCTGTACCAGCACGGCAAGCGGGCTACGTGTATCACTGGGGTGCGCGGGAAGTACCTCACGCGATTGGACCCGTGCGAGCAGGGTATGCGTATTTCAGGGGTGCGCGGGAAGTTCCACACGCGATTTCCGCAGGGTACGCGTATCTCAGAGGTGCGTGGGAAGTGCCATACGCGATTTCAGCAGGGTACGTGTATTTCGGGGTCCGGGGCAAGTTTCACATGCGATTTTAGCAGGGTACGTGTATTTCAGGGGTGCGCGGGAATTTCCACACGCGATTGGGCCCGTGCGAGTAGGGTACGCGTATCTCAGGGGTGCGCGGGAAGTGCCACACGCGATTTCAGCAGGGTACGTGTATTTCAGGGGTGCGCGGGAAATTCCACACGCGATTGGGCCCATGCGAGCACAGTATGTGTATCTCAGGGGTGTGCGGGAAGTGCCACACGCGATTGCAGCAGGGTATGTGCATTGCAGGGGTGCGCGGGAAGTTCCACACGCGATTTCATCAGGGTACGTGTATTTCGTGGTGCGGGGGAAGTTTCACACGCGACATCAGCCGTGTACGTGTATTCCAGGGGTGCGCGGGAAGTTCCACACGCGATTCCATCAGGGTACGTGTATTTCAGGGGTGCGCGGGAAGTTCCACACGCGATTGGGCCCGTGCGAGCAGGGTACGCGCATTTCAGGGGTGCGCGGGAAGTTCAACATGCGATTCCATCAGGATACGTGTATTACAGGGGTGCGCGGGGAGCACCACACGTGAATTGCACGTGTGGGTCCTCGCAGGTGTTCCCTCTACACCCTCCACGGCCCCTGCAGGTGGCTCACACCACAGCGGCCTACCCTGCACATGTCCTGCAGGCACACCATCCACCATGGCCATGACCCCCAGTCAACCCACATGTCAACTTGCATTACTGCCCACCAACGCATGTCCCCTGCACCCCCAGCCACCAGGGGCACCCTCCACCAGGCCCCCACCCATGTCTCCCACCACCCCCACCCCACAGCAGTGCAGGGGCACCCTCCACCAGGCCCCCACCCATGTCTCCCACCACCCCGACCTCCCAGCACTGTGGGGCACCTGCCAGCAGGCCCCCACCCATGTCCAACTCATGTCTCCCACCACCCCCACCCCCCAGCACTGTGGGGCACCCTCCACCAGGCCCCCACCCATGTCTCCCACCACCCCCAGCCCCCACCACTGTGGGGCACCTGCCAGCACGCCCCCACCCATGTCTCCCACCACCCCCACCCCCCAGCACTGTGGGGCACCCTCCACCAGGCCCCCACCCATGTCTCCCACCACCCCACCCCCCAGCACTGTGGGGCACCTTACAGCAGGCCCACACCCATGTCCAACTCATGTTCCCCACCACCCCCACCCCCCAGCACTGTGGGGCACCTGCCAGCAGGCCCCCACCCATGTCCAACTCATGTTCCCCACCACCCCCACCCCCAGCACTGTGGGGCACCTGCCAGCAGGCCCCCACCCATGTCTCCCAGCACCCCCACCCCCCAGCAGTGCAGGGGCACCCACCACCAGGCCCCCACCCATGTCTCCCAGCACCCCCACCCCCCAGCCACCAGGGGCAGCCTCCACCAGGCCCCCACCCATGTCTCCCACCTCCCCCACCCCCCAGCAGTGCAGGGGCAGCCTCCACCAGGCCCCCACCCATGTCTCCCAGCACCCCAACCCCCAGCCACCAGGCGCAGCCTCCACCAGGCCCCCACCCATGTCTCACACCCCCCCACCTCCCCAGCAGTGCTGGGGCAGCCTCCACCAGGCCCCCACCCATGTCTCCCAGCACCCCCACCCCCCAGCCACCAGGGGCAGCCTCCACCAGGCCCCCACCCATGTCTCCCACCACCCCCACCCCCCAGCAGTGCAGGGGCAGCCTCCACCAGGCCCCCACCCATGTCTCCCAGCACCCCCACCCCCCAGCCACCAGGGGCAGCCTCCACCAGGCCCCCACCCATGTCTCCCACCACCTCCACCCCCCCAGCAGTGCAGGGGCAGCCTCCACCAGGCCCCCACCCATGTCTCCCACCACCCCCACCCCCCAGCCACCAGGGGCACCCTCCACCAGGCCCCCACCCATGTCTCCCACCACCCCCACCCTCCAGCAGTGCAGGGGCAGTCTCCACCAGGCCCCCACCAATGTCTCCCACCAACCCCACCCCCCAGCACTGTGGGGCACCTGCCAGCAGGCCCCCACCCATGTCCAACTCATGTTCCCCACCACCCCCACCCCCCAGCACTGTGGGGCACCTGCCAGCAGGCCCCCACCCATGTCTCCCAGCACCCCCACCCCCCAGCAGTGCAGGGGCAACCACCACCAGGCCCCCACCCATGTCTCCCAGCACCCCCACCCCCCAGCCACCAGGGGCAGCCTCCACCAGGTCCCCACCCATGTCTCCCACCACCCCCACCCCCCAGCAGTGCAGGGGCAGCCTCCACCAGGCCCCCACCCATGTCTCCCAGCACCCCCACCCCCCAGCCACCAGGGGCAGCCTCCACCAGGCCCCCACCCATGTCTCCCACCACCCCCACCCCCCCCAGCAGTGCAGGGGCAGCCTCCACCAGGCCCCCACCCATGTCTCCCAGCACCCCCACCCCCCAGCCACCAGGGGCAGCCTCCACCAGGCCCCCACCCATGTCTCCCACCACCCCCACCCCCCAGCACTGCAGGGGCAGCCTCCACCAGGCTCCCACCCATGTCTCCCAGCACCCCCACCCCCCAGCCACCAGGGGCAGCCTCCACAAGGCCCCCACCCATGTCGCCCAACACCCCCACCCCCCCAGCAGTGCAGGGATAGCCTCCACCAGGCCCCCACCCATGTCTCCCACCACCTCCACACCCCAGCCAACAGGGGCAGCCTCCACCAGGCCCCCACCCATGTCTCCCACCACCCCCACCCCCCAGCACTGTGGGGCACCTGCCAGCAGGCCCCCACCCATGTCCAACTCATGTTCCCCAGCACCCCCACCCCCCAGCAGTGCAGGGGCACCCACCACCAGGTCCCCAGCCATGTCTCCCAGCACCCCCACCCCCAGCCACCAGGGGCAGCCTCCACCAGGACCCCACACATGTCTCCCACCACCCCCACCCCCCCAGCAGTGCAGGGGCAGCCTCCACCAGGCCCCCACCCATGTCTCCCACCACCCCCACCCCCCAGCCACCAGGGGCACCCTCCACCAGGCCCCCACCCATGTCTCCCACCACCCCCACCCCCCAGCAGTGCAGGGGCAGCCTCCACCAGGCCCCCACCCATGTCTCCCACCACCCCCACCCCCCAGCACTGTGGGGCACCTGCCAGCAGGCCCCCACCCATGTCCAACTCATGTTCCCCACCACCCCCACCCCCAGCACTGTGGGGCACCTGCCAGCAGGCCCTTACCCATGTCTCTCAGCAACCCCACCCCCCAGCAGTGCAGGGGCACCCACCACCAGGCCCCCACCCATGTCTCCCAGCACCCCCACCCCCCAGCCACCAGGGGCAGCCTCCACCAGGCCCCCACCCATGTCTCCCACCACCCCCACCCCCCAGCAGTGCAGGGGCAGCCTCCACCAGGCCCCCACCCATGTCTTCCAGCACCCCCACCCCCAGCCACCAGGGGCAGCCTCCACCAGGCCCCCACCCATGTCTCCCACCACCCCCCACCCCCCAGCAGTGCAGGGGCAGCCTCCACCAGGCCCCCACCCATGTCTCCCAGCACCCCCACCCCCCAGCCACCAGGGGCAGCCTCCACCAGGCCCCCAACCATGTCTCCCACCACCCCACCCCCCAGCAGTGCAGGGGCAGGCTCCACCAGGCCCCCATCCATGTCTCCTAGCACCCCCACCCCCCACCCACCAGGGGCAGCCTCCACCAGGCCCCCACCCATGTCTCCAACCACCCGCACCCCCCCAGCAGTGCAGGGGCAGCCTCCACCAGGCCCCCACCCATGTCTACCACCACCCCCACCCCCCAGCACTGTGGGGCACCTGCCAGCAGGCCCACACCCATGTCCAACTCATGTTCCCCACCACCCCCACCCCCCAGCACTGTGGGGCACCTGCCAGCAGGCCCCCACCCATGTCTCCCAGCACCCCCACCCCCCAGCAGTGCTGGGGCAGCCTCCACCAGGCCCCCACCCATGTCTCCCAGCACCCCCACCCCCCAGCCACCAGGAGCAGCCTCCACCAGGCCCCCACCCATGTCTCCCACCACCCCCACCCCCCCAGCAGTGCAGGGGCAGCCTCCACCAGGACCCACCCATGTCTCCCACCACCCCCATCCCCCAGCAGTGCAGGGGCACCCTCCACCAGGCCCCCACCCATGTCTCCCACCACCCCCACCCCCCAGCACTGTGGGGCACCTGCCAGCAGGCCCACACCCATGTCCAACTCATGTTCCCCACCACCCCCACCCCCCAGCACTGTGGGGCACCTGCCAGCAGGCCCACACCCATGTCCAACTCATGTTCCCCACCACCCCACCCCCCAGCACTGTGGGGCACCTGCCAGCAGGCCCCCACCCATGTCCAACTCATGTTCCCCACCACCCCACCCCCCAGCACTGTGGGGCACCTGCCAGCAGGCCCCCACCCATGTCCAACTCATGTTCCCCACCACCCCCACCCCCCAGCACTGTGGGGCACCTGCCAGCAGGCCCCCACCCATGTGCAACTCATGTTCCCCAGCCAACATGTCATCACAATCTAGATCCCTGGTCCCTATGGTCACCCTCCAAATGCAAAAAACCCACCCGAGTATTGCATCCACCCACTCATAATTTGCAATTACATCACAGAACACCAATTGCAAGTTCCGAAACAAACACATTTCCCTCACATACACCCAATGGGTGTCAGTGAATCTCAAAACCCATATCATGAAATGCATGAAACCAATGAGATACCACACATTGAAGTTCACCATTAAAGAAAACATAAATAGAATCAAAAATGAAGAAACAGAAATGTGAATGTACAAAAATTAAAAGAAGCATGTCCGTGAAAAAAAGCAAAACCAAAAATAAAATTCCAAAGTAATGGTGTCCAAAGTCAATGTCTACAAAACAAAATCCAATGGGAAATAAAAAAGAAAGCCATTGCTCCATGGTTAAAATGTGAAAAAAAATACAATCCAACAGTGAACTATGTACATGGGAACAAGCCAGGGTCCATTATCCCAACAAAAGAAAGGAAACCTATCTAACTACACTAACTAATAAAATAAACTATATACAAAAATGTGGCCAATGTCCGAAAGGTCCAAATAAAATCAAAACAAAAATGAAACCTAACACTACCTACATAACTATGTACAAGGGCAGCGGGCTAGTTTCACGGCTCACTTGTGGATGTCCCGGGCCAGGGCATCATCAAACTCCTCCTCAATGTCCCGGAGGCGGTCCTCCTCCATGGCCCGAGGGTCCGCAGGGCTGTCGACGTGTCCACCTCCAAACCCCTGCGGATTGCCTCGAGGCACTCGGCCCGCCTCAGGGCCCTCCGCATGGAGTTCTCCGCCCTGACCATTGTGAGCCGTGCCTCTTCCGCCCGCTGCCGCTCCGCATCTATGGCGTGGCCCAACCGCTGCCACACGGAAGACACTCTCTGTCCTGGGTCCTCCTGCCCTCCGGCCGATGCCTGCCCCTCCGATGTTGAAGGCCCCGAGCCTTCATGGCTCCCACCACGTTGCTGCTGCTGCTGTGCCTCTGCCCGTGCACTGCCTCCTGCTGCCTGCACATCCTCCGCCGGCTGGGGTGCAGTCGTAGATGTGGCCACCCCTGCTGGACGTCCGACTCCCGACTGTGGCAGGGATGCCTCCTCCACCAGCCTGGCTGCACCGTCAGAGGCAGCTCCACAGGGCACCCAGGTGACTGATGGGTGGGAAGATGGCACGGAGGACGACTGGCGCGTAGGGGGTCCAGTTGAGGAGGGGGTCGTAGCAAGCCCCATCAGACGGAGGAATCCGGCATGGGTGACCTGTCCCAGCAGGCTGACGTGGTCAACGAGCCATTCGAGATGACGTGCAGTCTCCTCATGAAAAGACTGCAGGTCACCTCGCATGACCCATTGACGGAACGCCACACCAGTCAGGACAGGCTCAACCCGGACCCGGATAACCACGTCCGCAGGCAGAGGAAGGCCAGTTGACGTGAGCTCATCCCCTGCCTGAAAACGGGTCTGGACGTAGGCATCCCTGCTGGGGCAAGATGATGCAGGGACAGGATCAGGGACAGGATTGCACACAGGCACCTCCGCGGCGGCCTCTGCTGCCTCCTGTCCCTGGTCCTGCACTGCACCACTAGCACCAGTGGGATCCCCACCTCCAGACCCCGTCTCTGGTGCTTGCACGGCCTCCTCCTCCACCAAACCCCCCACCAACCTGGATGACTCCGTGCCATCTTCCCCTGTTGGGCCCTGTGGGGTCCCAGCTGCCCCTTCTGCTGCCGAGGAGTCCAACTCCAACCTCCGCCTCTTGGACCTCCCCCCGGCAGCTGCGGCCTGGGACGTGGCACAGGACTCCTCACTCCCCGACGAGATGACAACATGGGAGGGGAGCCGGGCCTTGCGTCTCCGGCTGGCGGTGGGATCCCCGCCGCTGTGCTCCACAGCACCTTCTCCGCCCTCTTCATCAGTTGACGCTGCAGACAGGGAGAAACAAAACACAGGCATCAGGGCACTGTACAATGGACACATACACACATGACAGTTGTACATGAGTGGCATTGGCAAACCTCAGACATGTCATCACAATCCCCAACACACATGTCATTTCAACTCGCACACATGAGCCATACCACAGCCATATCGCAACTGCCAGCACCATCCATACACATACAACAGCAGGAGCAGCCAAAGGTGAGCCAGACATCACATGCAACACAGGAAGTGCACCACACATGTACACACACCACCACACTTGCATGCATGTGTACACCTCTGCCAAGTGTTGCAGTGTTCAGACGGGCATCCATGTCACATCTGCCAATCAGGCTTCCACATACCGCTGTCACATGCATCCATGTTGCATCACTGTTGCACCCTTGTCAAATACACAAACATGCACATGTACACAGTGCTGATACATGCAGCCGAAAACAACATACATGCGTGACATCACGGACAAGTCTACTTACATACACATTCATCCAAACATGTGTGCCCACACAACTGCATTTGGCATGCAAGCCTACACACACAAGCACCATCCATCTCTCACACATTCCAGCCCTCGCATGTGTTAGCCCCACGGCCCTGTAACCCCCACCCATACCCGACCCCATACAAACAGATGTGCAACCTGCACACTACTGAAAAATCACCACACGCACTGCTCACAATCAAGATGCATGTACACTTACTGCTCGACTCCAGACGGGTTTGCCTCTCAAGGACCTGGACGTGGAGCGCTGGGGATATGCGTTCCAGGACCCTCATCTGTTCTTCCGACAAGTGGCCCCGGCGCCCCTTGGCATCCGCTGCCTTCAAGAGGCGCCGGGCCTTGTTCAGGGTCCTGGACCTGAAGTCCTCCCAGCGCTTCTTGACATGTTGTAAGTCGCAGACTGCCACCCACTCTGCGTTGATGGCAGTCACGATGTCAGTCCAGATCTGAGTCCGTCCTTCCTTGTCGGCGCGGGAACTTCCGAAGAGGGCATCATACTGCCCCAGGACTTGCTCCACCAGGACACCAACTTCGGTGGCACTGAAGCTGGTGCCCCTCTGCCTCTCTGGCCGACGGTTGTCAGTGGTCTCAGATGGTGTTTGCCCGACATGACAACCCCAGAGGCAGGAGTGGGTGGGCAACTGGGTCCTGGGGCTGGGCTGTGGAGCGATGGAATCCCAGTCGGGAGTCTTCGGTTCCAGCAGGGGTGGTCACAGCAACAGCACCCCTGGCTGATGTGCAGGCAGCAAATGTCAGGGCATGTGGGCAGCAGGCAGTCAGGCAGCAGCAGATGGCAGGTGGGAGCGTGCTCGGGGCTCTGGGGGGCAGTAGTTCGGCCTTCTGGGCAGGAGCGTGGTCTTCCATGTGCTTACGCGTGGCCAGCTTGATACGGAGTGATTTGGCACGTGAAAAATATGCACGTCAGCGTGTAATTCGAGGAAAGGCCGTTAGCGCGTAAGCACGTCTGCATGCATACGCATTTTCATTGGACAGAAGGCCCCTCAAGCGCAAGCGCCCCTGTGACGTGACGCGTACAGACGTGCATTGGCATTTCATCGCGTGTGAAAAACTGCACGTCCGCGTGTAATACGAGGAAAGGGCCCATGCGCGTAAGCGCGCATGAAAAACTGCACGTCCGCGTGCAATACGAGAAAAGGGCCCATGCGCGTAAGTGACATGACGCACGCGTGCGTTTCCCTCAGCACGGGTTAAAGGTGAGCGGGCCCAGCAGTTCGCTGTACGTGCCTTTCGTGGAGACCGACGTGTGTTGCTGCTTCCTGTTGTTTCGCGCGCCATCACAACTTCACAGCTATCAAGGACGTATCTCTTCTTTTGGCGGGGGTATTGGCTACGCGTGTTTTTCTGCATCGCGCTAGTCAGACGGTGAGTCGCACACGCTCTTTTTCCCACTGCGGGTGCCCCTGTGTATCGCACCCATTGTCGATGTCATAGTAGCCTGCGTGTCCCATGCGTACGCGTTATTCGTGTTACTGGGTGCCACCGCGTACTGCGGGAGGTTGAATCCACACACGTAGGCTGCAGGGTTGCGTGCACGGTTTTACTGCAGTTTTGGGGTGCCTGAGCGTTGCGTGACTCGTCACCACATCACCGGGGTCACATACAGCCTTGCAGGTGCAGGGGGGCTGTTAACATCTTGATTCCCACCCCCTTCACCCCAATTGCCCAGGTCAATTGTGGTGTACACCTCCCATTGGCACCACTCCATCTGTGCCAGCAATACTACATCTGTTCCATGGTTGGGAGGGCACCAAAGGTGAGGGGTGCCTCAGCTGGGCGTCCTCCTCGTGGCGGGCGTGGTCGGGGACGTGGCCGTGGTGACCAGGGAGTAGGGGGACTCCAGGGTGTCCAGGGCAGCCACAGAGGGGGAAGAGGCAGGGGTGCGCCACTTGAGCACAATGTTGTGACATGTGTCGGTGCAGCCATGCCACCACCCCCTGTGGTTCCGGGGGATGCCGCTCCTGCATCTGGCACTGGCACCCGTACGACCCGGCAGTCCGTTCCATCGACTGCCACGGGCCCAAGGGTAGTGGTAGCTGCAGGTGCAGCTGTGGACACCGCCACCCAGGCTCAGGGTCTGCCAGCGCAGGCTGCGTTGGCACTTGAAGAGCCCTTGGTAGATCTCCAACAGGCCAGGGGGGAAGCCTTAGGGGCATGCCGGGCTGCTCAGACCAAAACACGTGTCCCTGGGGCAGTCATGTCATCTGCTGCCCCGAACAGCCGGGTGTTGGCAAGTGCAGGGGCAGATGCACCCAACAGCACCCCGGTTGTGAGTCTGCCAACCAGGACCATTGCGGTCAATGACCCTGCCACAGCTGATGTTGCTGCGCAGGGTCCATTAGTGGGCACCCAGCTGCCACTGACACAAGTCAGGCCTTTGGTCATCCCTCCACCTGCCACTCCCTTGGCTCAATCCACTGAACCCACTGGCCATACTGGTCAGGGCGGCATTAGCTAGCCAGGGTCTGCGCCACAGTCCAAGAGGAGGAAGGTTGCACCAGCAGCACAGGCTGGGACCCCACACACAGCCACGACCTCCTGCACGTCGAGGAAGAAGCCTTTCTGTAAGCAGGAACTGGACTTCCTCGTGGACTACGTGCGGGGCCACAGCCATGACATGCTAGTGGGTGCCAATAGTCAGACTACGGCTGCCCAACGTGACACCCACTGGAAGCATGTTGCGGAACATATCAGTTCATTCGGCCATGAGGTGCGCACGGCGCAGGAGTGCAAAAAGCGTTGGAATGACATCAAGCGCAGCACTAAGGCTAAGCGTGCCTCAAATTACAACTTGACTCTGGTGACTGGCAGTGGGCCTGCACCAGAGGAGGAAGAACTCACTCCGCATGAGGCTCTCGTTGCGGAGTTCATACCACCTGAATTGGTCGAAGGAGTGGGAGAGATGCTGGACTTTGATGCCCAGGCCAGTGAGTGTTGATGTGTGTTTGTTGAGGACCGGTGTGTTTCACTTGTGGGATGTGTTGTGCATGATTGCTGCTACATGTGACGTGTACATGGTTCTGATGTGTAAGTAATGCAATGCTTCCGTCATGCATGTCTCCTCTGCCTGCATACGGGACTCCATGTGGGCATGCTCCCTTGCCCCTCCTCCGCCACTCTGCACCCCAGTTCCACCTTTGCACTGGTCTACTTCAATCTTGCCAATGTGTAGTTTCTTGTTCATGTGTCCTGTGTAGATGCTAACTTCCAGCGTAGAAACTGCCAGACATATGCCGTGTGGTACAGCCTTAGTACTCGCTGCAGGGTATCTCACTTGTACTGTGCATGGGTCAGATGTCCTTCAGGGACATGAGTGCCCATTCATGCTCCATGTGCATTGCATGCATGCCCCTATGTGTCCTTGACTGGATGATCACTGTAATATGAGTCCTTGGTAACATACATTGCCTGCCATCTCATCGGCCTCCCCATGTCAACTGTGGCTCAGTCCTGCGTTGCACACATGCTTAGGCTCTGACAATCTGTGTGGCTCACAGGCCTCAGCCTGTTCAATGGCCAATGACTCTGTCCAACTCTTGTTGTGTCTTCTTCACACGTGGGCGGCCTCCGGAGTTTTCATCATGTGTCCTGCCCACTGTCCCAGCATCATTTGCAGTGTTGTAATTTGAATCACATTAAGCTGCTGATGCCAGTCAACACTGCTGTCAATACACAGGTGTATGGTCAGCCTTTTGATACCATGCTAGGCATCCCTGCTTTGGTACTGGGGTGGAGGGGTGCTTGGCTTCTAGACATGGTACACATTGAATGCACAATGCACGGGATGTGTGAATTTGACATTGCACTGCCTTCACATTTCCTGGCACACACCATGGAGTGCTTGTACATGTAGGTAGTGAGTGGCGTACACATTTTCTGCACTGCATAGACCCACTTCCATGGAAACTGCCACCTTTCAACAGGTCTGATCACAGAAGCTATTCAAAGTAGACCCAGCATGCATGCCAGGTCATATGTTGTGTGTCACATGTCTGCCGGATGCCTTTGCTGTCGGTGTGTGTGTGTGTTGTGTGCTTCTGACATGTGTAGGCCACGAAAACCCCCAAGTGCTGCAGTCCATCTTGTCTCTGGCTGCCTATGAGTCCAGCCTTGATGACGACTCTGACGTCCATGTTGAGTTGGATGATTATCAAGTCCATGTGTCAGGGGTGAGTGATTCTGATGTGGACACTCCTCTGTCTGCGACACCTGCACTGAGGGATCAGACAGTCTTGGTTCCTCCGCCCGTGGTGGATCGCACATGGGTGCCCTGAGGGAGGAGTATGCTTCCCTCAGATCCCCTCTGGGTGTCCTTATGATGTCCCAGAGGCAGCAGGCAGAGGAGAGGTTTGCACAGCTTGAGCGTACCATCTCGGCTGAGCTACAGGCTTGCCGGGAGGTACAGCAGTTGTCCAGCCAGGCCTTGCAGGAGGAACTCCGTGTTACACGTGCTACCTTGCAAGAGGAAGCACGTGTATCACGTGAGGTTCTGCATGCAGACCTATCTCACATCGCCACACAGAACCAGGCTCAACCGTCCGGCAGACTTGCTGCCGACGAGGGGCAAGCTGCGGCTAGGCGTGGCCAGGCTACTGTGCCACATCCTCCTTTACAAGATGAGCCAGACTCGGACGACCATCTATCTCCCACATAGGTCGGGCTGTGCAGGCGTTGAGCCCATGGAGGTTTTTTTTTTGGCTCAGCATCATCGCATGTGGATGTTGAGCAGCACCCTGTACCTCCCCCTCCTGGGTGCCTCCCCTCCCCCCCGGGTCGTATGTGGCCATTTTTGATTTTTCTTTTAGTTTAGTTAGTTACGTTTCTGTTTGATAGTTAGTTTAAATAGGTAATGTAGGTTTTCCATTGTTAGTGTAATTAGTTAATAGTTGATTTAGTTTAAAATTGCTAGTCTATTGTGCTTTCATGTGACGGTGCGGTGCTTTGTGGCTTTTGAAGGCATCCACTGTCTGTTCCAGCTGGGCCCTTCATGGTTGTCTTGTGTATGTGTTTGCTGCTTGGGGTCCTTGACTCACATATGCCACTCCTGCCTCCCTTATCCATGGGCTCGCAAGGATGGTTCGGTGTTACAGAATATTACACAAGGGCTTTGGACTGTCATATCTGTGGCATGTCTGGTGCTGTGCGACTTGTGTTGACACCCCTAGTGGGGATGATTTAGGTGTTATTGTCCACTGTTCAGCTTTTGCTAGATGGGGTGTGTCATGATTAATGTGTACATTGATTGCTATGCATTGTGTAGTATGTTTCATATCTTTCCTGTACACGTGCTTGTTGCAATTCATGCTGTAGATAGTGTTCCACACTTTGGATGTGAAAGACGGACTGATGGTGTGATTTGTGATGTGACTCTCTGACATGGTCAAGTAATGAGATGCCTGATGAGACACACACAGATGACTTTGAAGCATTAATCATGTGTTTCATGCCCTTTCTGCAGGGGGATGAGTCTCCAGAGCACCTTTGCCAGCAGACATGGCCCATTGGACGACGGAATTCTGGACCCGTTTGTTGGTGCCCACATGCACATGTGTGCACAAGCAGAGGCACAGTGATTGCAGACCCACATCCTAGAACTGCTGACATGTTCCAAGGAACTCCAGGGAAGGTGAGCATCACAGGGGGGCCACGACACAGCAAAACTTGCACCAGGCGAGTTGCACATGCAGGTTTAGTCACAGCACTGAGGGTGAGCTTAGACGAATATTAGTTTTGAAGCACACAATGCAGCTCAGATGTGTTTGTGGACTGATGGCTATTGATAGTAGGGTTGTCTGGGACACATGCAGGGGCAGTGGCACATACCCTCCGGTACACCAAGGTCCATCGAGGCACTTGTATCAACCATATAGCCTTCCGAGACATGGAAAGGGGCAGCTCACAGGGACATACAGCAAGGGACATACTTGGGTGCTGTGCATTTCATTTCCATGTACATTATGATAAATGCACTGCCAACTTTGTTTCGGTCATGGTGGTACACAACTTGCTCTGAAGTCATGTCTTGCTATATGGGTATGTCTGCTTACCGAGGGAACATTGCACGTTGTGTGAATTGTGACACATTGGTGTTCCATTTGCCACGCACCCACCAGCGGCTGACTTACTGCATTGACTGTGTATGACCCGTCACAGGGGTGATGTTATATATGGGTACGAAGCATGGACCCCAGATTGTCTGTTTGTAGAGTAGTTTGTTGCTATGGGGCATGTTTGGTGTTGTGTTTTTGTGTAATTGGCACGTACAGGTTGTTGACTGTGGCTCTCTTTGCAGCATTGCAGTGCTCCTGTAACCGGACCTGAGAGTGCGCAGGCAGGAGGCCAGCACTCAAAACCAGAGCTAAGTGTCTTGTTGTTTTTCTTTCGAACTGCTCTGCATAGGCTTGCTGGGGAGTGTACTGATGCATGGATGTATGTGTGGTTCAATTTGGTATGTTTTTTCTCCCTAATCACCCGTGATCCTATGCAATTTTGAAACCTGTACCCTCTACCCGGTGTTCCTGCTTCCCGTACCTATCCAAGCAACGTTCCCTGACCCTCTTTCCCCGCTGGGGTTGCGGATGCCTGTGTAAGCCCCGAACTTGCAGGCGCCAAAACCCTAGAGGGGGTGGTTGGTTCGTACCACTCCTGAGCCTGGACTACAGAAGGCCATGACAATGATGTCCAAGTTTGTTTGGATTGTGTATGTGTTCATGCAGGTTGTACATTTTCGTGCATTCCCTAGTTTCATGTATCATTCCTCCTCCCCTCTCCTGCCACTCATTCCAGTCATCCAGTGTGTCAACACCTGTCCCGACTGCATATCCCTGAACCTCCTTCCCCACCAGGGTCTCAGGGGCCTGTGTGAGTTTGACCTTGCAGGCACCCGGGACATGGTGGGGGCGGTTGTTTCGTGACACTCCCGCGCCTGTACAGGGGACCTGTGACAGTACACATCCATTCATGGTGCATCATCCTATGTCATGTACCACACATGTCTCACATCCTGTCGTGACATTGTTTTGCTGTGCTACCTTGGTTGTTGCATCATTGTGGTAGTACTTGGCCTTTGTGAGGTACTGCTACGTCAAGTCATCTACTGGAGGGTGTTCGGGTTCGTTTTTATGCCTTGGATTTTGTGATTTTGGAAATGAGTGTGGATTCTGAGGGTTCAGGCATCTTTTTACACACAAGGTGGGAGATGGTGACGAAGGGTAAAGGTGATCCTGTGGCCAGGTGGAATTGAGGGTTGGAGGCTCCATGACCCAGGTGCAGTTGTTCAGTGGGTCATGGTCATTTGTGAGGGAGGGGGGGTGTTGTTGATAGTTGCCTTGCCCTGAAGTGATGGGAACTCTGACATTGTAATGGTGGTATCCTATGTACATGTTGTGTTCTGCTGATCAATGCCTGTTCATGTGTTGTGTTTTCCTTTCAGGTGCGAGGGGATAGTTGTGGTTTGACATGCTGGGCTGTACACATGGTGAATGTTCACATGTGATGTGTAGGGAACACTGATGGTCACTTGAGTGCACATGCATATGTGGAGTGCATGTCCTTGCAGAACCACACACTTGCACTCTGATGCACTACATGTACTCCCACCCTTGCATATCCACGTGTACACTGTTTGCCTTCTGGTGCCCACTGTGTCCCTGCAGCACATGTTCTGTGACCGATTATGGATCCAGTACATGCCTAATTTGATGTTTGATGTGGTCTGGCACTTAGATGTGATGCTCAGGGTCTGCATCACACACAATGGCTGTTCACTGTGCTGTGCGCTGAGCAGTGTGATGCAGGAGTAGGACACTGCACACATGAGCTGCAGTGTTGATTTTGCAATGCATAATGTGCATGTAGACAGGCATTCATTGTTATGTTACGTCTACGACTGTTGTAATGCATTTGGAAATGACTTATTTTGGGTGGGAGATTTTGTTGGTCCGTCATTTCATCTGATTCCGGGTTAGGCATCATTGTTCGATGCCACTGTACATTTAGGACATGGCAATGTGTACCTTATCGTTACTGTGTTGGTGTATGGGTATTGCTTGCCATGTCATGTTGATGTTTGGGAGGGTTTGAGTGACATGACAGTGATGGCCATGGCCTGTTTTGCAGGTGTGTGTGATGCACACCTTGCATGTCAGGGTCATCCGCTTCTCAGAGCAATTAGCTGGGGGTAGATTTCTCTCCGCGGCAGGGCCCTCCCCCTGGAACAGACTTCCTGCCTGATTTGAACTTGAGGGGAACCATCTCCAGTTCTGGAAGCACCTCAAGACCTTCCCCTTTGCTTCTGCTTACTCTCTGCCTCTCCCTTGCAGAATTCTTCATTGGAACTGCACAGGAGCTGCAACTGGGCCACTCTCACCGACCTCGGTCCCTGGCCCAGCCACTCTCCACTTGCACTGCCTCCCTGGCAACCCCTGCACTGCAGTACTGTCTCTCTATCCCCACAGCCCTCCCTTCCCAGCACTTGTCTGCACTTACCTTTGCAGTTGCCACCAGCCGACCTATGTATTATTTTTTTGGGATACTTCCCCTGTACTGGACTCCCCCCCCACCCTTCCCCTTGCACTTTTCCCTTCCCCCTACCCCTGCACTTGCACGATCTCAATGATACCTGGCCTAGTAGTACCGTTGTCTGTCTTCCCTTGTTCCCCCCTCCCTGCCTCATTGCGCCTTGAAATACTTGTGTGTGGGCCATATCATGTCATATGTCATATGTGTGCCTTTTGGTCACACAGGATAGCTTGTGTTTAAGTAGCTAGGGATGCAGACGATGTGGCACTTCCATGGCAACTATCTCAGGGTGGTAGGGTTGTGACAGTTGACTGTCCCTTTGTCATCATCGATTGTCACCTGGTATGTGCCAGGCCTGTGTGCACTCCGCAGGGGTGGGAGTTTAGGTGAAAAATGTGGCCACAAGCTGGGTCCGGGCTTCCTCGCCACGTGCCCTGTCCCCTCCCATGGGCAGCGCCTGTGCCTGTGGTTCGGGATGTGGGGGCACCACCATGTCCACCGGGACGCCCTGCCATGTTGCAACATTGTGCAGGACACATGCTGGCACAATGATCCTGCACACTACTGGTGGTGCATAGAGTAGTTGCCCACCAGAGCGGTCAAGGGAGGGGAAACGTGACTTGAGCACTCCGAATGTGCGCTCCACTATGCCCCTGTTTGCAATATGGGCGGCGTTGTATCTTACCTGGGGTGGTATGGTGGGGTTCCGGATTGGCGTCATCATGTGGTTGCTCAGAGGGTAGGCACTGTCCCCTGGGGAGGTGATAATAGTTGAGATTATTAGGGTTTGGATATTTGTCTGTGTGTGACTTGCATGCATGTGCAAGGGCATTTGTATTGACCTAGGAGCCATGTGTCACCATGCTGCCCAGCTTCCAGGGCCCGGCTCAGGGCGGACATTCTGTATATGAAACTGTCATGGGTGGAGCCAGGGTAGTTTGCATAGACAGAGGTGATGATTCCCTTTGCATCACATACCACCTGTACATTGATGGAATGCCAGTGCTTGCGGTTTCGGTAGATGTGCTCAGTGGCCCTAGGTGGACGTAGGGCCACATGGGTGCAATCTATGGCACTGAGCACTTTGGGGAAGTGTGCCACCCTGAAAAAATCCAGGACAACGGCCTGCCTTTCTGCGGGTGTTCTGGGCATGTATATGTTCCTGCGGACTGAGGGGCGCGCTGTCATGATTGCCAGTACCTGGTGTAGGCAGCGTGACTGCGTGGCCTTTGAGAACCCCCCACTATGGCAGTGGTCCGCTGAAATGACCCAGTGGCCAAAAAATGCAGGACATTGAGCAGCTTCTCCAAGGGGCTCAATGCTTGGGAGCAAAGGGTGGGGGATGTGAGGTCATCTTCCCACTCCCTGACCTGGTCTAGGATGATATGGGGTGGAAACCTATACCTGCCGTAGACCTGGTCATAAGGCATCCCAAAAAGGCTTGTCCATGGTGCGAAAATGCGTGCCCTGGCTATTCTCCTCCTCCTGCGCTGGACCACGAACAGTGCAGCGACAAATGGGGCATTCATCGTAGCTGTATATATGCGTTTGTTGTTTGCGCGCACTTTTATGCTGTGCGCGGGGAAGCCTCCGCCTGCCTTCGTGTGGGCGGACGCGTTGACGCCTTTGCACGTCTTTTGCCGTGCGCGGGTTTCCCGTATTCGGATACGTGGTAAGACTGTACGTCCGAGTGTCATCACGTGTGATCGGAGGGGAGTGAGCGTACACGCGATTGGCCTGGGTACGTGTGTTTCGTGGTGCGCGGGAAGTTCCACACGTGATTAGCCTGGGTACGTGTGTTCCGGGGTGCCGGGAACTTTTACACGGGATTGGTGGAAATCCACGTGTGTTCTGTCATCACGTGCAATGAGGGAAACACCCGCGCGCGTCACGTCACAGACGCGCTCACGCGCTAAGGGCCTTATGTCCAATGAAATCGCATATGCGTGCTGCCGTGCATACGCGCTAAGGGCCTTTCCTCGAATTACACGCTGACATGCAGATTTTTCACGTGCCAAATCACTCCGTATCAAGCTGGCCACGCGTAAGCACACGGAAGACCACGCTCCTGCCCAGAAGGCCGAACTACTGCCCCCCAGAGCCCCGAGCACGCTCCCACCTGCCATCTGCTGCTGCCTGACTGCCTGCTGCCCACGTGCCCTGACATTTGCTGCCTGCACATCAGCCAGGGGTGCTGTTGCTGTGACCACCCCTGCTGGAACCGAAGACTCCCGACTGGGATTCCATCGCTCCACAGCCCAGCCCCAGGACCAAGTTGCCCACCCACTCCTGCCTCTGGGGTTGTCATGTCGGGGAAAACACCATCTGAGACCACTGACAACCCCCGGCCAGAGAGGCAGAGGGGCACCAGCTTCAGTGCCACCGAAGTTGGTGTCCTGGTGGAGCAAGTGCTGGGGCAGTATGATGCCCTCTTCGGAAGTTCCCGCGCCGACAAGGAAGGACGGACTCGGATCTGGACTGACATCGTGACTGCCATCAACGCGGAGGGGGTGGCAGTCCGCGACTTACAACATGTCAAGAAGCGCTGGGCGGACTTCAGGTCCAGGACCCTGAACAAGGCCCGGCGCCTCTTGAAGGCAGCGGATGCCAAGGGGCGCCGGGGCCACTTGTCAGAAGAACAGATGAGGGTCCTGGAACGCATATCCCCAGCGCTCCACGTCCAGGTCCTTGAGAGGCAGACCCGTCTGGAGTCGAGCGGTAAGTGTACATGCATCCTGATTGTGAGCAGTGCGTATGGTGATTTTTCAGTAGTGTGCAGGTTGCACATCTGTTTGTATGGGGTTGAGTATGGGTGGGGGTGTACAGGGCCGTGGGCTAACACATGCGAGGGCTGGAATGTGTGAGACATGGATGGTGCTTGTGTGTGTAGGCTTGCATGCCAAATGCAGTTGTGTGGGCACACATGTTTGGATGAATGTGTATGTAAGTAGACATGTCCGTGATGTCACGCATGTATGTTGTTTTCGGCTGCATGTATCAGCGCTGAGTACATGTGCATATGTGTGTATTTGACAAGGGTGCAACAGTGATGCAACATGGATGCATGTGACAGCGGTATGTGGAAGCCTGATTGGCAGATGTGACATGGATGCCCGTCTGAACACTGCGACACTTGGCAGAGGTGTACACATGCATGCAAGTGTGGTGGTGTGTGTACATGTGTGGTGCACTTCCTGTGTTGCATGTGATGTCTGGTTCACCTTTGGCTGCTCATGCTGTTGTATGTGTATGGATGGTGCTGGCAGTTGCGATATGGCTGTGGTATGGCTCATGTGTGCGAGTTGAAATGACATGTGTTGGGGATTGTGATGACATGTCTGAGGTTTGCCAATGCCACTCATGTACAACTGTCATGTGTGTATGTGTCCATTGTACAGTGCCCTGATGCCTGTGTTTTGTTTCTCCCTGTCTGCAGCGTCAACTGATGAAGAGGGCGGAGAAGGTGCTGTGGAGCACAGCGGCGGGGATCCCACCGCCAGCCGGAGACGCAAGGCCCGGCTCCCCTCCCATGTTGTCATCTCGTCGGGGAGTGAGGAGTCCAGTGCCGCGTCCCAGTCCGCAGCTGCGGGGGGAGGTCCAAGAGGTGGAGGTTGGAGTTGGACTCCTCGGCAGCAGAAGGGGCAGCTGGGACCCCACAGGGCCCAACAGGGGAAGATGGCATGGAGTCATCCAGGTTGGTGGGGGGTTTGGTGGAGGAGGAGGCCGTGCAAGCACCAGAGACGGGGTCTGGAGGTGGGGATCTAGTGGTGCAGTGCAGGACCAGGGACAGGAGGCAGCACAGGCCGCTGCGGAGGTGCCTGTGTGCAATCCTGTCCCTGATCCTGTCCTTGAATCATCTTGCACCAGCAGGGATGCCTACGTCCAGACCCGTTTTCAGGCAGGGGATGAGCTCACGTCAACTGGCCTTCCTCTGCCTGCGGACGTGGCTATCCGGGTCCGGGTTGAGTCTGTCCTGACTGGTGTGGCGTTGCGTCAATGGGCCATGCGAGGTGACCTGCAGTCTTTTCATGAGGAGACTGCACGTCATCTCGAATGGCTCGTTGACCACGTCAGCCTGCTGGGACAGGTCACCCAGGCCGGATTCCTCCATCTGATGGGGCTTGCTACGACCCCCTCCTCAACTGGACCCCCTACGCACCAGTCGTACTCCGTGCCATCTTCCCACCAATCAGTCACCTGGGTGCCCTGTGGAGCTGCCTCTGACGGTGCGGCCAGGCTGGTGGAGGAGGCATCCCTGCCACAGTCGGGAGTCGGACGTCCAGCAGGGGTGGCCACATCTACGACTGCACCCCAGCCGGCGGAGGATGTGCAGGCAGCAGGAGGAAGTGCATGGGCAGAGGCACAGCAGCAGCAGCAATGTGGTGGGAGCCATGAAGGCTCGGGCCTTCAACATCGGAGGGGCAGGCATCAGCCGGAGGGCAGGAGGACCCAGGACAGAGAGTGTCCTCCGTGTGGCAGCGGTTGGGCCACGCCATAGATGCAGAGCGGCAGCGGGCGGAAGAGGCACGGCTCACAATGGTCAGGGCGGAGAACTCCATGCGGAGGGCCCTGAGGTGGGCCGAGTGCCTCGAGGCAATCCGCAGGGGTTTGGAGGTGGACACGTCGACGGCCCTGCGGACCATCGGGGCCATGGAGGAGGACCACCTCCAGGACATTGAGGAGGAGGTTGATGATGCCCTGGCCCGGGACATCCACAAGTGAGCCGTGAAACTAGCCCGCTGCCCTTGTACATAGTTATGTAGGTAGTGTTAGGTTTCATTTTTGTTTTGATTTTATTTGGACCTTTCGGACATTGGCCACATTTTTGTATATAGTTTATTTTATTAGTTAGTGTAGTTAGATAGGTTTCCTTTCTTTTGTTGGGATAATGGACCCTGGCTTGTTCCCATGTACATAGTTCACTGTTGGATTGTATTTTTTTTTCACATTTTAACCATGGAGCAATGGCTTTCTTTTTTTATTTCCCATTGGATTTTGTTTTGTGGACATTGACTTTGGACACCATTACTTTGGAATTTTATTTTTGGTTTTGCTTTTTTTCACAGACATGCTTCTTTTAATTTTTGTACATTCACATTTCTGTTTCTTCATTTTTGATTCTATTTATGTTTCCTTTAATACATATTTTTTTTTGGTGAACTTCAATGTGTGGTATCTCATTGGTTTCATGCATTTCATGATATGGGTTTTGAGATTCACTGACACCCATTGGGTGTATGTGAGGGAAATGTGTTTGTTTCGGAACTTGCAATTGGTGTTCTGTGATGTAATTGCAAATTATGAGTGGGTGGATGCAATACTCGGGTGGGTGTATTGAATTTGGAGGCTAATCATAGGGACCAGGGATCTAGATTGTGATGACATGTTGGCTGGCCCCCACCCATGAGTTGCACATGGGTGGGGGCCTGCTGGCAGGTGCCCGACAGTGCTGGGGGGTGGGGGTGGTGGGGAACATGAGTTGGACATGGATGGGGGCCTGCTGGCAGGTGCCCCACAGTGCTGGGGGGTGGGGGTGGTGGGAGACATGGGTGGGGGCCTGGCAGAGGCTGCCCCTGCACTGCCGGGGGGTGGGGGTGGTGGGAGACATGGGTGGGGGCCTGGTGGAGGCGGCCCCTGGTGGCTGGGGGGTGGGGGTGCTGGGAGACATGGGTGGGGGCCTGCTGGCAGGTGCCCCACAGTGCTGGGGGGTGGGGGTGGTGGGGAACATGAGTTGGACATGGGTGAGGGCCTGCTGGCAGGTGCCCCACAGTGCTGGGGGGTGGGGGTGCTGGGAGACATGGGTGGGGGCCTGGTGGAGGATGCCCCTGCACTGCTGGGGGGGTGGGGGTGGTGGGAGACATGGGTGGGGGCCTGGTGGAGGCTGCCACTGGTGGCTGGGAGGTGGGGGTGCTGGGAGACATGGGTGGGGGCCTGGTGGTGGGTGCCCCTGTACTGCTGGGGGGTGGGGGTGCTGGGAGACATGGGTGGGGGCCTGCTGGCAGGTGCCCCACAGTGCTGGGGGGTGGGGGTGGTGGGGAACATGAGTTGGACATGGGTGGGGGCCTGCTGGCAGGTGCCCCACAGTGCTGGGGGTTGGGGGTGGTGGGGAACATGAGTTGGACATGGGTGGGGGCCTGCTGGCAGGTGCCCCACAGTGCTGGGGGGTGGGGGTGGTGGGAGACATGGGTGGGGGCCTGGTGGAGGCTGCCCCTGGTGGCTGGGGGGGTGGGGGTGCTGGGAGACATGGGTGGGGCCTGGTGGAGGCTGCCCCTGCACTGCTGGGGGAGTGGGGGTGGTGGGAGACATGGGTGGGGACCTGGTGGAGGCTGCCCCTGGTGGCTGGGGGGTGGTGGGAGACATGGGTGGGGGCCTAGTGGAGGCTGCCCCTGCACTGCTGGGGCGTGGGGGTGGTGGGAGACATGGGTGGGGGCCTGGTGGAGGCTGCCCCTGGTGGCTGGGGGGTGGGGGGCTGGGAGACATGGGTGGGGGCCTGGTGGCAGGTGCCCCTGCGCTGCTGGGGGGTGGGGGTAGTGGGAGACATGGGTGGGGGCCTGGTGGAGGCTGCCCCTGGTGGCTGGGGGGTGGGGGTGCTGGGAGACATGGGTGGGGGCCTGGTGGAGGATGCCCCTGCACTGCTGGGGGGTGGGGGTGGTGGGAGACATGGGTGGGGGCCTGGTGGAGGCTGCCCCTGGTGGCTGGGGGGTGGGGGTGCTGGGAGACATGGGTGGGGGGCTGGTGGTGGGTGCCCCTGCACTGCTGGGGGGTGGGGGTGCTGGGAGACATGGGTGGGGGCCTGCTGGCAGGTGCCCCACAGTGCTGGGGGGTGGGGTGTTGGGGAACATGAGTTGGACATGGGTGGGGGCCTGCTGGCAGGTGCCCCACAGTGCTGGGGGGTGGGGGTGGTGGGGAACATGAGTTGGACATGGGTGGGGGCCTGCTGGCAGGTGCCCCACAGTGCTGGGGGGTAGGGGTGGTGGGAGACATGGGTGGGGACTGGTGGAGGCTGCCCCTGGTGGCTGGGGGGTGGGGGTGCTGGGAGACATGGGTGGGGGCCTGGTGGAGGCTGCCCCTGCACTGCTGGGGGGGTGGGGGTGGTGGGAGACATGGGTGGGGGCCTGGTGGAGGCTGCCCCTGCACTGCTGGGGGGTGGGGGTGGTGGGAGACATGGGTGGGGGCCTGGTGGAGGCTGCCCCTGGAGGCTGGGGGGTGGGGGTGGTGGGAGACATGGGTGGGGGCCTGGTGGAGGCTGCCCCTGCACTGCTGGGGGGTGGGGGTGGTGGGAGACATGGGTGGGGGCCTGGTGGAGGCTGCCCCTGGTGGCTGGGGGGTGGGGGTGCTGGGAGACATGGGTGGGGGCCTGGTGGTGGGTGCCCCTGGTGGCTGGGGGGTGGGGGTGCTGGGAGACATGGATGGGGGCCTGGTGGTGGGTGCCCCTGCACTGCTGGGGGGTGGGGGTGCTGGGAGACATGGGTGGGGGCCTGCTGGCAGGTGCCCGACAGTGCTGGGGGCTGGTGGTGGTGGGGAACATGAGTTGGACATGGGTGGGGGCCTGCTGGCAGGTGCCCCACAGTGCTGGGGGGTGGGGGTGGTGGGAGACATGGGTGGGGGCCTGGTGGAGACTGCCCCTGGTGGCTGGGGGGTGGGGGTGCTGGGAGACATGCGTGGGGGCCTGGTGGAGGCTGCCCCTGCACTGCTGGTGGGGTGGGGGTGGTGGGAGACATGGGTGGGGGCCTGGTGGAGGGTGCCCCTGCACTGCTGGGGGAGGGGGTGGTGGGAGACATGGGTGGGGGCCTGGTGGAGGGTGCCCCTGGTGGCTGGGGGTGCAGGGGGACATGCGTTGGTGGGCAGTAGTGCAAGTTGACATGTGGGTTGGCTGGGGGGCATGGCCATGGTGGATGGGTTGCCTGCAGGACATGTGCAGGGTAGGCCCCTGTGGTGTGAGCCACCTGCAGGGGCCGTGGAGGGTGTAGAGGGAACACCTGGGAGGACCCACACGTGCAATTCACGTGTGGTGCTCCCCGCGCACCCCTGTAATACACGTACCCTGATGAGATCGCGTGTGGAACTTCCCGCGCACCCCTGTAATACACGTACCCTGATGAAATTGCGTGTGGAACTTCCCGCGCACCCCTGGAATACACGTACCCTGCTGATGTTGCGTGTGATACTTCCTCCGCACCCCGAAATACACGTACCCTGATGAGATCGCGTGTGTAACTTCCTGCGCACCCCCGAAATACACGTACCCTGATGTGATCGCGTGTGTAACTTCCCGCGCACCCCCGAAATACACGTACCCCGCTCAATCGCGTGTGTAACTTCCCGCGCACCCCCGAAATACACGTACCCGCTCAATTGCGTGTGTAACTTCCCGCGCACCCCCGAAATACACGTACCCCGCTCAATCGCGTGTGTAACTTCCCGCGCACCACTGAAATACACGTACCCCACTCAATCGCGTGTGTAACTTCCCACGCACCCCCAAAATACACGTACCCCACTCAATCGCATGTGCAACTTCCCACGCGCCCCCGAAATACACGCACCCCGCTCAATTGCGTGTGTAACTTCCCGCGCACCCCCGATGTACACGTACCCTGCTCAATCGCGTGTGTAACTTCCCGCGCACCCCCGAAATACACGTACCCCGCTCGATCGCGTGTGTTACTTCCCACGCACCCCCGCAATACACGTGCCCCGCTCGCACAGGCCCAATTGCTGTATGTTGCCACTTTTGTGATGCGCTGGGACTCTACCGCCTGCCTTCGTGTGGCGGACGTGTTTCAGCTTGTGCGTGTCTTTGGCTGTGCGTGGCTTTGCCCTATTCGATCCATGAATACGCGTGGTTCGAGTGCGTGTGGGCGTTCCGTCTGCTTCCCTGCAGTACATCCCCAGTTACGCCCTTATTTTCGCACGTTGTTCCCCATTCCGGGCGTTACGCCCCGTGTCGCGCCCACTTTCTGGTGTATGCGCCGAGGTTGTGCGCTATCACTGTGCGCGTCACGCACGCCTTTCGGGATGTTGCAGTGACTTGTGCGCCATGCACGAGTTTGGCGCACATCCCGAGGTAAACACGCGCAGGGACTTCCATGAATCGCACGCGTGCGCCTGTTTTTTTGCGCTTGCGCCTGCTTACGCGAAGATTTTCGGCGCACGTTTGTTCCATGAAACGGCCCCTATATGTCCTAGAACTGTCCGCAGACTTCTAAAAAATGCACAGGGGCCTGCACTGTTTATTTGCCACTTCTATTTTTAAACTGTGAAAGGCGGCTCTGAAAAGAGCCTTTTCTTATTTTTGTTCTTTTATATTTTTTTTGTTTTTTACACACGACACACTAAGAGAGGAGGGAAAAAGAGGGTAATGATGACACACTAACCACAGGGATACGAAAGGGCAGGTGGAGAGAGGAAGATGTAGGGTGGGCCTTACTTAGGTAGGTAGCAGGTCTTCTGGTGCTTTGTGACCGCAGTCTCGAAAGCACTTCGAAGACTCTCCCCCCCTGCAGAGTACTGCGTCGCAGTACATACCCAATATTGTGACCCTCAAAAGATAAGGGTCAACAGCATCGTGAATGGCCTGTGAGGCAGCTGGAGGGATGCGCTCTCCCACAGGAGTGTCACTTGTGTTGAGAGGAGTGGAAACAGAGCATGTGGTACAGGAGCTCAACCTACTACGTTCATCACAAGGTACAACCTTGCGAACGGCCCCACCGTGGAACGACTTCAGGTGTCGCTTCATGGATGTTGCACCAAAGCTGTACGAACCACGTCTCCCATGACTCAGCACCATTTTGCACTGGTTGCAGATGACCATGTTCGCACGTGCTTTTGGTACATTACCAAGAATGGTAAACAACCGCCACACCCAAGACTCCTGGCGAGTGCTGGTAGTAGGGAGTTCCTCTACCTCATCCTCTTCATCCTAGTCATCCTCGTCCTCTACATCCTGATGCCTGTTCCCCTCTGCAGGTCCTTGGGCAGGTGGTGGTGGTGGAGGGTTTGGGGGTGGTGCTGAGGCAGATGTAGCAACAGCAGCCATGGATGCCATCAGGGTTGATGAGATAATCTCAGCAAGAGCAGCAAAGGCAGCAAAAGTATGAAGATCAGCTCTGGGGTGTGGACTTTTATAGGGGTGCAGGGGTGCCCTTGTGGACAGATCGAACACACCCAAAAAGGTTCCAAAAGTTCCAAAAAGTATTTGGAAAGCCATGGTCATTGTCTGGGACATGTGCAATGGTGAATATTTACTGTAAAATAATTTGGATTGTCTGAAAAAGTTCTTTTAAAATGTTGGGGAACCGGACAGTGTCCGCAAATCAGGACAGATGCTCAGCGTGGGTGCGGTCACATGATGACGTCGGGAACATGTCCGCGAAGGAAACAGGTGCACGGGAACGGTCATGCGCATGCGCGCGGGTGTTCTACGGACAGTGTTTAGTTCCTCAACAAATTAAAAGTGCGACACAAGTGAGACGGAGAGTTACGGACAGGCGCGATGTTCGCAGGACTTATGGGTGTGGTGCACATGTGCGTAGATGTTCTACAGACTGTACGGACAGGTATAGTGTCCTCAGGACACCTCCATTTTGTTTAATTATGGACATCCCAGACACCGTGCGTGTTCTTTGGACAGTTTCAACTTGCCTGTGGACGGTACGGACAGGTATAGTGTCCTTTGGACATCTCCATCTTGTTCACTTATGGACATCCCGGACACCAAGTGTGTTCTAAGAATAGTTCCATCTTGCTTGGGAACGGTATGTACAGGTATAGTGTCCTTAGGACACCCCCATTTTGGCTGATTACAAACATTCCAGACAGGCGCGCTGTCTGCGGACACCACAACTGACTTTAAAAAAAAAAAATAAGACACAAAGGATTGAATTAAAAGACACATAATATTTGTTTTAATTATATACAGATACACACTTTATGAAAGAGAGGGGGAAGCAGAAACTGATACAAATATAGGCAAATTAGGGGTTTGGAAAGCATAGATGGGAGGATATGAAGGGATTGAAGTCTCATCAAAACGTTTTTCTTGGTGTTGAGGGTTTGGGGATAGTTGACTGGGACATGGAGAGGGGGAACAGGTACATGTGGGACAATGGTATTTAATTTTTTCTTTTATGTGGTCCTCCACAAAATGTTTCAAAAGATTGAAATTTTCCTTGAGCATGTCCATTTGTTGTTCCATGTGCTGCAGAGTATTTTCCAATGTGTCTTTTGGTGTATTATTTTCAATGTTTGTATGGTCTGTTAAAAAAAAGATATATGTTAAGTGCACATAAAGTAATGATTATTAATTTGCTTATAAAGAGAAGTGTCTACCATTAGTATTACTGTCTTTAGACATTTCCTAACGTGGGACATTTTCCTCAAGCCATTCCAAAGTACTGGACATTTCTGTGTAAAAAACAAAAATATATTAATTTTAGTGTACCTAATACGTAAAGTTAAGAAATATATAAGAAAAATAAAGTTTACTTACTAGTTTCTCGTAAGTTGTATTCTTACTGTTGTGTAGGTCTGCTGTTGCTCCTAGCTGTGCATTTTCTGTGAGGTAATTATGTTGGAAGCATATCTTTTTTGTTTTGGTATATTCCATTTTAGTACTTGTGGTATTTAAATGGATGGTTGATGTGTTAGATATATAGGTTCCACTTTTTATTTATTATTAAATATAATGTGTTTATTTGCTGCTTGTGCAGTGTTTATATGGCATGCTAGAACAATTTAAGATACCCCATGAGTGTTTGGGTAGTGTTGATGTTGTCCGCGTCCGTTCGCGGACATACACACAGTCCGCGGACATCAACATCATTAGCAGGGGGTTCAGTATGTTCTTTGTTAAATGTATATAAAGTAAGGGAATCCTAGTAAACATCTATCAAATATCAAATTCACACTATGAAAATGTATATTCAGTAAAAAAAACTTTGATAAAGGGAGGTTATGGTTAAGTTGTGCTACTAAAAACCTATGAAAATTAGTAAAAAACTGTGTTAAAGGGACGTTATGGTTAAGTTGCGCTACTAAAAACCTATGAAATTCTGTAAAATAACTTTGTTAAAGGGACGTTATGGTTAAGTTGCACTACTAAAAACCTATGAAATTCAGTAAAAAAAAGTTTGTTAAAGGGACGTTAAAGTTCCAAGTAAAACCGAAAAACCTTGAAATTCGCCAGTTATGGTAAGCTAAGCAACCATAACTCGCGCCACCACCGTGCGCTGCTAAGACTAACACCCAGGACATCAAAGATGACATCACAAATGACATTGATGACATCACTGATAACATCACATGTCTGACTCGCTGTTTTTTCCTTTAGTGATATATCTTAGACAGTAATAGTTAGGAACAAAAAAATCAAAAAGTAGTATATTTTTAAATATGTTCTTACAATAATTCACTTAGGGTCCACTCACAGCATATAAAACATATACATAGGAAAAATACACAATCAGTAAGGTTATTAACACTTTCTTATTGTTTTGCTGTTTTTTTATTACTGTACTTTCTCTGGATGTGCTCATATTTGTATTTGCATTAGTTTCTTTAGGGTGCAGTCACATAATGTGATATTTGTACATAGGGAAGTAGTAGGTTTGAAACAGAGCAACCCTTTCTGTGCATAAAGATAATCAGTTAGGTTGTGTACACTTTCTGCTTCTACTGCTGCTTTTTTTGCATACTTCACTTTCTCTATAGATACTCATATTTGTATGTGTTGTTGTGTCTTTGTGTTTTGTATGTAATAATGAAATTATGTAGTAAGTGGTTTTATTAGCTACTTATTACATGTTGCACATTACACAAAACTCTAATAAGAAAGCATTTATCATTTCACTATTCAACATGGTAAGTTTATGAATATTGCACCTCCATCATGTATGCTGCACACAATGCTTATATTTATACTTGAGTAGCTTAGTATACTGTAAAGAACTTCATAATAGAATGCTATTTATATCAATACATTGCCTAATGCACTAGAATGCACTAGATAGCTCAAGATATCTATTCCAATTATCTTTGACACTTTTTCTGTCAACATTATAATAAGAATCCCTTGTACAGAGTTTTCATGAAAAGTAAATGCACATGTGATGTTATCAGTGATGTCATCAATGACATTTGTGATGTCATCTTTGATGGCCTGGGTGTTATTCTTAGCAGTGCACGGTGGTGCCGCGAGTTATGGTTGCTTAGCTTACCATAACTGGCGAATTTCAGGGGTTTTTCGGTTTTACTTGTTACCACAATGTACCTTTAACAAAGTTTTTTTTACTGAATTTCATAGGTTTTTAGTAGCGCAGCTTAACCATAACGTCCCTTTAACAAAGTTTTTTTACTGAATATATATATATATATATATATATATATATATATATATATCTTTAAAAAAGGTTTTATAGCCGCGCCTACTAAGGATGCATGCACGGCTGCATGCAGCAACGACTGGGGGGGTTACCCGTGTGTGTGAAATGAGCCAATAGATGTCGACATCCTTCAACATGGCTACGTATCTTCGCGCCTAATAATCATATCATGCGCTGCGGCTCCGCGCCTACATGTGAATTTTATGTGAGTCAACGAACGATCCAATCAAACGTTGGGATGTATTCACGTGAATATGCCCATGCCATCTGGCGTAACCTGCGTGAGCTAAATGAGGCATTAGGATGGCGAACTCCTTTAACGAGTCTACCAATATTTGTGCATGATCTACCAACCAATGAAAGCACAGGCTGCAGCTCTGAGTCTACACCTGACCTTTATGCACGTGAACGAATGAGCCAATCAAATGTTACGGTATATAGACATGGCCACACCCACACCATTTGGTGACATCCACGCGTACCAGACTGTCCAATCAGATGGTGCGCCAATCTATAGCTGCGATTAATCACCACACCCAAAAAAAAGTTCACATTTATCATTGCTTTCTGTACTTGCTAGTGAAAGGATTTCTCAGTAACTGCAAGCACTTTTGGCACTTTACCCTTAAATTCCTGATCCTTTGTACTGTGATTTTTACTTTTTATCTTTTTTAAAGAAAAATGTTTTTTTTTTTGCAGCATTGTCTTTTTGCCTTCTCTTTTTGAAAGTTTTACTTTTTCCTTCCTCCTAAGACATTCCAACATGGCTGAACATGAGAGCATGAGTAGTGATGATGTCATCATTTGGTTCGACAATCCATCACCACCAAGGAAGAAGCACACCGGAATGAAAAAAAAACAGCTGACAGTTGGCGCGTCTTCAAAGTGAAGGAACACTGCTCCAGAAAACAATCAAAGGAGGTACTCTGCACCTTCTGTAATAAGACGCTATGCCGTGGGCCTTCTGATGTTCCATCTCAAATTCTAGGAAGATGAATAATGATCAACCATCTAGTGAGAGTACATTGGGTTGAGGTGGATGATGAATATCGAAAAGCACACAAACACCATAAAACGAAAATGCATGGGGCCAATTCCTTGCATAGAAGGTGAACAGCACCACCCACAGAACTTCCATCCATGAGTGTGCCAACAACTCCAACTGGAAATAAGGCCTCTACATCAGCACTGGTATCCACTACACAAACTCCTCTCTTACCAGCACCCGATCTAACCATGATGAAAGTCATGTCAGAAAATGCTGCAAATGGGTAGTCAAGGAATGTGCCACATATAATGAATGGCAGAAATTAATCACACAACACTAGATTACTTGCCATCTTTATTTTTTTTTAAGTGGCAATTTCCCTTCCCCCTTTTTTCTAAAAAATACAAATAAATTACTTTAAAATATATGTTTCTTTTTATTTTAATTCCCTTTGTTATATGTTTTCCTCCCCTATTCCACCCCCTTTTTCCATCTCCCAAAACTGCCCTTTTAAGGGCCATATTTTACGTTACAAGAACAGATAAAATTGAACACAGACTGCAAAAATATATTACAAAATTGATTGTAATTTATTTTATGAGGTTTCAGTACTCAGAATTCGAAATTGCTGTCTGTAGACACAGTTAACAGGGGAAACCGTTTAGCCACGAATAAAGGTACTCCAGTCATTGCTCACTTTAGCCGCACAAGAAAAATCCTGTGATTCTTTGGCTAATACTGTAGCCGCGGCTAGAAATAATATTATGAACAAAATATTCAACTGTTTGTATGTACATAAATATTTCTCAAAAGTCTTACCAAATACCTTAATATGTGTTCACCTCTTTTATTCCACATTACCAACTCTGAAAGAAAAGAAAATGTACTTAATATTAATGTTAAAGGCCATTTACACCACACACTATCACCACCAGAGTGGTCCTCTGGTGTTCATCATACAAAATAAATACAACATTATTTATGTTTTTTTCATAATGATACTAAAAGAATACTGATTGTATTCCAAGTTCACAACCATTAACAGGTTGTTTTCATTAATCATGCTATAGAGGAAAAAACTTCTCATTAGAGAAAAAAACATCTCTTCTGTTATTTTAAATATTTAACATTTAGATAATTACAAACTAGTTTTTGCATCAGCACATTTAAAAAAGAATTGCACACAACATCCATACGTTGTATACCGATAAAGGCATTTCACTACAATGCACAGATTTTACAATATTACACAAACATTACTTTATACTACATGATGACACATTTACAAATTACTTTATACAACCTCCACCCCTGGAAACCAAAGCATATAACCTAACTATGGGGGTCATTATGAGTACGGCGGTAGGGGGTTAATGGCACCGGTAAGGTTGCCAGTGCCGTTAACCCCCTACCGCCGCATTCCGAGGTCCCTTAGCGGGTCCCACTAGGGCCGGCTGGTTTTGCGGGCCCGTTATTAGCTCCTTCCCCATTCCCATTGAGCCCTATGGGGAATCAAATGGGAATGGTTTTCGAAATGGGGATTTAGCGGGTCCACAAGGGTCGGAATGTCCTGGTAAGTCCCCATTCCGACACCACGGACCCGGACTCAGGTTTGGAGGCAACCATGGTGCTGTTAGCACCATGGCTGCCTCCAAACTCGTTAGACCCCCTATGTCTTTATTTTTACAGATAAATAAATGAAGACATGCCAACACTGTAACATTATTTTGAGTATTCATCTTTTAAAGTATAGTCATACCTAAATTTCAAATAATAGGTATACAATAAAAACATTTCTGTGTAAACATATTAACACTTAGCAAAAACTACACTAATAACCTAACAAATGTAATTTCCATACTTCCTATGACATCTGTGTGTGTCCCTTGTTTGTCCACCTACACACGAGAAGTTCATAATGACATGTCAAATTGTACACATCATATTTAAAAAAATGTTAAACTACAAATTATTATATAAACTTCTGTTAGCACTGATACTTCTACGCAGTGTGGTATACCTTTTTTAATATATCAACATTCATTCTAAATTATAAAAATGATATCTACATTGCCATTTCATAACTTCTTTCCTAATTTGGTGTGCATCCTTTTTCTGGCCACCTACACACCTAAGTAGCCAACCTCAATTTTCTTAAACTTACTATGGAAAATTAAAAAAAACATGGACGGTTTAATGACTTAATAGATTATACCACTTTTCTGAAAACTGCATATAGAACATATTTATACATTTAACAAGCTAACCTTTTGAGTAACGTATTTAATTTTTTAAGTTTAATTAGAATACTTTTTGTAAAATGTTGTGTGTATACTTATTTTCAACACCTATACTCATAATAAGTAAACCCAATCTACCTAAATTCGCCCCTAAAACTCATATTAATAGTTACATCTCATTTATTTTTCAAACATTGCACTTTGTGTTTTTTGTATTGACAACCTACTGTTTACTTGTTTAATATGTAAACAGTCATTACCTTCTACACTCCCTCACACTAAAAATAATGTACATGGAACCATTTATGTAACCTAGCACTTTTAGGGAACACTTGTACATATTAAAATGTACAGTGTTTTATAAAACAAAACAGAAGTAGAAGATTGCAGAATGCTGTTTTCTCTTCTAATGTATGTAATCTTCAGAATATTTCCTCTACATTTATTTAGTACTGTTATTAAAGTACATCCTAGTAACAATACATCTCCTACTCTAAATAAAACACCTATTACCCTATTTCTCCATTTCAAACTTTTATTTTGCATGATATTCACAAAGGATATTACACATATATTTTAAATCTTTGCTGCTAACAACAATAACTAAGCATTCTTTAAACCATTTGGCAATCTAGCTTGGTGTGTCAATTTAGAGCCATTACAAAACAAGCCAATATACTTCTGTAGGCACCCATGTAATGAAATGTTCAGATACAATGCATGTCCCCTCATGAAAAATAATTGTAGATGTTTTTTTACATTTTCTAACTAGCAGAAACTTTAGCATATTTATAATTCTTTATTGGCGTGTTAATTTTCCTACCATCTACACTTTATATTTGAAACATAATCAATACATACTTATTAAAAACTAGATTTTCCAGGGTTGATTGTAAATTACAACCATAGCCACTGCATTGCATATCATGGAATGCATCAATAACAAGATCAGAAAAGTGCACATTTTTCTGATCATCCACATGCAGGTATACAAAACTTACAACAGAGATCGGGAGTAGAATAACCTTTCTTACATTGGACACATATGATTCCACTCATGACTAATTCCTACATACCTATCTACATTAACAGTTTCCTTCACTAATAAATCAAAGACAATCAATCAAAATTCTTGACTATCTTCCTGTGTACTTTGAGAAAATTGTTGATTTTCACTTGCAACAGCTATTACATTTTGGATTGACATTGTCGAAAAATAAACATAGTGGATTTTCATCTACAGATATTTTAAGAAAGAAAGGTTCCACACCTAGCTGCTTCTCTGCTTCTCTGCTGCGGAAGCTATTTCTTGCATCAATGAAGTAATTTGAAACAACATACACAAAGCTGATTTACAATTGCATTCAACTCCTGTTTCATTACTAAATCTGTAATGAGAGTATGTTATAGTTGAACTACTCTTCAATTCTGTTAAATTCCGTTAAGTTGCTTTTTTAGTCTTCCAAGGACTGATTTCATTTGAATGTGCTTCCCCTTACTCCTTACATTTCTGGATGAGTGCTTCACAGGTACGGTTATAAGGGTCAGGTGAGGAGCATACAGTACACACAACCTATTATATTCTTCAATGCAAGAAATGTCAGTTTTCTTTCATCAAAGTTTATTAAAAATAAACCTATATTTTTCACACGCGACAAAGCTACATATGACATTCCTTCTTTGAACACAGTATGACCAATGTTAATAAGTGCTGCTTCTGAAGTAACCCTAGTGATTTATGAATAGTAATTGCATAAGCAGAGCACAATGGAAACTGTGCTCTTTTCACAAAGGTATCAATATATGAAGTGAGTTCTCTCTACACGATCAAACCTTACTTCAGCATGTTCAATATCTGTACTGTGAGGAAAAGTGTAACATGCAATCACTCTTCCCATTGCTCCATTGACTAGAGCAATGTCTACATTCAAGCTCCTCTTTAACATTACTCATGCATTGATGCACAGTTTTAAAACTCCTTCAGGGCCTGCTTTTTTAGAAATGGAAATAGAATTCTCTTATCTAACTCTAAAGGCATAACCTGACCATCCAAAACATCACACAATTAAGGGGGTAATTCATAGATTTCAGCGCTGAGGCAGTGCATGCGAGCAGCGCAGAGAGGGATCGTGCGCCAGCGTGCGCCAGCCGTGTGCGCTAAACAGCATTCTGGCACACCGCATATTCATGGAATTCCCAAGGCAAAAAGAGCCCTGGGGCAGAGAACATCCCACAGCGCCAGTTACGCCCCAAGAACGCCCCTCGCGCAAGGAAAAGCCATCAAAATCCCCAATCCAGCGCAAAGGGCTGCGCTAACCCTGGACCAGCTTACAGGGCCGCTACACAGCAAACGCTGAGCGCGGAACGTGTATTCGTAGGGTGTGCTGGAATTATCACACGTGGTAGGGCCTGTGCGAGTGGGGAACGTGTATTACTGGGGTTCGCGGGGAGTTTCACACGCGGTAGGGCCTGTGCGAGCGTGGTACGTGGATTTCGGGGGTGCGTGGGAAGTTTCACACGCGATTGGCCCTGTGCGAGTGGGGTATGTGTATGACTGGGGTTCGTGGGGAGTTTCACATGCGATTGGGCCTGTGCGAGCAGGCTACATGTATTTGGGGGGTACGCAGGAAGTTTCACACGCGGTCGGTCCTGTGAGATTGTAGTACATGGATTTCAGGGGTGCGCGGGAAGTTTCACATGCGATTGGCCCTGTGCGAGCAGGGTACATGCATTTCGTGGGAGCGTGGGAAGTTTCACACACGATTGGCCCTGTGTGGGAGGGGTACGTGTATTTCGGGGGTGCGCAGGAAGTTTCACATGCGATTGGCCCTGTGCGAGTGGGGTACGTGTATTTTGTGGGAGCGCGGGAAGTTTCACACGCGATTGGCCCTGTGTGGGAGGGGTACGTGTATTTCGGGGGTGCGCAGGAAGTTTCACACGCAATTTCACAGTCAGAGCGGGGTACGTGTATCCAGTGGGGTGCACGGGGAGTCCCACACATGAATTGGCAGTGTGGGTCCTCCCAGGTGTGCCCTTTACCCCCTCCACGGGCCCTGCAGGCAGCCCACACCACTTTTACCCTGCACCCCATGTCATGTCCCGCTGGCAGCCCATCCACCATGGGCATGCCCCCCAGCCAGGCCACATGTGACCTTGCACTAGTGATCACCAACTCATGTCCCCCTGCACCCCCACCTCCCAGCAGTGAGGGGCACCTGCCAGCAGGCCCCCACTCATGTCCCACTCATGTCCCCCTGCACCCCCACCCCCCAGCAGTGAGGGGCACCTGCCAGCAGGCCCCCATTCATGTCCCACTCATGTCCCCCTGCACCCCCACCCCCCAGCAGTGAGGGGCACCTGCCAGCAGGCCCCTACTCATGTCCCAATCATGCCCCCTGCACCCCCACCCACCAGCAGTAAGGGGCACCTGCGAGCAGGCCCCCATTCATGTCCCACTCATGTCCCCCTGCACCCCTACCCCCCAGCAGTGAGGGGCACCTGCTAGCAGGCCCCCATTCATGTCCCACTCATGTCCCCCTGCTCTCCCACTCCCCAGCAGTGAGGGGCACCTGCCAGCAGGCCCCCACTCATGTCCCCCTGCACCCCACCCCGCAGCAGTGAGGGGCACCTGCCAGCAGACCCCCACTCATGTCCCCCTGCACCCTCACCCCCCAGCAGTGAGGGGCACATGCCAGCAGGCCCCCACTCATGTGCCCCTGTACCCCCACCCCCCAGCAGTGAGGGGCACCTGCCAGCAGGCCCCCACTCATGTCCCACTCATGTCCCCCTGCACCCCCACGCCCCAGCAGTGAGGGGCACCTGCCAGTAGGCCCCTACTCATGTCCCCCTTCACCCCCACCCCCAGCAGTGAGGGGCACCTGCCAGGAGGCCCCCCCTCATGTCCCATTCATGCACCCCTACCCCCCAGCAGTGAGGGGCACCGGCCAGCAGGCCCCCACTCATGTCCCGCTCATGTCCCCCTGCACCCCCACCCTCCAGCAGTGAGGGGCACCTGCCAGCAGGCCCCCACTCATGTCCCCCTGCACCCCCACCCCCTAGCAGTGAGGGGCACCTGCCAGCAGGCCCCCACTCATGTCCCCCTACACCCCCACCCCCCAGCAGTGAGGGGCACCTGCCCGCAGGCCCCCATTCATGTCCCACTCATGTCCCCCTGCGCCCCCACCCCCCAGCAGTGAGGGACACCTACCAGCAGGCCCCTACTCATGTCTCAATCATGCCCCCTGCACCCCCACCCCCCAGCAGTAAGGGGCACCTGCGAGCAGGCCCCCATTCATGTCCCACTCATGTCCCCCTGCACCCCGACCCCCCAGCAGTGAGGGGCACCTGCCAGCAGGCCCCTACTCATGTCCCAATCATGCCCCCTGCACCCCCACCCACCAACAGTAAGGGGCACCTGCGAGCAGGCCCCCATTCATGTCCCACTCATGTCCCCCTGCTCTCCCACCCCCCAGCAGTGAGGGGCACCTGCCAGCAGGCCCCCACTCATGTCCCCCTGCACCCCACCCCCCAGCAGTGAGGGGCACCTGCCAGCAGGCCCCCACTCATGTCCCCCTGCAACCCCACCCCCCAGCAGTGAGGGGCACATGCCAGCAGGCCCCCACTCATGTCCCCCTGCACCCCCACCCCCCAGCAGTGAGGGTCACCTGCCAGCAGGCCCCCACTCATGTCCCACTCATGTCCCCCTGCACCCCCACCCCCCAGCATTGAGGGACGCCTGCCAGCAGGCCCCCACTCATGCCCCCCTGCACCCCCACCCCCCAGCAGTGAGGGGCACCTGCCAGCAGGCCCCCACTCATGTCCCCCTGCACCCCCACCCCCCAGCATTGAGGGGCACATGCCAGCAGGCCCCCACTCATGTCCCCCTGCACCCCCACCCCCAGCAGTGAGGGGCACCTGCCAGCAGGCCCCCACTCATGTCCCACTCATGTCCCCCTGCACCCCCACCCCCCAGCAGTGAGGGGCACCTGCCAGCAGGCCCCCACTCATGTCCCACTCATGTCCCCCTGCACCCCCACCCCCCAGCATTGAGGGGCGCCTGCCAGCAGGCCCCCACTCATGTCCCCCTGCACCCCCACCCCCCAGCATGAGGGGCACCTGCCAGGAGGCCCCCACTCATGTCCCCCTGCACCCACACCCCCAGCAGTGAGGGGTACCTGCCAGCAGGCCCCGACTCATGTCCCGCTCATGTCCCCCTGCACCCCCACCCCCCAGCAGTGAGGGGCACCTGCCAGCAGGCCCCCACTCATGTCCCCCTGCACCCCCACCCCCCAGCAGTGAGGTGCACCTGCCAGCAGGCCCCTACTCATGTCCCAATCATGCCCCCTGCACCCCCACCCCACAGCAGTAAGGGGCACCTGCGAGCAGGCCCCCATTCATGTCCCACTCATGTCCCGCTGCACCCCCACCCCCCAGCAGTGAGGGGCACCTGCTAGCAGGCCCCCATTCATGTCCCACTCATGTCCCCCTGCACCCCCACCCCCCAGCAGTGAGGGGCACCTGCCAGCAGGCCCCCACTCATGTCCCCCTGCACCCCCACCCCCCAGCAGTGAGGGGCACCTGCCAGCAGGCCCCCACTCATGTCCCGCTCATGTCCCCCTGCACCCCCACCCCCCAGTAGTGAGGGGCACCTGCCAGCAGGCCCCCACTCATGTCCCACTCATGTCCCCCTGCACCCCCACCCCCCAGCAGTGAAGGGCACCTGCCAGCATGTCCCCACTCATGTCCCCCTGCACCCCCACCCCCCAGCAGTGAAGGGCACCTGCCAGCATGTCCCCACTCATGTCCCCCTGCACCCCAGCCCCCAGCAGTGAGGGGCACCTGCCAGCAGGACCCACTCATGTCCCCCTGCACCCCCCAGGCCCCCATTCATGTCCCACTCATGTCCCCCTGCACCCCCACCCCGCAGCAGTGAGGGGCACCTGCCAGCAGGCCCCCACTCAGGTCCCCCTGCACCCCCACCCCCGAGCAGTAAGGGGCACCGGCCAGCAGGACCCACTCATGTCCCCCTGCACTACCACCCCCCAGCAGTGAGGGGCACCTGCCAGAAGGCCCCCAGTCATGTCCCCCTGCACCCCCACCCCCCAGCAGTGAGGGGCACCTACCAGCAGGCCCCCATTCATGTCCCGCTCATGTCCCCCTGCACCCCCACCCCCAGCAGTGAGGGGCACCTGCCAGCAGGCCCCCACTCATGTCCCACTCATGTCCCCCTGCACCCCCACCCCCCAGCAGTGAGGGGCACCTGCCAGCAGGCCCCCACTCATGTCCCCCTGCATCCCCACCCCACAGCAGTGAAGGGCACCTGCCAGCAGGCCCCCACTCATGTCCCCCCTACATGACATAAAGATGCACAATCATGGCCCACTTCTACACCAAAATACCACAGCACGCCACCCCAGTCTTGAGACGCAATGATTTCCCAATCCACCCACACTGACATGCCTATCTCAAGACACAAACCAAAAGTCAACTATGTACATCAACACATGTCCGTCACACACACACACACACTGGTTGGCATTGATTGTGTAAACCCACATTTTCACATGCATGAACCCAATGAGCGAACCACACACATGGAAGTAAAATATCAAAATTTATTATGGACAAAAATAAAGCAATAAAATGAAAGCATAAAAAATAGCAAACATGAAATGAAAAGCATGTCCAAAAGATGAGTAAATGAAAAGTATAACCAATCCAAAGAAATTCAAAAGAAAAATAGTCCAAACACTCCCTCCACCAAAGCAAATCCAAAGGAAACGTAAAAAAAAAAATCCATTAATCCATGGTGAAATCCAAAGGAAAAGTACAAATGAATCAATTGTCCAACTATGTACAATCCATTGTCAAAAAGAAAAATCCATTAATCCATGTCCAAATCCAAATGAAAAGTTCAAATAAATCCATTGTCCAACTATGTACATTCCATTGTCAAGGGTCCATGAGCAAAACGAAAGAAATTAAACCTACCTAAGAAACTACCTAAGAAAAAAACTATATACAAATGTGTGGGGCATAGTCCAATCACCCAAAATCAAAGGAAAACGAAAATGAAACCTAACACTAAAAACTATTTACAATGGCGGTGGTCTAGTCCGACGGCTCACTTTTCGATGTCCCGGGCCAGGGCATCATCGAACTCCCGCTCAATGTCCTGGAGGCGATCCTCTTCCATGGCCCCAAGGGTTCGCAGGGAGGATGACATGTTGACCTCCAACTCCCTGCGAATTGCCTCGAGGCACTCAGCCCACTTCAGTACCCTCCGCATGGAGTTCTCCGCCCTGACCATTGTGAGCCGTGCCTCTCCCGCCCACTGCCGCTCCGCATCTATGGCGTGGCCCAACCGCTGCCACATGGAAGACACTTGTAATCCTGGGTCCTCCTGCCCTCTGGCCGATGCCTGCCCCTCCGATGTCGATGGCCCCGAGCCATCATGGCTCCCACCTTGTTGCTGCTGCTGCTGTGCCTGTGCCCCTGCTCTTGCTGCCTGCACATCCTCCACTGGCTGGGGTGCAGTTGTCGTGGTGGCCACCCCTGCTGGACATCCGACTCCCGACTGTGGCAGGGATGTGTCCCCCACCAGCCTGGCCGCTGGGTCAGAGGCAGCTCCACAGGGTACCCAGGTGATACATGGGTGGGAAGAGGGCATGGAGTACGACTAGGGGGGAAGTTCAGGTGAGGAGGGGGTTGGGCCAAGGTCCAGCAAACGGAGGAATCCAGCCCTGGTGACCAGTGCCAGTAGGTCAACGCAGTCAATGAGGCATTCGAGATGACGTGCAGTGTCTTCACGAAAACACTGCAGGTCACCTCGCATGCCCCGTTGACACAACGCCATCCGACTCAGGAGAGGCTCAACCCGGTTCTGGATAGCCACGTCCGCAGGGAAAGGAAGGCCAGATGTTGCAAGCGGATCCCCTCCCTGAAAACGGGTCAGGCACCTCCGCGGCGGCCTGTGCTGCCTCCTGTCCCTGCCCCTGCACTACACCACTAGCACCAGTGGAATCCCCACCTCCAGACCCCGTGTGTGTCCCTTCCACGGCCTCCTCCTCCACCAAATCCCCCACCAACCTGGATGACTCTGTGACATCTTCCTCCATCAGACCCTGTGGGGTCTCAGCTGCCCCTTCTGCTGCCGAGGAGTCCACCTCCAACCTCCGCCTCTTGGACCTACCCTCGGCAGCTGCAGCCTGGGACGCAGCACCAGACTCCTCACTCCCTGACAAGATGGCAACCTGGGAGGGGAGCCGGGCCTTGCGTCTCCGGCTGGTGGTGCGATCCCTGCCACTTTGCTCCACAGCACCCTCTCTGCCCTCTTCATCAGTTGACGCTGCAGACAGGGAGAGATAGAACACAGGCATCAGGGCACTGCACAATGGACTGATACACACATGACAGTTGTACATGAGTGTCAGTGTCAAACTTCAGACATGGCATCACACTCCCCAACACACATGTCATTTCAACTCACACACATGAGCAATTCAACAGCATTATTGCACCAGGCAGCACCATCCATACATACACAAACAACAGCACGAGCAGCCGAAGGTGAGCCTGATGTCACATGAAACACGGGGAGTGCACAACACATGCACACAGGCCACCACACTTACATGCATGTGTATATCTCCACCAACTGTCGCAGTGATGAGATCGCCATCCATGTCACGTCTGCCATTCAGCCTTCTACATGTCAGTGTCACATGCATCCATGTTGCATCACAGTTGCACACTTGTCAAATACACACACATGCACATGTACACAGTGCAGATACATGCAGCTGGAACCACCATCCATGTGTGACACCACAACCATGCCAACGTACATACACAGTAATTCAAACATGTGTGCTCCCACACCTGCATTTGGCCTGCATGCTTACCAACACATACACCATCCATGTGTCTCACACATGAGAGGACTCACATGTGTCAGCCTCATGCCCCTCACGCCCCTGTACATACACATCCATACATGGCCCTACAAAAACACAAGTGACACCTGCACACTACTGGCACACCACAACACGCACAGCATCCAATCAGTATGCATGTACACTTACCGCTCGACTCCAGATGGGTCTGCCTCTCAAGGACCTGGACGTGGAGCGCTGGGCGTGTGCGTTCCAGGACTCTCATTTGGTGGTCTGACAGGTGGCCCCGGCGACCCTTGGCATCCGCTGCCTTCAAGAGGCGCTGGGCTTTGTCGAGGGTCCTGGACCTGAAGTCCTCCCAGCTCTTCCGGATATGTTTGATGTCACGGACTGCCACCGCCTCCTCGTTGATGACAGTCACGATGTCCATCCAGATCCTGGTCCATCCTTCATTGTCGGCGCGGGAACTTCCAAAGAGGGCATCATACTGCCCCAGGACTTGCTCCACCAGGGCACCAACTTCCCTGGCACTGAAGCTGGTGGCCCTTTGCCTCTCTGGCTGGGGGTTGCCAGTGGTGTCAGATGGTGTTGTGGCCGACATGGCAACCAGAGGCAGGTGTGGGTGGGCAACTGGGTCATGGGGCTGGGCTGTGGAGCGATGGTATCCCAGTTGGGAGTCTTCAGTTCCAGCAGGGGTGGTCACAGCAACTGCACCCCTGGCTGATGTGCAGGCAGCAAATAGCAGGGCACGTGGGCAGCAGGCAGTCAGGCAGCAGCAGATGGGATGGGCCCTGGGGGATAGGAAAATGGCCTTTTGGGCAGGAGCGTGCTCTTCCGTGTGTATTCGCGTGGCTAGCTTGATACAGAGTGATTTGGCACGTGAAAAAATTGCACGTCAGTGTGTAATTCGAGGAAAGGCCCTTAGCGCCTTAGCGCGTCAGTGACGTTAGGGACGCAGGCGTTGCCCACAACACGGGTGCATTGTGAATCATCACGTGAGAAAACTGCACGTCACCGTGCTATTGGAGAAAAGGGCCTTACCGCGTAAGCGCGTAAGTGACGTTTCACGTGTGGGCTGGCTTAAAAGGTACGAGTATCACTCTATTTCCTTGTACGTGCTTTTTGTGTAGACCGAGCGGGTGTTTCTTGTACTTCTTGTCGGTTCACACGCGATTACTTCACGTTTCCAGTTCGTACTCCCTGTTTCCTCAGACTGTGTTCATTTCTTCTTTTGGCGGGGGTGTTGCCTACCTGCACACGCGCGTCTTTTTCATTTTCTTTTTGAAGGCAGACGGGGAGTCGCGCACCTATTTTCCAACTGTGGTTGCCCCCGTGTGTCGCTTACCCCTTCAGAGGTAATTTTAGGCTGCGTGTAACACGCACACGCTTATTTTTGTGTTTCTGGGTGCCACAGCGTAGTGCAGGTTTATTTTTCCATGCACGTGGTCTACCAGGGGTTGCGTGCACGTGTGCTTTTGTTTTTGGGGTGCCTGTGCATTGCGTGACCCATCATCTTCCCCCAGGGGTCACATACAGCCTTGCTAGAGCACTAGGGTACGAATTCCATCTAGTACCCTACCCCTTTCACCCCAATTGCCCAGGATAATTGTTTATTGCAACTCCCATACGCACAACAACATCAGTGCCATGGTTGGGAGGCGACCAAGCAGTAAGGGAGGCAAAGGTGGCCGACCTCCAAAAGGTGGGCGTGGTGGGCGCGGTAGGGGACGTGGCCAGGATTTGCAGGGTGCCCCTAGACCCCTGTGTGTGGAGGACCAATCAGGGACACCCATGCCCCCCATCCCCCATGGTTGTGGGAAACGTAGCTGACACCATCCCAGCTCAGCCCTTGTTGGACTGGCCCATTTTGGCACCTGAACCGGCACAGGATGACTCCCAGGCTGACTTCCAGGTCAGCAAGTCTAAGCCACGTGTGGCGGTGCAAGTTGCTGTCATCATGGTATGTGGATCTGGGGCAGCAATGTCATCTGCTGCCCCAAGTAGGCAGGGTGGGGAGGATGTAGGGGCAGCTGCAGCTATATCCACCCCAGCTCTGAGTCTCCCAGCCGGGACAGTGTCGGTCCAGGTCCATCAAACCGACGTTGGCCCTGCTAACATCACCCTGCAGCCAATGCCTGCACCAAGACATATAGTCATTGTGCATTCGCACACTTCTAGTACCGAGTCCACCTGCGCTTCTGCCCCTACTGACCAGAGCGTCGTAAGCAACTCAGGATCCGCACCACCTTTGAAAAAGAAGAAGAAGGGTGCTCTGGCACTACAGGCTGACACCAGACACGGCTACACACTCTGGCACATCAAGGAAGCCTAGCTTTAATGATGCCGAACTTGATGCATTTGTGGCCTATGTGTCGGCACATAGCCGCGAAATGGTGGTGACTGCAGGGTGCAAGACCACACCTGGTCAACGTAGGGCACACTGGCAGACCATCGCGGACCACATTAGTGCCCTTGGATTTGTGAGGCGCACAGCTGATGATTGCTACAAGCGGTGGAATTACCTGAAACACAGAGCAAAGAACAAGCTGGCCTCAAATCATGCCTCTACTCTGGTAACTGGCAGTGGGTCTCCACCAGAGGACAACCAACTCACTGAACATGAGTCTGTTGCAGGAACCTTCATCACAGAGGAACAGATCCAAGGCGTGGGAGACCTACAAGATTACGACGCATTGTCTGGTGAGTGCCCATGCATGTGTGTGTAATCCATGTGTATGTTGTTTGGGTGATGGGTTCTGATTGAGTGCCAGGTGAGGGTGTGTACTCCTGGGTGGTATGGGTCACCCATGTGCTTCCCCCAAAACATTCACCGGCCTTGGATTTGGGTATGACAGTATCCCTTCTGCCCACAGTAGCCAATTAGCGCCACATTACTGCAGTTGCCCTTGAAATGTCATCTTGCAACAACATTGTTCTGAATTTTTCAGTGTTCATTCAGGTTGATTGTTTCAATTTTCCAATTTTTGCAACGCATTTTTCAGCCCTAATGCCACATATGTGACATGCTTCTGTCATTGATTACACCCCACATTGGCCCACATTTGTTGCCTTGTTATGTGAATGATTAGACCATTCAGGCTGATTGAGTATTGGCCTGCTCACATTAATTTTTGGGGCCTGTTTGAATGCAGAACATGATAGTTGTTTCCTGTCATGTTGAAGTGACCAACCATTGATGTGTACATCTGCCTGCGATCACTGTATTATTGTACACTGGATGTGTTGCAGTGTGTGGCACATGCACATTTTGTCATACTATTTAGCATTTTTCATCTCATCATGTCCATCTCACATGGATGGGTGACAGTACTCATTCAATGACTGTACTTGTCAAATGTACCAGGGCTAGGCTACATGCCATCTGTGTGCTGGCATGTGTCATGGATGTGTATTGGACATGCCACTCACAGGCTAATGTGTGAAGCCAGTGCTACCCAGCATGCAGCAAATGTGTTGCTTTTCCATCTTGGTGTTCTCAGTGTCTGCTTTTTGCCTCCCCTTCCAACTCATTGACAGGGCATGCATGCCAGGGTTATTGGGCCTCATTACGACCCAGGCGGTAAGGGGTTTACGGCAGCGTAAACAGCGCCGACCCTTACCGCCTGAGTACGAGGTCCCTTAGCGCCATGGTGGATTTAACACCTGCTTTTAGCAGGTGTTAAAATCCATGGCGCTAAGGGACCATGGAGTTAATTACGCCACCGTAATTTACGGTGGCGTAATTAACGCCTTCTCCACTCCCATTATGCCCTATGGGGCAAAAATGGGAATGGGGAAGGGTAAATGGGGATTGGGGACTTACCGCCCCGCCAAGGTCGGAATGGGGCGGTAAGTCCGCCAACCACCATGGCGTAAACGTAGTTTACGCCATGGTGGTAAAGTCACGGCCCAGGCGGTAACTTACCGCCTGGGTCGTAATGAGGCCCATTGTCATGTGGGACATGTGTAAATCATGTACTGGATCTCTGGCTTGTCAGGCCTATGTGTGTGCTATGGTGCTCATGCCTGTTTCCATTTGTTGTCTTTCATGTTTTTGCAGGTGATGACGCACTTGATGCTGTTGAGGTTGAGGAGATGGTGCAGACCCAGGAGGAATCTCAGGCACGACCGGGCACAAGTGGAGGACGTGGTGTGGTGGTGGGTGAAAACCCAATCTTATTGCAGACCATACTGTCCAGGGGTGTCTCTGGATGCACCTCCCCAGACCTCTATGATTCAGGTGCTGAATTGGATGATGAGACTTATGTGCTGTCGCAGGTGAGTGTTTCTGGCAGGGATTCTGTTCTGTCCAACCCACCTGCACCAGGGGTAGAACCCTCTAGGGGGATGTCAGTGTTGGTAAGTCCGCCTTTGGCGGTTACGGATGCAGGGTCACACTCCACAACATCTGATCCTGTTCCTGGGCCAGCAGATCAGAGGGGGAATGCAGTCCTGCAGCCTCAGACAGTGCCGGCACAGCAAGGTGCAGATTGCCCTGCCCCAAACAGGTGTGGTGCCCGCCGACGCGGTGGCCGTACCAGCACAAAAGGGAGCATCAGTTGAAATGATGACTCAGGCAATGGAGAGGGTGGCAACTTCCACTCTCCCCCCTGAAAGACAGATGGAGCAACAACAGCAGGCAACAGACTCCATTTGCCGATCACACAGGGAAGACAAGTTGGCGTCCAACAGGGACTGATGGGCGGCACTGGAGGCTCTGCGGGAAGCCATTTCTGTAGAGTCACAGGGCCACAGGGAAGCCCTGATGTTAGAACTCCAGTTCCTCAGGCAGACTCTAAGTGAACTTGAGGGTTCCGAAATTTAAGGTCAGAACAGCAGCTGGAGCAGCTCACACATTCGCTCTCAGCTGAGCTGAAGGCAACTCAGGAGGAGATCCGGGCATCACGCGAGGCCCTGCGTGCAGAAATACAGGCAACCCGTGAGGTGCTGCATGGGGATCTCCGCACTATCATCCTCTAGAATCGGACCTTCAACACCTGCATGCTTGCTGCCATGGAGGACCATATCAGGGCTTTGTGTGGGCTGCCTCCCATAGCACCACCACCTCCTGATGCAGAAGCAGAGGGTGAAGAGAGCGACAGCAGCAGTTCTCCCACAATAGCGTAGCCGTGCAGGCCATGAGCCCATGGAGGTATTTTTTTACAGTGTGTTGCCTTGTGTGGCTCCCGTGGGCATCCACTGTGTATTCCAGCTGGGCACATGCAGGCTTGTCCTGTCTTTGGGTTAGATGCTTGGGTTCCTGTCACACACCCCTCATGCTTACCTTTCCATGGGCTTGCAAAGGGTGTGACCAAGTGACAGTGACTTGCACAGTGACATTGGGCTTTCATGAGCTGTGTGGGCAGTCTGTAGTCAAAACTGTGTGTACATCCCTAGTGGGGATTGTTGTCGTATTGAACACTGCATGGTGTATTGATATGTGCTTGTGCATCCATGTCTTCCTCCTTATTCACAGGTACCTTCTTCATGTCTTCACAAGGCCATCTCCTTTGCGGATTCAGTTAATGATGTATGCAGTACACTGACACATTTGCCTGACGTCAACACTCTGCAATTCGAAGGGGTGGATGTGCTGGCTTATTCAGGTTGTAAAACTTGCACTACTTTGATTTGGTACTGTCATATTTTGGCAATGTTTCACCCTTTGTTGCTGTATTGTGTTGCTGGTAAGTTTTTGGTCATGTGTGCTGTTTGCTATTGATTACTGGGAGCATATTGTCTGTGGCCTGTTTCCATTTGGGACAGTGCACTTTGTGACACTTGTGTTTTGTGTTTTGCATTCATTTGTTTGCTTTCACATTGCATGACATGCCATGGTGTGTTGGGTAGCGGAGATGGGGAGGGGTTGGGTGACATGGTACTGTTTTCATGTTCTATTTTGCAAGGGGGTAGTTATTCATGCAGCATAAATGTGTGTCTTTTTGTGACACAGCATTGGTTGTCTTTAGGTAGGTAGGGATGCACACAATGTAACACTTCCAGGTGACCAATCTCAGGCTGGTATGGTTGTGACAGTTGACTGTCCCTTATGTCATCATCATTGATTGTCAGCTGGTATGTGCCAGGGCTGTGTGCACTCCACAGGGGTATGATTTTAGGTGAAGTAATCATCCACCAGCTGCGTACGGGCTGCCTCACCACGTGCCCTTTCCCCTCCCATGCGCAGCGGCCGTGCATGTGGTTGGGGATGTGGGGGCACCACCATGTCCACCGGCAGGCCCCGGCGGGTTGCAACTTTGTGCAGGACACATGCTGCAACTATGATCCTGCACACTACTGGGGGCGCGTATAGCAGCTGCCCACCAGAGCGGTCAAGGGAGCGGAAGCGTGACTTGAGCACTCCGAATGTGCGCTCCACTATGCCCCGGGTTGCAATATGGGCTGTGTTGTATCTTACCTCGGGTGGTGTGGTGGGGTTCCGAATTGGCATCATCATGTGGGTGCTCAGAGGGTAGGCACTGTCCCCTGGTGAGGTGATGATGGGTATTATTAGTGGGGTTGTGACATTACTCAGTATCTCACATGCATGCATGTGCAGAGGCATTTATACTCACCAAGCAGCCATGTATCGCCATGCCGCCAAGCTTCTAGGTCCCGGTTTAGGGTTGACATTCTGAAAATGAAACTGTCATGGGTGGACCCTGGATAGTTGGCATATACTGAGGTGATGATTCCCTTGGCATCACATACTACCTGCACGTTGATGGAATGCCAGTGCTTGCGGTTTCTACAGATGTGCTCAGTTGCCCTGGGAGGACATAGAGCCACATGGGTGCAATCAATGGCACCTAGCACTTTGGGGAAGTGTGCCATCCCGTAAAAATCCTAGACGGCAGCCTGCCTTTCTGCAGGTGTTCTGGGCAGGTATATGTGCCTGCGGACTGATGGGCGTGCAGTCATGATGGCCATCACCTGGTGTAGGCAGTGTGACTGCGTGGCCTGTGACACCCCCCACTATGGCACTTGTCCGCTGAAATGAACCAGTGGCCAAGAAGTGCAGTACATTGAGCACCTTTTCCAAGAGGCTCAGTGCTTGGGAGCACAGGGTGGGTGATGTGAGGTCATCCTCCCACTCACTCACCAGGTCTAGTATTATGTGAGGTGGAAACCTGTACCTCCCATACACCTGGTCATCAGGCATCCCAAAAAGGCTGGTCTTGGGTGTAGAAATTCTGGCCCTGACTATCCTCCTCCTCCTGCGGTGTCCCATGACCACTGCTGCGAGGAACGGTATATTCATCGTAGCGTCTGAGCTTGTTTGTTGTTTGCACGCACTTTTATGCTGTGCAGGTCCGCGTATGCCTGCTTCCTGCTGGCATACGTGTTTCTGGATTAGCGCGTCTTTTTTGGCGCACGCGTTTCCCCTGTTCGATTCCATGAATACGTGTTGTAGGCGCGCGTGTGGGCGTTCCATGCATTTGCCTGCTGTACTTCCCCCGTAACGCCCACATTTTCACGTGTTGTTCCCCATTCCGCGTGTTATGCCCCGTGTTCCGCCTACTTTTGTTGTGTGCGCCGTGCTATGTGCGCTTTTGCTGTGTGCATAGCGCACGCCGTTTGATGACGTGTGCGCCTGCGTGCGCCACACAGGATTTTAGCGCACATCCCAGTATTTACACGCGCATGGACTTCCATGAATCGATGTGCGCGGCTTTCGCACGTTTGCACTGTGATTTTCACGCTTGCGCTCCAATTCGCACGCTTTCGCGCGCTTGCGCTGAGATTTTCGGCGCACATTAATTCTATGAATCGGCCTGTTTATCTCTGCAATATTTTGCTTCTCTGACAGTAGCATTGTAAAGTTAAACGTGTTACACTCTGCAAGTGTGCACATTAATGCAACACAAGAAATGTTTCTTTCCTCAAGAGTCAACATGACATCAAACAGACTGCAATCTGCATGAAACATGTTAGAAATCAGTCTTTCCTTTAAGACTGCTTTCACATTTTCCACAAGAACACCTATACAAATCTTATTAAGCATTTCTGCATACTTTAAGTCTGCAGATTGCCTCATATTAATGGTAAGTTCCTGGAATTCACAACAATTCCAAAGGTTAAAATTACCAATACATTAAACTTCTTTTACTATCCTTAGATTGCAGCATTCTGAAAACTGATTGACCTTTCACAGGAGTTAATTGTAGCAAGTCTCCAAAAACAAGTACATGTTTACCTCAAAACAAAATGTTGTAGTCAGTCTTCAAAACCTCTTACTTTTGCAAGTGAAGGAAAGCTAGCTACAAGTTAGACACCATACTTACTTCATCTACAATCAAGGTATTTAATATTCTAAGAACTTTTCCTACTTCTTATGCTGCATTTGATATCAGTTTTCCATACTCTAGTTTGCTGTCATGCTGCACTGGTAACATTAACATGTGATGTAAAATAACACCTTTTGGAACAGTTATTATACACAACAAAGAGTAATCTGTTACATTTTGGATCATAGCTTTTATTGCATGAATTAACAAAAGATTTACCTGTTCCTGCTTGTCCACTAATATACATCAATACATGTTTGTATTGCACACAAGAGCATTCACTATTGTCATGCAGTAAACCATGTAAGAACCTAACTTTAATTTTATAATTAACTTCTTTTTGCTCTATATTAAGTGTAATAACCATTTCATCACAATTCACATCTGCAACTTTACTTTGTTGCATTGCAATGTTTACTTCCTCCATAGAAAAGCTCTACATCAATTTGAATAATTGGCTCACTAAGGATATTTTGACTTCCTGCTGCAGAATCTTCACTACCTCCAGGAGTCTTTTTTGCAAATTCAGCTGCCAAAAGTTCTTCTTGACGTAGATCTTTCTCCAGTAACTCCTAGTGCTGCTCAAATTTGGACATGTAATTAAACATTTTTTAACAAAATTTATTTTTCAAAAGTTTCAAAACTTCCAAGTAAATCTCTCTCTGCGCGCCATGTGAAGAACAACTGCAAAAGACAAAAATAAAGTAATTCCCTTTTCTCTGCAGTTTGGCAAGACAGTTTAATGTGGTTAATGCGACTTCCTTTCTCATGTCTCGCTAGACAACCACTACATCCATGTACTTTAAACCGTCCTCTGTCACTGTTTGCTTCAATATTGCAATATGAGTAGCATTGTTTTACTTCATATAAACAAAGACTCTCCAACATTTCAGATTGTTTTGGATAATATGTATCAATCAAGTTGGTTTTCAAAATCTCTGTACTGTCAGGTGCTGCTTCAGCTAACTGCTCAATTTCATTCAAAGGCTTCAAAACTGTATTTCTAGTACTACTAGCCGGTCCAAGACTTAACCAAACTACATTAATGCTACATCCATACAGAGGCAAACTCGTTAGCCAATTTGCAGCTTTGCAGCTACCACACTCTCTATGTGAAAGCATCTTTAAATCAAAGCTTATAAGTTTCTGACTGAGACTTTTATCTGCTGATAAATCTGCCCATACTTCAGCTGCATTGCTCTTTTCTGCTTTTGTCATGTATGCTGTAACAGTGTGGTACTTGTCTTTACTTTTGTATTTTCTGTGACAGTACTTTCCATATAAATGTTTTTGAAACCTTTCAACTGTGTTCCATAGATCAGTATTCACGTGATGCACTAGAAAAGAACAAGTAACATATTTTTCAATGAACTACATCACACAGCCATCACTTTCTTTACCAAACTGAAGGGCATTTTTATTCCACAACAGCATATGTATATGTGGAGCCCGATGTGCCTGCTACTCTTTCCTCCAAACGAAATGTTCCAAATGGCATAATGGACCATTTTCTTTATTACATATAAAGTCTAACATGGCTAAAAATATGTGATAAAAAATGCAATAGACTTACGGGGTCCATAGAACACAATTGGCCTGGTGCCATGTGTTTTATGTTTTCTTTCTCTGCATCACTTTCCCATATCCACTCTGCAACATCATTCCAACCATATGCAGCGCAACTAAGAGTCACAAACCTGGTTTCTGATCATGCATTTAACCTTGGAGTGTCTCCTATGCCAATATTCTTTAGTTCCTCTCATTGTAGCAAGAATATTTGTAAGTTTGCCCTCTAATAAATGTGTGTTTCACCTCTTGCAGCATCTCATATACAGAAAGATTTTGAAATCTAGTTCCGGTCTGAAGTGTATGAGCAACAGCATAACATAATATTGAAAATTCACTTTCATACAATAAGTGAAAAATATATTCAACATTTGTGCAGAATCGTGAATCTTCTGAATACATTCTTGTACAACGCTATTCTGAAGCAGAGATTCGACACCTTCCAATCATCCAATCTCCCTCCAGTACCAGTTGGAAAAAGCATAGGGAAACAACAGGCTTCTAATGTATTTTCCCAGATACTAATTGGTGCAACATTCATTGCTTTAATTTGATACATTTCTAAACTGTCGCTCATGCCTTCACGGTAGTGTGGAGGATGAATAGTGTAATGTTCATGCGAACTTTTCCCTTCTGCAACAGATAGACCATGAAACTGACCTTCACTCCTTTTGTTTGTTTACTCACCATCAAGCATCCACAAATCTGGTACAGTCACACTGCCTTTGCATAAATAATTGTGCTCCAATAGAAACGCCAATGCGTATTTAACTTTTCCAATATCAATAAGCTGTTGTCAAATGCTCTTGTCTTTAGTGGGAACACCATTTACTAAAAGAACAAAGAATCTGCAATGTCATGCTTCACTCCTATAGTATTAACATTTTCTTCCAAATTTAGAGGTAAATACAGAAATTTGCCTCTCACACCTTGTGCTAATGATGCTTTAGGCAGATTTGACATATTTGTTTGCAATCTAACAATAACTTGGAAAGGATTAACAGTTTTCAATGCAATCACTTCAAACATGTCACATATTTGAAGCACAACAGGGATATCAGGCACGACCATGTCGTTTAAGACACTTCTTGGAGGAATACGTGTTTGATTATGAAATCCAACAGTGTCTACAAACATAAAGTGCTTCACCTGCATTAAATCGTTCTTCTATAGACAAATACAGATAAAGTCCATTCCAAACATCTTCTACAGTATGTTTAATTTTGTTCTCAACATACACTAGTTGTACTTGAGACTTATAAAAAGTGTGTTGACAAGATACTCTTTTAAATGCATCATATTTATCATTTGCATTGTAGAAACTAAACTTTCTACAGTTCCAGTCAAAAGTATTTGATTTAAAACTGCAAGAGACTTACTTGGTGTTTTGCACTCAATGATTAAGTTCACGCATTGTGTTTCTTTATATTCTCAATATAATATAACTTTCAAGCCCAGGCTGATAGGTGGAGATGGAATTGAACAGCCTGCCAACCCAGGATTTGTGCGGCCAAGTGAAACAAGAGACTCAGTCAAAGCTGCTGGATGTAAAAACCTGTGTCTGCCCGTCAGCCCAGGAGTAATAGTTATTCACACCCTGGGATTTGCCTGGGGTGCAAATAATGTTCTTTTCTTTTACTCCTGACAAGAGATATACTCAAATGGAGTACACCTCCCATCAGAAATAAATAATTTGCCACCACGTTTTAAATCAAAAAGAGACTTGGTCCCTATTCAGATGACAGCAAACATAAACAAAACTATTCCAAACTGGCCACCAAAAAGGAACCTTTAAACTAATATTACTACTACTACTCAACAAAGCATATCTGCATGTATATCCTCCCTTCACTACCCATCCCCACTATCACTACAGTTTGAATGGCTAAGTCCACTGGCAACCCCATAAAACTACCCTACCAAACCTAATCAATAGTACTGTAATCCCCATACCACTATACGCTTCTTAATAATACCTCACATACTCTACACATAACTTCAGAGTACAATTCCCAAACAACTTCTAAATAGAGGAAATGTTCACTAGAAACAACATGATATTTTTCATTCACATTCATAAAGGTGTTCCAAAATAATATGTAACACATCTGCTTTCATATACCAACCAACTATTCATTCATCTATGTTATGTTCTCCATTCAGAAGTAACGTGATTAGAGAACATACCACCAAGATAATGGACTGCCACTTAGTTGGTCTACCCGGCTCCAGTTTTCACATCTCACAAGCCTCTTTTTAACAGCTGAACGCCAACTCCAGGCACACACCATTGAGTATACTAGTAGTTACATTAAAGGCCCAACCACATCCTTGCTTCTCCAAGCACCCATTTAATTACTCCTCCTTAGCCATCCTCAACAAAAAACATGCACAATTAACTACCTCACCTGTTTCCATGTATTTCAGCATAATAAGACAATAGCCGGATCCACTATCATGCCTTTCACCTTCAAACTAATACCTACTACTGCTACTCCAAAAAAGATAACAGCATGTATGTACTCCCTTCACTGTCCATCCCCATTCGCCTCAATGTTCATGTGCCCTAAGCAGCCCCCGAAAACTTTATTGGCAAACCTCATCAGTAATACTGTTTCCTCTAACCCACTATGCACCCCCATTCATGTTACATCTCCTTATGGCAGTGCATTGTATAACAACATATAGCATTACATAGCATGGAACCCAAATAGATTCCTGCCCTTCCAAAGCACACCGGTTGTAAGCAAATTGGAAACATTGCAAACACAATTGTTCATTATTATTTATAAAATACTACCAACAATTACATGACAGTGGAAATTCTGTTGTATAATAAGAAATCGCATCTGCTATCAAACCAAACCCACTTAGCCACTATGAATTCAGCTTCTTCACTTCATAATTTCACACTTTCACAATTCTAACCCAGTTAAAAATCACCAATATAGGGTCACAAAGAACTGCTTAATATCCAACTATTCTGGGGTCAGACTGTCAAATGTTCACAAAAAAGGTAACTTACACAGCTTTCACAAATCAATAGCACTAAAAGAGGACTGTAGAATGTAAACAAATAAAATGTCAAACACATTTTTATCATAATTTATATCAATCAATAAACCCCAACAGAATCCTTCAAAGAATACGTTATACAATATTTACACACTATATTAAAAACAATCTTTTAATATTTCCTAATTTTTCCAAATAACAGAACTGTGGCTATAACCCCGGATACATGATGAAAACCCACCTATAGACACAGTTACACGTACATTTTTCAAATGCGCTCACAAACACATATTACAAAGATTTCAAAATCAATTAACATAAGCCTTCAGGTGAGAACATCCAAGCAGAAACACATATACACAGCTGAGCTAAAACATCCATAATATAATATGATCACTGCATCAAAATACAACCAGCTATAACCGCGGGTAGAGCAAACGGAGTCATACCCATGGCTATCAAAGACCGAGCCAAAGTATGACGTGCGATTGGAGCATTCATACCCACGGATCAAGTCAACCACAAGTAGTCGCAGCTACACATAACATTTTTACAGATTCAAAAAGGCATATTGACAAGCTGTAACAATTCAAATAACATAAAGGTACATATGAGGGCATGGAATCAGAAACACATGTGAAATTGTGTAGTGTAAAATCAATGGAGCAACATGATCAATGCATAGAAATTGGAATCATTATACCCACAGCTAGGGCAATAGTTATAAACACAGCTCCACCCGCCAAAAATACACGACGTGCCATTTACTTGCTCATACCCACGGCTCTAACCCATCTAACAGTTGGTACCCGCAGCTATAAAACATCTGATAGGACACAATGTTTCATTGGCTGCTATCGTAACTGCGGCTATTTAAAATAAATGGCATCAAAGGTATTTTCCTTTTCCAATATACTTAAAAAGGTCTCTGGGTGGCTCTTAAAAGAGCCTTTGGGTTCATTTGCTAACATATCACCCAAAAATATATTTTAAATCAGAGAAATAGTCTTCACCTCTATGATGATTCAAACATTTTTGAATAACTTGTCTGTGCTCTTTCTTTAGATGATTAATTTTGTTTTCCCAAAGAGAAAAAACCTGTGCTCTGTGTCAAAAATATTTCTCCACAATCGCAGCATATACCTCTCATTTAAAACACGCCTTCTAAAATAATATTATAAAACCAAAAAAACCTTGTAAGGCAATGCTTTGCGAACTCATCACCTATGTCCTCAACATCACTATTAACACCAAAATTCACACATTTTCCACAGTGTTCTGAACAAAGAGATTCCTTTCCTTCTGAAATTTGCTCCATGTTTCAAATATCCAATGAAACAATAAAATACCCCCAAAACAGCACTATCTCCTAAAAGTACACCTCACCCTCGAACAATATAAATGTACTATGTAGAACACCTCAGTATAATATTACAATATAATCTTCAGTTTTATTGGCATATATAAACATCACTCAAAAAAATGCATACTCTGATAGGTACAACATTCAACAGCATCTGACGTACTTTACACCCACCACATAGACAATAAACAACCAATCAGAAAGTAAATACAAGAAATGTGACCTTCTCTCCTCATGAAATCTCCCTCCATTGCTGATTCTGATATCTAAGTTGACAAGCAGTATTTGTGTCTATCACAGTACAATGGAAAATGACATGGAATGGATGGAGGAAAATTATCCTACAGAGGAAGAAATTAAAAAAGAATATACTCAAGAAAAGGAACCAAAAGAAAATACATCACATTTAGGATTTTGTGTGTACACTCTTTATATATTTTAGTTAGACTGGCAATAATATGTGATTGAACAAACATCAGTCACCAAACAAACAGATATAGTTTAACTACTTTTAAATGTTTATGCAGCCAACACAAATATTTTTAAAGTGTATTATGTCTTCAATTGTTTCAGAATATTTCAAATATTTTCAAACAGATGAAGAAATCATTCAGGTCTCAAGAAGATTCAAGCAGGAAGCACCAGCACAAGTGCCCACAAATCCAATTATGGATTCCTTAACAGAACTAAGAGAACTAGTACTTAATAACAAGAAATACAATCAATGAAAAAGGACATTTAACATTTTTGAGAAATCATGGACAGTAAAAATCCAGATAATTGAGCATGTGTTCCAAATAAAAGAAGAAGAAAACCCACAACCATATGCCCCCCAAATAAACCTGTTTTCAATAAACTGTGTTTGAATATTTATTTACTAATTTCAAGTACGTACACTTATATGCATTATTAATGAATAAAAAGTATTACAAATGTTACAAGCACTGCACTCAATACATGGTAAATTTTCTTTCCACATTTATTTTTTTTTTCTCCAAAAATGATGTATAGTCACAGTTACCAAAAATCCAATGACACCCCTGTGGCTATGCTACTGCGTCTGTTTCTTTTTATAAACTTAGTGCAAAATATTGATAACGGAAGACACAGTAAAAAAAAGAGTATGTGAATAATGCACTTTTTATACATTACAGCTATAACCGCATCTATAGTCATCGAAATTGCGGCTAGGACCCCTCCCAGTTGTGCCTGCAGGAAACCACGCTTCCAACATCCAACAGCCCATTGGACTCAAATGTAGCTGTGGTTACACATCTATGTTTAAACAAAAATTATCCTTCTAGCTGAAAAAAAGAAAACATAATCAGTTCAACAAAACACACACTTTAATAAAGACAGTTTTATACACACGTTTTTATGACCCTCATATTTTGTATGCAGTGCATCACATGCACTATATAAGATACAATATTCGTGCATAGTACACTGTTGTTCTCTTCGCACACAGTAAGCATTGGGTCATTGGGAAAGATCCAACTTGGATTAAAAAACATACAACAATATAAAAAAACAATAAGAAAATACCATATAAACTGGGTTAAAACTAGTTGCATGCAGGGCAGAGGAAGGGAAGGTTAAGTAAACTTGGAGAACAAGGATATATAAACTGTGTAAAAATAAAAAAAAGAACATTATACTGAGTGGTTGCAGGACAAAGGAATGCAAAGGTTACGTGAACTTGGATAACAAAATAGAATAGGCTTGGCTAAGTAAACTTGGAGAACAACGGATAGAAAACACACTTTTTGAATAGCAGCATTGATAATGTCATAATTTGCTTTCTGAATCCATTGACATCCAGAATGAAAGCCACTGCTCACAGTTCACACTTCTTTAAAGTAAAAAAAAAAACATAATAGAAAAAATGCTTGGGGCCCATTCCTTGCATAGACAGAGATCAGCACCACCTGCACACCCTCCATCCTCCAGTTCAACAACATCACCAAGTGCAAATGAAGCCTCAACTTCAACAACAATGTCACCTACACACACACCTCTTTTACCGTCTCCTGATCATTCCATGATCCGTCATGTGTAGACGATGCCACAAATGGATAGTTAAGAGAGTAGCCACATTTCAGAAATGTCAAACCATCTGCTACGAATCTACTACAAAGATGTGCATGATGCCTATCAAAAATCACACAAGTGCCACAAAATACAAATTCATGGGGCTCAAACATTAAATGCAGAAAAATCAGCACATCAACCACATGCCTGTCATCTCCACAGCGAGAATTCTGGAATCAAACCAGAGACTTGAAACACCTGCAGCACTCCATTTCAGCAATCATCAAACATGCTAGAGAGGTTTAAAAAAAAAAAGGCTTCTCAAAAACTGTCTACAAATGTGCTGCTCCTATCTCCAGCAGTACCACTATATTTTGAATATAGGTTGACCTTTCACAGAAGTTAACTATTCAACATCTGGTGCAAATCCACCAGGATAATAACAATGATACAGCTACAACAAAATAAATGACACAAATTAATTTACAAAACACCATCAATGGTAGTACCTCACAGAAAACTCAAAACTAAGAGTACTGCATAGCCGAAACTGCATTTAAATTACAACAAATACAATCAAATAAACCTTCAACCTCACTGACATGAATTAAAAAACGAAATGCCTACATATAAATGCCACTGATTGACAAATCGAATTTTGTAGGTCCATGTTAGTGAAAGTTAAAAATTAAGTTAAAAAATACTTGCCACACAATCAGAGCAGATGAAACAAATGAAAATAAACACCATCTACTAGCAGTTACTACTATAACTAACACACACAACACTGCAAATAAACCTTAAAACATATAAACATTTAATAACACTTACTTTGACATCACCCACACTCCTGCCATGTACACAGGCAGAGTTCTGCAAACAAAAGGATGAAACTGCAGAAAATGAATACTAAAAAAAGGACTATATACCAATAAAACTACTAAAATTGATGATATATTTTCCCCACAACCTATGACAGTCAGCTACATAAAAAGGAAAGTAACAATAACCAATAAAAAATTATGAAACTGACAGAAATCAATTTTTTCCCACTTAGCATCTTTCATAGCCGCGGCTACTCGATGCAGCTATTGATCTTGGTTTGTATCCGCGGCTACATGCGCATTTTTCTGCAAGCCCCATCTCAAACTAAATTGGCCCTCAAACCTTAAAATCAAATAAGTGAAGAACTAAGTACATAAAATAACACAGACACATACAATTCTGTACTGTATCATCCACATAAGAATATGATTATTGCAGTGAATATGTATACTTATAGGCATGACTTTAAATAAATCTGCGGATCCAGCCACAACCAATAAAATGCAGAATAGTATTGACGTGCATATGCACATGCTTTTCATAGACGCGGTTATACAAAAGCCCCTCCTAGACGCTTGCTGATAACCATGGCTAATCGCAAAAACGACGGATTCAAAATTGCATTTCCACTCCACCAAGCTCAAAACTGTCCCCAACATGCCTACCAGCCCTCTTCCACTCCTCACCATCCACCTCCACTCCCTTAGTCTCTTACAATCCCCCACTCAATTAATATGAGATGCAACCACACCCTAAATTTTGGATAGCCGCGGCTACCACATGTCCACAAACACACGAGCTATATTGCCCGAAAATAGCCACGGCTGCAGAGGGGGTCGGGGAGGTGTGGGTATCTACCCACAAATAGGAATGCTGCGTGCTGGGTGGTTGCTGTATAGCCACAAATAATATCAACAGCACCATCAACCAAATAGAAGCTACAACTCACACACACATCATACATACCCTGCTCATACAAACTGCTACAAATTCAAACTAGGATTCATTTCCCTGGAAACAGAAATACTACAGATATTATGGCTGGTTGTAAAGCTGTGTGGCTGATTGGAGATAGTTGGCTGTTTTGGTTGCTGGCTTTTTGTGATAAAATAAATATTAATATGGACCTTGGTTTGAGAGATTTTACAATTAAATGGTTTGGATTGCGCTGAATGCGTTGGTTCCAAGTTTTTCCAAAATTGTTAAATCTGAGAAGTACAGGGCACCCAGACATCATACTAATTCATTGTGGAAGCAATGATTTGGGGAATGTATGAGGAGTGTCCCTTACTTTAATGATAAAAACAAGACATGGGGAAACTAATGGAACTATTTCCTCACCCCATCTTTAGCTTTTTGAATCTCACTCAAAGGCATAAATGGAAATGGACCATCAGATATAATGGTAAAATTGAGAAATCCCGGAGAAATGTTAATAACGCAGTTTCAGCATTCATGATAGAGCACAACCAATTATGGATTTCGAACAACAACATACAGTCCAATTTCTATAGACATGACAGAGTACACCTAACCGATGAAGTAAATGCAGTGCTCCATCATAACATCAACACAGTACTCCTGATGTGCTATTGCTCTACACTCAGTGTACACCAAAACAGGCCTTTTAAGGACTACTCATCATACATAAATACACAAATACAATACATAACAAAAACATTTTTTATTATACCCGCGGCTACAGTTCATTGACTTTACCATAACCGCGGTTACAAAAAGTCAGTTATTGACTTCAAATTTTATGCTACAATTCAACCTTATTGATCAATACAGTACAACACTAGGCATGTACTTATGTAAAGTAACTGCAAAGTAAGAAAGCATAGAAAAATACATAACAATACACTAGATAGGCAAACATTTCACAGCCACACAATATAATACCATAAGTGAGTACCCAACCTAAAATACATTGGCCCTCATTACGACCCTGGCGGATTTTTTCCGCCATCGACGGACTTTCCGGCCATGGCGTAAAGTCCGTTTACGCCATGGCGGATGGTGGATTTACCGCCCCATTCCGAGGTCGGCGGGGCGGTAAGTCCCCATTGACCCATTTACCCTTCCCCATTCCCATTTCGGCCCCATAGGGTATAATGGGAGTGGGGAAGGAGTTAATTACGCCACCGTAAATTACGGTGGCGTAATTAACACCAAGGTCCCATAGCGCCATGGATTTCTCCGCCCGCAAAAAGCGGGCGGAAAAATGACCATGGCGCTTTGGGAACTCGTAGTTGGCGGTAAGGGGTCGGCGCAGCTAACGCTGGCGTAGACCCCTTACCGCCAGGGTCCTAATGAGGCCCATTGTATGGCACATCTAAAACTAGACTACAATTGCTCATTTTTATATTAATTTTGTTAAACTATTTTCTTCTATTTTTCTACAAAGTCTCACATGCTCAAATGTCTGAAACACACACATCCAAAATAAAAATGACTCTCTAATACCTACCGGGTCAATGGCCATTGATTTTTCACCCCCGCCATCACTCTACCTATACAAGTAACTTTCAAAAATAAATGAAACACAGACACCCCCAAAAATGTAGCAGCGAATACAGAACTACTCTTACCCGCGGGTATCTGTAGGCCTTCATAGCCTCGGATATAGCCGCGAATTTCGGCAGAACGACTGGGAAAAATGCTTCTCCCTGTGCACCCCTCATCTGTGCCAGCTCCCCCCACTCCTCAGACGACCTCCTCATCTCCCATGCCCTCTCCCTTTCACCTCAAAACACACGTTGCTTCTTTGACACAGTCTTATTTCAGATGTCGGCTATTCGTGGCTATAGCTGAGGCTACAGAAAGCTTTGCAAACTCTATCCCTGGGCCCCCTCCAATTCCCAAATTTCACTGAGTGCCCTCTAGCCACCCCCCACCTCTACCCTGATGGCATTTGAATGTTTTTTGACCTGCCTATAGCTTTTCACTGCGTTTCATTTTCCCATAACCTTGGTTATAGCCGCAAATATCTCTTGGATCAAGAGAAAAACAAGAGGGCGTTCGTTTCATTTCTGAAAACCATGATCCTGCAATGCACCATGGGAGTTAACTCTATTTTTTTTAGGGTAACAGCACACCCCCTTCTCTGTCAAATATTTAAATATCTACTGTACAGAATAACCCCAAACCATGCATGGTTTGCGAGGCAACGTTTCGTGCCCAAGTTGTTTCAGACCTGGTCCAAATCCATCCAGCGGTTTGGGCTGTGTGCTTTGGTATAAATTGACCTTTTTTGTTTATGGGAAAATGAATGGAAGCAGGGTGCAAAACGAAATCAGTCAAATTCATTACTCAAATCAAAAGTTATTAACAATAGAATTTTGAGGGGTTCCTATGTATCTCTGACTCAAATCAAAAGTTATTAACAATAGAATTTTGAGAGGTCCCTATGTATCTCTGACTCACCTTAACTATAGGGCGGCGACCGGCCACCCTATAATATAAGTATACATGTATATATACACATACACATATATTTCTCTCTTTCTCTTTCTGTTTCACCACCCACCCTATCCCCTCTCTCTTTCTATTTATCTTTCTCTCTCTTCAGTTCTCTGTATTGAAATCACTCCCATCCACACACAGACCTCCTTGGCACTCCTTCCTCTCTCTCTACTCCATCCCTAGCCCCTCTCTCTATCCCCAACTCACACAACCTCACAGCTATCTATCCAGACCTCACCGATCTTCCCACCCACTCAACCCAAAAAGTACCTTTCCCTTTCACCCAAACAACCTCACCCCTCACTGTCCCCACCCTACCTGACCTTAGCAGCCACCAGACCTCACCGCTCGCCTTCTCCACCCACTCCACTCGACCGCTCTACATCCCTACCACCCTCCCTACCTCACACATGCCTACCATGCTTTACCCTGCATACCTCTTCCAGGCTATCTCACCTTTGCTCCCTCCCACCATAGATCACCTTACCCCAGAGCCCTAGCACCCTCCCACCATAGATCACCCTGCCCGCAACCCTAGCTCACCCCAGAAAATACCATGCTGACTTTCCAAGTTCCACCCATGTCTTCAGGTTAGTGTTTGGTGGCACATAACATTGGTAATGGCCTTAGCAAAAAGGCTTTGGTACACAGCAGTGAAGAGAAGTGTTTCTAATATGTCTATAACTAATGTAATGTGTCTGCACACTGTAACTCTAAATACGTGGAACCCAAATATTTTCTGCATTCTCACTTATAAATGTTAAATGAAATAAAGAACTGCAAATGGCAAAACTATTGGCTTTGTTAATGATTGTTACATTAAGTTGCCATGCTGATGCAAGATGAATATTGGTGTTGACCTAGACCCCTGCACTTATATTATAAATAAGCAATGTCTACACTAGGATTGGGATGGATGCCTGCCATGCTAACACTGGAGAAATTATGCTGGGAATGAAAGACACAAGAAATGTTACTTTTCTGCACATAGGTTTAGATAAAGCTACACTTCCATTCACAGGGGACTCCCGATACCCACAGCCCCCTTGGCTCCATACCCCACCTGCAATTGCCCCATTGAACGGCTGCAACACATCAACAACATCATTTTGGTGGCCTTTTGGGTCCTGAAGCAGGTTTTAAAGATTGCACAGTACTGGGAAAGCCTTGCAATTCAACCTGACAAAGAATTCCCTAATGTAGGTTTGTGTTATATACTGCACACATTGTAGTACAGTGCAATGGCGCTCAAAACACCCCTGATAGAGGAGGAGGGTGGTGGCAAAGAACACAATGGCCATATGGCCATAACCCCAACATGCCAGCAGGAATGTGTAAACTCCCTGTAAACATGTGGTCACCTAAACTCTATTGAGCATGTAAGTGATCTCTGCACAAGCAAAACACATGCCATATTGGTACCAAATATGTAGTCAAGTATGTTTGGAGTAAAAATGAATTTATGCATCAAAGAATGATGAAAACACAGCTACTGACTAAAATATTCTGTGCACTCTCTTTTAAAATACATAGAAAAGGGAGTACAAAAAATGAAAGCTGATCCACTCAATGTATGTCTTGATCCTCTAGCCTTCAGAGGAAACCAGTTTACTATATTTAAATGTAAAAGGTTGGATAGTTTGATCATGATTTGTTTCAGTGCTCTGTGGGAAAGAGCTCAAGCCATGGTCCCAGCATGGAAAATTGTTAAACATGCAACATTCCAAACTGCCTGGCTGGATGTTTTTTTAGTAGAAGTGACCGTTGGTGACTAAAGCAGAGCTGACTGACAAGGAGAGTGAAGCCTTGGGAACCCTCCCAGGCCAGGTCCCTCTCCTTGACCTCCCAACCGGGGTCTCATCCATCTGTGTTACAGCCACCTTATGGTGGATCCACCGGCTTCTCGCCCTATCCGTTTCTGGGGCCCGATGTCTTTGCCTATGTGCAACTCTGTGCAGCACCAGCCGCCCAGATGGTGAAGTACACTGTGGTGTGAGAAGATGCAGGAGCAGAAGGAACGCAGCTGCATAATCTGGAGTGTGCTCAGGGTAGGAGATACCTGACTGGGTGCCTTCCAGAGATGTAGGGAAGCACAGTACTTCACGGTAGACAGAGATGAAAGGGTCCACAGGACGGAGAGCCTGGATTAGACTAAGGTGGCAACTAAATCCAGGAAGGTGGACTTTTACCTTCTGAAACCAATCTTGAATAATTGTTAGCGCACCTCTGTTTTTCCTGGCCATTGTATTTTTATGCAAGCTGTAGCTGCGCACCTGTTTCATTTTTTTGGGGGTGGCAAACTCAGTTCTTCCTTTCCCTTCTACTTCGGTTAAAGGAAAGCTGCTTCTCCAAAGCTTCAGTGTACCAACTTTGTGACGGTTTACTGTATTCCAGAGTTAGAAAGGAACACTGGGACTAGCAGCCCCAGGCCAAGCTTCTGAAAAGCTCTATATGTAATGTTAAAAAAGGGGAAAGTATATGAGTCATCGAGATCTATTGCCGGCTTTATGGGAACCTGTATATATATATTCAGTGAAAAAACCTTGTTAAAGGGATGTTTTGGTTAAGTTGCACTAATAAAAACCAGTGAAAAAACTTTGTTAAAGGGACTTTATGGTTACAAATATAACCGAAATCCCCAGAAATTCGGCAGTTATGGTAAGCTAAGCAACCATAACTTGCACCACCACCGTACACTGCTAAGACTAACATCCAGGACATCAAAGATGAAATCACAAATGTCATTGATGCCTTCACTGATGACATCACACATGAAATTCATTTTGATGAACAGTCTCTACAGGGGTTGTGTTTATAATGTTGGAAACAAGATGTCAGGGGTCTAGTATGATCTAGTACTTTAATCGTATTACCCTGCTGCTGATGATAGTGTACTTTTGTAAAGGTGCCTTTCCTTCTTCAAGTGTTAGGTTTCGAATAGGAGAGTGAGCCCTGTTCACCTGAGTGCTGGTTTATTCAATAAATAAGTGCTGACGTAATAAAGCAGTCTCGGAAACCATTGTTGGTGCTATATTTATTGTTAGAAGTCAGCCAACACGTGTTTCAACTCTCTAGAGTCTTTCTCATAGAGTGTGGATTGTGGGCCAGTAATTGCTGCGAGGTTGTGGGAATAAGTCCAGGATGCAATCCCAATATCTTGTCCCGTTATGGTTGCAAATAAGGTTGGTTGGTTGATGATTTGTAGGGGTAGCCTGGTGACCATGTGGGTGTCTGGTTTGGCGTGCTCAGTATTTATCTGCTGATTAGCATTGTCTTGGAGCCCGTTGGGGCTTGCAGTGTATGCAGCAGTAGTCACAGCGATCTGTTGATGCAATCCTATCCAGCACTTCGGGCGTTAGCCACGGCAGAATTTATTTTCCCATTTGAACCTATCCTGATTTCGAAGAACTTTAACACATAGCCAGTCCCTGGTGGTGATGCCCACTTTAACCCCATTGCCGGTCCCTCGTGGCAATACCCAGTATCCAGATTGTCAGAGTCATGGCCAGAGCGTACAATCTGGTCACTGGCCATGGCCACAGGCTATACCTCAGTCACCAGAAGTGTATAATGTACCACTGCCTGAATAATCACAATATAGGCAGGTGGGGACAACATTAGCAGTGGTGATGAGTTCTGAGAGCCCCATGTGCTTATTTGTAGAGAGAGCTGGAAGGGGAGACAGGGAAGGGACAGTAGTGAGCTTGTACTATCTCTACCATACTAAATAAACAGAGGGAAAAGGGACTGCTCCTGTTGCTCCATAAACCCAGAAAGCCTGTTATGTGACAAGTTATGTTCCACTTTGCTGCTGACCATCAGCTGGCAGATGAAGAGATTGGGGACATGGCATCTTTTCATCTGCGCTATGAGGCATTCATTGACAAGGGAAGTATTGAGGTTGGAGGCATGCTTGCAGACGAGGGAGCATCCTACTGTGTCCGCTCATTAGTCAGCCGTTGCTCCAACCCAAGCAGCAGCCATCTCATTGCATACATCTACCGCATTCTTGAGTGCCTCTTCCAACTCTGCCACCCTCAAGGTGTTGGCTAACTGTAGGCTGTATTGTTTCTTCTCTAACACTTCAGCACTGTCTTCACAATATCCTATTGGTCCTTCCATTGCGGATGGGAAGAGAGCAAAAGGTTCTGAATGTGTTGGCCTGATTGGAGGGTCGGGGAAAAGATTGCACGGTTCCATGGTTTTCCCTGTATGTTTCTGTTGCTTTGGAAGTGAACTCTGACCCCATTGCCATTCCTAAGCTGGACTCCAGTGCGGCAAGCCCTTAACCTCCACGGACAATACTCACCATATGTATGACATTTCCTCTTTATACCCAGGAACCATGGGTTCACATTCAACATGGTTTCTGATGCCACTGAAGAGGGGTAAGTGGTAGGTTCAAGAGGGAGGATGATAGGGTGTTGGGAGGCCAGTTACACTTTTGCGGTTTTCTTAGCAGGTAGGCAGGGGTTGTCTGACGCATCACTGCCATCCTCTGGTTGAATCAGTCGCTATATGCACTTACCTGTTGGGCAGTAGACCTTCCTCCTGGTCTGGGATGTCCCCACCCATGGACTTACCTGTTGCCTCCCCAATGGGCACCTCTAGCACTTCCTCTGCCTAGGCGACCATAATAGCACTTACCCCTAGCTCCCTCTCTTTTATTTCCTTTTTCCTTTCATTGCACTTGCACACTCCGAATGTCACAAGGCCTAGTAGGACCGCTGTCCGTTTCTATTTATTCATTGTCCGTTTCAATGTTTATTTGCTCCCTTGTTCCCTTCCTATGTGCCTTGAAAGACTTGTATAAGCACCTTATACATATCCAATAAATAAAATAAGATATATCAATTTACAAAAATTGGCTGGCATACATGGGTGCACTTGCACCTCGTCATGGGAGGATAGCTCAGCGGCAACGTGCTCGCCTAGGAAGTAAGATGACACAGAGCAAACAGGTTAGATCCCTGGGTCCGCACTAAGAAACCTCTGGGTATTAAGCGTGTTATAAATAACATATATCATATCACCTTTCCTACTGTGTCCTTAACTGTGACTCACTCAAGACCCGCCATATGGATGATTGGCATGGCCTTCTGCGCCTTCAACATTATGACCAGGTGCACCACACCCTGTGCTCAGAGACTGTAAGCAGCATGCATACCTTGCTGTACACGTGCTTTTTAGGTTTTCCACATTTTTTTTATCTTACCAGCTTCAGGGGTGCACAGTTACTGCATTGACTCAGGGGTACTCCCACAAACTGCTTCTGATCTGTAGTGGATCTTTGGTCAATAGGTAGTCAAATAGCTGCTTACCACCCACCTAGAGTGTTAGCTCTTTAGCTAAGAATTTTGTTTTTCAGATTTTCTCAAACATGATCTTGTGGAATTGGGGTATGGGTGGTGGGAGCAAGGGGATCCAAGAGCCAGCCAATGGCAATTGAGATAGACTGCAGGGGCCAAGATTTGGGGATTTCAGGAAAGGGTGGCATCTGTTGCCAGGCTAGGGTACAGCCAGGGAAGCAGTCCATTTGAGGGGTCAGCAATCCAAGGACGTCAATGAACAATTGCACAGCATTGTTTGCAGCAGAGAAAGTTACAAGCAGCAGCAGATGGTCTTTAGAAACAGCTAAGGGGGTGGATATTCTGATGCAAGGTGGTGGGCAGTTGGAGGGCACTTGGATACAAGACACAAGACAGTACTTGAGTGCCTAATTACGAGTTTGGCAGTGCAGTAAAGAAGTGGCAGTAATTCCGTTACCTCCACTTTTTGGGCCTTAACGGAATTACTGCCACTTTTACGGATCCAGAGAAATCCTAATTTGACCTGGAAATGGGGATGGGGGATTTAACCTTCACTTTAAGGCTAAAAATCAGATTTACCATGCAGACTTAAAAAATGTGGATTAACGCCAACACACATACTCCCGTGGTAATGCCATGGGACCAAGTAGCTGTAACAGTAAATGATTCTGGTGGTAAATCAGTGGATTTACAGTTGGTTTATTGCATAGCTCATAATGAGGTCGTCTCCAACATAAGTGGTGTGGAAATGCCAGTACTCTGCCCTCATGCATTGTGTTTGCTGATTTGTGAAATGTTACCACACTTCCGTAGGGGAGTCTGGACATATCCAGCGCGGCAGATAAGGTAACGGCTGAGCATTTCTTTTTTTTTTTTACCAGATAGAAACCTTGCTCGTTAAAATGAGGGCGGTCGAATACACTGCATTATGCTACAGAGCAAATACAGCTTTGAATAGAATCGGCGAAACAGTGGCAGCCTTTCCTAAATTGATGATACATCATCAACAACAATCCACAGCAGCAGCGGCCAGGCCTGTGTGCTGTTGCGCAGCGGCTTCCTGTATAAGAATGGCCGCATGCCTGCTCTGTGACGCTGCTTGGTTTAGCATTCTGTGCCTTCACTTGGACGCTCTCCCACAGTGCAGTTTTTAATTGGACTCCCCCTCCCTCTGTTGGTGAAGCCGGAACAGTGGAGTAACTTTGCTGAAAATGTTGGGGAGGACATGACATCTGATGAAAAGGTGCCCCGGCCAAATGAATGGGGACAGAATGGTGTACCATGAAAGTTGGGGGGGACAAACAACCCTGTGTCCCCTAAAATTAAGCCCATGAGTCAGAAGACCCACTGATCTAAGGGTAGACGGGCCTACGGGGACTCTGGAGTTGAGTCGGTGGGCCTCTGCACCATGAGATTCTTTTCTGTCGCTACCTTTTATAGTTCCCCATTTTCTTATAGGAAACAGTTTGGGCTTGCTCAAAATGTGTAATATCGAGCCACTTTGAAAATGATTTCCCAGGCCTCCCTCTTTTTGTTCCCAATTCACCCCTGATCTGTGGATAGCCCTCGGGGTGCTCCTTGGCTTCTCTGACCCACTCCCTACCTACTAGAAAGCCCAGCAGAGGGCCAACTCATCAAAGACCCAAGCACAGAGCACCCGCAAAGCAGTGTGTGTCTGCAAAAAGCCCATAGGTAAACGATTGAATGTTGTTAATAAGTTAGATACTTGACATCGGTCCATTTGTCTGGGCGCATTTGTGTTTGTCATGCTATAATCTATGTATATTGTCTATTTGTATTATTATTGACGTTTGTGATCTGCCATAATCTGGGGAGTCAAGATCTGCCCCCTTAAGTCTACACACCTCAAAGAAAAACAATGGCAGGCGCACACCTAATGATGACTAACAGCACACACGACCCAGCCGGTTACACACCATGAGCTCACCAAGCAAACAGTCCCTGTGGACACAGCACGTGTCAACCACCTCTTCAGGGCAAACCCCTCCCTCCATTCAACGAGTCTCCTATGTACCTAGGGCTGTGAAAGAGTATGGCTTAATCACGAGTATCTGATGAAGAAAGACGTCCCCTTGTGATTAATACAAAAGCATTTGTGAATTCTCCTGAATTTGGAAAAGCTCCAGCTTGACATAATCTCCGTCGTTTCGAGCACGATGGCTTTAAAACGTGTCCCTGTTGACCCGACGGTTTAGCAGCGAAGGTTGTCTGGCCAAGCGCCTCTGAATTGCGGTCAGTGCGCAGAGGCGATTCCGTGTGTGGCACGTGCGCTAGAAGCTCTTAGACCTCTCCTAATAATGGGGCAGTAAACGCAGAGGTACACGATGCTAAATCCTACAGTGAAACGGTCGTGCGACTTTTAAAGATGTTCTTTTAAGGCCACCAAGTTTAAATAAGTGCTCTGCTTTTTCCGCGCACCGGAAGCATTCTATTCTGCCTTTTCCCAGAAGCCTTAGGGTGCATGCGCATGCACGTTGCAGTTCTTTAACAGTAGCTGCCATTTTAGACAATGTTTGCTCATGTGCATTTCCAACACGCGAAAGATATTATGCACCATTTTTAAACAATACACAGCTCTTTCTAAGCAGTGGTTGGTGAGGGGGGCGGAGGTCTGCTGGATCACTGGTGGAGTGGGCAGTGAGAGTTGACCGCTGTCCAAGGTGGTCGTGGGGTTGGCAGTGGCACTCAGTACCCTTGTAAGCATCATCACCTTGTTGTTGTGAACGTCTGCTGCTAGAAATGATTGGTTTAGTATTGCTTATTTCTGCACAGGCATCTGTGTTCTGCTGCCTACTTTCACCACCTGCTCCAAAAATACAATTTAATGGGGAGAAATACCTGCAATAGGGCCTGTAACAATGACCGTGGCATAGTTTAATAACCCCCGAAGAACTGCTCAGTGTGTGTCATTTCTATAGCACATACATGCCGTTGGTATGGCCTCATAGAGCTTTAGTCAGCCTATGCCTATCAGCTTCCATGGTAATGGGTTTCTGGAGGTCATTAGTGCAGCATACTAGGCATGAAAGACATAAAAAGGCACAGAGGGTGATTTATAATGTATGGAAGTTAGGAATGTTCCTTAAAAGGTACTGGAGACATAAAAGGCGGATCAACCTTGGTCATGGGAGGCATAAAGGTCAACAAAGGTGAATAGAAACGGGACGTGATGCATACCAGGGCATAGAGTTGCTTCAGAAGGCATAACAGCCTTTAAGAGGGATCCAGGTGCATTGAGAGTCATAAAACAGAATTCCACCTATAAAAAGTGCTTTAAAGGCCTGGGAGGCATTATGAGCGCCATTAATGGCATGGAAGGCATAGCAAGGATTAAATGGCTCATGGAAGGCAGAGAAAGTATTTAGAGGCACAATGGAATTAATTGTCATCGAAGGCCTTAAAAGCACGGAAGTCATTTATAGGCATTGATGGTGTTAAAGAGGCAGAGACGTCATTCAAAATGCATACAAATCACTAATGGCATGCATAAAGAGGCATGGAGGGTATATAAAGCGTTATGAGGCATTAACGGTCATAAAGGCATTATTCAAACGTAAGGTACGCATTAAAGTTATGCAAAGTCCTTAAAACCACTGAAGGTAGTGAAAAGCACAGAATGCCTTCAAAACATGCTATGCTTAAAAAGGTATCAAATGCATGGAAGCATAACAGGCATATACATACACATCTAGGCCATAAGCGTGGGTTGTGGTCTATGACGCGACCAGAAAAAGGAAGACCCAGGGAAGAGCAGTAGACACACAAGGTAAGTGCACATTCTTTATTAATACAAGCCTGCTTTCAAGATGGGTGCAGCACCTTTCTCGGACACAAGGGCAACCGTATCTAGGGTGCCCCGAACAGTGCGTCACACAGGAGCATTCAAAGGATGCTCCTGTGGGACCCGCCACATGGGGCACACGACAAGCACCCACAAGCCCACAAGAGAGCTGGGCCTGCAGCTGTAGATCCGTCCACACACCTTCCCCCTTAACTTAAACAAACTCAACACACGGTCCTTGAATTTGACAGGAGGCCATCACACATGTGCGCCATGCACAATATCTCCTTGTTCGTCTTGCAGCCAACTACTCTTCTGTATGCTGACCTAAACCTGGGTCTCTGGAGTTCCTTCTACAGAGCTGCCTGCCAGAGTTCCTTCTTCAGAGCTGCTCGCCAATACCCCCTACAAACCTCCTACACCTTGACTTAAAACATCATCACAACCTCGAATTGAGGAGTCACCACTAGCATTCTCGCTTTGAACTGATGGGTAGCCACTCTCCACACCCACAACAGGCATCCTCTCACATCCTTCCTGAGAAGCCACAGATACATCTCTACTTATTGCCACCATAAACGGGGAACTGTTGAGATACCTCCTGGTGCACAACTCCACTACAATCACGCACACTGTGCTCCATCTGATGACACCTCACCAGCTGGCTTAGACTCCCCTTTGTGCCCTCCTCCAACACAACCACAGGGCCCATGACCTTGTACATTTTCCTGGGAGCAGACAGATTTGGGTACCTGCACCTCTCACTCTCGGGGTCCTCACCCTGACGAAGCCACAACCTCAAACAGCTCTGTATTCAGACGTTTCCTACTATCATACCACCGTTTGTTCCTTTCCTGGCACTTCTCTGCCCTACTGATAAGCTCCTCCCTGTTCACCTTAACTGGGCCAGCGGTCCCCAGCCATTCCAGAGTCAGCTGTTCAACCGGTTTCCTGCCCCTCAATGCCACAAAGGACGTCACCCCTGTAGTGGAATGGGGTGTGGTCCTGTAAGCCCTGCGCTTATCACAAGTCAAACTCACAACATCAAAGTTGGACATTTTTGCCAGCTGAAGCATCCCTTTCACCACTCTGTTGAAGCGCTCCACCATTCTATTTTTGGCACATACAATACAAGGCCGTTGTCTAATGACAAACCGCTGCCCCCTCAAATAATCTGCCACCACATTCGATTTGAATTGGACTCCATTGTTGGTGAACAGGATGGACAGAAACCCTTCTATTCTAAAAATGGCACCAGAAACTCCACCACAGACTTTGCTGTGACTTTGTCTGACATCCACACACAAGGCCACTTGGAATATTAATGGCGGGGGAACATGGGCTCTAGGATGGAACCAGCCTTGCTGAGCTCTAGTGTTTGGTTGTCTTTTGGGTTCTATTGGTGTTTGCAAGGTCACAGGTTAGAGCTGAGGTGCAGCCCACACCTCGTTTGGTGGGTAGAGAACCATCCCAGTCCCCAACTACAACCCCCACCATCGGGTCACCCTACACCATGCACAAATGAAATGTATAACATGTCACTTTAACGACACACAAAAACACTAATTGTCACAAAATATGATTTTTTAACCTGTATCAGCCTTGAGAAGGACCTATGGGTTGAAACATGTGTCGGCTGACCACATGGGGACATAAGAACGCCGACTGTACCCATGAAGGGCATTTATAATCTAAGAAAATAAACAAACCCTGATTCAAAGAAGCACTAAAACGCAAAAAACTGTGTGGAAAATATATTTCGAAGGGATTGTGTCCTCCAACGTATTCCTTATCTTTGATAGATCATCATCCAGCTTGCTGGCCTCAGAAAAAAAAATTTCAGTAGAGGGCGCTGCGCGTCGACGTCCCCCTAGCCGATGTCCCTCGACAGCCTCTGTATCGGCGCCAATGTCATCACGTGTATAAATAGACTTGCGCAGCGTCCGTTGCTCAGTTCAGTTTTTCTGCGCTTCGTGGGGCCTCAGAATATCGTTGCTCAGTTCTTCAGTCAAATATATCATTATTCCTTGTGAATACCGACTCGTACTCGATGGCTTCCTCACCCGAACCGACGACTCCATGGTCCGGCTTCAAAAAATGTCGAGACTGTGGAAAGAAAATGTTGTTGACAGATCCTCACAGGATCTGTTTATGGTGCCTGGGAATCGAGCACCTTTGTTCAGAGTGCGAGGACTGCATGTCCATGACGGCAAAAGCCTTGAAGGAGCGTAAGGGGAAGCTCGAGAGAGGTAAGGCAGTTAAAACTTCTTTGAAAGTTTCCTCGGCAGTGTCGAGACATTCGTCTCCTCACCATCACAAAAGACATTCTCGTTCTAGGTCTCGAAGCAGTTCCCATCACTCTTCGAGATCTAAGCATTCAAAAAAGAAACGTCGAAGATCCCCTTCCTCATCTTCATCTTCTTCCATTTCCCCAAAAAGGGTCTCCTGCCCCACAAACATTGCTCTCAGGCTGAGTGGGAGGAATTCAGGAAAAAGATGCTAAGCATCTTCGAGAAAGCGGCCTCGACCCCCTCGAAGACTGCTGAGGGTGATACCCTGGGTGAAAGACCCGAAAAATCAAAAAGCCACGAGTCGCAGCACCCGGCGAAAGAAGCCACTCGAGAGCATCACAAACCCTCGAGTAAAGGCAAAGTTGTGTCTTCAACGCCGTCGTCGAAGATCCCTTCGACACATAGATTGGCGTTGTTGATGCCGTTATCGAAGGGTTCTTCGACGCACAGGTCAGTCGAGTCGACGCCGTCTTCGACGCCGACGTCGACGCTGAGAAAGGATAAACCCACGGCCACCTCACAGCCAGTGGCCATACCCAGAGCCTCGAGCACGAGACTGTCGTTGATAACCTCGAGTAGAATCCCGATACTCTCGAGTTCATCGAGGCCTTTACCACCTTTCTCGACGCCTTTTTCAATGGCTCCGAAGCCTTTAACGTCCGCATCAACGACGTCGATGTTTTCTCAGCCAATCATGACAAATTTGGCTCCTTCTGCTCGAGAAATGGGATTTATACCATTTTCAAGACCTGATCACTCCAGAGTCTTATCTTCTATTTATGAAGAAGGGGCGGATTCGGATCAGGAAAGACCTTTTGAGTTGCAGGGATCTGCAACTCCTGCACCAGAGGAATTTACCTCTGAGGAAGGTAGGTTGAAAGACCTCCATGAAACCCTACAGGATGCAAGTGGGTTGGACACTTCCCCAGAAGTGGAATTTGCCACACCAGACCCAGGGGAACATGCTGAAACCCCTTATAGAACCTTGATGGCAAGGATAATAGAGTTTATGGGGTGGTCCACACTCTCACCTGCTTTTCAGCAAGACAACCTCACAGACATCTTGGTCAAAGGTCCACAGCAGGATCCTGTGGTGCCATTTCATGCGGCATTACAAAGGAGAATACTGGCAAACTGGGAAACACCTGAGGTAATCCCGGCGGTTAACAAAAAAATATCAGCTAAATATAGGGTGTCTTCTGCTGACCTTTAATATTTATCCAAACACCCAACTCCGGAGAGTCTGGTTGTTCAGGCAGCTACTTCAGCAGGAAGTAAATCGGCTTACCCTACTGTTCCACAGGATAGGGATGATAAGAGATATGACTCTATGGCCAAGAAAGTCTTTTCCGCATGTAGCATGGCGTTGAAATCCATCAATGCTACTTGTACGCTCGCAAGGTTCAGCCACACACTTTGGGAGTGTGCTTCATCATCGGCTGACTGCCTCCCGGAGGGAGAAGAAAGGGAAGCATTCCTAAACATCATCAAGGATGGTAAAGACGCTATGTGCGAATCCCTTCAAACTGGCATTGATTCTGCTGACAGCATCAGCAGGGCCATGGCGGCAAGTACAACAACCCGGAGATTTGCTTGGTTGCGAAAGTCTGGTTTTGCTCCAGTTGTGCAAAGCAGACACTTGAATATGCCCTTTGACGGCTCTTCTTTGTTTGGCAAGAAGGCGGATGACAGTTTAGAAAAACTACAAACATCAAAGGCAGGAGCAAAATCCCTAGGAGCTGCAATCCGTCAGACACCATATCGCCCCTCAGGAACCTCTTGGAGAGGTAAGTCCTTTCGCTTATATTCCGCATTCGGAAAAGGCAGAGGACAGCCGGTTCAAAGGGGTCAGAAGAAATTCACCCGCGGTGGACGGGGTAAAAATACAAAAGCCGCAGCAGCAGGTGCCTCTTTACCCTCGGCATCTGCATCAGCCGCCTCCAAACCGCTCTGAGGACTCTCTTCACAAAACACCAGTAGGGGGCAGGTTAACTCAACATCAGACGGAATGGCAGGCTATTACGTCAGATGCTTGGGCATTGGAGACAGTTGCCCAAGGTTACTGCCTGCCTTTTCTATGCATCCCTCAGAGTCATCCACCGTGGAACAGCTCTCTGAAAGTTCCAGATCCTCTCCTCTTGCAGGAAATTGTAGACCTGCTAGAGGAAGGTGCCATAGAACCGGTACCTGTAGCGGAGAGGAACAAGGCCTGGTACTCCCCCTACTTTCTCATACCGAAGAAAATCGGAGGACTGAGACCTATCTTGGACTTACGAGAATTGAACAAGTTCCTCAGGAAGGACAAGTTCAAGATGGTAACTCTCTCTCAGATCCTTCAGGCCCTCCAGCTCCAGGCCTGGCTGGTATCTCTGGACCTCCAGGATGCTTATTTCCATGTGCTAACCCATCACAAACACAGGAAATACATAAGGTTCGCAATTGGCGACTCTCATTATCAATTTCGAGTTCTGCCATTTGGGCTGACCTCCGCCCGAGGGTCTTCACCAAGTTAATGTCGGTAGTGGCTGGAATTCTAAGGAGGGAAGGGATCCACGTTTACCCTTACCTGGACGATTGGCTGATCAGAGCTGTATCTTCGGAACAAGCTCAGATGCAGCAAGATTATGTCTGCCACTTCCTTCACAAACTGGGCTTCTCCCTCAATTTAAAGAGGTCACAGATGATACCATCACAGAGACTCCAGTTCATTGGAGCGGTCCTGGACACTTCCCTGGGAAAAGCCTCGCCACCAGAGGTGAGGGCTCAAGATATTCTGCAGATGGTCATCAAGTTTCAAAATGCCCAACGTCTCCCAGCCTTTGACTTTTTGAGGTTGCTAGGCCTCATGTCATCCTGCATCTTCCTTGTGCCAGAGGCTCGCCTGAGAATGAGATCTCTTAGGTGGGCACTGAGAACTCAGTGGTCGCAATTCTCAGGGAGAATGACAGACCTCCTTCAGATTCCGGACAAGGTGGCTCGAGACTTTCAGTGGTGGGCCTGCCAGAAAATCATCTTGAAGGGGGAACTGTTTTGGCAACCATGGCCGGAGATAACAGTAGTCACAGATGCCTCACTCACGGGGTGGGGAGCCCATACCAACGACTTGACCATCAGCGGTCATTGGTCTCCATCAGAATCCAGACTACATATCAACCTGTTAGAGCTGAGAACAATCAGACTAGCGCTGAAAGCTTTTCTGCCATCTGTACAGGGGAAAAATGTCCTGATAATGACGGACAACACAGTGGCCATGCACTACCTCAACAAAAGAGGAGGCGTAGGATCACTGCCACTGTGCAGAGAGGCAATGCAGCTCTGGTTTTGGGCAATTCAAGAAGGAATCTCTCTATCGGCAGTTCACCTAGCCGGAGAGAAGAACTTGACGGCAGACACTCTGAGCAGGCAGAGCACAGTCTCCCACAAGTGGGAACTAGCTCAGGAAGTCCTTCAGGAGATCTTCGCCCTTTGGGGAACCCCTCAAGTGGATCTGTTTGCCACCAGTACCAACAGAAAGTGCGATCTGCTTTGTTCAAGGGAATTTTCCCCGAGAGGAGCTTTAGGGGATGCGTTCGTAGAGGACTGGGAGATTCCACTCCTGTACGCGTTTCCACCAGTCCCTGTCATTCCTCAAATGATCAGGAGGTTGAGAAGATTCCGGAGAACCATAATCCTAATTGCCCCGGACTGGGCCAGGAGAACGTGGTACCCGGACCTTCTGGACATGTCCATCTGCCCTCCAATTCGTCTTCCACTCAAGGAGAATCTTCTCTCACAGAACGGAGGTCAGGTTCTCCATCCAGACATCAGAACCCTCAACCTTCACGCCTGGCTTCCGAAAGGTTGAGATACAAGGATTGGGACCTCCCTGATGACGTCATGGAAGTGTTGCTTTCGGCCAGAAGGCCAGCAACAAAGTCTTTATACCGCTGCCGTTGGAACAAATTATGCAGCTGGTGTAGAGAAGAGAATATCAACCCCTTTTTATGTGGTACGCCAACGATGTTATCCTTTCTACTCCACTTGGCAAATTCAGGCCTTCAAGTTGGCACTATCAAGGGCTATCTCGCAGCGCTATGAATCTTCAAGCGCACTGCAGAGGAACCTTCGTATTTCAAATTACCCTTAGTAATACAATTTCTAAAGGGATTAACTAATGTCTAGCCTCCAAGACCTTTCCAGGTTCCTTTATGGGACTTAAATCTAGTCTTAAATTTCCTGATGGGTACTCCCTTCAAACCACTCCACTCTTGTTCGCTAAGATTTCTCACCCTTAAAACTGTCTTATTAGTGGCTTTAACATCTGCTAGAAGGGTGAGCGAATTACAAGCTCTATCTTGTAAACCCCCTCATACAATTTTTCATAAGGACAAAGTTGTCCTACAGGTGAAGCCTAATTTCCTCCCAAAGGTGGTTTCTGAATTCCACATCACTCAGAAAATTACCTTACCTTCATTCTATCCGCCTCCCCATCCGGGGAAAGAGGAAGAAAGGCTACATAGGCTGGACCCAAAGCGGGCGTTAAGCTTTTACATCAGCAGACTTGCTAGGATTAGGCAAGCAGACCAACTGTTCGTAGGTTACTGAGGGCACAAATTAGGACTACCGATAACAAAACAAACCATTTCCAGATGGATTATTTTGGCCATCCTGGAATGTTACAAGCTAGCAGGGAAAGAGCCTCCTCAAAATCTTAGGGCTAATTCAACCAGGGGTATCGCAGCCTCCTCGGCCCTCCAAAGAGGGGTTCCGGTTCGAGACATATGTCCGGCTGCCACATGGTCATCCGCACATACTACCTGGATTCCTCCTCTAGTCAAGAGACTAGGTTTGGCAAAGCCGTATTACATTTGGTTCATTCCTAAAAGGAAACATGGCTTTTTACTCCCAACTCCAATTACACACCGCTGCTATGGGAGTCTATCAAAGATAAGGAATACGTCGGAGGACACAATCCCTTCGAAGAACAAGTTACTTCTTACCTTGTAATGTTCTTTCAATGGGATATTCCTCCGACGTATTCCTTATCGCCCCTCCCATCCATCCCAGCAGTAATACTTCCCTTGTGATTGCAGCTTACGCTCCTTCAAGGTCATAACCAATTCATGTAAAACAACTGTTAACGTCAAAACGGATCTGAGCAACGGACGCTGCGCAAGTCTATTTTTACGCGTGATGACGTCGGCGCCGATACAGAGGCCGTCGAGGGACATCGGCTCGAGGGACGTCGACCCGCAGCGCCCTCTAATGAAAAAAAACATTCCGAGGCCAGCAAGCTGGGAGATGATCTATCAAAGATAAGGAATACGTTGGAGGAACATCCCATCGAAAGAATGTTACAAGGTAAGAAGTAACTTGTTCTTTTTCAGATATTTAACAATTTAACAAGGCAAGCTATCCAGGCTCCTCCCTTTCTCTACACTTGGAATTGTAGTCCATGAATATAAACATGAATGTTTGCCTATGATATCTCTTGGGCAAAGGGCTTATTATATCCAGCGCCACCCTCTCCCAGGGCTTCGTCTGGAATTTCATGGGACACAATGGAGGTTCTGCCAATACATGAAATTCATCACTAGATGCAAATGGTACACAGTGCCTAACTAGATGCTCCACCTCAGCACCCATACTGGCCCACCAATATGTCTCCCTTATTCTCATCTTAGTCATATTCCTTCCTAGTTGCCCTTGTGGGCGATCTTGAGAATGAGACTCCTCATCCTCTTCGAAGAACAATTTTCTCACCTCTGCACAAAATGTCACCATCTATCCACAACTCTTCTTTGACCTGTTAGAACTGTGCCCAAACACCTGCAGCCTTGTTGGGCCAACCACCCTCTAATAACTGTTGAACCTTAGTCATATCTGCATCTGCCTCACTCACCTCCAGCATCCCAGGGTTTTGCCTTGCACTGGACTCTGAGGATCCAAATATTGGTGTCCAGGATGAATGTAGGTCCTTAGAGTATTTACGTAAACTACATTCTGCCCCGGTGGTGAACCCTAATATTGTGAATGTGGCAGAAGAATTAGCAAATGCGGCTACGTATGTTACCTACCCCTGGCATAGGAGGTGTCTCATCTTGTGCAAAAAATGGGGAATTGCCTTTGACTACCGAAGGGGTGGCTGGATTAAAAACAATAATTGTCTAGGAAAACTAGGAGAGCATTAGATTTCGTGATAAATAGTATGGAAAACTTAAGGTCACTCAGCCACTTGATGGGGGCTCGCCACATCTATTATGAACATTTCTCGCTAAGTGTCATTCGCTCTCCGGTGCAAAGATGTATCATCACAATGGTGCGTTTGAGGGTCCGGATGACGTGGTTATTTATTACACAGCTCTGTACTTGCAGAAGTGGGTCGGATGTGGATTTAACTCATTTTCTACTTATCTGTCGAAAATTATTATATCTTAGACGTCTATGGCTGAGGAGACATTTTAGATCCAATAATATTAGGCATGTCAATGACGCTATGGATTTTGTTCTATCCTATGTGGTATCCGGTTAAATTCTCGAATACATATTTCAAAATGCCATTTAAAAAAACAAATGGCGAAAAAAATGTTTTCGAATGTTTTTATTTTATTTTATATGTTTTGTTTTTGATTAGTTAGTAAAAAAAAGTGTAAAAAAAAAACGGGGTTTTGGGGAACCCCCCCTATTTAAAAAATAAAATTAAAAGAAACCATTAAAAAAAAACATTTTCGGCAAAATTGTGTCGAGAAAATGGCATTAGAAAATAATACATTTGAAAATATCACTATAAACCGTCCTGTGTCGATGCTTCTTTTATCAATGATTTATTTGAGTACATTATTGAGGCTTTTAAACGAATGGGCAGAACATTTTACGTTTTTAGCAATTTTTATTTTATTATACATTTTAACATGCCTCTTGCATTTTGAATGCACTTTATTTTATATGATGTAATTGGTGAAACCCGAAATAAAGTATCTATCTATCTATCTATCTATCTATCTATCTATCTATCTATCTATCTATCTATCTATCTATCTATCTATCTATCTATCTATCTATCTATCTATCTATCTCATTCTCCCCACGCCATCTGGCCAAGTCAAACACTATTCTGACCAACTTCTGCAATCATGCACCACACCTCCTCACGAACCTTCTCCCCCCGTTCAAGGGGAAGATGGAAAAGGCAATCCGCTACTACATTCCTTAAGCCTGGGACATAGACCACTGAGAAATTATACTCTTGGAGGGCTAGAGACCAACGATTGATCCTCGGGGAGCCCCCACATTTTTCCCACTCAATGCATGAACCAACGGTTTGTCATAAGTCTTCAAGGCGAATGGCATATCCCACAAAAAGAACTTAAAGTGGTTGACAGCCCAAAAACATGCTAACGCCTCTCTCTTTACAGTAGAGTAGTTCCTCTCTGGGCCTAGCAAAGTTCTGGAAGCAAATGCAATTACACACTCTCTGCACTCCTGGACCTGAATAAGAGAAGCCCCAAGGCCCACCATACTAGCATCAGTCATTAGGATAGTCTTACAACACGGATTGAACGTGCTAATACTGTTCTTCACCTGGGAGAATGCTCCCTCACCCCTCGTGCTGCATTCAAACCTGACATTTTTTTTTAACAGTTCCCTCATTGGGGCACAAATGGTAGCAAACCTTTCTATAAAGTTAGAATAGTACTCAGCTAAGCCTAGGAACCCTTTCTGAGCATCTTTGTTCTGAGGCACTAGATACTTTAGCACAGCCTCCACTAAGTTAGCCCTGGGTCTTGCCAGTCAATAACATGCCCTAGGTAAGACAACTCTGTCCTCCTAAATCTGCACTTTTCTTTCTTTACAGTCAGACCAGCATGGTCCAAAATCAATCCTCTGTACCTCACAGACATATTCCTCATGACACTCGATATCAGGAGCAAACACCAGAATGTCGGCCTGGAAGCACTTCACATAGGACAAACCGTTAAACAACCATTCCTTAACTCTCTGGAACACTGCTCCAGCTGACGCCAACCCGAACAAAATTCTTTTAAACCTGTAGGCACTGAACGTTACAACAAATGATGTTAGAGATCTAGAGTTGGGATGCAATACAATTTGATGATAAGCACTAGATAAATCAATTGTGGTAAAATACTTGGCGCCGTGCAGGAGGGTGATCATTTCCTGCACTTTGGGCAAACGGTGCCCATCTACCCTGATATTATTGTTGAGGGATCTGAGGTCCACACAAATCATTATATTGCCGTCCACTTTTTTTGCAATTACTACAGGGAGTAAGCACTCAGTTGCTTCAATAGGTTCAATTACGTAATTCATACACAACTTGTCAAGCTCAGATTTAGTTTTTTCCCTCAACAATAGGGGAACAGGATGAACCTTGTATACAACAGGCTTCACCCCCTTTCCAAAATTATTTTGTGGCAAAACCCCTCCAGGCAACCCAGATGGTTGGCAAACACATTGCGATACTGAGCCCACAAATCAACTTCCACTAACATAACAGGTTGCGGAGCATTCAGATTTAGAACAATGCACATCCATTTCTGATGACTCCAGCTTAGTAAAAGCACGCCTTTGTCGGCCACATACAACACAGCCTTTATAGATCGGTCCTTAAATGCAATCTCAACAGACTTCCACATCAGTATATTGATTGGCGAGCCCCTATATCCCTTGGGACATATGTCAGAAGCATCCAAATCACCTACTTCAAAATCTAGTGTCTTTAAGGCATCCACCCCCACAACTATGCATTTGGAACCCAAATCAACCAACATTCTTAAACTGTGCCCATCAACCTTCACATCACACCAAGGGGCATCGACGTCCTCAACATCCACACTGGCAATGAGCAGATCACTCACGCCCTTGTGAAACAGATAATCCCCCTCCTCCTCAATGCATCTCACTTCCCCTAAACATAAATATCCAGTACCACTCACATGACACATGACTTTTCTGATACCACTTAACTTGCAAATACAATTTCCGGTACCACTCACCTGGCACATAATTTTACAAGTGCCACTCCAATGGCACATATCCTCCAGTACCACTGACATGGTACATAACATCCAGTACCACTCCATGGCACATAGCTTTTCCGGTACCACTCACATGCAACATAAACATTCAGTACTACACACATGGCACATAACCATTCTGGTACCACCCTTAAGGCACCTACATATCCACTCAACAACTCCACATCTCCAGTCCACAATGGCCTACATCATAGGCATGCTAACCATAACTATAATATTCTGAACTTGTATAGATTTCCTAAAACTTAACCACTCGCATGGCACACATAATCCAGTACCACTCACATGGCACATAAGGTTCATACTGCACTTTGGCAGTCCTACATCCTGCAATTCCTCCTAAAAATTAACCTCTTCTAGCCATAAAATGTTTGTTGAAATTCTCCTGGATTCCATACTGCACTTTAGCAGTTCTAATTCCTACAAATCATCTAAAACATTTGTTTCTCCTTAACATTCAATTGCCAAATACTTCTCACGGTCTATATTCCTTTTTTATAGCAGTTCCACATCCGGCAATTCCTCAATAGTGTTATTTTAGTCAAACTTAAAACTCTCTATTTTCCAAAACTTCAACTCTTTCGAACAATTTTGGTGCTCATACCAAATTTGTTCACACATGCCCAAGTCTCCTCCGCTGCTACCAAGACATTTATTAGATTCACTGCAAAATATGTATTTATCTAGCAGTCTATTTTCTGGATTGCAGCACTAAACCTGCATATCCTGTGATAGCATCTACGCTATTTAATACATCTATAACTCTCTTATTACCGTAGAGCACTAGACAAAAGTCCATGCTGTGGCTCGTCAGTCAGCCACATTATCATGTTACCATCTTACTCTTACTTTGCTGGACACCTCGTGAACGGCTCCTGCAGATCCTCACATCACGCTTCTGCCGCAGCTCCTTGTCTTGTCTCGATCCCTCCTTCAATGTTCCTCGGCACGCACTTCAATATCCCCATGTTCCACAGTACTTCTTCTAATCACTCGTGGATTCAGGTGGGACAACTGCTTCTGTTCCTCCTGCAACTTCTTCCTGAAATCTTGAAGCCGTGGCTTCTCAGAGGATGACTAATGTCATAATTTCTATGTGCACTCACCAGAGATGGATCGCCAGGCCATCCAACGGCCACTCACCCGCTCCTTGCTTCAGTCCTTCCCTTATTGACCTGCAGACATTCATTCTACACTCCATCTCCTATGCCAGCAGCTTGTTCACTGGGAATCTGTGCTTAAACAGGCAGTGAACCTGGGTATCCCTGTCCCAATAATAATTCTCCCAAGTAGGCGGTACTAGACAGCTGGACATGCTTGTACCTAAACACTAAGGACATGTGTTTCCTTTTTTACTTACATAGATTCGGCCATTAATTATAAGAAGTTCCACTACCCACAGCTATCAGTGATTTCGGACTGACACATGGTAAGCCCCACCATTTGTATTTATACAATTTAGGTGAGAAGACTGCTGGAATGTATTAGACAGCAGTGCAACCTACACAATGTTGTACTATTCCCTTAGGTAACTGCAGATTCAATAGAAGTTCAGAACTCCACAAGGACTGATTGTAAAACAAGTTGTGATCCCAACGCTGAAGCCACAGACCTTTAGAATCAACTTTGTCGACACAGTGAATGTTGTCCCCTGATGAATTTCCCTTTAACTAACATAAATCCACTGGGAATGAAACATGTTGGGTTAGATTTATTTATTTATTTATTTATTTATTTATTTATTTATTTGTAACGCGCCGTAGCTCGCAAGCATCAGGGCGCGAAAAAGACACAAGGACGAAGATTAACAGGACGACACAAAAGAAAGTAAAGAGAGGTGGGCAGAAAGATGGCAACATGATTCGGTGTAGAAATTGCCTAGTTATTTGAAGAGAAAGGTCTTCAGATGCCTCCTAAAGAGTTGGGTGTTGCTTTCCAGTCTAAGGCTGCAAGGCAGTTTGTTCCAGTGGGAAATTTCCAAACTCGGAAAAGCTCAACCTAGACCAGTGGCTTTGCCTGGAAGGCTAGGATTGATCAGTCCTTGCTTGGTGGATCTCAAGCTACGACGTGGCTCATACCACCTGAACTTTTGCCCTGAACAGAAACACTGTGTGATTAGTTCCACAGTTCTACTAAAGCGCTAAAAGCTAAGCAGACCAAACTGTACTTAGGAACCCTTCATTGAGATTATGGGTTGAGATACTAGACATGAACACGTTTGATTGTTTAAAATGCTCGTTTTATTGATTGTAACCTTTCAGTTGATTGAAAATGTAAAATTGTTTTTTTGTATTTATATATTTTATTTTTGATTTGTCAATATAAAGGCACTGCGGAAGTACTAGAAAGTACTGTTTGCTGTCTGCTGTTCCCGTTCCCTGTTCAGCCCGGGCGCTTCTGACGCTACTCTGCAAGACTGCTAGATCGTGCACGGATCAATCCGCAGGAGGAACCATTTCACTGCGACACCGGCGGGCTAGTGCAGCTTTAAGAGAAATCTCTGGCTGCCTCTAACTCCGCCCCTTCAACTACGGGTGGTGTGGTACAAATACAGCTGCGCCTGCGCATTCGCGCGCGCACCGCGGAAGTACTAGAAAGTACTGTTTGCTGTCTGCTGTTCTTGTTCTCTGTTCAGCCCGGGCGCTTCTGACGCTACTCTGCAAGACTGCTAGATCGTGCAAGGACCAATCCGCAGGAGGAACCATTTCACTGCGACATTGGCGGGCTAGTGCAGCTTTAAGAGAAGTAAGGAACTGATTGTTCACTAAGCAGTGAACACTGAAAGACATTGAAAGACTTGAAAGACTTCGTCACGTGTCACTATACTCTTATCTTGAGCTAGCTCCTCACACAGTGTCCTTTGTTTGTGTTTGTAGATCTCTGGCTGTCTCTAACTCCGCCCCTTCAACTACGGGTGGTGTGGTACAAATACAGCTGCGCCTGCGCATTCGCGCGTGCACCGCGGAAGTACTAGAAAGTACTGTTTGCTGTCTGCTGTTCCCGTTCTCTGTTCAGCCCGGGCGCTTCTGACGCTACTCTGCAAGACTGCTAGATCGTGCAAGGACCAATCCGACGGAGGAACCATTTCACTGCGACTCTGGCGGGCTAGTGCAGCTTTAAGAGAAGTAAGGAACTGATTGTTCACTAAACAGTGAACACTGAAAGACATTGAAAGACTTGAAAGACTTTGTCACGTGTCACTATACTCTTATCTTGAGCTAGCTCCTCACACAGTGTCCTCTGTTTGTGTTTGTAGATCTCTGGCTGCCTCTAACTCCGCCCCTTCAACTACGGGTGGTGTGGTACAAATACAGCTGCACCTGCGCATTCGCGCGCGCACCGCGGAAGTACCAGAAAGTACTGTTTGCTGTCTGCTGTTCCCGTTCTCTGTTCAGCCCGGGCGCTTCTGACGCTACTCTGCAAGACTGCTAGATCGTGCAAGGACCAATCCGCAGGAGGAACCATTTCACTGCGACACCGACGGGCTAGTGCAGCTTTAAGAGAAGTAAGGAACTGATTGTTCACTAAGCAGTGAACACTGAAAGACATTGAAAGACTTGAAAGACTTTGTCATGTGTCACGTGTCACTATACTCTTATCTTGAGCTAGCTCCTCCCACAGTGTCCTTTGTTTGTGTTTGTAGATCTCTGGCTGCCTCTAACTCCGCCCCTTCAACTACGGGTGGTGTGGTACAAATACAGCTGTGCCTGCGCATTAGCGCGCGCACCGCGGAAGTACTAGAAAGTACTGTTTGCTGTTTGCGGTGCGCGCGCGAAGCGTCAGCGCTGCATTTATAGAGCTTAAAGTCTGGGTAAAAGACTCTGCTAAAACCTCACGTAAGTTATTTTCCTACCAACCACTTCTGTGAGTCCTTTGAGGAAAGTTATAATCTACGAGGCACTTAAAGTCTCCCCTCGCTAATCATGAGACATATTTATACACTAAGAACTGGAATGCCTTTGCTTCCAAATGTTTGGAGGGCAGTACGTATGAGGGATAACACTGATATATCTGAATCTAACAATGCTGCGCCCTCTTGTTCCACCCCAAAAATAGTCCCGGGGAGTCAAAAGCGAGGTAGCAAAAAGGATTCTGCTGGCAATTCCTCTGACATCCGCTCCTTCTGTTTCCCTACTGCTCCAGTTGTTGCCTGTACTGCCTCTCAAACACATATACCCATTGTTAATACAACAAATGGTCAGACAGATAACAACGGTGCGAGTGTGGCAGATTTGATGACACTACCTCAAGATGTAGAGGATGTGATAGAAATTACAGGATGTGATATCTCATTGTCAGACAGTACTGTTCTCAGGGGTGAATCAAGACCACATACTAGCCTTGTCATGGGTAATTGTTCATCATCTTCATCTATTTCTTATAATGCTGTGCCCGTGACAATTGACTTAGCAAATTCCCAGAAGGAAATATCCAACCGTTTTGGCAGAAAAATTATCTTTCTCACCTAACATCTCTGAAATTACCCGCCAGAATCAATGTGTCTCATCTTCCTCATTTATAAATCCTACTCCTCGTAGGCAAGTTGAATCACAACTCCACCCAATGCATGAAGGTGTGTCCAAAGCAGTTATAATATCTTTTGAAGCAATGCAAACAACCATGAACATTCTGATCAAATTATTTGATACTTTGAATGATAAGATAAAAGTCCAAACTGACCTACTCAATTCAGTGGTATCTTGGTAAACTGAACATGATGCTGTACCCGTGTTGCAAGATGCCGCGACTGCCACTGAGTTCAGTAGGAAAAAACATACCAAAATGGTTGACTCTGCCACATCACCTGAAATTGTCACAAATGCTCATTCATGCTTTGTATCTAACTTATGTACTCCTGTGCTACCATGTTTTCCAAATACCATTGTTGATTTGGTTGTTAATGTTCCATCTGACCAAGTCATACTGGAAAAACAGGGGAAAAAGATCCCTTCAAACGTAGTGGACAATGAAATCTATACTATCTTTTCAAAAAAAGACAACTCCACAAAGCAAACAGACTCTAAAAAAGTATCTAGCTTAGCGACCAAAAAAACAAAAAACCTTAAGAGCACCAAACAATCAATGACTGCTGCTTCCAAGCAGTTCTTTAAACAACTCAATGTACCAAATTCATGCACCGAATTAGCCTCTTCGGCTGTTGCTAAAAAATATCAACTCTTAGCTCAAGCTCGCAAACAACAACCAAATGCTGCTTTCCTCTCCAAACAAAAAGAAATCCCTTATGAACCACCTGACGAATTGATTAAGGCAGTGGATTCGCATGCAAAATTTCACAAAGAAACACCATCAAAAACAGTCACTATCTCTTCGACATCTCAACAGTTAGGTCATCTGGCTAATGACTTGAAAGAAAGTATAGCCGCACGTCGGGAAGAGATTAGGAAAGCAGTAGATGCTTATATGACCCAATGTCCAGCCCAAAGAAACCTCACCACTCCTATAACTACAGGCAAAACATCTAGGTCTTGAACACCTGGTGAACATCAATGCAACAGTGTTCAATCAAGTAAGTGTGACTCCAGAAATCACACTAACATGTCCCCAAAAATAATCAAACCTCCATGCACAGGTGTGCATACTGTTGGCAATGCCACACTATCCAATCATAAGATTAGTTACGAGACAGAAACAGCCCAAATGGTAAAATCACTTTTGCCAGCAAAAAGTAATGCTGAAACAGGCAAACATCCATCGATATTAGTAAAGCAAAACATGTCAACTTCTCAAGAGAAAACACAACTCAAGCCAAACTATCATAATCTAGGCTCATTACTCGTGTGTTGTCGCCCTAAACCACACCCTCAATATACACTAAACCGTCAAAGCATTTTGGAAATATTTTCTGATATTGATTCCTTGAATGAAATCATTAGCTCTGATATAGAACAAGTTGAATTTATAGCCTCAAATCAACGAGGCACTGTTAGACTTTGGTTTCGATCCAGAGTGATTAAAAGTCTCATATGGCAAGCTAAGGAAGTACTATTTTCAATGGGTTTCCTTGTCATGTGCGAACCTCAAGATGAAACCTTGCCAAATTCATTTGTAAAAGAAGGGCTTAAAAAGAATGTTACGTGGTGCTTTGACGATGTTAATCAAGTTGCTGATTGTGATACAAATCACAAATGTCAATGTCATTGTAAAGTAACTAAAGGTTAACTGGAGCAAAAGGAAGTGAAAATTGCAATATCCCTTATTTCCTGGAATACATGTGGTTTTAGCCATTCACTCGGAAATAAGGCTGAAGCACTTTCGGATTATGATATCATTATGTTACAGGAAACGTGGATCACGAATACAATTCTATGGGACAATCATGAAGTTCATGCCACGTTAGCCCTTAAAAGCCTTAGAGGCCGTCCTATGTGTGGCCTTCTAACTGCCACTAAAACTAGTGCAAACATATTCATCATACACAAATTCTCTCTGAATTACTACTCTCAATTAACTATTGTGTCTACTAATTCCATCCTTTATGCTCTAATTAACCTCTACTGGAACCCTCTAAGAATTGAAGATTCAGAGTTTGTTACTAATGTGTCAACGCTGTTGGATTACATTACCTATGTGCCCAAAATAGCACATATCATCTTAGCGGGTGACTTAAATCTTCACTGTTTAGCAAAACTGAAAAATGTCGAACATGGACTTCATTCAAGAGGCTTCATTATGATGAATGGTTCGGGCTCCAAGGATCATCCACCTCAAAACACATGGTCGCAAAGAGGTTCTTGTGGTATCATTGACTACATTTACATTAGTGGTTCACTTACCGTATATCCATCCGAATTTAAAATTGAACAAACCAGGAATAGTGACCATAATATGCTCTGCTTGCAATGGTTAACTCCCCATTGACAATCATTGACTACTAAAACAAATTGGGGTCATTCTATAATGACAAATAATAGTGTCAATAGAGTACGCTGGACAACAGATACCATCACTCAGTTTGGCATAATGCTGGAAACAACTTTTGACAGTACTCACAGAACTGTGGCCCCCAGTTCCGTCTATTATGACATCTTGCAAAAAATGAGACTAGCAGATAACAAGCTTAAACAATATAAGCCTCGTAACCATGTGTTCGATTCAATAATTAAGGAAAGGAAAAGGCTCTTCAGAAAAGAAATGCGGCAGGCTAAGCTTTTACCATCATGTATTCGATATCCAAAGCTTAAGTTACTCAAAATAAACTATAAAAACTGGATTCGACACCACAAAGCACAAATGCTACAAACTGACGGAGAACACATGCTCGAACTTATAAAAGATAAGAATACCTCACGCATCTGGAAAGTCATAAATGAATCAACTTCATCCCAACAACATTGCATACAAACTCAACAAGTATCAGAATCTATCTGGGTGGAATATTTTCAGAAAATTCTTGCTTCACCCAACCAAATTGTTCACGTTCCCGTCCAAGCTAAGTTATCTCCATTCCATCTCAACATAGATAAAATAGATATATTATATTACATTTAAACCATTAGCACTTCAAGAGCGCCAGGGCCCCATGGTCTGTCTAATTACATATTCAAACAAAACCCTGATCTGTGGTCGAACATTCTATTCTCCATTTTTCAGCAAATTAACCACTCTCAAACCAACCCTTGCTCTTGGAAACACTCCATCATAGTCCCTCTTTATAAAAAAGGCAACTGAGAGAAACCAGACAGTTACAGGCCCATTGCGTTGCTTGATGCACCGGGTAAAATATACACCAGGATTGTTTTGAAAGAATTGAACAGCTGGATGAACACAGTAAATATGCGTGATCCATTCCAAACTGGGTTTGTGTCAGGCCTCGGCACGACACCAAACATGATAGTCCTTAGTATGCTGAGAGCAAAATATGCTAATCGCAACCAAAATCTTTATATGGCATTTGTTGATTTCCGTGGTGCTTTTGACTCTGTTGACCGAAGCCTGTTATTCTCCAAACCGAAAAGGTATGGTTGTCCAGACTCATTACAACGTATAATAGAAGAACTGCATTCCAACACAACAGTTCAAATCAGACTATCCACAGAAGGACTGTTATCCAAAAGAAGAAAATGAGAAAGAGGCATCAAACAAGGCTGTATTTTAGCCTCAACGCTCTTTAATCTTTTCTTATTAGATCTGGGAACTGAATTTGAAGGCACAGAAAGTGATGCACCTAAATTAGGTACTCAAAATGTTAGATGGATTCTCTATGCAGATGACTTAGTACTTGTATCACAAACCCCCAGAGGTCTTCAGAACTTGCTTCAGTGCCTAGAGAACTACAGCAGAGTGAATAATCTGGTAATCAACTCAGAAAAAACTTAGGTGGTTATCTGTCAAAAGAATAAAACTAAGAAAAATACTAAATGCTGTAAATGGTTACTAAACAAGCAAAAGCTCTGTGTAGTTAACACATATACATATCTAGGCCTACACTTTTCTGGCAGCTCTGAGCCTATGTTGCAATCTTCCATCCTAAAAGCCAAAATTCAATCAGTAGCCTCTTAAGCTTCCATTATAATACGAAAATATGGGAAATTTACAACAAATCATGTACTGCTATTCTACAAGCAAAAGGTAATTCCCATAATATCGTATGGAGCCGATTCCCAATCACCTCAACCAAGGAAATATTGGGACAGGTATGAAGGCTTATTTTGGAAATCAGCCTTTAAACTTCCAAATTGCACGCCGACAGCTTTGTTGAGACTAGAAATGGGCTCCTGTTCAATCTACTGCCATGTTATATGGAAGATGTGCTGCTTCTTCAGGAAGTGTCTGGTAGGTGCCTCTCAGAAAAATGTGCTGAACACTATTGCATACTATCTTCTAACGGCCTCTGACAAATTTCCAAAAGTCTGGTTCCAATGTGTACTTAATTCACTCTCTGAAGCAAACATATCTTTACAAATGTTAATTTTAAACCCAACAAAAGCCAAGAAAACACTATTTGTACACGACTGGATCTTGACCTAAGATATGTGTAAAAAACTAGTTGATTTATCCTCAACAATTATTCTTCCGAAAAAATTGGGCACAATGGAAAAATATCTCCAAAAATGTCCATCACATTTTGTGTGAGCTCAAAGGTTCAGAACGCGCCTAAATCTTCACCCTACCTATGAAATTCTGGCTAGACGGGATTATGAATTAAAGCAAAGTAAATGGTGTCGTTTTTGCGAGAACAACAAACTTACTGAGTCCCTCATGCACTTAGTAGTGTGCTGCCCAGCATTGGAAACACTACGGTAAGCATATTTCAAAAATTTGTTACAGCTTTACTGTTCTCGCTCTAATGAAGAAATGTGGGGGTTGTTGATTAACAGTGAACGTTCAGCAATACAAATTGCGTTAGTTAAATTCATACCTGCTATTCTTTATTAATGTGAATGCTAAAAGCATAAAGAGTGGCAACCTTTTCTCTCTACCTCTTTTTTTTTCTTTTTTAACTCTGAAAAATTGTGAATATATTTTTAAAATGATGTATTGTAATGTAATGATTTATTCAAGATTTCCTATGTCTGTTTTTGTACCAAATATTTGAAAGGTTGAATTTCAGCCAAACAAATAAAAAAAAAATATATAATATATAATGTTGATTTAGTGAATAGATCACAGGTTCTTTGTGGTTTTACTTTCCTATTGTGTTTTTATCTACTTTCACTTTTTTCTAACTTTCTTTTCTGTTTTCTATTGAGTTATTTTTGTAATTTTTGAAAATGACCATGTTAGATATGTGTGGTCTGTTTTTATGAACAATTTTTGTATAATAAAAAGATGCATTATTTTTGTACCAAAAGGTGTGAGGTTTCAATGAGTATACTCACGCGATAAGACCTTAAAAACTTTGGGGCCGATTCATGGAACAAACGTGTGCCGAAAATCCCAGCGCAAGCAGGCGCAAGGTGGCGCAAGCGTGAGAAAGCAAGCGCACTCGTGCGATTCAAGGAAGGCGCTGCGCTTGTTTCCCACTGGTTGTGCGCCAAATCGGTGCATGTCGCACTCGGGCACACACCTCATCAAACAGAGTGCGCTACGCGCACAGCAAACGCACACAACAAAAGTAGGCAGAACAGTGGGCGTAACACGCGGAATGGGGAATAACGTGTGAAAAAGAAGGCGCAACTGGGGAAGTACTGGGGAACTACACGGAACGCCCCCACACACGCGAACAACCCGTATTCATGGATACGAATACTGGAAACCCGTGCACGGCAAAAGACGCACACAGGCGTGAATGCGTCCGCCACACGAAGGCAGGCGGAAGCGTCCCTGCGCACAGTATAAAAGGGCACACAAACAACAAACACGTACATACAGCTACGATGAATGCCCCATTTGTCGCAGCACTGATCGTGGGACACCGCAGGAGGAGGAGAATAGCCAGGGCATGCATTTTTTCACCACGGACAAGCCTTTTTGGGATGCCTGATGACCAGGTCTACGGCAGGTATAGGTTTCCACCCCGTATCATCCTAGACCTGGTCAGGGAGTGGGAAGATGACCTTAGATCCCCCACCCTTTGCTCCCAAGCATTGAGCCCCTTGGAGAAGGTGCTCAATGTCCTGCATTTTTTGGCCACTGGGTCATTTCAGTGGACTACTGCCATAGTGGGGGGGTCTCACAGGCCACGTAGTCACGCTGCCTACACCAGGTCTTGGCAATCATGACAGCGCGCCCCTCAGTCCGCAGGCACATATACATGCCCAGAACACCCGCAGAAAGGCAGGCCGTTGTCCTGGACTTTTACATGGTGGCACACTTCCCCAAAGTGCTTGGTGCCATAGATTGCACCCATGTGGCCCTACGTCCACCTAGGGCCACTGAGCACATCTACCGAAACCGCAAGCACTGGCATTCCATCCATGTACAGGTGGTATGCGATGCAAAGGGAATCATCACCTCTGTCTATGCAAACTACCCTGGCTCCACCCATGACAGTTTCATAAACAGAATGTCTGCCCTGAGCCGGGCCCTGGAAGCTGGGCAGCATGGCGACACATGGCTCCTAGGTCAGTACAAATGCCCTTGCACATTCATGCATGTCACACACACACACACAAATGCACAAACCCCAATGATCACAACCATTATCACCTCTCCAGGGGACAGTGCCTACCCTCTGAGCAACCACATGATGATGCCAATCCGGAACCCCACCACACCACCCCAGGTAAGATACAACGCGACCCATATTGCAACCAGGGCCATAGTGGAGCGCACATTCGGAGTGCTCAAGTCACGCTTCCGCTCCCTTGACCGCTCTGGTGGGCAGCTACTCTATGCACCCCCAGTAGTGTGCAGGATCATTGTGGCAGCATGTGTCCTGCACAATGTTGCAACACGGCAGGGCGTACTGGTGGACATGGTGGTGCCCCCACATCCCCAACCACAGGCACAGGCACTGCCCATGGGTGGGGATAGGGCATTTGGCGAGGATGCCCGGACCCAGCTTGTGGACACATTTTTCACCTAAACTCCCACCCCTGCGGAGTGCACACAGGCCTGGCACATACCAGGTGACAATCGATGATGACAAAGAGACAGTCAACTGTCACAACCTTACCACCCTGAGATTGTTGCCATGGAAGTGCCGCATTGTGTGCATCCCTAGCTACTTAAACACAAGCAATCCTGTGTGACCAAAAGGCACACATGCAAGGTGTGAATCACACACACCTGCAAAACAGGCCATGACTATCACTGGTATGTGACTCAAACCCTCCCAAAGCACAACATGACATGACAAGCAATAGCCATACACCGACACAGTACCAATAAGGTACACATTGCTATGTGAAAAATGTAAATTGGCATCAGACAATGATGCCTGACATGGAATCAGATGAAATGACTAACCAACAACCTCCCACCCAAAATAAGTCATACCAAAATGCATTCCAAAAGTCGAAGTTGTAACATAACAATGAATGCCTGTCTACATGCACAGTGTGCATTGAAAAATCAACACTGCAGCTTCTGTGTGCCGTGTCCACCTCCTGCAACACACTGCTCAGTGCACAGCACAGTTAACAGCCATTGCGTGTGATGCACACCCTGAGCATCACATCTAAGCGACAAACCACATCAAAAAGCAAATTAGGCATGTACAGGATCCACAATTGGTCAAAGGACATGTGCTGCAGGGACACAGTGGGCACCAGAAGGAACACAGAGTGTTCATGTGGACATGGAAGGGTGGTTGTACATGTAGTGCATTATAGTGCGAGTGTGTGGGTCAGTAGGGACATGCACTCAACATATGCATGTGCTATCAAGTGACCATCAGTGTCCTATACACATCACATGTGAACATTCACCATGTGTGCACCCCAGCATGTCAAACCACAACTATCCCCTCACACCTGAAAGGTAAACACAACACATGAACAGGCATTGATCAGCAGAACACATCATGTACATAGGATACCACAATTACAATGTCAGGGTGCCCATCACACTGCAGGGCAAGGCAACTATCACCAACCAAGCACCACCCCTCCCTCAAAATCACCATGACCAACTGCACCGGGGTTATGGAGCCTTCATCCTTGAATTTCACCTGGCCACAGGATCACCCTTCCCCTTTGTCACCATCTCCCACCTTGTGTGTAAAAATGTACCTGCACCCTCAGAGTCCACCTTGATTTGCAAAAACACTACATCCAAGAGAACTCAAAGCAGGCCAACACAGAAGCCAAGCAAAAAGCCTGTAGGCAGAAAAACTAACCAGAACAGCCTCCAGTAGATGACTTGAAGTAGCAGTACCCCACAAAGGCCAAGAACTACCACAATGACGTAACAACCAAGGTAGCACAGTAAAACAATGTCAAACAGGATGTGTACCATGTGTGGTACATAACATAGGATGAAGCACCACAAACGGATGTGTACTGTCACTGCTCCCGTGTACAGGTGCAGGAGTGGCACGAACCAACCACCCCCACCGTGGTCTGGGTGGCTGCAAGGTCAAACTCACACGGGCCTCTGAGAACTTGGTGGGGAAGGAGGGTCAGGTATATGGAGTCGGGACACGCGTTGGGATACTGGATAACCGGAATGAGGGGCAGGAGAGGGGAGTAGGATTGACACGGGAAAGTAGGGAATGGCCAAGAATGTAGTACTCACATTAACACATACACAATCATACCAAACTTGTTAATCATAAACATAGCAGCAATTCACTGAAATGGAAGTCAAAGAGAAACTTATCTCTGGGGTGAGTGCTGGCCTCCTGCCTGCGCACTCTCAGGTCCGGTACAGGAGCACTTCAATGCTGCAAAGAGAGCCACAGTTAAAAATCTGTGCGTGCCGATAACACACAAACACACCACCAAATATGCCCCAAAGTAACAAACTACTCTACAAACAGACAATCTGGTGTGGATGCTTCGTACCCATACGTAACATTACCCCTGTGATGGTTCATACACAGTCAATACAGTAAGTCAGGCGCCGGTGGGTGCGTGGCAAAAGGAACCCCAATGTGTCACGAATCACACAACATGCAATGTTCCCTGGGTAAGCAGACAGACGCATATAGCAAGGTATGACTTCCAAACAAGTCGTGTTCCACCATGACCCAAATAAAGTAGGCAGTGCATGTTTCAAATTCTACATGGAAATGAAATGCACTGCACCCGAGTCTGTCCCTTGCCGTCTGTTCCTGTGAGCTGCTTCTTTCCATTTCTCGGAATGCTACATGGGTGATACAAGTGCCTCAATGGACCATGGTGGACCGGAGGGAATGTGCCACTGCCCGTGCAGGTGCCCCAGGCAACCTTACAATCAACTAGCCATGAGTCCACCAACACACCTGAGCTGTATTGTGCTTTTCAATACCAATATTCGTCCAAGCTCACCCTCAGTGCTGCTACTAAGCATGCATGTGCAACTGGCATGGTGGAAGGTTTGCTGTGTTGTGGCCCCCCTGTGCTGCTCACCTTGCCTGGAGTCCCTTGAAACACGTCAGCAGTTTTCGGGTGTATGATTGCAATCCCTGTGCCTCTGCTTGCGCACACATGTGCATGTGGGCACCACCAAACATGTCCAGATTCTAGACGTACAATGGCCCATGTCCGCTGGCAAAGGTGGTCTGGAGGCACATCCCCCTGCAGAAAGGGCATGAAACAAATGATTAATGCATTAGATTCACCTGTGTGTGTCTCTTCAGGCATCACATCATTGGACCATGTCAGAGACGTACATCAAAAATCACACCACAGTCCGTCTTTCACAGCCAAAGTGTGGAACACACTATCTACGGCATGAATTGCAACAAGCACATGTACAGTAAAGATAAGAAACATACTGCACAATGCATAGCAATGAATGTACACATGAATCATGAAACACCCCATCTAGCAAAAGCAAAACAGTGGTCAATAACACCCCAATCATCCCCACTAGGGGTGTTAACACAAGTTCCACAGCGGCAGACATGCCACAGATGTGACAGTCCAAAGCCCTTGTGTAATAGGCTGTTACACCGAACCATCCTTGCGAGCCCATGGATAAGGGAAGCAGGAGTGGCATATGTGAGTCAAGGACCCCAAGCAGCAAACACATACACAAGACAAGCCTGAAGGGCTCAGCTGGAACAGACAGTGGATGCTTTCGAAAGCCACAAAGCACCACACTGTCACATGAAAGCACAAGAGACAAGCAATTTTAAACTATATTAACTAATTACACTAACTCCGAAAAACCTACTTTACCGAATTAAACTATCAAACAGAAACCTAACTAACTAAACTAAAAGAAAAATCAAAAATGGCCACATACGACCCGGGGGGTGGCACTCAGGAGGGGGGAGGTACAGGGTGCTGCTCAACACCCACATGCGATGATGCTGAGCCAAAAAAAAAAACTCCATGGGCTCAACGCCTGCACAGCCCGACCTATGTGGGAGATAGATGGTCGTCCGAGTCTGGCTCATCCTGGAAAGGAGGACGTGGCACAGTAGCCTGGCCACGCCTAGCCGCAGCTTGCCCCCGTCAGCAGCAAGTCTGCCGGACGGGTGAGCCTGGTTCTGTGTGGCGATGACTTGTAGGTTTGCATGCCGAACCGCCCGTGATACACGCGCTTCCTCTTGCAAGGTAGCACGTGTAACACGGAGTTCCTCCTGCAAGGCCTGGCTGGACAACCGCTGCACCTCCGGCAAGCCTGTAGATCAGCCGAGATGGTACGCTCAAGCTGTGCAAACCTCTCCTCTGACCGCTCCCTCTGGGATATCAGAAGGACACCCAGAGTGGATCTGAGGGAAGCATACTCCTCCCTCAGGGCCTCCATGTGTCCCTCTGCGTGAGCAGCAATTGCTTGATGCAGAGACGACATTTCAGCCTGGTGTGCCCTGTCTGAGGCCGCCATGCCCAGCCTGTGCGAGCGGGCCGTGGACCGTGCCGCCTGCTGCTGGAGAAGCACCTGCCTAGCAGGGGGGAGCACGGATCGGGCCACACGCTCCATGCTCTCAGTGATGTTCTCCATTGCTACCCCCTGCCGTTTTGAATTGGCAGTCATGTCTTGCTCCCACTCAGTATACAGCGGTTGCGCGCGGCGACCGCATTGCTGGGCTTGACCCGTGCGGGACCCAAGGTCCGGTTGTCCTCATTGTGTTAGCACCGCCCGCGGCTGCACGACTACATGCCCCCGTCGACGTGATGTCCCAGGCACATCAGTGACTGGTGTGGAAGGTGACCCTGCGTCCTGATCCACCACGGACAGAGGTTCCAAGACTGTCTGACCCCTCAGTGCAGGTGTCGCGGACAGAGGAGTGTCCACATCAGAATCACTCACCCCTGACACATGGACCTGTTGCTCATCCAACTCGACATGGACGTCTGAGTCGTCATCAGGGCCGGACTCATAGGCAGCCAGAGACAAGGTGGCCTGTAGCACTTGGGGGTTTTCGTGGCCTGCCACCCCACAACCCCCACTTGTGCCGGGTTGATGTAGTGATACCAACCCTGTGCCTGGCATGACAACACCATCCTCCGGCTCCATTGCGTCATCATCTGAAAAATATAGAGAAAAAAGGTCACTACACATGTCAGAAGCACACAACACACACACACACACCGACAACATCAGGCAGAAATGTGACACACAAAATAGAACCTGGCATGCATGCTGGGTCAACTTGGAATTGCTTCTGTGATCAGACCTGTTGAAAGGTGGCAGTTTGCATTGAAGTGGGTCTATGTAGTGCAGCCAATGTGTATGTTACTCACTACCTACATGTACAAGTACTTCATGGTGTGTGTCAGAAAATGTGAAGGCAGTGCAAGGTCAACTTCAGGCATCACGTGCAATGTGCATTCAATGGGTAGCATATCTACAAGCAAAGCACCCCTCCACCCAAGTGCAAAAGCATGGATGCCTAGCATGTTATCAAAAGGCTGACCATAGACCTGTGCATTGACAGGCCGTGTTGACTAGCATCAACATCTTCATGTGAGTCAAGTGACAACACTGCAAATGATGATGGGACAGTAAGCAGGACACATGATGAAAAGTCTGGAGGCCACCCACGTGTGAAGAGGACAGTAAACCAGTTGGACAGAGTCATTGGCCATTAAACAGGCTGAGGCCTGTGACCCACCCAGATTGTCAGACCCTAAACATGTGTGCAATGCAGTACTGAGCCACAGTAGAAATGGGAAGGCTTATGAAATGCCATGCAATGTATGTCACCCAGGACTTGTATTACAGTGATCATCCAGTCAAGGACACATAGGGGCATGCGTGCAATGCACATGGAGCATGAATGGGCACTCATGTCCCTGCGGGGCATCTGACCTCTGAAGAGTACAAGTGAGATACCCTGCATCAAGAACTAAGGCTGTACCACACAGCATATGTCTGGCAGATTGGTTGTGGGAAGTTAGCATGTACACAGGACGCATTAACCGGGAAGTACCCAATGGCAATATTGAAGCAGACCAGTGCAAAGGTGGAATTGGGGTGCAGAGCGGGGGGTGGAGGGGCAAGGGAGCATGCCTACATGGAGTACCCGCATGCAGGCAGAGGACACATGCATGTCAGTCATGCTATGACATCGTGCCTGGGCTGAGACGAAGGTCACCCCACGCTACATGCAGAAGGGCCAGTGAGCTGGGATATGGACCGGAGGGGCATACTGGTAACCAGCATGTGAGTAGGGTGCAATAGTGTTGATGCCGACAGTCCCCGTCTGCGCCACATGTCCTCCATCCAGCAGAGCAGACATGCATCACGGAAGCATTGCATTACTTGCACATCCGAAACATGTACACGTCACATGTAGTGGCAATCATGCACAATACATCACACAAGTAAAACACACACGTCCTCAACAAACATGCATCAACACTCATTGGACTGGGCATCAAAGTCTGGCATCTCTCCCACTCCTTCGACCGATTCAGATGGTATGAACTCTGCAACAAGTGACTCATGTGGGGTGAGGACTTCCTCCTCTGGTGCAGGCCCACCGCTAGTCACCAGAGTCAAGTTGTAATTTGAGGCACGCTTAGCCTTAGCGCTGCGTTTGATGTCATTCCAACGCTTTTTGCACTCTTGCGCCATGCGCACCTCATGGCCGAATGCACTGACATGTTCCGCAACATGCTTCCAGTGGGTATCATGTTGGGCAGCCGTAGTCTGACTATTGGCACCCACTAGCATGTCACGGCTGTGTGTCACGCCCCCGCACACACCCCCACTCCCACTTTCTCCCTCACACCTGTCTCCCCTACCTGGCGCTTCTCGCCATCATGTTTTCCACCCACATCATCAGGGGAGGCACGGCAGGTGGGATACCACGGTGGGCAGAGCCGCCTCTTTTCGCCCTTTTCACGGTGGCAGTTGCCATGGCGCCTCCTCCACACCCGGCGATGCCAGCATACCAGGAAGCGCCGGCAGCACCAATCGCTGGCTGCGTTGCGCTCCGCGTAATGCGCGCGAGCGGTCACGTAATGCATCACGTGACTCCGCTCGCAGCTTCAAAAGAAGCCGGCAAATGCACCGCGTCGCTTCACAGCTACTTCTTCGGAGAACTGCCAGGCGTTACTTACTGCACCTTGTTACTATCCTTACCTCGACCTCGGAACGTTTTACTTGGACTTGCTTTGGATTACCCTTGGACTTTGGCGCGCTCTCTGACCCCCGGATCATCTTGACCTCTGTTTGAACACTGGACTTGGCTCTGGATTGTCCCTCTGTTTCTGAAACCTCGGATTGCTTCAAGTTTTGCCACAGATCAAGTTCTTGCTTCACCCAGGTGTTTCCGGAGTGCCAACTGCATCATCCCAGCCTGCTGTTGGTTTCCCCTGCTGTCTGTGTAGGTCTCCTACCTATGCTACCATCCTTTAGGTAAGCTGGTGTCACTGTACCTTGTTTGCTCCCTCTGCCAGTTGCCTTTTGGGTGTTTCCTTGATTCTAACCCTTTGCCTTACAGCACTCAGGGATCCTTCCGGCGTTCCCGGTACCAGGCTGACGACGACACTCCACACCTGTGGCCTCAAGGATTGCTAGGGCAGTTATTTTTTCCTGCTCGAGCGGTAATTGACCTGGGCAATTGGGGTGAAGGGGGTGGGAAGCAAGATGTTAACAGCCCCCCTGCACCTGCAAGGCTTTATGTGACCCCGGTGATGTAGTGACAGGTCACGCAATGCTCAGACACCCCAAAACTGCTGGAAAACCGTGCATGCAGCCCTGCAGCCTACGTGCGTGGAATCAACCTCCCGCAGTACGCGGTGGCACCCAGTAACACAAAAAATGCATACGCGTGGGACACGCAGGCTACTATGACATCAAAAACAGTGCGATACACAGGGGCACCCGCAGTGGGAAAAATAGCGTGCGCGACTCACCGTCTGACTAGCGCGATGCAGAAAAACACGCGTAGCCAATACCCCTGGCAAAAGAAGAGATACGTCCTTGATAGCTGTGAAGTTGTGATGGCGCGCAAAACAACACGAAGCAGCAACACACGTCGGTCTCCACGAAAGGCACGTACAGTGAACTGCTGGCCCCGCTCACCTTTAACCCATTCTTAGGGAAACGCCCGCGCGTGTCACGTCACTTACGCGCGTAGGCCCATTCCTCGGATTACACGCATTTACATGGGGACGCGAAGGGCCTTTGGTCCAATGAAATCGCTGATGCGCTCACGCGCTAAGGGCCTTTCCTCGAATTACACGCTGACGTGCAATTTTTTCACGTGCCAAATCACTCCGTATCAAGCTGGCCACGCGAAAACACACAGAAGACCACGCTCCTGCCCTGAAGGCCATTTTCCTGCCCCCCAGAGCCCCGAGCTCGCTCCCACCTGCCATCTGCTGCTGCCGGACTGCCTGCTGCCCACGTGCCCTGCTATTTGGTGCCTGCACATCAGCCATCTGCAGGGGTCCAGTTGCCGTGTCCACCCCTGCTGGAACAGAAGACTCCCAAATGGGATACCATCGCTCCACAGCCCAGTCCCAGGACCCAGTTGCCCACCCACGCCTGCCTCGGGGGTTGCCATGTCGGGGCAAACACCATCTGAGACCACTGGAGACCCCCAGCCAGAGGGGCAGAGGGCCACCAGCTTCAGTCAGAAGGAATTTGGTGTCCTGGTGGAGCATGTCCTGGGGCATTATGATGCCCTCTTCGGAACATCACGCGCCAACAAGGAAGGACGGAATAGGATCGGGGACGACTTTGTGGTTGCCATCAATGCTGAGGGGGTAGCAACCCGCAACATCAAGCAAGTCAAGAAGCGCTGGGAGGACTTGAGGTCCAGGACCCTCGTAAAGGCCCGGCGCCTCGTGGAGGGGGTCCGGGGCCGCATGAGTACCATCCAGGTGAGGGTCCTGGAACTCGTAGCCCCAGCGCTCCATGCCCAGATCCTTCAGAGGCAGATCCGTCCGGAGTTGAGCGGTAAGTGGCCAAGCATTGGTGTGTGAGACAGGGCATGTTGCAGGGTGCTGGTTGTCTGATACTTGCCTGTATGTCTGACATAGGCCATGTACGTATGTGTGTGTGCAGGGACATCATGGTCATGCATGTGAGACCAGTAATGTGTGAACCACACGGTAGGTGCATGTGTTGCAATGCAACATGCAGAGCAGCATGCGGAATGCACACATTAATGCATGCCTGTCTCTGTTATTGAACATGGATGGGGTGTGAGAGATGGGTGCTGCGGTCATGGACATGTATGTTGTGCATGTCTGTGTGTCTGACTTGTGTGTCTATGGGCCTCATTCCGAGTATGGCGTTAAGGGATAGCGGCCACCGATAACGAGACCGGTGGCGGTGATCCCTTACCGCCATACTCCGAGTTCCCTTTGCGCCCTCGCCCTTAACGCCTGCTTTGAGCAGGTGTTAAAGTCGAGGGCGCAAAGGGGCCTCCAAGCCAATAACGGTGACCGTAATTAACGGTCACCGTTATTTGCATCTTCCCCATTCCCATTGAGCCCTATGGGGGCTCATTTGGGAATGGGGAAGAGCCTTGGTGAATGGGGAATTACCGCCCCGCCAACCTTGGAATGGGGCGGTAATTCCGCCATCCACCAAGGCGCTGCCGGTCCGGGTACGGCGTCAACCAAGGCGTTAATAGCGCCATTGGTTAGCGCCGTACTCGGAATGAGGCCCTATGACTTGTAAATGCCATGGATGCATGATACATGTCGGTGACATGTTCAGATTCACTGATGCAGCCTACTCATCCTTGTATCCACTGTGTCTGGGGTGTACGAGGCCAGATGGATGAAACTACGGTGCAGTGTGTGCATGTGATAGGCATGACCCATGATGCATGTGAGTTTCAAACCAGCATGGTATGTTTCAAGAGTCCCTTGGACATATATGCTAATGTTCATAGCATGTGCCATGCCTGTTACTGCATGTGTTTTGCCTGCACTGACCCATGTGTTGTGGAGGGACATGATGGAAGTGATGTTTGACAGTGCCAGTCATCTGCTATTGCTTCCTGTCTAGGGGACCATTCTACAGTACCCTGATGCTTGTGTTCTATGTCTCTCTCTACACAGCGGCAAGTGATGAAGAGGGCAGAGACGGCGCTGTGGAGCAAAGCGGCGGGGATGCCCCCACCGGCCGGCGACGCAAGGCCCAGTCACCCTCCCAGAATTTACCATCGTCCGGGAGTGAGGGGACTGGTGCTGGGTCTGCCACTACGGCTGCAGCGGAAGGGGTGGGTGAGTCCCCACAGGGGCTTGCAACGGCGGAAGACGGTGTGGAGCCATCCAGGTTGGTGGTTTCCACAGAGGAGGAGGAGGCCGCTACTGAGTCGCACATGGGGCCTGTTGGGGGTGGTACTACTGGTGCAAGTGGTGCAGTCCAGGGGCAGGGGCAGGAGGCAGCACAGGTCGCCGCGGAGGGGCCTGTGCATGTCACTGTCCCTGACCCTGTGACTGCACCACCATGCACCAACAGGGATGCCCCATCCCAGGCCCATCCGCAGGTAGGGGGGATGTCCATGTCATCTGACACTCCTCTACCTGCGGAGGAGGGGACCCCGGGCCGTATGGAGAAGGTCCTGATTGGTGACATTCGTGATGACGTGCGTGCTTCCCGGGGGGAGCATGCACGTCATCACAAAGAGCAGCGTGCCAACGTGGCCCAGTTGGGAGTGTCCATGGTCGGGGGTTTTGTACATGTGTCGGCCACTCTGGCGGCCCTCTCCTCCTCTGTGGAGACTATGCGCCGTCGTTCTCCATGCCGTCTTCCGGCCCAGATGCCACCAGGGCCCCCTGTGGACCTGCCCTGACCAATGCAGCCAGCTCGGTGGGGATCCCATCCCTGCCACAGTCAGGAGTCGGAGGTCCAGCAGGGGTAGACACCACAGCAACTGGACCCCAGCAGATGGAGGATGTGCCGGCATCGAGCAGGGCACGTGCACGACGGCGTCGGTGTATTCCATCAGCCTGGATGCCGTCATGCTGGCAGAGGCAGTTGCGTCGGAGGCAGCAGCAGGCTCAACGTGGGAGGCATCGTGTGGGTCGGACAGACTTGTACTCATGCGCATACTGCTTATTTGTGATCTATCATGTAATGGGGATTTCAATTTGGAGTGGATGTAAAGCTTTGTTGGGTGTTTGGACTGGGGTGCTGTGGGGTGGGATTTGTGTGGCCATAAGAGCCAGGGATCTGTATTGTGATGACGTGTTGGCTGGGGGACATGTGTCAGGGCCTGCTGGCAGGTGCCTGTCAATGATGGGGGGGTGGGGGTGCTGGGGGACATGAGTGGGACATGAGTGGGGGCCTGCTGGCAGGTGCCCTGCACTGCTGGGGGGTGGGGGTGAAGGGGGTCATGAGTGGGACATGAGTGGGGGCCTGCTGGCAGGAGCCCTGCACTGCTGGGGGGTGGGGGTGCAGGGGGTCATGAGTGGGACATGAGTGGGGGCCTGCTGGCAGGTGCCCTGCACTGCTGGGGGGTGGGGGTGCAGGGGGTCATGAGTGGGGGCCTGCTGGCAGGTGCCCTGCACTGCTGGCGGTGTGGGGGTGCAGGGGGTCATGAGTGGGAAATGAGTGGGGGCTTGCTGGCAGGTGCCCCTGACTGCTGGGGGGTGGGGTGCAGGGGGACATGTGTGGGACATGAGTGGGGGCCTGCTGGCAGGTGCCTCTGACTGCTGGGGGGTGGGGGTGCAGGGGGACATGAGTGGGACATGTGTGGGGGCCTGCTGGCAGGTGCCCATGACTGCTGGGGGGTGGGGGTGCAGGGAGACATGTGTGGGGGCCTGCTGGCAGGTGCACCTGACTGCTGGGGGGTGGGGGTAGAGGGGGCATGAGTGGGGGCCTGCTGGCAGGTGCCCCTGACTGCTGGGGGGTGGGGGTGCAGGGGGTCATGAGTGGGACATGAGTGGGGGCCTGCTGGCAGGTGCCCCTGACTGCTGGGGGTGGGGGTGCAGGGGGACATGTGGGGGGGCCTGCTGGCAGGTGCCCCTGACTGCTGGGGGGTGTAAGCTGACATGTGGCTTGGCTGGGGGGCATGCCCATGGTGGATGGGCTGCCTGCGGGACATGACCAGGGGTGGGGGATAGTCCCCTGTGGTGTGGGCTGCCTGCAGGTGCCGTGGGGGGTGTAGAGGGAACACCTGGGAGGACCCACACTGCCAATTCACGTGTAGGACTCACCGCGCATCCCTGAAATTCACGTACCCCGCTCTGACAGCAAAATTGCGTGTGAAACTTCCCGCGAACCCCAGTTATACACGTACCCCACTCGCACAGGCCCTTTCACGTGTGAAACTTCCTGCGAACCCCTGTAATACGCGTACCCTGCTGAAATCGCGTGTAAAACTTCCCGCGAACCCCAGTTATACACGTACCCCACTCACACAGGCCCTTTCGCGTGTGAAACTTCCTGCGAACCCCCGTAATGCATGTACCCTGATGAAATTGCGTGTGAAACTTCCCGCGAACCCTAGTTATACACGTACCCCACTTGAACAGGCCCTTTCGCGTGTGAAACTTCCCACAAACCCCCGTAATTCACGTACCATGCTGAAATCACGTGTGAAACTTCCCGCGTACCCCAGTTATACACGTACCCCACTCGCACAGGCCCTTTCGCGTGTGAAACTTCCCGCAAACCCCCGTAATGCACGTACCCTGCTGAAATCGCGTGTGAAACTTCCCGCGAACCCCAGTTATACACGTACCCCACTCGCACAGGCCCTTTCGCGTGTCAAACTTCCCGCGAACCCCCGTAATACACGTACCATGCTGAAATCGCGTGTGAAACTTCCCGCGAACCCCAGTTATACACGTACCCCACTTGAACAGGCCCTTTCGCGTGTGAAACTTCCTGCGAACCCCCGTAATACACGTACCATGCTGAAATTGCGTGTGAAACTTCCCGCGAACCCCAGTTATACACGTACCCCACTCGCACAGGCCCTTTTGTGTGTGAAACTTCACGCGAACCCCAGTAATGCATGTTCCCCGCTTGGTGTTTGTTATTTGGCAGCCCTGTAAACTGGTCCAGGGTTAGCGCAGCCCTTTGCGCTGGATTGGGGATTTTGATGGCTTTTCCCTGCGCTAGGGGCGTTCCTGGGGGCATAAGTGGTGCTGCTGCAGGGTTGCTGCATCACTCTGCGCCACGGCTGGTTTTGGAGGTGAAAATCCATGAATACGCTGTGCGCGTAAATGGATTTTAGCACACGCGGCTGGCGTAGACATTCGCACGCGCACACTGTGCGCCAGCCGCGTGCGCCACTTGTGCGCTAAATTCTATGAATTACCCCCTTTGTCTTGTAATAAGAGTTGGGAGCATGTTTATCAATCCTCATGTATTTCAACCTAAAAAAGGTTTGTATTGTTTGGGAATAGCTAAGAGGTGACAGGATTTTCTAGTATAAATTATTCTGTTAAAAGGGGCACGACCCTGTCCTCTTGTTTTAACAAAAAAAACCCTAGTCCTTTTTTAGTATACAGGTATCCTTGTCCCAACATCATTGCAATGGGACAGCTCCAACGTCTACTTCCATAGCTTTCCAGGCCTCTCAGTCCTCAACAGTTTTGAGCCTAATTGCCAACAGCTGCCATGTCCATAAAACACCTTTCACATACCTGCTTACTCCATAATTCATAACTCACAGGCTGCTCTGGCAACACCTCCTTCATCTACCAACAATTCAACGAGGAGCCCTGTGTGAATGGACTTCAATTTGGGGGCGATGGGTCCTCTGTTACTCTTACTGCAACCCCTGCAGCAGCTTACTTGACATTTTTTTCTTTTTCAGGTCCTGTTGCTTCAACGCATGCTGGTCTGTCTCTAGGTCCTCTTAAAAAGCCAACTCGTCCCAGTGTTATAAAGGAAGACAGTCAGACGCTTCAGGCAGGTACATGGCAAGTCCTTTATTCCTGTTTCTCTTAAGTCATATAGTTACACAGGAAGAATCCACTGGCTCCCAATACCCAGGCTTACATCTTCCAACTGCCTGGGTAGGAACACCAGCACACTAGCATTCTCTCACTCACATATCAACATTCTCACCGTCCGACATTCTCACTGACCTCACGCATTCCAGACAAGCTTACCTGCATCCATCCAGCAAAGCACTTCACAACAGTACCGACAAAAAGTATAAATATCACCACCAACTTGGTGGTCTTGCACAGCCAATCAGGCCAGGTTTCTTTCTTATATATATGGCCACATTGTATTCCGGCACTAAACAGTAGAGAATATAACTTTGCAGAGATGTTGTCTACTGTTAGTGGAATAATTCAACGTGTCCCTGTTTTTACTTAAACACATGGACCAGACTCAGCTAAACTAATGTCTTCTAGTCATTAATCATCTCTTGCTAATTTGTAGGATTTTCTGACGAGTGCCAAATAATAATTTTAAAATAACTGCCCACGAAAGTCTATTTTAAGGTACATTTTGGAGAGTATTTTGCATAATTACATATAGTGAATTTCAATGCTCCAGAGTGCCACTGATGATAACTTCACTGTTTTTTTAAAGATCCAATTATGCATTATAGCACTCATTTAATTTAACTAACAATCAAGTCAGGTGTGGTATCTCCTAGAATAGGTCAGATCTGGGTGAGGCACCAATTTTGCATACCACACCATTGTCCCTTGGAAACCTTCCATCCAACAGTCCACCCACTTCCCTGAGATGGATACGCCACTATTATGAACATTATGGCCATGATGTAATTAGGTTTAATGCAAAACCTGTGCCTAAAACTTGGGCTGTACCTAAGAGTCTGTGGCATGTTATATTGAACATGTCATTTACAGATCTTCAGTGGAGGTGAGAGGCTACATTCACCGACTATGTGGACACTTGTTTAAAGGGTCCTTAGGGCAGGGGAAGCACAAAAGGCTGAGGGTATTATCTGGTGATGACCTCTGGACACAACATGACATTACATTCGATATTGGAGGTAAGGCACAGTTATCTGCAGGGAGAATTAGAGTGGTAAGCACATCCACTTCAATATCTCTTACGAATTCCAAACAAGAAGGGTGTAGTTAAGGAGAGAATTGTTTTAGGAATAAGGTTCTTAATGCATTTTAATTTGTATTTGCACATGGTCTATTTAAACCTCATACAATACAACCAATAGAGACATTAATACATTAACATATTAATACAGATAGTAATATATACATATAAAATCAGTTGATAATTCATGATATCATGATTTCTATAAAATTCTATAAAAATTCATAGTATCAGAAATTCAGCTCCACCTTTGTTTTAAAAATGTACCGACTCTAATCAGAAGTGGAGTATTAGTGCATTCCAGAACATAATTCCAAAATGTTACCTCATTTAATGATCTAAGGTTATGTACAAATTAGCCTAAGACCTCTACCCTTGCCTCTTGAAGGACAGGACATACATTTACCAAGTGTCTAATTGACTCCACTTCTCTCCCACAGTAACGACAAACAGAATGTTCACTTCGGCCTCCCTTAAACAGAATTTCTTTTGTAGGCAGGAGATTAAACCTCATTCTCATGATGGTGTCTCTGAGGCGGCCATCTGAGCATTGTCTAAGATATTTCAGCCGGCTTCCCTGTTTCTCTGACTCCAGATATATATATCTGCTTGTGATGGTTATGCTGTTCTCGCTACGCTAGTTTTTATCCAGTCAGCTTCTAGCATTTTGAGTTTAACTTTATTGGCATTCTCCAACAGGGCCTCTAAACTGATCCCAAATAGCTCCATGATGTTAATGCAGTTGTCCCTAAATGGGACTATCGTCCTTCTCTTGGTTGTTCGATGTTTTTCCCAATCAGGTATACAAGGAATTCTTATCACTAGTTAATAGTTTCCGCATTCATTTCTTTATATGTACTGCACACTTCATGGAGCTTAGTCCTGATTCGAAATGCAAGATGGTGACTGGAATGCAATTCGGGAGGCTACTCCAGAACAACCCATCCAATTTACTCAAATACATGTTTTCATTCTCAACCCCCATTTCCAGACCATATAGAAGTGCCGGGACAACTTTGCTCTTAAAAAATGCAACCAATGGACGGAGGCTAAACCGGCAATACTTGTTCTTCAAATGCTTCATTTGGACTGCGAACGGTAACCCTCAAGCCCATAATTCCTCTCTCCTAACTCTTAGATCTGATGGTTTTACTAAGGTTATGCCCAGATATTTTACTCAAGAGAGGACGTTATTCTTCATTCATCCTAGTTTCTTGGCAAAACGTATATTCTTTTTTTTCCTCCCATTAAAGCACAAAACCATAGACTTGGACCGATTTATTTCTTGTCTATTCAAGGCCACGTATGCCTCAAAACCTGTCAGATGTTTCAGGAGACCTAAGGGCGTCTTGTCCAATAATATGACATCATCTGCGTATGCAATGCAGAAACATGGCTCACCCTGGATCTTAGGGGACACTAAACCTGTTTTCCCCACAGAATCCCCCACATCGGATAAATAGAGATTGAATAAGCATGCTGCAAGGGAACACCCCTGCCTTAGGCCACAAGCAGGTGTGATTGAATTGGTCACTTTGTCTGTGTTGCTCAGCCTCACCCACACTGTGGTATTAGCATGGAACTGGACTATTATGTCTAAGAGATCTCTAGGAATGCCCCATTTCAACAATTTGGACCATAGCCTCCCCCTATCAACCATGTCAAACGCTTGAGACAAATCAACACACGCCATGTAAAGACGATCCTATCCTTTACCACACACTTGATCAATTAATATCTGTATAAGTAGCCCTCTCGCTTCAGTTCCAATAGTTCTCATAAAACCTGTTTGAAATTTCAAGACTTTCCCTGTCAGGGATATCCATTCTTCTAGACTTTTTAGTACGCAATTGGCGAAGACTTTACTTTCAATGTCCAAGAGGGCTATTGAACGATAATTCCCAGGATACATTCAATTGCCTTTTTTATGAATAGGTATAATTATGGCAGTCTCCCATGAGTCTGGGAATATTTTCCCTTTAATACACCCTGAAACAATGTTTATAGAATAGCATCCCAGAGGTCAGGGTCTCGTTTCATGATTACATTACAGACACCATTAGGTCCTGCAGCCTGAGAGTTTGATCCTGCCTTTATTATTCAAGTGAGTGTTTCCAAGGAAATGTCTAAGTCCAATTTCCCATTATACTGAAGAGTAAAACCTGCACCATTCTTCTTCTTAAATAGGTCCCCAAAGTAAGATACCTACTTCGCCTCAGAGATTTGGTTAGTCATTTCCGCAGCATTTTCACCCTTTTGGTTATTTACCAATGACCAGAAATTCCAATTAAAGGGATTCAATATAGCCTCCAGCAATTTTTCTCCATCTTTTTGCATCACTAAATGTCTATTTGATATGGTCCAGTTCTTGTAACTTTGTTTCTCTTTCAAATAAATGTAATGTTATTCTGTTCACTTATGCCAAGGGATTTAAGAGAATATGGCGGTTACCAAGAGGTATGGTAGAACCTTAGTATGATTTTCCAATAACTGCTGGACACAGTTGGATGTTAAGGTTAGTCAAATTTAATGTTGCATTGGTGAGGTCACAGAAACTGCAAAGATTCTTGCATTTTGGTCACTTCACTGACACTACTCATGACTCATGGTCAACTCACGTTCCTCCATGAAACAAAAACTGTACACATAGGATTCTTGCCATCTTATGTGTTTTCAACAATCTGACCGACAACTGGTATTAACCTTTGCAACTGTATACATGCCAAACAATTAATTACATAAAAATATGTATAAATATCATCATAAACCATGTCCCTCACGATACGCACTCACCTTACTTGCACACACTGTCACTATCACACCTATGCACAGCTTTGGGAAAGACCCTAGGTCAAAACACGTGTTGGCAATTCTTGACATGCAAATGACATATACTTCATATGCAACAGTACACAAGTATGTCTGCCCAACCTTATCATCCAACTATGTCCAGCAGTTATTGAAAAATCATACTAAGGTACTACCATACCTCTTGGCAACCGCCATATCCAGCGCTATTGTAACTGAGGTTCCTAACCCAACTCTCTACTTCAAACTACTGGGACTTCAGGAGCTCTGTCCCACAGGAACCTCAACATCGGGCTACAGGATGAATTCAGGTCAACTTAGAAAGAATAGATCAGCGCGGGGGTCCACTCTTCCTATAAGCTTCTACCATCCCCAGTAAGGGATTTAAGTGCTCTTACACTATTTCGCATAGAGGTCTTCCTTGCCTGGACCTCTCTGTCAAAAGGGTGGTGGCGGGTTGATTTATGATGGGTAATGCCATTAATGGGCTCTTCTGACATTCCTCTATATAAAATGAAGGGAAAATGACTAACTTCAAGCGCTCCCAGTTTATCTAACAATGTGGTTTCAGACCAGAGACGCTTAATGAATTTACTGAAAAGCTCAAGACTTTTGTGGTTCCAACCAAGCCGTTTTTTCTTGGCATTTACCACTAAGTTTTTACAAAGTGGCCTGCCCTGGGATCTGGCTATTCGATCGAGATGTTAAATCAGATTTTTGTGATCACTGCGGTTGGAACACTTTATCTCAAAATAGATCGACTCTTTAAAAATGGACTCCGATACTACTATGTAGTCAATCCAGAATCTGAATTCATTTCTATGCCAAGTCGATTTAGGTGAAATGTCCCCCAAAGTCTGACCATGCAGTACTTGTACCCCATCCCTCCCAGAATTCTATCAATTTTTCACCATGTATAATTTGTTGAGCCCAATATTCACTCTGATTCCTGCATTCCGTCCCCAAGACAACATTTGGGTCTAGGCAATGGGAGTTCAGATCTCCCACAACATCATTTCAGAAACAGGGTATTTTGATTTATACATATCAATGATATCCTGCAGCGCCTCCAGACAATTCACTAGCGTTGAGTGGGCACAATTCCAGTAGATTTTAATTAGCAGCGTATGTCTGGTAGTTTGACCAACTTCCAATTCAATATCGGTTGCAAAAAGCCATTTAGTAGTATCATTGAATAAGGCTCTCTTAATACCGAAGGAATGTTTTAGTGCTATGCAAAGGCCCCTAATGCCCTACTTCCATTAAATCTTGTTGCCCCCTGACAGATGCTCACGTATCCATCCCAAACCAATGGCATCATAGCATTTGTTTCTTGTAGACACACTATAGCATGAGTACCCACAACTTCCAAAAGGGGTGAGTGAGTCCTTAACTTCCCAAATCCCCTTACATTCCATGATGACAGCGTTGTGTTATTGCTAATTGGTTTTCACTACACCATCTCCTCATTAGTGATGTTACCAGTAGGGACGTCCACTCGCAATTGGGTGTGGGCACCTACTCCAGGAGGCAGGACTGCCATGGGCCACACCCCTAAAGTCGGAATAACCCCCTTGAGTCCACCCTCTGGTTACCCATGAAAGAAATCCCTTATTAGGATTTGGGCAGGGAGTGATCCTAAACCCTAGCTTATCAAGTGATGCACTCGCATTTAGTAACATAAACAAAATTAGATGGTACATTTATCACCGCTGTGTCCAGCCTTTTGTCATACAATTTTACTTGGGCAATACCTTTACTCAAAATGAAACATAACTCTGCAATTTCTTTCATTAACGTTAATATGTTGCTGTGGTTCAGAACCAAGCCTGGACACAATCTAGGATCAAGAACAAATTTCAACATTACGTAGGTTGAAGCAGATTCTTGGACTTTGGGGTCCTTGTGGTGCAGCGGACCATTGCTGGGAACTTATGCTCAGGTAAAGTCTCTTTCCCTGGTATTGGTTTCTTTCCCCCCTTCATCCCCATGCAGGTCCATATGCTCCACTTTTAGTTTGAATGGTCAGCCTGCCATGATGGGCCACTAACCAAATTGGCTTGAAGTTGTTAAAAAAAAGGCATGTTTGTCTTTGCTCTCATGAGTTTATCAGCTTGCGTCTCTATAGTCGAGACAGCTGGGTTTCCCAGGTGTTTGCCCAAGGCCTGCTTATCTGGCCTTCCCTGAGATTGTGTCTCGATAAGGCCACTGGGGGCTACTGTCCTCTGACCAGCTTTATTGAACACACCACCTCCACCATTCATGCAGCTCTCTCTCTAGTGGTTGCCGCAATTATAATGTTTACTCTGGATCCGGGTGCCATGTAGCGAGCTATCTTTATGTTTGCAACCGCAGTGTTGCCCGCTCTCTCCCACCCTATTTGTCGGTTGGTCAGTATGAGCAGCACCGTTGGATCAAAATTGTTAATTTGAACCTCACTGTCCTATTTTTTGACACTGGAATGTGCAGCACCCTGTAAGTTGGTAACAACCTGGCTCCCCTGTTGTGGCGCATGATAGGATATAAAATTGATTCTGTCTTTCAGATTTTTCAATTTCAAACCTGCTTTCCTCAAGGGGGATGTTTTAAAACACAGAATGAGGTGATGTGTGGTCAATTATTTCAGAACACGACAACTTCCTTCAAGTTCATAATCCTGGGGCCGGTAGAAGAGCTCTTTGTTAATCCTGGGTCTCGCTCAAGCTGTGGTTTTAGAGTGTAGCTGGCCATTTAATGTCGATCACTAGCCCTATTGACTAGGACTGCAGGATCTCTGTTGATATGCATCGACTCATTTTTGCTTAGATAGATCTTTGGGAGAGTAGGTACTTTAGCTTTCTTTACCTCCTTTGCTGCTTTTTCAGTCGTATGTAGGCAACTCAAAACCTTCTGTGCTCTATTCTGTGCTTTCTTTAGTGACTGTGCAGGGACTCGCAAGCAAAAGGCAGCAGCCTTATGGACAACTAGTAGTGGTATGACTTGTTCACCGCACTCTTCCCTTGAAAATTAGATTGTACTCATAATTCTAACATTATGTTAATATTAAAGCCATTCAAAGTTCCATCTGCACAATTCTTTATTGAGACACTACGTCAGCCAGGCTGAGAATTATGAGTACAATCTAATTTTCAAGGGAAGAGCGCGGTGAACAAGTCATACCACTACTAGTGATTCTCTACAATTTGGTGGAAGTGGGTACACCTATTATATGACCTACACACCGCAGCTCAGTCCAGCACAAATATTCTCAAGTGGGCAGAGCGCCCTAACACAGGCCCTATACCCATAATCTTAACTATTTCTCAGCCTTATGGACAATCTTTGATTCCTTCAGACTTTCCTGCCATCCGGCAACATAACATAACAGGATACTATCCTACGTTCAATACCCTCACCACCTTGAGAAAGACCCTCAGGGGTTGAAACACGTGTCAGCTGACCAACCTCTCGAGACAAAACGTCTACACTATAACAATACAAGAAAATGCACTCTGAAAATACAGCAACAAGCGTCAGATCCTTTCTTTAAAGGGTCACGCAATTCCTTATTTTATTGCAAGGTAGCCAGGACTTTTTTTGCATTTTGTGTACAAGAGGTATTGGGTTTACCTCTCCTTACCTGTGACCTTGCAGAGATATAAAACTCTATGCAACAAATAAATACAGAGCTCAGCACTGGAGTGTTCACCTTCTAGAACCCACCTTCTACCCTGTTACCATATATATATATTTTTGTATCATTTTCTTGATCAATTTTATTTAAAAAACTGCTCTTTTATGGTTCATCTTTTCCAAAACCGGACATGAATACTGAATGAACTAAGACTATAATATGGAAAGATTCACTCCATGTCCTTCCTTAGATAGGAGGCATTAACAACATTCTGTTCCTCCCCATTCATGGACACAAAAAGGGACAGCTAGTACCTTTATAGGGAGATTTAAACTAGGTTTTCCAGTATAAAAAGTGTTGTTTTCCTCTCTCTGTTGTGTAGCCCTATTTTGATTGGGTATTGGAGAGGTATGTTCAGCCCTAACAGGCCCTTCTTGTTTAATCAAATTAAGGTTTTTCACCACCAGAAACTGCATAGGTTTGTAGTTCAGAGGATGGTAGCATCAGTAGTATTGAGTTGAGTAACATCAAACATCTCTCATCTGTATATAGAAATTTAGTTTCCCCTGCAATCAAAGTTCTTCAGCCAAATGTTACACCACTCCCATGATAATTCTGCTATGGAAAAGGGTTTGATGGTTTCATTGCAGGATTGGAGGTAAAGCTTTGATCACATTTCTCCTTTTTAAAATAATTGTGGGTGTATTATAGTGAAGGCCACAAAGGCTTGGGATGCTTAGTTTCTCTCTTTTCACAAATGAGTCAAGATAAATATGTGCACAGCCTAGTGGTGGACTCAATAAATTAGTCTCTGTCTTAGCCTCGCTGGAGATTGTAGAGCTCCCCAGGATTTCCATTACTTTATGGCAATAAACATTGATAGTGAAGGGGCAACTTATTTATGTGAATTGATTCTTTTTCTTTATATCGATTATATCCTTCGTTATATAAAGCTAGATCCCTATTCTTCCTTATATAATGGTATGTATCATAGAGTTTTGGAAAACGTGTTGCAAAGTATTCGCTGCTCGGGTTTCTCAGATTATTCGAGAGGGAGTTTAACTAGAAAGCATAGATAACAGAGATTGGATTTGGGAGGGTGATATACAGGGCCCTGGAAATAAACAGGGCTGCACTCTCGTGGGTAGGAGGAACTCCCTTCATAAGCACCATGTTAACAATAAAGTTCAAGGTGACTGTCTAGATAGACCAATCCACTTGCAGGGTCAAAGCTGCTCTATTGTAGACTATTTATACTTAGGTATTAGATTATTTAAATTGTGCACATACGTTAGGGTCATCCACGATCAGAAGGTGACCATTGGCCATTCTATATTTTGCTGTTTCTTACTCATGGGCATCAACACAAGTTACATCCGGTTGACTTAAGTGTGCTTCAAAGGAAAGACCATTGGGGTCAAATGACAGGACAGATATGTTAGACAATTGGATGATGACTTGAGTAGGAGAGACACCAGTTGTATTTGTTATTGACTATCAGGGTAAACAATTGAAGTAAATTGGGAGAGTAGAGGCACAGGTAACACTAATGTGGAGGAACTAACAAAACTAGTATGTCATCACAGAGGCACTCTGCAGCGTAGGAAGTAGTCTCATTTAATGATAATTTTTAAAGAACAAAAACAGCCTATTTAAATGTATTTATTTATTCATTTTTACATTTATAGCAACACAAAAAGCCCTCAGGCATGTAGGCGCTAGTTACATTTGGTGCAGGTCAAAAATGATCTGTTGCAGACAATTTGGGTAAATCAGCAGCACAAGGCAATCAGTCAAACCCGGTAAATTGCGGGCACATTAGGTTCCATATATATCACAGAGGCTATGAGCCAAATCCAGTAGTTGCAGGCACATTAGGTTACATATATAGCATAGAGGCTATGAGTCAAATCAAGTAGTTGCAGGCACATTAGGTTACATTTATAGAACAGAGGCTATGAGTAAAATACGGTAGTTGCGGGTACATTAGGTTACATACATGGCACAGAGGGTATTAGTCAAATACGGTAGTTGCAGCACATTAGGTTACATATATAGCACAGAGACTATGAGTCAAATCCGATAGTTGCAGGCTCATTAGGTTACATATGTAGCATAGAGGCTCTGATTCAACTGCGGTATTTGCGGGCAAATTAGGTTGCATATATAACACAGAGGCTACAAGTCAAATCCGGTAGTTATGGGCACATTAGGTTACATATATATCACAGAGGCTATGAGTCAAATCCGGTAGTTGCAGGCACATTAGGTTTACATATATAGCACAGAGGCTATGAGTCAAATCCGGTAGTTGCGGGCACATTAGGTTACATATATAGCACAGAGGCTATGAGTAAAATATGGTAGTTGCGGGTACATTAGGTTACATACATGGCACAGAGGGTATTAGTCAAATACGGTAGTTGCAGCACATTAGGTTACATATATAGCACAGAGACTATGAGTCAAATCCGATAGTTGCAGGCTCATTAGGTTACATATGTAGCATAGAGGCTCTGATTCAACTGCGGTAGTTGCGGGCAAATTAGGTTGCATATATAACACAGAGGCTACGAGTCAAATCCGGTAGTTATGGCACATTAGGTTTACATATATAGCACAGAGGCTATGAGTCAAATCTGGTAGTTGCAGGCACATTAGGTTACATATATAGCACAGAGGCTATGAGTCATATCAAGTAGTTGTAGGCACACTAGGCTACATATATAGCACAGAGGCTATGAGTCAAATACGATAGTTGCAGGCACATTGGGTTACATATACAGCACAGAGGCTATGAGTCAAATCCGGTAGTTGCGGGCACATTAGGTTACATATATAGCACAGAGGCTATGAGTCAAATCCGGTAGTTTGGCTTTCGTATGTCAAGTGCAGTCCTCAAATGCCCCAATATGCCATTATATTATTGGAAGAGTCACCTTAATCCAGCTATAAACTCAAATATGCAGATGCTACACTCATGTGCGAAGTGCAGCCTTAAATACCCTAATAATGCCTGATAAGCCAGCGTATGAAAGGTACACTTGGCAGGTGATGACAGCATATAATGCTCCAATAATCTCAATATAAATCTGGTATGAACAATCTATATATTGGATAGGCCCACAATTTCAAGTGCTATTAACACATGCCAGATTTCACCCTGAAATGGCCTAATAATGCCATCATAAGCTTTGCATAGCTACCCTATGTAATATCGATTTCATAATTACGTTTTTTATTGAGTCCTCATGAAAACCTTACTAATAAAATACTATACATTTCAGATCATGTCCCACTTAATTTTCAGTGCTGCATCAATGGACAACAATGTTTGCACCATTAAAGGTGATACACATCATTAAACTACATAATACAATACAGACACAGAAGTTAAACAAAAAACTTGACCAAAACAAACACTGTTCTGACAAGCATTGGCATCTGGGACTCTTTACAAAATTGACAGCAGAGGACAATTATTCCAATTAGGCCACCTACAGAAAGCACATCTTTCAGTAATTCTTGATCCCAGAAACATACAAAAGGAGGGACTAATGATGACTCACTAATGCAGATAGTGCTCACACACATTTGCCTTCTTCCATTATCCATACCAATAGTTTTTACTCTACTAAGGGCCTCATTACGAGTATAATGGTAATAGCAGGAAAATGTGGTATATGGTTACGAATGTCATAGACTGGCATGATTAATACACCGCATTAACGAATAAGAGGAACCATGCAAGAACATAAAATCCTACAACACCTTACAGCAATGTGCATCTCTAAGGATGAGTTCCTTTAAAGGCGAATGCGATGCAGACTCATCTTCCATCAACTTCTGAGTGATAGGAACATCCATCAGAACATATACTACCTCTACTACCAGATGTGGGAATGGGCTGGGGACGAGCAGAGGGGCGGCTAAGGAAAGAATCTGTGGGTCACCTGCATGAGATGCACCAATTCAGAGCATATGTAGACTTAAGTGTTAATATATCACACATTAGCACCTTGGGAGGGGGAGCTGGGCAATCAGGAGGCTCGGATAGCAGGCTGTACTGCCAGGGCAGCCAGCGCCCCCTTCCTTTCGCCACCCCCTCTTTACGACTTAGCACCAATGTAGTTTCCTACCCGGGTGCTAATGGTGTCTTTTTTTAAAAGAAAAAAAAAACATACCTTTGTTGTGCGGCACAGCGACAGACATTGTTACTATCAGCCAAGTCTGTTTTCCATGCTGATAACATCACAGTCATCAACTTGGAAAATTGACTTCCTTGACAGCAGCTCTGCGTGGCGCTGACCCGCACAACAAAGGCCTTTCTTTTTTTTATATATATAAAATAAAACACAGTTAGCACCCGTGCAGAGAGCTACACGGGTGCTAATGGCGATATTAACATCTGCGGCAGGCCGACCTTTTTGATAAAGCCACTGCCACCCACATTATGGGACCCTCGCTTTGCTCGGGTCCTTAACGTGGGTGGCGGGTCCGCCTACAGCTGAGGTTAATATAGCCTCATTAGCACGCAGGGCGGGGGAGCCAATCAATCAGGTTGCATGGATCACAGGTTGAATCCCATGATCCAAGCCCAAGTTCTGAGCAGTCTGAAAGCTACTTCCCCGCCTTCCCTCTTCCAAATGCTACCATCCTGCAATACATTATCGGGACAAACACTGATATGCAAATGGTTATTTCCCATCTGTGAAAGGTACAGTGGGCAAAAAGCAGATGGCTGCGAACTCTCAAAGTGGTTAATAACCACTGAACAGGTTATCATGCCGTGTTCTTTCGAGAGAGGGGTGCCTGCTACCTTTTTTATATTTTTGGAAGGAACTTGGGGTTGGTCACCCTAAGTTACCTGGGGGCAACCAGACGTGGACTCCCTGCTCACTGTGCTCAGAGAGGCACAGCTCCACCTCACTTATAAGGCCCAACAAGGCTGAAACACATGTATGAGGTTGCTGTTGGTACTCTTGTTCAGAAGGGAATTGCCACAGCATTTTGGTGCTGGACTGCCCATGTGGGCGGGACAAAGACTGATATGCACATGGGTATTTCCCATCTGTGAAAGGTACAGTGAGCAAATAGCAGATGGCTGCAAACTCTCAAAGTGGTTCATAACCACTGAACAGGTTATCATGCTGTGTTCTTTCGAGAGAGGGGAGCCTGCTACCTTTTTTGTATTCTTCAAAACAGTAAATTAAAGTATCCCTCTTAAAAACTATTTACAAATAAGTGAGTTGCAGGTACTGCCAATATCAATAATATAATACATGACTAAACCATAGGTTTTCTATTAAGATATTTACTTGCGTCAAATAATAAATGAACAAATTGTGCCTAGATTTTCTTTGCATGATTTGCTATAAAGGACGTAAACGGCTGGTGGATAGCTACCATTAGTTGTCCTATTTGGTTGCAGAGTCATTTAATAAGATATATAGTTCTTCTTCTTTAGCTACATATATAGCTAAAAGTCATTGCTTTCTCTAAGTGGCGATTTACATAATGCATATTGACAAAGCCAATCTGACATTACATAACCTACCTACACCCTAAATCGTAGTCTTCAGATAGGATACTCATGCTCTCCATCCCTCAGAGGAACTTTGAAACTGAAGCCCACAAATTCTGAAAGACTCACAAGGGTCCAAACTCCATCATGATGTAGCCAGGTGTAGCAATGTGGGCCCACGACCTAAGAAGCAAGTGCACATTTTGTAGGTAAAGCACATTTATTGTACAATCGTCTCGGAAGGAGCTTGATGATGCTGTAGAGTCAAACTAACCGAAGTTTCACCAAACCACATAAGTTGACATTTTGTATACATTTTTGCAACAGTTAAAACACTCACATATATTGTATTACAATCCACCCCCCAAATGTGATTGGACTAGGCCTATACAAAGGAAATCCAATGTTTCTCCAATTCCACCATTCTCATTGGGCATGATAATCTTAACTACCATTTTTAGGTCATATTCATAGCACATCCCTTTTTAGGATACATCCATGGTAGGTCATGAAATCATCACACAATTAAACATTCACATACACACATAATTCATTACAAGTCCCAGATGGTCTGAGACCTCTTAATCCTACATGTAATTGCACATAGTTTGAATGAATACTTAAAAAGACAAGAGAGAGAGCAGAATAAACTGGTTCCCTTTGAACTGCTGATAACATCTCATCCCTCTGGCTTACTGGCATCATTGGAACATTCAAATGTATAAAACGAACAATTCAACACTCGTGGCCTCCGGCCACATCCAGAAAAAACAATTGAAACACAGGGAGTATCAGTCACTCTGTCCTCGAGCATCACTTCACCCCAAATTTATTGGTGGTCAAAGCTAACGGCAGGAACCATACTGCAAACTCCCATGCACTTACAAGAGATATATGCTTTTGCAATGCTGCCAAAACATAAACCCCTGGCCAGGTTATTGGCTGCCCATCTGCTCAGGTAATCATTACTCATCCTCCGGCCTCCAATCCTGCAGAACTGGATTTTCCCAGTCACTTAGAAATTCACCTCGCAAACTCCTGACGAAGAGTTTTAATAGATTTATACAGAGAGCACACTGCATGTAGATTAATAAAAAGTCCCTATGTATGTATCTCAGTGTGCATGCAGGTTTAATACCTGGAGGCTCTTCTTCAGAATGGGTTCTCTCTGACCAGTCCCGTTCCTCGCATGTACATTATGAAACTCCTCAATGGCCAACCTCTAGGCACTTCATTGCACACCATATCTGGATCATGTTTATATTTCATTTGGCGGTTTTGACATTTGCCTTTCTATGCACATGTAACTCTAATATGTATCAACCTGAACACAAAGTAACACTAAAGTAACATATCCCATTCACATTTATCTACACCAGATACATATGAAAGAGTAACCTCGTGCCCATTTCGCCACACCCACAGTCACAAATATGGCGCGTGCAACATTAAAACCTCATGGGTACCTTTCCTGACAACCCCAACATTGGTCCATTCCTTGAATGAGCCAAAACAGATTCACCAGGGCTTCTAATTTATCACACCAGCATCTTTGCAATTGTTTGTGATTGTCTCAGTCCCCATAGCGAGTAACATAGCGAGACAATGTACTCGAGGGCCCATGATCATGGGGTAGATGGCTAAAGATCCTGCCTGGACCACAAACATGAAATTATATGATATGGCATTTATAACGCGCCTATACACAAGTGTTTCAAGGCGCGATGAGGCAAGGTTGGGGAACAGAGGGAAGACAGAGATACTGACCTTACTAGACCAGGTGACATTGAGATTGTGCAAGTGCAGGGGTGGGGGGGACGGGAAAAGTGCAGGGGGAAGGGAGAGGGGGAAGTGCAGTACATGGGATCGACAGTAAAAATAAATAAACAATAAGTAAAAGTGTGGCAAGTACAAGGGTAGTGCAGACATCAGGTGTCAAGTGCTGGTAGGGGACTGTAGGGATACAAGAAACAGTCCCCAAGTGCAGGGATTTCCAGGGAAGCAGTGCAGGTGAGAAACTGGTGAGGGAGGGGACCTGAGCCCGAGATCAGAGGGTAGCCAGTTTACCAGTGCAGTTCCAGTTTCAGCCAGGAATTCAGCAGGGGGGAGGAGGAGAGAAAGCAGAAGCAAAGAGGAAGGTTTTGAGGTGCTTCCGGAATCGGAGATGGTTCTCAAGTTTCAGGGAGGAAAGGAGGATGCATAGATAACAGTCCTGGAGAGATACAATCCCTGGGCTTGAGGCCAAGGACAAGTCTTGCAGTCCTGTTCTGGATGAGTTGTAGTGGTCGGAGAGTAGAGGAGGGCAGATTTAGAAAGAGGCTGTTGGAGTAATCCAGCCTATAGCGAACCAGAGCTCTGGAGACAGTGAGCTTCTGCGGGAAGGAGAGGAAAGGAAGACTACCTCTGAGGAGGTGCAGCTGGTAGTGTGACTTCTTAGCGACATCAGAGATGTGAGTAGAGAAGGAGAGGGTGGAGTCGAACATGACCCTGAAGTTTTTAGCCTCACAGGTGGGAGTAGGAAGAGGGCCAAGAGATGCCCACCAGAGAGAGACAGGAAAGGAGAGAACGGGTGTGCCGATGAGGAGAATCGCAGTCTAAATGGCAGGTGGCAGGACAGTTTGTCAGAGGATCTACCAGAAGTAAGCCATTTCCTCTTAGCCGCCCTGCGTTTGAGGGTGACGCGGTCTAAGTCATGCCAGAAATTGTACTTGGCTTTGGACTTCAAGTGGTTCCTCATGACAGGGGCAAGAGCATCGGGAGAATCTGATATAGCAGAGTAGAGCATGGAAAGGGCTGTGTGAGGGTGTGAGTCAGACAAAGGGGGAGGGGGGGCTGAGAAAGTGGTGGAGAAAGCCTCAACTGACACACGCTTCATGGGTCGGATAACCGAGAAGGTGGGTGGCAGTGCTGGAGATGGCTTGGCCTGAGGAATAGAGAAGGTGAGCTGGGAGGAAAGGAGAAAGTGATCACTCCAGGAGCGTGGAGTGGTGAGAGGGATAGAAAGGGGAAGGTCTAAAGAGATCAGAACATCCAGAGTGTGCCCTGCAGAGTGAGTCGGGCCAGAGGGGAGAATAGACAGTGAGAGAGAGTCGCATAGGTCACAAAAGAGTCCAGAGGAAGGACAGGAAGCATTCAGGTGGATGTTAAAGTCCCCAAGAAGAAGGAGCTGAGTGGTCGAGATCAGGAGGGAAGAGGAGAGGTCCGCCCACTTAGAGAGGAAGGAGGAGATCTGACCATGTGGCCGATAGATGGTAGCCACAGTAAGGAAATGGCTAGGAGAGAGAGAGAGCCTGCAGACGAGGTATTCGAAAGAGGAGTAGACCTGTGTAGGAATGACAGAGGCAGGAATCCACTCGAGGGAGATCAGGGCTACACCCCCTCTGGAACGGTTGGACCTGGGCGCAGAGAGGATCTTCTAGCCGTCAGGGAGGAGAGTGTCAAAGTTTGTGACAGAGCTGACCATGAACCATGTCTCTGTGAGACCGAGAACATTGAGTTCAAGTTCTTCCAGAAGGAGGCAGATGTCAGAGGAGTGTTTGACAGCTAAGCGAAGGTTAATAGTGGCAATATGGAGTAGGTTACCATCATTGAAAGTATTCCGGGGAGGGGCACAAATCAGAGGTGCGCCCTGTGAAGGTGTAGAAGAGGCCCGAGGGGGGGCACAAGAGGAAGGAGGAGAGGGCGAGGTAGCCAAGGAGGAAACAGCAGGGGGAGGCAATGAAGCCATGAAGGGAAGAGAGGGGACAGCAGGGGAAGGAAGGAAGTTGATGAGGCACGGGAAGCATCTATCAAAGAGGAGAAGATTGGCCTGACGGCCTTGGACCAAGACAGTACCATTCAGATAAAAATGTTTGATGACCTTATAGGAGTCGAAGGAGGCCAGGAGGGCCTCCCATCGGTTACCACCATCAATGGGAGAAGAAGAGAGAGGAGAAAGCACAGAGACCATATGAAGAGTCCATATGTCTGGCGAGGGAATGACAAAGAGGATGTTGGTGAGGGTTTGCCTAGAGGAGGCACTGGTATATGTCAGCGATAGGAAGGCCTGGGTTGGAGACCAGGATGTCCCTTTAAATCTTCTTCCTACTAGATTTAGTGAGGAGAGCGGGATAGTCGATAGACAAGCAGTGGGAACAAGTGGGGGCAGGGGCGAGGACAATACTAGGGAAGAACGCAGTGAGGAGCACAAGCAGACTAGACGGAGAGAGACAAGACAATAGTAGACAACTGGACAAGACTACAGGCGCTCAGACAGGGGTGGAAAGTTTGCTAGATGAATGCTTTGCTGAGAAGTCAGAACCGCAGAAAAGCACTACTTTCACAATGTAGTTTAGATACTGGAGAAAAAACACACCTAAGTCTGCGAGTCCTGTAAAAGGGGAAAAGGCCTAGGTTGCACAATGCAATTTTAAATACTTTCACAATGCAATTTTAAATACTTACACAATACAATTTTTAAATACCAGAGAAAAACACACCTAAGTCTGAGAGTCTGCTATGTGGCAGGGTTGTCAGGGTAGAGTGCAGGCTCTATTCCTAACCCGGGCCACTCCTACCTTGCTTAGTCACTGCTGGTAGACGGCTGGCCACTGACTTCCCCTGCTGACACCTGCAGACACAAGCTGGAGCTGCCACTGTAGGAGCCACCCTTTGCCTTGGGGCCCTTAGCGGCAGGGGCTGCCGGGCAGAGGGCTGCCCTGGGAGGCTCAGAGATGATCAGCAAGCAACCAATCAGGGGAGAATTTGGGTACATTAATCTGGATAATCTGGCAAATCACCTTCTATACAAATATTAACATACAAAACATCTGAATCATGTTTTAGCTTAAAGCACATGTTGGAAGATCTTTTATCTTTATTCATTATTACATAACCAACACATATCTGTTGTTTGTGCTAACTTGGCCTGGAAAGGCTTACTTGGAATCCACACCACCCTAGAGCCACACAGAACCTGGTTTGGGAGATTGCCACTGACGTGGTGGCCGATTGCGATCTTCTACTCTATATTTCTGTTTGCTGCTCACGAGATAGACATTCCAGTCTGTCTCCCACTCCGGTACAACTGTACATTTCGTCTATTTGTTACCACTTCTGGCTATCCTGTATCAATGACGAGATTTGGGATCTCCCAATTGCTTCTAAAATAGCCCTGGATCAGCTGATCTGTGAGGTATGCATGGGTGGAATAGCCCCTAATGTGCTTGCCTGCAGGCTTCCATGATAGCAGAATGAAGTTGGAGATATTCCAGGAAACTCCCCATCTCCAAATTGAATTCCTAATGTAAATTATTAAAGGATTTGACCCATGAACTAGCCATGCATTGAGTCACAAAATATACCTCCCAGGAGGATAGCTCAGGCAACGCGCTCGTCTTGGAAGCAAGACTATGCTTTGCAACACAGGTTTGATCCCCGGGTCCATGCTTAGATACCTCTGGGTATTAAGCATGTTATAAATAATCCTTTACAATTTACCAATTTTCTGATCCATTTGGGACATGCCACTGTTTTCCCACCAATCATAATTCTTTTGTTGTGCCAGGTGCAGGCTTGATATGAGTCCCAAAGAGACCTTTGAAAAATGTTGCATAAATTATCAAATGTTTGTACTGTAAATCAAAAGACGATTCTCAGACACAATATACTTAGAGGTAGCATGGTAATAATTGAGGTTTCCTGAATTGAGGTGGCAAAAAATCCTAAGCCTTTGCCTTGCAAGTTATTAAGAAATTACTAAATACAGATTGAAAGTCAAATCTTTTGAGCGGATTTATCCCATTTCTATACCGGTTGACTTTGCATCCTGAACTCAAAGCTTACTCATAAATTAGAGCTACTTATGCCTGGAAAGATGGGGCAGGACTGATAAAGTACACTAAAATGTAATCTGCATACTGAGTCAAGTTGAATTGCATCCTTTTGATCAGAACAGTGAAGTGCACCCACAGCAAGTCTACCTTTCATTTTCTCCCCTCCTACATTGGAAGATTTCAGTGTGCCCTTCTTTTCCCCCTTACATCCTCTCCTTCAAATTCTAGTTTGGCTGCTCCACTTGGCAAGATCATCATACCTGCAGCACCTCCCAGATGCCTCCTTTCCACTGCCTTCCGATCCCCAACCCAAACATAGATAGTTCATCAGCAGCAAACTTATCCAGGGCCCACGCACTATGGCGTGTTCTGGGCTCCTTCCTGTGCTTCTTCTGACTCTTCTTTGCAACTGCCTCATACTGCTTGACTAGTCCCTAAAGCAACAGTCAAGTGAGTCCCTAGCGCAAGAGCTTTTTCTTCAACTTTGACCCAAGCCCTCCCACTTCGGACTGCTCCCAGACAGCCAGCGCTCTGCAGTTGTCTCGCTGACTTTCCCTAGTCTCCTGTCTGTTCTCGGACAGACTCTTCACTTCCAGAGGGTGTCGATTTTGCCTCTTTGCTATGCAACAGAAAGTGAACTAAACCATTTGGCTGGCCAATTCCACAACAGCCACAGAAAGAGGGGCCAATGTCCTCAGTGGGTTAGCTCTCACTGACTATTATGGTTATTCCTGCTATGATATGCATTACGTGTGTCTCCTGCATGTGACACTTTCTTATATCAGTCTCTAATGACTAATGTGTTCCACTTCAGAGTGTCTCCACGACCTTCAACATTGAAAGTCTATTCCTAACTTCTCACTCTGTTTTTCTGTTTCTTTACTTCAAGATTGTTTCCTTTTTACAGCAGCCTACTACACCCACTGGAACTTCCAGATCTCCACAATTTTCATCAATTTTAACCTTTTGTTTGCCACAGTACCGCTCTAACTCGTACGACCCAACCCATTGTTGACGTTTTGCAGCATTTGTTCGTGGCATTTTTATGGGAGGGCGGAGTTAAGGTCTATTATTTTAATTTCTAAAGGTAGTAGGGGAGGGGATGGGGCAATAGAAGGGCGTGTTACCCATACAAATGCAGCAGATAATGCCAGGAAACGCCCACAGTGACCTGTCCACCTACAATTTTTACCAGATCCTTTGCCACTGCTTCTTGCTTATGCAGCCTTTAGCCATTGAAAACCTACTCTACAGTTCACTTCATAAATAACCTCTGCCTCCCTACATGTTCATTCACTTCAGGATCGACTCCTGCCTACACCGACTTTCTGCACGTGTGCCTCACTGTTCTCTACTATTTTTGTGCAAACCTTAACAGTACATCCTCTGCCATTCTACCTACTCTCAATCAGTAGTGTCAGCAAGATGTCTCCTATTGCATTCACGGTAGCCTTCCTCTATTCATTCCTTGATTTAATGTTCATGGCCTGTCTTTAATCGCCAGACCACACTCATGTTCTTGCTTCATCTTAATCTATGTTCAGTACCTGTGGCCACCATTTTCCTTTTACCCTACTTGTCCTCTCCACTTTTCGTCGAATTGCTTGCTTCTGTTTTACTGCCCCTCATTTTCTATCAGGCTCTCCTATTCTCTTTAAAATATCCCTAGCCATGTCTACTATTTGTTCTTCACTAACCATATCAATACTAAACAACCTTGGCATTGTCATTTCCTCCCATCCCAATCTTTATAATTTCCTCCATGCATCTCTGAAGCCAGCACTGACTGTCCCTGTCTCTCTGAAACATAATTTGCTCCCTATTCTCCCAATGTCTTTGCCAAACATTTCCCCCAGGCTGTTGCATCTCCCACAAAGACCATCTGAGCAGAAAAAGGGCAAGGCTATCATCCTTAAAAATGACCGCTCCTATTCTGTAACCCTTCAACTTTACAATTCTTTTGAACATTGCTCTTTAAATTTGACAATAAAAGAACCGTAATACCTCCCTCCTCCTCATAGTGATCTATTGACCACCAACCTCCTGCTCTTTCTTCTTGGCTAACTTCACATATTGTTCTCCTCTCTACTTAACTTAGTCAACAAAATCATCATTCTCTGTCAATTTAGCTTGTGAACTGACAACCCTTCCTACTCTCAAGCAGCAACCCTCAGTGATGCTATGCGATTTCTGGGATTTGCACAGTTGATCCGGGTCCTGACCTTTTGTAAAGACACTCTGGATCTCTTATTTACTTATACCATTGATTGCCCTTCTTCTGGTCATTTCACTTCCCATACCCCTTTTGACTCTTTCTAGCACACAAAACCAGTGGGCTGATTTCCCCTCCTTTCCTTGCTCACATCCGCTCCAACATTGACCAGTTATCCTTCACTAATACATTCTCCTCTCTTGCTCCTAATGACCCACTACACTCTACTCCCTCCCTTGTCTCTTGCTTTATCAACTGCCTAACCTCTGTGTTTGACTCCTTTGCCCCCTTTCAGCTCAAGGAAAAACCCTCAAAATGTCTTCCAATCACTTATTCCCTTTAGCCCTTCTCCTGATGAAAAGATAAGACACAAACTGGAGAGAAAATGGAGGAAAAATCAATCCAAATGAGACATTCGTCCCTAATAGCTCTGCTGAACCCATCAAAATGATTAAGAATCTCTCTCCTGACCACTTTGTCTCCTCTTCTGATCACCACCCTGAAGTCCGTTGTGAGGGGATTCACAACATCTTCAAAGAAAAGTTTACCAAAATCAGAGATAGCAGCCTGCCTAATCCCTGCCCAGAATCTTCTCTGACTTCTCCCAGTGAAAAGGGTCTTGAGCTGAAGAAGGAGTTAGTGTTGGCCATTTTCGGGTTCGATACTCTGAAAGATACACAAGCAGGCATGTCATTTTGGGGTATGGTTGAGTACTATGCAAAATTTGTAAGGAGATTTGTAGACAGGTGCACTCACATTAGACTGTTGTGCAAGTTCCTATGATGAAAAGACTGTCGGAAAGAGTTTGATGAAGTGTGGAAGGCCATATCGACTGCTCCTGCATTGAATAATTTTGATACAAGAAGTGATACTTACGTCATGACAGATGCGAGTGACATTAGCCTGGGTACAGTTCTGCTACAACGGCAAGGTGGGATGGAGAGAGTTGCTGCTTTTGCGTCACGAGTATAGTGAGGAACTGAGGAACTGTACTCAAAGATAGAGAAATAAGAACTGTGTGTGATGTCGGCTGTGAGGAAATTCAGGCATTTTTGTGCGGTAGGGTGTTCAAAGTGTTCACAGATCATAAGCCTCTTGTTGGCGTTTTCATGTCTAAAGAACTGGATGGTGTGACGAGGAAGATAGTTAGGTGTGTGACATCCTTGCAAGGTCATCAGTTTATTGTAGAACATGTTGTGGGTAAGGACAACATTTTGGTAGATTATTTGGTCCACAGCAGTGAGTAGTGAGGATAAGGGACAGACTGAGTAGGAGGATGAAGATTAATTAATTCATTCATTTATTTGTTTTATTTGTATAGCGTAGACCAGGCCCGGAGGCTACCGGGTGCATATCTTGGAAACAGTGGTTACAGTGGTTACATAACAGTACAATAATTCAAGTAGCATTTAAGTTGAACATAGTAATAAAACACGTTGGTAATTTGTACAGCAATACATAGGTTATCAAATGTTCCAGAGTGCAGCTTGGGCATCGGATGTGACTAGCCAACATTTGGCTCTGTGTTTGAATAGATTAAGGGAAGGAAGGTTTCTGATAGTAAGGGGGATAGAGTTCCACAATTTGGCTGCCAGGACTGGGAAGCTGGATCCACCGGCTGTTTGGAGCTTGTATCTCGAGATTAGTAGGCTGTGGTTCAGGGTAGATCTTAGAGAACCAGATGGGGTATACTGTGAGAACCGTGAGGAGAGATAGATGGGGGCCAGGTTATTCATGCACTTGTAGGTCAGGGCAAGCGATTTTAGTGAGATCCTTTGGGTGACTGACAACCAATGAAGGTTCTTCCTGGTTTCCGAAATGTGTGCGGATCTAGGGATGTTGAGGGCTGCTCTAATGGCGTTATTTTGTATGATCTGGAGTTTGTCCAGGTTACTTTGATTGGTGCCTTGGTACAGTGCATTGCAGTAGTCCAGTTTGGACATGACCAGCGTCGTAGCAAGGGTAGTACAGTTGTGAGTGGAAAGAAAAGGGCGACATGCTGTGATCAACTTGCAGGTGTAAGTGGCGGCGGCCACAACTGCATTCGTTTGTCTGTGAAGGGAGAGAGTGGAATCGAGGTAGATTCCAAGAGTTTTGGTATCTTTGGAGACTTTTATGGAATTTCCGTCGATGTTAAAGGAGCTAAACATGGGGTTCAGCTTGTTGAGTCTTTGCTGTGTACCTAGGATGAGGAGCTCTGTCTTGTCGTCGTTTAGACAGAGCTCATGTTGGGCCATCCAGGTTTGGATGACAAGGTATATGTCATTTAAGGCTTTCGAGTCTACCGTGTAATCACCTGTGATAGGGAGGAGTATCTGGGTGTCATCAGCATAGTTAGTGTAGGTGACACCCAGATAGTCAAGCACATCAAACAGGGGTTTAGTAAACACATTGTGGAGGGTAGGGGATATGCACGATCCTTGGGGGACCCCGCAAGGGACTGGCACAGTGTCAGCAGAGGAGGTGGGGGAGAATACCCTCATCTGTCTATTATCCAGGAAGGATTGAATCCAGTTAGTGGCCTTGTCGGAGAAGTGAGCTGCCGTTTTCAGGTGGTGACAGAGGATTTGGTGGTTGACCAGATCAAAGGCAGCAGATAGGTCTAATAGTAGTAACAGGGCTAGTTTTCCTTTGTCTTTAAGGTCCTCAATTTGTGTTTTGAGATCAAGGAGGACTGTCTCCGTACCGTGCTTGGGTCTGAAGCCGGATTGTCTCGTGCCTAGTAGGTTGTTCGATTCCAGATAGTTCTGTATCTGAAGATAAGCTGCTCTATCTAAGATTTTTAGCAGAATGGGACCGTCGTGATGGGCCTGTAGTTGTTTGGGACCTCCGGGTGTAAGGTAGGTTTTTTTAGGAGAGGGATGACCCATGCATCCTTCAGGTTGTTGGGGACCACTCCCGATTGAAAGGAGGAATTGATAAATGTGGTAATAAAAGGAGCGAGGTCATGAGCCGATTCCTTAATGATCGGGGCTGGACAAGCGCCCCCTTGGCAATTGGACGGTTTTAAGTTACAGATGATTTTTTCAACCTCCAGAACGGTGAGCGGTGTGAAGCTGAACGGCACCGGGGAGTCTGGGGTAGTTATTTTAGGTGGCCTGCTATTGCTAAATATGGGGGTGTGGAGGGTGTTTTGTTTGGCGTTGATTTTGGATTGCAAAGTGGATATTTTGTTGAGAAGGGCATTTTGTATATTATTGCACCAAGTGCTGTCTTTAGTACACATGTCAGGGGCAGGTGAGGGGGATTCTAACTCTTTGAGAATTTTGAATAATTCTCTTGTGTTGGATTCAGCTTGGGATATGCGTAAATTATATGTCTCATTTTTGGTTTGAAGGATGGCCTCCTTATAATTAAGAGAGGTGATCAGGAGGGAGGCTTTATAAGCTGAGCTAGGGTTACTTTTCCAAAGGGCTTCAGACTGGCGCTTTTCTTTACGCAGATCGTTAAGCTGCGGGGTGAACCAAGAGTTCAGGTGAGACTGTTGTTTGGCCTTGCAAATCTTTAGTGGGGCTATGCTCTCAATGGCTTTGGTCATTAGGCTGTTAAAGGCGTCTACTAAGACAGTGGGGTCCTTGTCCTTGTGCTGCGAAGCAAGAGTGTTCAGGCAGGGGAGGATGAGAGGAAGCAGTTTCTACCTGGTGATGTCCTTTTTATTTCTGGTGGGTATAGCGGGGGCTAAGGTAGGTGTGGGCTGGGGATTGGTGGCTGGCAGGAGGAAGGTAATAACATGATGGTCAGACCAAGCGCAGACATCGTTGGAGATGACATTGGTGTTGCAATTGAGGTCACCTGACCAGTCGAGCGTTCTACCCTTGTTGTGTGTAGGATCACAAATGTGCTGCTGGAAGCCTAGGTTGGATAGGGTAGTGTCTACTTCAGCGGCCATGTGGTCCTTGAGATCTGAGAGGCCTAGGTTGAGGTCGCCTAGTAGCAATATCTGGGAATTAGGCTTGGTGTTAGCCGACAAGGTGGATGCAACATCATCAATAAATGAGCCCAGTGGGCCTGGAGGTCTATAAACAAGGTGGAGTGTTGCTGTGTTAGTGGGAGAGAGGGATAGTTTCACTGATAGTGATTTTGCAGAGCTGAGTTGTGTGTAGGGAGCAGGTCTCATAGTGATCTTGTCGCTATGTATGAAAGCAACTCCTCCTCCTTTAGACAAATTGGATTGACGGTCATTTCTAATAATGGTATAGCCCTTGGGCAGGGATAAAGCGAGGAGTGGGCCAGAGGCATCATGTAGCCAGGTGTTGCTAATGGTTAGGAAATCAAGGTTCTGGACAGTGATGAGGTCTGCGATGTCAAGGGCATGAGCTGTGAGGGATCTTGCATTGATAAGGGCTCCCTTTAGCGCTGAAGTGGGTGTGGTGGTGGGGGGATGGCTAGGTGCTACGGGTAAGTTAGGCAGTGGAAGGGCGGTGTAGCTCTGCTGAGTACAAGGTGGTCTGGGCAGTCTAGTTCTAAGTCTGATGTTCCTTTGTTGTATTGTACATGGAATGTTTGGTGTAGGTTTGGTTGAAAAGTGCTTAAGCCAAAGAGCTGGGTCGTTGAGGTAAGGGTTCGATGGAGGGACAGGGCGGTGGAGCATGGTTGAGGGGTGAATAAGTTGGCTGTTGTGGTATGTCTTAAGGATGCTGGCAAGGTAACTGGCTGCAATAAAGGATAACGATCTGAGTATAAGGTAAAGGCTGGCAGCGGGCCTTGGCTGCATGACGTGGCTTGTTAGTTCTCAAGAGACTTAAGGTGTAATCATTTGGGTTCAAAGCAAAAGGATATCTAGATTCGAGTGTAATTAGGCAACAATCAGCAGTTCTATCAGATCATTTAGGCGCAATGCAGAGGAACATATAGATTCGACAGTGAACATGCGGTTTGGCAATAGAGGGATTTACAATATATGCTGGTGATTCGTGGGGGACGTAATGAGGAACATAGTGGAGATGAGCTGGTAAGAGATGTACAGCGCGCTGCAGTGGTTGTAGACCATGCGGCCCGTGATAGTTACAGCCACGACTGAGTAGCAGGGTCGGCAAGCGTGGTGGTTAAGTAGGATGGTGAGACACGAGGCAACAATGTGCCACAGCACGTTGTGGGCATGGACAGCACACGTGTGTACGGCCGTACAGAATGGTAAAATGAATTTAGGCAAGAGCGAAGGAGAGTCGAATGATGTTACGGCGATTCTAGTCAGTGTACATTGATTTGCGTGTAGGTGAGGATGATAACATTTTTCAAGTATGTGAGTATGTGATTAGTGGGCAGCACTGGAAATAAGTGGAATGAGAGGATGCTGAAGTGCCAATGGTGGATAATTGGGCAGGTTGGATCAGGGAAAACAGGATGGGAGTCTGTCACTGGGTTAAGGACGAGTTTAGTTTAGAAGGAGAGTTTTCATGTAAGGCGGAACGCTCGGTTCCACCGTTGGGAGTGAGGGGAGGACTGTTGGAGTTGGGCCATGAAGGTCATTTGGGTATGACAAAGACGAAGGGAAGATTAAGGGCAGATTATCGGTGGGCATGGTTGAATGCTCCAAATGAGGAAGTAGTAAAAGGTTGTGTAATGTGTGGTGAAGCGGATAAATCTTTAAGAAATTATGTGCAGCCATTGAAGTCGTTAGGATTACCGGAAATTCCATGGGAATTTGTGGCGTTAGATATTTTTAGACCAATTGTTGGGGAGAGAGGTTGGAGAAAGTATGTTATTGTGTTGGTGGATTTATATTCGAAGTGGGTGGAAGTTGACATTATTGGCGAAACAGATTCAAAGGTGGTAGTGGCATTTTAAGATAGAGCATTTCAGAATTAGGGATTTCCCAAGGAACTTCTTACAGACAATGGTGTACAACCTACCTCTAGGATTATGGAAGAATGTCATGTGGGGATAGGTGTGAAACATCAGGACAGCACTTTATCATCCTGAGACTAATGGCATTGTTGAGCATTTTAACCAGACTTTGATGCAGAGCATTATGATGTCTATAAAGCAAGAGAAGTGTTGGGAGGAAGAAGTTTAAAAGCAGGTGTGTGCATACCTGTTGTCGCTTCATTCTAGCATGCGACCTCTGCCTTTTGAGGTGTTGAGGCATAGGAAACTGTGTACATCAGTGAGTCCTCCCTGGCTTTAGAGGGCACATTTTGTGGAGAGGGATGAAGAGAGGATGTTAGGAGCAAAGGAGTAAGAATGTAACTGAGATATGACAGGGTATGACATTCTAAGGAAATGCAAATGAGAGAGGGGCAGGAAGTGTGAATGAAGAAACCAAGTTTTGTGCATAAACGGCAGAGTATATATGGTGAAACTCTGGTGGTGAGGAACTTTCTGGATGATGTTGTGATTCTGGAGGATGGAAGGACTTGGAAAAAAAGAGAGTGGGAAATAAGCTGAAGAGAGGCAGCGGTTATGTTTTGTTTCACAGCAACTCTCTAGGTTGTGATTACTGCATACTTATTTATTCGTAATGTGTGGGCTGATGTTGTTTTGTATGATGGGGAGATGTGTTATGTGTAGATTTCTTTAACCACCTTTGAGTGGATACCATGGTTAGCAAGTTAGCATGGTGCAAAAAAACATGTATATAGTTAACATGATGGGTTGCTTCTGTTCTAGAATGGTGGTTGAGAACTGTGTTTCTTTGGATTTAGTGATTCAGATACTGTTGGAAGCAGAAAGTAAAGGGTGTCTCTGAGGGGAGCCTCATGCTAATGGACCCAATTAAGATATGTATACCTCCCATCATTAAAATCCTTGATGAGAAGAGACTTTCAAAATGCCCCTTCTGTGCTGAAGATGTTGTCTTTCTATCTCAATCAAGTGGGCTAAATGATTTCTCTGCAGGATTATTTTCTGCAGTTCCAGATCTCTCAATCCTTCATTATATATTTATTCAGGCCCAGATATATCTTCATTTTGACTCCTGTCCCCTCCTGACATGCTGAATGGGGTACCCTCCCCACTTCTCACAGGTAAAGGCAGGAAGCCATCTATTTCAGATAAGGAATACTCTCCTTCCTGATCAGAATAATTTGGAAGATGGGATGTTAGACACCTCTCAGCCTGCCTATAGGAGGTTTGGGTGGAATGAGTCTGTGTGCAAAAGGAAATGACCCCCCCCCCCGGCCCAAAGTACTTGCCTTTGATGGCTGTCAGCTAGGTAATTGTAGGGCCATTTTATGATCCCTTACTTTGCAGTTTAATCTTTCATTTTTTCATATGCATGATCATTTTCTGCTTACACTGGGTTCACTGCACTCTTAAATCAAACAAATTGGCCTGATTAGCTTCCTGCTGTAAACATTCATTCTTGCGCTGACAATTTTGAATGTCGCTAGATCTTTCTTGACTTTTCTATTGCTAGTGCAGCATTTCCCTTTCAAAATACTCTTTTAATTGACTGCCTTTTTCAGAACAGTCTGTATTTGTTCTAATTTGTCCTGTATACACACATTAGCATCTTTCACATTGGCTATTTCTTGGGAAGTGACTTGACTCAGGCCTTCATTTTCATGCACCTGTTCTAATTCATGCATCTGTTTCTCCTGATTTAGAGCATTACGCTCTTTTGAAAGCTGATCCCTCTTTCTTTTTGTGCCACTTCAATTCTGATGAATTTTATCAAATTCATTTTGGGACTCAATTCTTTGAGAATTATTTAATATTTTTCTATTTTTTTAAAACTCATTTTATTAAATTTTACAACATGTTTAATCATTCCCCAACAATCCTCACCCCCTTCCCCATGGAGGCAACTTCCATTCTGACCCTGGTCCATTCCTCTTATGAATCTATCGCCAAAGTTCATTGTAGATCAAGCAGTCTTAAATGCTGAGGGCACCACATCATCCTAAAGTCATCTTTAAGAAAGGCCAGCGTTTCCCCCCAGTCCGTTGCGAAGTTCTGCACCTTATTGTCCATGGCATATGTTGCCCACTCAAGGGCTATTATTTCCCAAATCCTTCTGAGCAAATCCTGGATCATGGGAACTTCTGGTTGTTTCCACATTTGTGCTATTATCATCATAGCCGCCAGCGTCAAAATTACTCTTGCCTTTTCCCTCGTTCTGGGTTCCCCCACTTCTGTGCTCCCTCCAATTCCCAAGAGGATCTGTTCCGGTGATCTACCATCCCCTGGGCCATAGGCCTGATCCTGCTCCCTCTGTAGCTCCCTCCAGAATGGTTACATTTTCGGACATCTCCACCAGATATGCTCCGCCGTACCCTTCATCCCACAGCCCCTCCAGCAGTTCCCGGAGGTTCCCGGATATATTCTGTGCAGGCGGGCCAGAGTGTAGTGCCAGCCAAGCAAGATTTTGCACCACGCTTCTTGCAGTTGGGAGGCCTTTGCCAGCTTGGGTATCCTCCTCCACAACCTCTCCCATTCCTCCCTGCCAATGTCCCTCTCCAGGACCTGCTCCCATCTCTGCATATAGGTCAACTGTTGTCTGGCATTTGCGTTGTCCAGTATCTTGAAAAGGTTGGATATTAACCCCTTAGCCCCGTCGTTAGATAGGAGGAATATTTCAAATTTCGTTGTCTCCCTGGTGCTGCTAGCCTGTTCCCGGGGTGTAGCGCCCAGTGCCTTATTTGTGCATACCTTAGTCTCTCCCCTTCCTCTACTGTGAATTCCCTTTTGCAATCCTCAAAGGAGAGTATTACCTCCCTCGAAACATATCACTCAACTTCCTACAGCTCTCGTCCTGCCATTGCTGAAATGCCCCCTTCTCTGTCCCCGGCGTAAAGTCCCCATTGTTAAAGATAGGCGTGAAAGGTGATGGAAAGGTTGTTATCCCCTTGGTTCCCCCCAATTTGTCCCAGTTGTCCGCCATGAGCTTGGTGATAGTGCTCTCGTACAAGTGCTTTGGCCTGTATTGTTTTGGTAACCATAGCACTTCTGCCAGGTTACGGTGTGCTACCATTCTGTCCATCTTCACCCATTGCTTGTCTTGCATGCCCCCCTCCCTGAAGCCATTCTCTAATTACGCGTAGCTGCGTCACCTCGTACTACTCCTCCCTCCTGTCTAGGCGCCATTAACAGATACCTACTGACCCTCACTCTCTTTCCTTCCCATAGGATCTCGTTGCTCATTTCCCCCAAGTCCCTAAAAAAGCCTGATGGTATTGCCTGGGCAATCGCTTGGAAAAAATACAGTAGTCGTGGGAGGGTAACCATCTTGATCGCTGCCACCCGTCCCAACCACGAGACTCTGAGGTTTCTCCATCTCTGGAAGTCACATTTAATATCTTTCAAAAGTGGGGGGTAGTTGGCCGTGTACCAGCCTGTGAGGGTCGTCGTGATCCTCACTCCCAGGTACCTGATACCTCCCGGGCTCCACAGGAAGGAGGTACTTGTCCTCAGGGTATTGCGTTCCTCTGCCTTGAGCGTTAGTTTCAAGATTTCAGATTTGCCAACATTAACCTTTAGGCCTGAGAACTCCCCAAACTCCTCCAACAGGTTTATGCTCGCCCGGATAGATTCGGTTGGTGCCGCTAGGGTAAGCAGCATATCATCGGCGAATGCCGCCACCTTCTGCTGTCCCCCCCCAAAGGGAATGCCCTGTATCTAGCCTGCCTCTCTTATGGCTTGGAGGAGGGGCTCCAAATAAATCGCGTAAAGCATCAGGACAACGGGCAACCTTGTTTTGTGCCTCTTTGGAGCCTGACAGGTCTCGATGTTGTCCTGTTCACCACTATACTCGTTGATGGGGCCTGGTAGTTGGCTTGGACCATTGTCAAAAGTTCCCCTCTAAATCCTATTTTCTGCAGCACCCGGAACAGAAAGGACCACTCCACATGGTCGAATGCATTTTCTGCATCCAACGCTAAGAGGACCGTGGGAGTGTCAATTTTTAGTGCTTTTTCTACTAGATGGGCCACTCGCCTGATGTTATCCGCCTTCTGCCTGCCTCTGACAAATCCCGCAGGTACTTCTCCAACCCGTTTGCCAAGATCATTGTAAAGATCTTGGCGTAAATGTTTATCAACGCGATGGGCCTATAGGAAGTTCTCTCCTCACAATCCTTATTGGGTTTAAGTATAAGGGTCAGCTTAGCCTCCTCCATAGACAAAGCTATTCTGCCCATCAGCCTAAAAGTATTGAAAAGCGAGGTTAAGTGCGGGATTAGCTCCATTATGAACGTTTTATAAAAGGCCGCTGTATACCGGTCTAGACCCGGGGCCTTGTTCGGTGGTAGGGCTCTGATCACCCCTCTTATTTCATCCTTGCTGATTTCCCGATTAAGGGCGTCTCGTGCCTCCCTCCCAATTCTGTGCAACTGTACCCTTTCAAAGAACCTTTCCTGCAGATGGGCCCAGGGGTTTTGTGTCGCATAAAGAGTATCATAATATTCAGCTAACGTTTCCTGGATATCCCGCAATCGCGTGGCCCGCTCCCCGTCCCCGTTTTCAGGGCTGTAATTGCGTTCCCTGATCTCGCCCCCCTCAGTAGGCGCGCTAACAGTGCGTCTGCCTTATTTGCTTTGGCATAGTATTTTTGATGAACAGTGATTAGAGTCCCTTCGGCCTTTTAGTTTGGAGGACTTCTAATTGCCCTTGTGCCCTTCTGTACTCTCTAATGGCGGAACTGGTTGGGGTCTTTCCAGCCTTTTGCCTTGCTGCTGCCACCTCTGCTTCTAATTGCGCTTCCAACGCCTTCAGTTGCTTTACCCTTTCAGCAGATGCTGCTTTCAATTCCCCCCTTAGTGTGGCCTTAAATGCATTCCATTTTATGTATTCCCTCGTGTCCCCTTTCTTGTTAGTTGCAAAGAAGTACTTAATCTTCTCCTCCATTTCCCTTCTGATTACCGGGTCTCTAAGCAGGGACTTGGGGTACTTCTAACCCCACACCCCTCTTTCCTTGCGTCCCAGCTCAAGGATGATAGATACCGTCTTGTGGTCTGCAATCCCTATAGGACCTGTGCTCACCTCCCGAATCTTACCGACCAAGCGCGCTGAGGCCCAGATATAGTCAATTATACACTGTGATCTCTGGACTCCCGATAAGAAAGTGTAACCCTCCTCAACCCCCCTCAGCTCCTGCCATGCATCCCGTAGGCCCATCCTTCCAATTCTGCCTTTCAGGGTTGCTGACATCACCACCTCTCCCTCTCTTACGTGGCCCCCGGCCCTATCCCGCTCCTTATCCCAGGCGATGTTAAGGTCCCCCATCAAGATTATATGGCCCGCGCTTTTTCTTCTAGTATCCCAAGGTCCCTCTGCAGAAACTGCTCCTAGCCAGAGTTTGGTGCATACACCACCACTATGGTATAGGGGAGATCCTGATGCGTCCCCTTGCCATAATGTATCTTCCCTCCTTGTCCCCTATGACATCACTGACTCTAAATTCGACAGTGTTTTTAATAGCTAGAGCCACTTCCCCCTTTTTGCTCTGACTAGAGGCGTACAGAATCTGGTCAAACCCCCGCAATTTTAACCGTCCCTGGTCCTTGGGCAAGAGGTGCGTTTCCTGAAGCCCCAGAAAACACTGCCCCTCTTTCCTCGTGAAGTGTTCCTGTTTCTTCCTCTTAAGTGGGGTATTAAGCCCCCTAACGTTATGTGTTAGCCACTTGAATGGTTACAAGTCTGGTCCTGCCCCAAGCTTGTCGATGGACCCGTTTTGCTCTCTCCTTCATGAGTTGCCTCACCATTTCCTCCCCCCTCTCTCCCTCCTTCCTCTCTCTCCCCTCCTGGAAGAGCTCGCTCTTCCTGCTCCCTCTCCACTCCTTTCACAGGCATTCCCACCCTTCCCGGTTCCAAATGCTTGCTTCCCCGGATGCCCCTCAAGCTGCATTGTTCCCTTTAGAGGCCCACCACCCCTTTACCGTTATTTTAGTTCAGGGTTCTTCTTGTGCTCCCTTCTCCGTATTCCTGTTCTTTTCTCTCTGTGGTAGTCTGCTCCCCCTTGATCCCCTTCTTCTTTTCTCCACGATCGTCATCCACTCCCAGGGTCTCGGCCTGGGTCTGCCACCCATTGGTTGTGCTCCAGTCCCTGTAGGAGTCTCTTCGAGATCTATGTGCAGGATATCCGCTCCTTCCTGTAATGAGGTGATGCGTTTCTGACTTCCATCGCACTCGAATACCAAACCACACAGGAAGGTCCATTTGTATCGGATAGCTTGTTTGTTTAAGACTTTTAGAACTGGACCCATTTGTCTTCTCTTCATGAGCATGCTGCTCGCTAGATCTTGATACCAGGCTATCTGTTGGCCTCTGTACATGATGGGCTCTTGCTTCCTTGCCGCTTGGAGGACGGCTTCCTTTTGCGCGTATCTAGTGAAGGCAGCCAATACGTCTCTCGGTCTTGTCGCTCGGCCTTTGACCATTCTCCCTACTCTATGCACTCGGTCCAGTTCTATCTTGTCTGGGGCTCCTTCATCCAGTATTTCGGCAAAGACCGTCTAAATTACGGATTTCAATTCTCTATCTGATACTGCTTCCGCCAGCATTTTCACCCTTATGTTAATCCTTTCGGATCTATTCTCCATATCCTCCATCTGAATTTCCAAGTTCTGAGTAGCCACGTCGAGTCTCTCTATAGCTTCACTGTTGGCTGTTGTTTCCTTGTCCACTTCTTGGAGGCCCTTTTCTAGGAGGTCTGTCCTCTCCCCCAGTTGCTGCATCTCCTGTCTAATCTCCCCCAGGGCTTCATTCAGGTTGGACTGCATGAGGTGAAATTGGTCTTGGAAAGTCTTTGCTAAGCTGGTCTGTAAAGCGTGCATCTCGCCCAGAAAGTCCTGCCTTGACATTTGAGCCAGACTGTCCGTGCCTCCTGAGGTGCTGCCTTCCGCTATCCCTTCCTGGTTGCTCTTGGCCCCGTTCCTGGTGTCTTCTATGGGCCACATAGCATGAAGGGTGCCTGGGGCGTAACTTGGGACTTGGGTGGTCTTTCCCCCTCTTCCTTTGGTCTTCGTAGTCATGGTCCCCACAGCCTCTGTGCCTGAGTGATTCCTCTCCACGTCACTGGGTGCTTCTAGGGCTTTTCTGCCTTCCCCTGGGTCTCCCCTTGACCGGAGGATTCTCCCCTTCGTCCACCTCCTCTTGTCTCTCTTTTGCTGCTCTGTCTTCAGGCCACCCCAGCCGGGTCTCCGGAGCTGCCCCCTCTGGACGGCTTTATGCCTCCGACCGGCCCTGTCTTCCCCCTCAACCGTGACCGCCGCCTCCTCTTTACATGGAGAGAGTTGATTTAAGCAAGGGGTGTGTGGTGGGTGACACAATTCTGGAGAGGCCAACAGCAGAACAGAACGACAGAGACCGGAGGGGTGCACGAGTCCACCACAGTCAACTGTTTGTCGTTTGGGGGCCTCAGGTTAGACTCTGCTGCGATCACTCAGGCCCGCTTAAGATTGGGCATTTTAAGATTGGGCATCCCCAGCAGCCCGGGGTACCTCATAATCTTGCTCAACCTTGTCTCCAAATATTTTGCAAAGGGGATTTGTCCAGGTGTTCTCTTCTCTTCGTGGCCACCCCGGGGGCCCCGCACTCACTGTCCCGCTCCTCCTTCCCCCAAGGTCTCCCCAGCCTTGCCGCTTTCTCACTCCTCTCCAGGGGTAGGGAGGAAAGGAGGCCGGCCCCCTCTTGGGTCTCCGACTTGCCTTCTATTCTGCCGTTGCCAGTCCCGTGGTCCGCCTGCAGGGCACATGTCCCGCCCCGGCCCCTCTTAACTCTCTTTCGGTGCTGCGCCTCCCCTGGTAGCTTGGACCGCTACTCTCTGCCGCTAGGCCTCCTGTTGCACACGGCTCCACTCCTCGTGCACCTCTCCTCGTTCAACGGGCTATGTGGCTTGCCTCGCTGCTCCTCGCTGCCAATACCCGGGAGGTACCCGACTCTGCTCCACCTCCGCCGGAGTCCGTTTCCACCAACCTGCGGCCTGGGCACTCGCTGCTAGCGATCCTCTTCGCCGATGGCAGGTGGGTGCTTTCCTCTTCTGCCTCTGTCTGGCGTGCGCCGGCGATCACCTTCTCTCTTCTTCTCTTTGTGCCCGTGCTCTCAACTAGAGTGGCGCTCCAGGCCGGGTAGTCCTCGGGTGGGGGCTCACATTGTGTTCACCCTGACTGTCCCTGACGCGGGGGCTTTTTCCCCTATGTGGATCCGAGGTGCTGGTGGGGTGGTGGGGCTCCTTCTCCAGCTCAGGATCGGATGAGAGCTGTCGGCACGTCTACTGTGTGCCGGCTGCCATTTTGAACTCCTATTTTTCTTGTTTTAATTCCGTGATGTGTAGGTTCAGTGTCACAATATTGTCTAACAGGGCATTATTACAAGTAAATTGGTCATTATATTTTCTTTGTAGCTTATTTTGGGCCCCCAGACACTGATTATACGACACTGATTATACGTGTCCTGGAGACTCTGAAACAGTGTCCCTTTGTTCTGCAGCTCATCATGTGATATCTTAATTTCAGTTTGCATTTGATCCATGGCATTGTGCTGTTGCAATATCAATGTTTCTTGTAACCACACAATGTCTTGTAGTTTGTCACTACACAATTGCTTGGTGCTCACCAGCTCTTTGGAATTTTTCTGTGCCGCTTCTTGGCATTGTTTAATTTGAGCATTCATGTCTGCTAACCTGCCCTCCACTAATGGGAGGTAAAAATACAAGTTGGCAGAGAAGCTTATCTGTTTAAAGTTCTCTTCTTTGACATTGGAAATCACAATTAACCTCCATAGGGACTTGTTCAATGGGCCTCTCTTTTCTCAAATGTCAACACCCTCTGCGGCGATTCTGTCTAACATCTCTATTTTCCAAATATCAATATCTGTGGCTGCCAAATCCCCTTACATATATAATGGGCCTTTGTCACCGGTACTGCTATGTCAGACATCTCTTACTATTGTTGCTCAATCACTTACAACTCCAATTCAAACCTTAGTAATTTCTTTGTATAACAATCTCTCCTTCTGTACACACCTAAGTATTTACTTAAGAGGCCGCAATATCAATTACATATTCAATGCAACACTAAACTTCAAAGCACATTCGTGGGCTCTGCACAATTTAAGTGGGGTTATGTTGTAATGACACTAGTTATCCCAAAGTCATATCTCATGGGACTTTCAGTTTTGGAAGATGTTTCAATCAGGGGACATGTAATTATGGGGAACTTTCCATTCACCACAAACCAGGCACGCACAATTTTCCTTTATTTAATAAAGTTCTTTTTATGAATATGCGACCCATAATTTAAAAGCATTGCTTCCTTTATGCTTCCCTCACCTTTTGGGACAAGAAACACACAGGATTTTACAGAAGTTCTATCTATTAGTAAAATTGAAATAATTTAATCAGTTTAAAGATAAACAAATTGTTTCCTCATGAAAGGCCAACGATAAGAAATTAATCAACACACTATTCAACTGCAGTTATAGAAATAGAGACTTTTGTAACACACACATCACCATAGGTATTGTTGGGATGCACGTTCAGATTCCAGCCCATCCCAAATGATTCAGATTGCGGAAAATATACTAAGACGTGGGAAATATACATCAATGAGTATAGGGGGGAGTCTTGTGGGTAGAGGTGAATGGTACAGACACGCTTATTGTGGAAACTTACATAGGTTTAAGGAAAACGAACAACATCCTTTATAGAGGACTAGGTATACACACTGCATGCACATAACACATATAGCATGAATCTACACTGTATTTGAGGGCAGACCTGAATCCTCACAGGCTGTGTTGGAAACACAGAACAATGAGGCCTTGTGCTCGAATATCAAATCCCTAGGCCAGGTAGGGAACATGCACACACCTACACAAATGTATCCTGTTAGAGCATTGTGAAATTAGAAACAAATGCCAACACAAGCAAGGGCTGCGGCCGGTCGTGAAGGACAAACCCATGGGAGATAGGGCAGAGGTGTCTAGTGGCCGAAGCACCAGTTGAGATTTAGGACACCAGCACCCCCCAGGATAATGGCCATTTCATTTGAGCTACCCGATGCCCATTTCACAATTTAGACTGATTAGTGGGACCAGCAGGAAATGCAGGCCTGTCCCTCGGCAGGAGTAGTTGATAAGGGAGGAACATAGGACAACAAGGCCTGTGATTTGTACCAGGGAGAGCAAAGGATGGTGCCAACTCTTATAAGATTGTGGCAGGAAGGCATGATGGGGGCACCTGTGCATCTGGGATGAGGAAACAGTTGCTTTATTTGTGGGACTAAACTGACCTCAAAGTTATCTGCTGAGCTCATGTTGACAGCAAGGTGCACATCATGTGATTAGACCTTGGGGCAGGGCAGTGCTTTCTGAAACCTAACCAATCATTTTACAGTAACCCCAGGTGAAGGAATTGTCACCCACATGTGAAGAAGTTGGAGTCAAAGAAGACATGGCCAATGGATTGGGGTTCTAGATGTGATCCGTAGTATGTAAATAGGCGGCAGCCAATGAAGGTGGGGGATGAACACTGTATATTGTGTGCATTAAAGATGATGATTCTTGCAGTTATAACATGCTATTTGCTTTGAAGAAGAGAGAGAGCTCTCTGGCAGTGGACTTATACCCTGTCGCCATTTCCTTTCTGTACATTAATAAAGCTCTTGTTCTTCTCACAAAAGGGTGCACTTAGCCTTTTTCCATAGACTGTTGTCATTTCTTTGTGTGGTTGTTGGAAGGTTACCCTACAAAACTGGTGACCCTGACATGATCCCAGACTCTCCCGTGAGGATGTAGGAATTCTTGGCCACACTTCTGGAGGGGCCGCGCCAACATGCAGCGACCAGACCCCTTGCGCACACTTTGGCAGGGTTTACAGGAGCTGTGTTATCAGAATTCCTGTCTGTTCTTGGAGTGGGATGTTGTTCCCAGATTCTGCAGGCCGTTGAAGGGACCCTGTGACGGAGGATTTCAGGAGAGCACATAGATGTAAGTACACCTTTTGCAGAGAAAAACAAGTGGGGTAAGGGAGGGGAGTGTGAGGGTGTCAGGAATGGTGTGAGTGCAGTGAGAGAGGAAGGATTGAAAGGCGTCAAGGACCACGTGGCATTGTATATAGGGTGGTTTGGTTAAAATACAGCAGATTGTGGTGTAAAGGGATCCTTTCCTATATTACTAGACAGCATTGTTTAACGAAGAAAAAAGATACGGTTCGAGGCTCCACATATTTAGCCGGCCTGAGATCTCTCCACCCAGTATAAGGAGGGCGTGAGGATAAGTGGTAATTGTGGTAGAGGCCCTTGTGGACCTGGATCTCTTCACCCAATATTTAGGGGGTGTTGGAATGAACAGGTATTCTTTATTGTGATCTTATTGTTGTTTGGTTTATTTTGATGAGGAGAGGAGAAGAGAGGGTCTGATTTTGGAGTGTGAGAGGAGATTTGTGCGTGATGTGAGGCCATGCATGAGAGGAGTGAGGGAGGGTCTGAGTGAGGGGAAAGGTGGGGCATTGGCAGCAGGACGGAAAGGGAGTAAAGGGTGAGAGCAACCCCACTGGTTCAGGGCCTGGCTAGTAGGAATATTGTATAACAGTGATAGAGGGGTCGCTACGATGGAGCCGGCAACCCCGTTGGAATATATGTGTAAAGTTCTTTGTTTGTACCGAGAAAAGATCCTGAAATATCACAAACAGTGACTACCAGAGACTCAAGGAGGGATGTGTAAGCCATGGCCAGAACAGGGAACAACAATATTTTGAGCAATATGTATACCTTTTTGGCAGCTAGGTACAGAGGTAAAAAGTTGAAAAACAGAAAGAAAGTGTTAGAATTGTGTAAAAGGGTGGACGACTTGGAAGATGTTCCTATCGATCCCCCTAAAAAGGTGAATGGGCCACCCATAACTTGTGTCTCGACCACTACAACACCTACCATCCCAAGTGCCCCAGTGTCCCCTGCAGAAGCAGGCCACTCTTCCCTCTAGGGTGCTACCTCACCCACGCTGTGTCTGGATGCACAAATCCCACTTATGTTCCTTTGCCCACTACTGCTCTCCCACCACCCACACCGGCCCAGTACCATAATAACCCCAAACCCATAGCGTCTGCAGCTGCGAGAGCTAGAACACAGAAATTGATAGGAAACCACAGAAGGAGTTGGAAGAAGCATTGAGAAAGGCAGAAGAAGAACTAGCCCGGCTGAAGTTAGATCGGGGAGATGGGCAACAACACATATTGGGACTGATGGAGAGGAGAGTGGGGGACTTTTTGTTTAGAATTGTACTTAAAGGTGCGCATATGGAGAAAGAGAGGGAGGAGAGAAGGAGGAGGCAGGTGGATACATTGGATGATGGGACAGTACAGTCTGTTGATGACTACGACCTGCCACACCCAGGGGAAGATGAGTAGGATACGGTGGATGACTTGGAAGATGAAGAACAGATTCCAGCGATTTCACTGCGGGTTGAGATTTTGTGAGAAGCCAGGTTAAGAAATAGGTATGAACGCATGGCAGTGGCAAAAAGATTGCTGGTGGGGAAGAAGAAGGTGGCCAAGGTAGTGGTGGAGGTCAGTTTCCATTATTGCATAAGGGGACGGGAAGGGCCCAATACATACCATGCGCCCACATGGATAAAAATAATCTGATAAAGGTACTCCAGTCTCTCACAGCTGGAGCGGGCAAGTGGATATTTACCTTTGAGAAGCAGGCGGCTGGTACTACCTTGGCTGTAGAGTATCTGAAAAGTCTGTTCGTGCAATATTGGGTGACCAGGCAGATGGCATTTGGGTCAAGGTTGGATACTAGGGAGTGAAGGTAGGGGATGATAGCCACGATGGGGCACATTTCATTGATATTAGGCCTCAAGTTTGGGTGGTGCTGAGGCGCACGTATCCAGATACGCCGGACCTTCCGTTGATCATGCAGCGGACAATGCGGGACAATGAAGATCCTACTCAGTACATTTTATAAATACAGAAAATGTGAAGGGCAAAACCGGGAGATTCATGGGACTGAGCGATTCCATTATTCTATTTTGTAGTAAAACGGCGACCCCCGAAGGAAGCACAGAATACTCTTGACAAGATAGTGGGGGTCGAAGCTAAGGTGTGGGCGGAAATACAGTCAATTATTGTACACCATTGTAAACAGTTAAAAGAAAAAAGAAGGAAATGGCTTAGAGAGCGCAAATAGAGGACGTGAAATTGAAGCGGAAAAGGTTTACGAAAGTTGTCTTGGAAGGAGCAGTAATGGCAATGCAGATGGAAGGGTAGGCAGAGCCCAGAGTAGTCCAGGTAGCCGTACGGGCAGACCTGGGTGGGGAGGTGAGTACGATTGGAATGGTGGGTACCAGCCTCAGTACCAGTGAGGTAGAGTGGGGTTTTCGGGTGCACAGGGAGGACGAGGTAAGTTTGGAGGAATGGCACCACAGGAAGGAGGAGCGGGATAGTTTTGGACATGTGGGCAAATGGGTCACTTTTCAAGAGAATGCAGGAGTAGACAAGTAGTTGCGTACCCATAGCAGTAGTTGTACCCATACGCTGAGGCAGGTCCGGCCCTGAACCCCCACCCTTATGCAGAGCACCCCTGACAGTTCCCTATGGCCCACCACTTCCCACAGCCCCGCCTGCTTCCCCCCATCATTTCCGCAACTACCATCCCCAGGCTCTGATGGTGCACCAAAATATGCTGTGCAACTGGGGCAACAGCAGGGTCCCCAAGTACAGTACCCAACGGCAAAGCGATGCAATATCAAGGGGTCACAGTGGTTGGAGGGAACCCATTTGTTTTTCCAGGAACAAACACGTATGCAGACTAGGAAAGCCCACAAAGAGCCTCAGCATGCCTAGTCCTATTGGTCACGGCCAACCCAGAAGAGTAACCCTTGGTGGGCATGGAGATAGGCAATAAATTGTACATTTTCATGGTGGATACAGGCGCAACTATATTGTGAATTAGTGAGGGTGGATTCCCTTTGTCAGGCGAGGTAATGGACATGCAGGGCTTCTCTGTGGCAGTACAATTGATCAGTTTACAAAAGAATTACCCATAAAAGTAGGGGACAGAGTGATACAGCACCCGTTGTTGTTTTCTACTGCACCCCCCATTAATCTACTGGGTAGGGATATTTTAAGTAAGCTCAACATGATCATCTCGTTAACTGAGAGTGGACCGGTATGTTCGACCCCCAGTATCTGCTGCGTGAGGGTTATGTTGATCATACACACTTTGGGAAATTACACAGTGACGAGAGGAATACCAGTGGCGCCTAATTTCTTTATGTATGGGATCACAGTACTTCTTAGTGCAGTGCCGCAAGTGGCCAACCAGTCCTGGCAGGTCCCCTCTCAATTCATGTTGACACGCCCAGTGTCAAGAACTCATTGCAGGGACTATTATCATGCTTGACATAAAAGCAGTATTGGTGTTGAACGAAAGGATTGTGTTAATAGCATTAGACATTGATAGGGGAGAGTGGCTTACAACTTATGAGGACCTCTTTGAGAATAAAGACAATGATGGGTAGATATTTTTGGAAGTGTGAGTCTCTTGTGCGATAATGATACATTATCGATACATCCCCTGTCCCATGCTATTGGTAGGGAGTGCCCCTTCATTTGCCCAAGAGGACATATCTCACGTCCCTGACAAATTGTGTACCAGTAATCCTCCTGATGAAGGGCTCCTGCAGAGTGTTGCACCAATATGCATCACATTGAAGCCAGGTGCATTGTTACCCAGAGTTAAACAGTACCCCCATCCAAAGTAGCGGAAGAGGGAATCTATGACACCATCATGGCTCTTTTACACCAGGATATCAAAGTTCCATCAAATTCTTTGTGTAATATGGCTATTTATCCTGTGAAAAATTGAAGCAGGCAAGTTGGCGACTTATTCAGGATTTAAACTCCCTAAACTATGTGGTACAGGCAGAGTTTCTTGTGGTTCCTAATCCTGCCACAATATTGTGTAACATACCCACTGAGGCCACTCACTTCAGTGTTGTAGATCTCAAGAATGCCTTTTTCTCTGTCTCCCTACATCTAGATTCGCAATACCTCACTGCGTTTACGGTTGCTGGGAGGTGGTTCAAACATACCAGGCTCCCACAGTGATGCTGTGAGTAACCCAGTATTTTTAACAGGATTATACATGAAGATTTAGGTAACATCCAAGTTCCAAGTACCATCATTCATTATGTGGATGACCTGTTGGTGTGTAGCACTACAGAGCAACAGTTCAGGGAAGATTCCATTACATTACTACAATTGTTGGCTGCCAAAGGGTACAAGGTGGATAGAGCAAAGTTGCAGTACTGTCAACAGGAGGTGTTGTATTTAGGCCAATTGATTTCAGTTAATGGTAAGAAAGTTATTCCAGAACGCGCAGCAGTGGAGCACAGCATGCCCCAGCCCGTAACGTTTAAGGACATGCACACATTCCTGGGGTTATGCAATTATTATAGGGCATGTATCTTTGACTATTCATCATGCACTTGACCACTGCTGCAAGCCCTCAAAGGGGCCCAACAGATAGAAAATATAATTATTTGGATTGATGAAATGCACACTAGTTTTCAAGAACTGAAGGAGGCTAGCTCCACATCCCCTGTCCTAGCAATCCCTGACTACACTTAAGAGTTTTATATCTTTTCACACTCAGATGGTAAAATGATGACAGCAGTTTTGACACACACACAGTTCTATGGGTCATAAACCCCTAGTGTATTATAGTGGTATGCTAGATTCTTTTATACAAGGACAGTTTCCCTGTGAGCCAGCATTAGTTGCAGGTACTTTTGCTATTGAGAAGTCAGCAACTATTACTATGGGATGCTCAGTAACTCTGTACGTAGAAAATGCAGTGTTTGCGATAATGGAGAGATCGAAGTCCACATTGCCAATACAGCATGCCTCAGCGTATGAAGTTATTCTTTCCAGCCCATCCATTCACATTGCTCATTGCGAGACAGTGAATCCTGCCACCTTTTTGACAGAACCCATCACTGAATCTGACGATGTTCATGACTGTGCAACCTACGAAAGCCCAGACGATGACATAACTAACGTACAAGACTGCCCTTTGCATGATGGAGAAATATTCTATGTTGACATGTTATCGACTATCGACAAGGAGACAGGCCAGTGGCATACCAGGGCAGTAGTGGTCCAGTTGGTTGATTGAGAGTACAAGGTTTGTATTCAATGGAAGCTATTGGGGCATTATTCTGCCCAGACAGCAGAACTTATTGCTCTCATTGAGGCGCTAGAGGCAGCGCAGGGATGTCGAGTAACAATATGTTTGGACTCAGCATATGTGACGACAACCGTGCACTCAGGATTCTCTAGGTGGATGAGAAGAGGGTTTAGGGAGCCGACGGGAATCCAGTATGGCATGCAGTCCTCTTAGACAGATTGATTCTTGCTCTCTCACAGCAATCACTTGCCGCAATCCTCAAGAGTGCTGCCCATACTAGCAGCGGGGACTTTGATTTCCTCTGTAACAGAGCAGCAGACACGGCCACAGAATTTGCTGCATATTTACCAGTGCCAGATATCCCTGAACACCCAGCACTTGTAAGTATGTAATTATAAATACAGGTTCCGTATACTGCCCTAACTATTATGGAAATAATAGAATCGCACGCTCAAGACCCCACACAGTGAGAAGATATTGTGGCATAGGAGGGTTGTGTGTGCAGTCTCCTACAGACCTAGTGTGAAGCAAGGTTAGTACAAGGAAAGTTGTAATGCCTTAGGAGTTGACTTTAATAGCTTATAATCAGCTGCATTACCCCTCCCATATGTCAAAGCAGCACATTGCTGCTGATATACAGGAGGATTGGTACGTGGCAAACATACAGGAACTATTAAATGTGTTTACATCAAACTGTACAATTTGCCAGACATACAACACAGGACATACATTGAGGATGCTGTGGGGCACTCTGCGCTGCCCTGCCCAAGTGGTCCATTTTGAGACCTCCATATCGATTTTGACTACATGGGAGAATGGTGCAACACCTTTCGTTATCTCATAGTTGTGGTGTGCCCCTTGTACCATTTGATTGAGGCTGGCCCATGTGCACATCCTTATGCCAAATCGGCAGCAACATTTTTGGTAAGAGAAGCATTTCCTTGATGGGGAGTGTGCAACACTCTTAAAAGTGATAATGGCACCCATTTATTCAATTATAATTTTTAATGAAATTGCGGCTCTTCTAGGGATTAAACACAAGATGTGCTCCATTTACCACCCCCAGGCCAACACCATTGTCGAGAGGATGAATGCCCTTTTGAAGGCTAAATAATCCAAATCATGTGTTATGCTTAAAAATAATTGGGTCCGTTGCTTGCTTTTGCCTCTTGTAGTTTAAGGACTCAGCACTGCAAGGAGCATCACCTCTCCCCTCACGAGATAGTGACAATGAAACGTATGCACACACCGATATCACCTGTGTAGAGTGCTTTCAGTGCTCACAGTGTTGCATCAATTCTAGGAGAGGAGTTCAAATTATACTTAACTGCATTGACAAAATCAATCAAATGTCTTTCTTGACAGATAGCGCTACGATGAGCAGAAGAAGAAAACAGTACTACGCCAGATTATACGAGCTTGCCACCGCTTCAGCTAAAGCCATGAGTTGCTATTTACATGTGGAACTCTTTCCACAGGTGGAGTGTGCCATGCTATTACGGCTCTTACACAGTAGTGTATGCCACTCCATTTGCGGTCAAGGAGCAGGAACTGCACTATTGGGTGAATCTTTTCGATGTTAGGTGGGCACCCCATAGATCATCTCCTTCTATGAGTATATTGTCTGAAAGTTTTTTGGAAATTACCATATGAAGAAGGAACAAGATTTCTGGTTATTTGTTGACCGTTACAGTCGGTTGCTCAATATAGGTGTGTTTGTATGTTGTAAAATAGATAAGTCATTATTCTTGTATTATTATTTTCATTTTAACAAAGATGACTCTTCCTATTAATGTTACATGGTTTATTTCTCCTTCTTCCAGTACAATTAAGTTTTTTTACAGGTCTCACTGTACCAGATTGCTTTTTTATCTTTGCTATGGGTTTCTATTTGGTATATCTTTATATGTGTCAAGTGAGTTTATATGGTTAACAAATATAAAGGGGGTGTATTATAGGGGATTTCTGGATTCTACAATGCCTACTGATGATGTTATGGCTAGTGTAGCAAATATCAAGAGGACATGTATACAGGACACATTATCAAGGCAATTGAACATGAAGATTAGATGAAGAAAATCAATATGCTCAGTACAAAGGAGTTGTTTTTTATACAATGGCCCTCATTAGGACCCTGGCGTTAAGGGGTTAAAGGTGTCGGCTCCGTTAAACCCTTAACGCCTTACTACGAGGTCCCTTTGCGGCTCCCAATCTTAACGGTTGGTCTGGACCAGCCGTTAAAGTAGGGACCCGCAAAGGACTCTGAAGGTAATTATGGTACTGCAATTTGCGGTACGGTAATTACCGCCTTCCCCATTCCCATTGAGCCCTATGGGGCAAAAATAGGAATGGGAAGGGCCAATGGTAAATCGGGAATTACCGCCCTGCCAACCTTGGAATAGGGTGGTAATTCCCCATTTAATCATGGCGGAGTCCGTAAGTTACCGGCGTTAACCATGGCGCTAATAGCACCATCGGTTAATGCTGGGGTCCTAATGAGGGCCAATGTCTGATGTGCGCCATCCTGAATTCAATAATGTATGATACAGCCACATGCACTCAGTGGGGAAACAGAGGTATAACGGGAGCGGTTATGTCTCTTCCCTCATCCCCCACGTGTCACGAGTGCCCAAGATGTTAGTACCCCAGGAGATGCCATCCTTGGAAGCCCAATGTTTGGTTCATCTCACGCAGTTTGTTCCAGGGGCACATGGTACAAGTTGTACTTAATGGATAAGGATGATGAAAAATGTGCCAAAGAAGATAGTGCTCTGCAATGCAAACCACAACCCATGTTGAAATTGGAAGGAGGGCGGTTTTTGTCAAACAGATGGGAAAAGGTGGTGGTGAGCTGTGTGGCAGGGGGTTGGCAGGGTTTGGAGAAGAAGTAATATGAGATGTCAATAAGAACTGTTTTACAATATGGGCCATACATGTCTCAAAACAAACATGGATTGAGACACAAGAAGTTCCAGCGAAAGTTCAAGCACCTGAAGAATATGAGTTTTACTTTCGAGGACATGGGACAGTTCCCGTTGGGAATAACATCAAATGCAATAAAACACTGTTTTCCCAGATCTTGATAAAGGAACAGTGGTTTCTATGGATCTCTATTGGGTATGTGGTTAGCAAGCATACCTGCACCTCCCACCATCTTGGTGAGGCACCTGTGCATTGACTACATTGCACTCAGCCATTCTTGTGATGCCCGAAGCACACCTAACCAATGCACCCAAGTCAGCCATAGGACAACATAACCAGGCCCTAATTCAATCCCCGCTGGTGAAAATGTTGTCTAAGGCCATTCACGACAAATACCATCTGTATAATAAAACAGAGTTGTTCTTTGCCTTTCTTCTGGTGACAGGGGTTCAAGCTTCAGCCAATGCCAAGTGGCTATAATAGTGAGGTGGGAGATAATCCACCTGGCAAATGATACCAAACAAGGCCTGAATGCTATCAAGACTGAATTGCGGGTGATGCGGTTGATGACACTCCAGAACCAGTATGTTCCAGATTTTATGACAGCAATTTGGGGGGCGTATGTATAAATATTGGACTGTCTTGTTGTACATACTGCCCCCCCAAATGATGCAGAAAATGGGTCTCTGGCACATAATATAGGGGCCCTGCACAAGTTGAAGACTGATATGAAAAGTGAAGCAGGAGTGCAGGCTGAAGCTTGGTTCAACACGCTATTCTTGTGGGCACCAACATGGCTCAGAAAAGTACAGAAAATGTTGGTCCTGATTATAGTGCTCCTGTTGGTGTTATTCGTCACTTGCCAAATCATACTTCGATGCTGTTCCAAGACTATCCCAAATAGTGCAATGATGATGGATATTATTGGGGCAGGACACTGAATGCGCATAACACATGTAGCATGAATTGACCACTGTATTCAAGGGAAAGGCTTGAATCCACACAGGCTGTGTTGGAAACACAGAACAAGGATGCCTAGTGCTCGAATATCCCATCCCCCAGGTGAGGCAGGGAACATACACACACCTACACAAATGTATCTTGTTAGAGCACTGTGAAATTAGAAAGGAATGTGAGCGGCCCAATAGGAGCAAGGGACGCTGGCTGATCATGAAGGACAAACCTATGAGAGACAGGGACGGGGTCTCGAGTTGCCAAAACACCAGTGCGATTAAAGGAATGGTTCGGTCAAAAAATGTTATTGCCCCTACGGGTCGGCCATGTGTTTTTAAGCCTAATTCGCTCGATTTTCAAAGAATTTCCTATGGACCTTACCCGAGTTTTCGTCCATTTAACGCACGCGAAAACAGGCATCAGGGCGCTGCCATTCTGTGTTAATCCTATCAGTTCCCCCATCGCCCTGGCTGACCTGCTTTTGCGGCACTAAATCATATCCCCCGCCCCTGAGCCTGACATTATCAAAACATTCATATTCCCGCCTCTCTCCGTGATGTTACTGTGCTGCGTAGGCAAACGCGCCCAGTCGTCTTCTACACGACTTCACACAGAACCCGGAAACCAACACAGATCAACTCACAACACAGCGTGCCACAATTCGGAATATGAAACTGTACTTTAAAATCAAACAGCAACACGGTACATTTGGTAAAGTACATTTATTTGACATCAAATGTTTATAGAATATTCAGCAATTGCCATAAGAACTCCGAAAGTCATTTATTTTCTTTTATCTCTATCCGCAAATCCGTAAAATTTATCGTGAGTCACGCGCTGTTCCTTTATGGTACACAGGGTGTTGGTTTTCGTTCAAAGAAGCACTTTTGTCGCACGTTGAACCGCAAGGCTGTTCCATCAAGTAGGCACTAGGCCAGCGTAAAGGTTGATATGTTGCTTCTAGCCGCTAGTACCGCGTAAGGGCATATGGGCCCTGGGCGATCGTCCCATAAAATCATCAGGATTGTGCAGTTGTTTACATTAAGCTGCAGCTGGCGGCTGAAGAAACCGTCTGCCGGTGTCTGAAACTGGTGGCAGTGGCAAAAGGGAAGTATATACCTGTTTTGAAAACATAAAATTTATAATTAGTCTCGCCAGCCGATCTTTATTAATATTATTCATTTTATTTATTACGGCCGAGCTGAAACTATTTGCTTTCAAGGATAGTGCAATGGAGTATGTTCGGCTCTAAAATCAATGCGAAAACTAACGAAATAAATCGAGGTTAGTACACTTTGAGAAACTACTTTTTGTCTACATGTGTGTGGAATGTGGACCTGCATGCCCATGTGCCCGCTACAAGGACGATCCCACAAATGTTTTCCAAGCTCTTCATTCATTCATTTAGTCATGCATCCATTCATTAATTCTTCATTCCGGTATAAAAGCGTCTAAAGAGTTACTTACATTATATTTGCAATTTCCATTGTGTCTCTGCATAATGCAGTCCGTAAATCTCACTGTGCTCTTGACAACGATTTTTCGTATACTGAACTAACATGAAACTCGGTCTAGTTTAAGAATTTTCGGCCTTATCGTCTCTTACGTTATTGCACCCCCCCTTCAAATGAAGTTCTTTCGGCATGGTCCCTGTCTCTCAAGGTCAAAAACCAATAGAACCTTATATTGCCAGTGCGAGTTGTGGGCCTCTTCAGGGTGCGAGCTGAAAATCAAAGCCGCTGACCTTCACTAGAAATTAGCATACATTCTTTCTTTGCAACATCCCGTAGTAAAGCCATCTGTGAGAACTTGAAGTTTCGAATCCATATATGTAGTGTGCCTCAATGTGCAAATGCGAACTGGCTTCTCTCCCATCTGCAACGGCTCGCTTGGTGAGTTCTAAGGCCCCCAATTTTGGCCTCGTTGTCTGCGAGCTTTGAAGCCCCAAAGAACCATAACTATTGAGACTTTTAATTTTTTGGGGAAGGTCACGGAAAGTATAAAGTACCCGAGGAGTTGAGTTGAAAGTGAGATTTATTGTTTGTTTGTTCTATTATTTGCAATACGCAAGCCTAGGTTAACAGTGCGCAGCATTTAGAAGAGATTGCAAAAATTAGTTACATCAACAAAAATATATACATACACATATAGACAAGGTCAGCAATATGAGATGAATAGAGAGAGAATTCAAAGATGACACTGAGGTAGTTCGGCACCCAGGATGGTGAAGGTAGGGGTTAGGGTTAGCGTACTTTGTATGCACACTGTACAATAAAATGTATTTACAAAAAGACAATCGTATTACAATTATTTAAACCGGGATTTGTACTTCACAACCAGCTCTCCTATCGGTGGACATGGCATAGTGGCAATGTTGGGTGGCAATGGATCACTGCTGTGCACAGAAACGTTCAAAATTCCATATCTGTGCTTCTCTAATACAGCAACAATAAGGCTTTTGACAAAGTCGAACTCCATTTCCTCATAGCCTTGTTTGATCACCCATTGCTTACTTCTTTTTGAAAAGGCCTTAGTGTAGCGAGGCATCCTTACATTACCCTTAGTCCTAGATTGTTCACGGCCGAGATTCTCGTTATGGGCCAAGACGGCAAGTAGAGTCCTATGTCTCATGCCCTGTATGCTGAAATGCAAGCGCTTTGGCCTGTACTTTAGGCACATTTTGTGGAACACCTCCAAACCTCCTGTGTGACAGAATTCTGTCAGTCCCCTCAAATCTCTTGATAGAGTTTTATCGAAAACAATCTTCTCAATGGCTTTGTGTGTTGGTGAAGATGGATTCAACCACTTCTTCTTCCGTGCCTCCACTAGGGACAAAGGGCCATGTTCACATTAGTGAAAATGTAGGTTTTCTGACCAGCGGTGCACGTTGGTACAGTGGTGCATCAGTGACCGCCATTTTTCAAGTAGTATTTCCACTGACCCTTCACAAGTTTTGGAGCTCCACTAAAGATGGTTGCTGATAGACTGGGACCACTCTGAAATACTTTCCAAACCTTTTTTTTCCCCTGCAGCCGAGATTTTCTTATTGATTGATTTAGCAAGATGCCATACGTCAAATTGATGTTTAATATGTGGGAACTGCTCTCTCATTGTCTTGGCAATTGAAACGTGTCTGTCCGTGGCTATGAGGTCGATGTGCATGCCCCTTGATTGATTGATTGAGTTTCTCCATGACCACTGAGGATGTACATTGCACGACCACCAAACTCACAATTTTCTTACTATCTATGTCCTGAAAGTGGTAGGTGCAGTACTTGCCAGAAAATCCAGGGCTGTCGCACTGTCCATCGCCGGCTAGCCTGAATCGTTTGCCTTCGAATGTACTTGCTAGAGACAATTGTTCAATTTTCCAAGCATCACTAATGGCGGGAAACAGATAATCATGTTGGTATTTGTAGTACTGCGTTTTTGAAATGAAATGGAGTCCCACAAACTGAAAGAAAGACTTTAACTTTCTAAAACTGGAGCCACTAAAAAGTGATGCAGCTGCACACAGTAGATTGCCTGCTGGCAGTTTCCCCAGCATCGGTTGTGCAGACCATGACAACGTATGATGTAATCTACAGGCGGCATGTATTGTGACGTTATTGCCTTGTTTTTGACGAGTCACATGAATCAGTGGCTTCCCACATACCTTCCCTCTGACGGAATACCCACATTTCAGCATACTTATAATAGCCATCAAACAACTGTCGAATACTATGTCTTTGTCCTCTTTCATTAGACTGTCATTCTGCGTCAAAGTTGTTTCGGCCTGCGACATTGAGGACATATCACCACATTTGAACGAAATATCGCTGCTATCAAGTTCTGATGCGTCGGTGAATGCTGCTGCTGGTTCATTCTCTGTCATTTCAACATCTGCTACTGGGAGAACACAACAATGTTGACAGCTTTTTTGGTAGCAATTTTTTGGCGGGTGTAGATTGTGTAAATTGATCTGGGACTACTTCAGAGCTATCTTCAATGCATCCAGTATCATGTTGTTGCGGTGGTGCAGTCGTACTGTAGCAATGGTCCAATACAACTTTGCCGGATTCTCCGGACACATTCATTTAATTTTCTATACATTGGACATGAGCACCCCGAGTCTCAACACGCTGCGTCTGAATTAATAGTTCCTCCATAGCCTCCATAGTGTAAATGGACTGACAAGCAACATCTCTCATTCGCTTCACTGTCTGTGTATGTATAGTTCTTAGACCCACGGGTAACTAGAGGACAGATTCGAAAAGGGATGTTCAGTTTAAACACAAGATAAAGTATAGTACAATTGACTTGAAAAAAACATAAAATAGTCCCCAGCACAAAAAAATTTCTAAAGTTATGAACTGTTTGTAACTAACTTATTTTTGTTTCTTTTCTTTGCAACTTTTTTGACTCGACCTTCAACATCTGCACGCTGTTGCTCCGATACGTATCCGCATGTCTCCCCTTCCTCTTGCGCTGCAACAACTATATTTTCTGTATCCGCATAGACAGCACGGAATGAGGCTCCATCGACTCCCTGAAACATAGCATTTTCATTACTGTGTATCAAAATATTGTTAGCATAAAACGCACGTGAGGACGAACACACATGTACATCTCAATAGCCAAACATGATTTAAACATTGTGTGGAACAATCAAACGACAAGTATTCGAGCTCTGATGACCTAGTTCGATGGAGCTGTCAGTATCCATACCTCTGGCTCTGCATGGACTGCCACGAATGATTGTATTGAAGAGGAGGCATCTGCAACTCCCTGAAACACAGTACTTGTGTTAGTATGGTTTTCAATATTGTAAACATAACACACACTTGGGGTCGACGGCACAGGTACATATAAAGAGATAACCACAAATGTTGCATTGTCTAAAAGAATCAAGGAATATTTAAATATGATCAGATTTAATCGACTTATTTCTCCGATTTCTTTACATCTGCATCATCTAAATGGGATCTTGTGATTGTAGTGGAAGCTCCATCGTCTCCCTGAAACACAGTAATTGCGTTAATAGGGAAGAAAGTATAGCAAATGGAATCACGTTATATGATCAGGCACGATGGAGCTGTCAGTTTCCATACCTTGTGCTGCTGAAGAATATCTAGGGTTGTTGTCAATGTGGTGCGCACTTCCGAAAGTTGTTGCGCCGATTCGTATCCGCATGGTCCCACTTCCACCGGAATTACTTGAATGTCAGGCTCCGCATCAAGTGCATGGGTTGACGATTCAACAACTGCCTGAAACATAGTATTTGCATTAGTAAGGATTACAATATTGAAAACACAACACACGCTTGGGGTCGACCGCACAGGTACATATCAACGGCTAACCACAAATGAAACATGGTGTAGAACAATCAAACGACAAGTGTTCCAGTCCTGATGATCACGGTTGATTGAGCTGTCAGTATCCATACCTCGTGCTGCTGAAGAACATCTAGGGCTGTTGTCAATGTGGTGGACGCTTCAGCATCTCCCTGAAAGACAGTACTTGCATTAGTATGGATAACACTAATTATAACTGAAAACAAACACCAGGGGACGACAACTAAGGTGTATGTCAATTGGAAAGCACTAACCAAACAATTGGTAAAATAATCACACGATACATACAAACTATTACTTGACATGCATAAAACAAGTCTGTAGCGGAATAGCCAAGTATGATTACCTAATACGCGCTAGAAGTGGTTGATAACTGCAAGCACGTGACGGAAGTAGAATGTTCTTGCTTCAGATTCAAGGGATAGTCAAGAAGTTGTAAAGGTAAATTATTGTTTTATAATGAAATGCCAATATTTAAAATTGCCATGTAAGGAGACAGAATACTTGAGTAATGCGCAATATAGCACAGTTCCTTGTGCCAACATATAGATTTTGTTTGTGGGTTATGAAATGTAAAAATAATATATTGATAAAGGTCATTATTCAAAAAGCTATACACTCATATCAATGTCGAAAGTATTACAAATTGGAAACAACACCTAAAATATCAATGAATCCATTCGGCTACCTACACACTACCGCAAGGCCTAAAGCTAAAAACGGACACTTGACTCACCAGTGGCGGATTGTGGACGAATAGAGTGGGAATAGCGTTTGCAAGCAATTTCCGTGTCGATCGCTGTTTATTCTTCTTTGTTACCCAAGATGGGTGTACATGTTCGAGGGAAAGTGCCGGCTGCAGATGTGGTATCGATCACCCCTCTTGTCCTCAAAGACTTGTTGGACTCTACTTTCCAGCTCATCCAGTGGATATCCGCAATGTAAAACCCATTCTCTTATTCGATCAACAGTTTTCGGGAATACATGCATTGTAGTGCCTTCAGACTCAGCATGGGTCTTCGAAGGGCAACCGCTAATCGAACAGGCAGGCATTGTTGAAAATTCTGAAAAGTAAATATCAAGATTATTATAAAACCTTGATGATTAAAAATGTCATAAAAAAGTAAATTAACCATACCATGCTCAATGCAAGGTTTGTTTTGGTCGCCGTAACTATACCAGTTCATCATGTGCGGCTTAGTATTTGCATAAATTAAAGAAATGTTTTAAATTATGTGACTAAACTCTGAACATGTGACTAGTCCCTTGGATGTTCTGTCTTGCACGAAAAGGAACCATGCTTACATTATACACTGGACCCCCGAAGGATGCAATTCGATGACAATTGGCACAGATGAAAATAAATAGATCTATTGATAGCATAACAATTGAAACTCAAGTCAATAACAATGAGACCAATGACCATAGCTCTATTGGGTACTGTAATAGCAAATAGATTGAAATGTAAAAATGACCGAAATATGACTAGGATACATGGCCTTACCTTGACCAACAAACAGTTGGATTAAGCAGGCCGAGAAGTATGTTGCAGGAGAACAGGTAGATGGCCACAGGTAGCACACTGACAAGTTTGCTCGAAGAGGTCACAGATAGCACGGCGACGAGCAGATTAGCATAGATCTCAGTGCTTCTCAGGTAGAAGGTTCAGGAGTTGACTTGCAAAGCACAAAGATGTTCTCATGAGACATATCAAGTGGTTTATAAAGTATTAAAAACAGGGGTGTGTTTGTGAATGAATGACGTATGTACGTCGTGGTATTATGTTTATTGCAAGGGGGCGTCCTGCCTCAGGGGAGGCCTGCCTGGAGACACGGGGTCTGAGGAGGCCATGTGAGCGATGGCCCCTGGGCATGGGATACCTTTTGAAGTGTACATGCTGTTTGGCACCATGGCCGTTTGCGCCCGTGACAGCCCCCCATGCCGGCGCTCAGCCCCGGGTGCGAACCGCCTTTGATAGAGGGGGTGGGATGGATGGGCCTGGGGCGTGCAGATAAGGCACAGGAAGACTGCTGAATGGAGACACACTTATGTGTATTGCAGGGGGGCGGCCTGCCTCAGGGGAGGCCTGCCTGGCGACACGGGGTCTGAGGAGGCCATGTGAGCGATGGCCCCTGGGCGTGGGATACCTTTTGAAGTGTACATGCTGTTTGGCACCTTGGCCGTTTGCGCCCGTGACAGCCCCCCATGCCAGCGCTCATCCCCAGGTGCGAACCGCCTTTGATAGAGGGAGTGGGATGGATGGGCCTGGGGCGTGCAGGCAAGTGTGTGGGAGCGAGGGGCCATCAGGCCCCTCTCATCCTTTACTTCTCAGTTGAAACTCGTACCAAGTGCCTCCAGTAGTGGGTTCGCCCCTTGCCCTTATGTGATGTTAACTTTGGGTGACATTTGCGTAGATGGGAACACTGAGCAGGACACGGGGCATCCATTTGTGTACCCCCTTTCCACTCCATCTTGGTGACCAGGCCTCACTGCGATTGTACAGCGCGCAGAGCACATGGCCCACACCCTCGTTCCCACTCTGACTGGAAAACTCCAGAGGTATTTGCAACAGCTAATAAATGCAACACATCACTCTTCCTCTGAGATCACGGTCCTGCATGTGAACCAGCCTGAACCAAGCACATAGCTCGTTCATCTCCACAAACGTATCCTTGCCCACGCACCGTCGCCAGTGGAAACTTACTGCCATTCTGACCCTGTGTCCCTGCAAGGTATTCTCTTCATGTGCCAGACCACTGACCACGCCATGATGCCCACCTAGCAGATCCCCAACTAACATTAGACCCCTACTGCAGTATATCGTTGCCTATCAATAACAAATGCCACATACCGTAGATTCTTGTGAGCACAGACCCACACTTCAAACAGTGTATTATAGTGGTCAAGACCCTTGACCTAAGGCCTATATAATCCAATGTTAATTGATAGTATAGATATATGTGTGACTTATATAGAGACATAACCGACTGAAAGACTTTGAACAAGTGTTATTTAGTGCATGCATTATTGATATGTTATGTTAGCTTAGATAGTGACCACCCCGCTTCACAGCGACCTGACCTTCACCAATTCTGAGCACAGATGTCTGACGTCCATCCTTGAATGGAGACACACTTGATTCCTTTAAAAAATCAAAACAACCGTTGTTAAAATATATGTGGTGTTTTATTTTGTATCTTATTTTGATGACACAAAAATACAAGACTTTAAACATTGTACAGTTCAGGTTGCAGCACAGCGAGAGAAAATCCCCTGTACTGACCGCTGTCACTCGGGAACATTTCTCTTATGGCACGAACGGCACAGGCGGGTATCACTCTTTGAACGCGGTGTCCAAGCCTTCCGTGAAGCCACCATGTAAAGGAACGATAGTCCACCAGCCTGTACCACCTGTGAAAAGGAATGAAACAAACTGTTTATAAATGACCAAGATAAGTTTAATAAACGTCTGTTGTCAATGACAATTGTTGTGACTAATGGCATTCTGCTCGGACAAATGCTATCTAGACACTGCACACTATTGAACGACTTTCGTGCGTTACAATGATATGTATATGTAATTTTGGATATAGTAGAAGACCATGAAATAGGAGTGGCATGACAAGAAGAGTATACTTAGTTGTTACTCGGATTACGAGGACGAACAGTTGTGCGAAGTTCGTGCATAAGCACCATCATTATCCTCAACACGGACCGTGTGAGGCAGGCTGCCCTGAAGTCTGGCAGCTCGGTGATGCATTGCGGTCGTGGCTCGCCTTCCGAAATGTAGGCCACGCATCCCGAGTTTTCACAGCAGCAGCAGTTCTCGTCCTCGGTTGGCATTAGCTCGGACCGATTGCATGTGCACCAGGTGGAAACACCATCCATGTGACTAGGTCCAGGCTCTTCAGCTGTTGAATCGTCCTCCCAACTGCCGTCCGAAGACCCATCGTTTTCGCGTGTTTCCCTTTCCAGTAGTTCCTCATCTGTATACTCGGGCTCGTACATGTAGGGCATTATTGTATCCATTGTGTGTTAAACAAACTAAAATAATTTATAGCAGTGGTACTGGTATCTGTTCACATGGGCTACAAGCAACGAAGGTAGCTGACCAGAGCACAGAGACGAGTCACAGAATACTCAAAGTAACACAGAGAGAGGAATGTAATCGAAAATCTGCTGCTGTGTGTTGTGAAACGGTCTGTTTATACTTATTGAGGAAAGAGGCGTCCTGCCATTTCCATGGCGACACGTCATTAGCTGAAGCGCATTGAAAGTTGACACGAGACATGCTTTGGCATTGTAAAATGGGCGGCACGCGTCTGCTGATGACAGGCTCAGGGGCGGGGGATATGATTTAGTGCTGCAAAAGCAGGTCAGCCAGGGCGATGGGGAAACGATAGGATTATCACAAAATGGCGGCTCCCTGATGCCTGTTTTCGGGTGTGTTCAATGGACGAAAACTCGGGTAAGGTCCATAGGAAGTTTTTCTAAATTCGAGCGACTTAGGCTTAAAAACACATGGCCGACCCGTAGGGGCAATAACATTTTTTGACCGAACCATTCCTTTAAGGACATCAGCACCCCCCAGTATAATGGGATTCCATTCGAACTACCAGATGCCCATGAGCAAAACTCCTAAATCTTTCACAATTTAGACCGATTAGTGGGACCTGCAAGAAACTCAGGCCTGCCCTCAGGAGGAGTAGTTGATAAGAGAACAAGACCTGTGATTTGTACCCAAGAGAGAAAAGGGTGAGGCAAACTCTTATAAGATTGTGGCGGGGAGACATGACGGGGACGCCTATGTGTCTGGGATGAGAAAAGAGTTGCTTTATCTGCAAGGATCAGAAGTTACTCACTGTGCACACGTTGACAGCCAGGGGCATATCACGTGATTAGGCCTTAGGGCAGAGCAGCGTTTTCCGAAACCTAACCAATCATTTTACAGTAACTTAAATTGAAAAGATTGTTACCCACATGTGAAAATGTTGGAGTCAGAGAAGATGTGGCCAATCGATTGAGGGTCTATATGTGATCAGTAGTATGCAACTGGGTGGCAGCCAATGAGGGTAGGATATGAACACTGTATATTGTGTGTGTCATATATGATGATTCTTGCAGTTATAACGTGTTGTTTGCTTTGAAGAAAAGAGAGAGATCTGGAGCAGCAGACTTATGATTCCCTGTTGCCATTGCCTTTCTGTATACAAATACAGCACTTGTTCTTCTCACAAAAGGGTGCACTTAGTCTTTTTCATAGAGGGTTGTCAATTCTCTTTCTGGTTGTTGGAAGGTTACTCCACAGTATCTATACATTTAATTAACACTGAGTGCACGTGAACCATGGATTGACTGCATGAGGGTCCAGCAGCAATCTTTTGTTTGTGAAAAACAACACATTTGTTTGAAGTATCCCTGCCTATCCAATGTTGTCTACTTCCACTTTATTCAAAATACCACCCACTTAATCAATAGACATGTCAGAATTTCAGCAGCATTCTAAAAATTCAATTCCAACAAACTACTAGAATTTCATGTTTTCAAGTGGCTGTTAGCAAAGACAATGGGCCTCATTCCGAGATTGGTGGCTGCCTCCAATACCGGGTCCGGGTCCGGTCTGGTTGGATGGGGACTTACCGGGTCATTCTGACCCTGGAGGACCCGGTAAGTCCCCATTCAACCAGCCATTCCCCATTCCCATTTGAGCCCTCATAGGGCTCAATGGGAATGGGGAAGGCAGTAATTATGTGCCTGCTAAAAGCAGGCCCGTAATTAGCGCTCTGGTTCCTTAACAGGACCCATAAAGGACGTGTGGTCAGACCACACGTCCTTTACGGTTCCCGCTAAGGGACCTCAGAATTGGGCGGTAAGGGATTACCGGCACCGGTCTCCTTACTGGTGCCCGGTATCCCTTACCGCCCAACTCATAATGACCCCCAATGTATATTCAACATGTATGTGCACTAGATTCCCTTTAGTGATGTTTCATTTTAATTACCATGCAAAAGCGTACCTCTCTCACTTTCAATGGGCAACTTAAAAAACAGAAAAATGCGTGGTGAATAATCACCCTCTCCCTTTTATCTTGAGCAACTAGGCATTAATAACAGTATTCTGCTTGATGACATATCCAGGAAGTGACTTCAATTCATTTTTTGTCTATGTATGCACATAGTGAGATGTCCTATGCTCTTCTGTGCTTGTATATTGCACAGAATTGAAGTCACGGGATCTCCCTTATGCATACCATAGGATCTATTTAATCATATCTATAATTCCAGAAGCACAAACGCATATTAAATGGGTAATTCATGGATTATTTGCGCCGAAAAAAACGGGATTTGTGTGCCATTCTGCCCGCAAATCCCCATTTGTTAAACAGGGATTTGCAGGCAGAATGGCGCACACATCCGTTTTTTCGGCGCAAATAATCCATGAATTACCTCTTAAATATTTACTTATTTCCCAGGATGTTTAGTCCATTTCTCAACCCATCCCTCAGTATTTATAAATAATAGGGCCAGGATTTAATATAATTGCCCCCCACCTCAGGATTATTTCCCCTTTAGATCATACTCACATATGAATTTCATTTGGCTTTATCACAGACAGGTTGGCACCCTTTTAAGGACTGGTTCAATTCTCCCCCTCTAGGAATAGGTGGGTGTCACAGTGTGGTTTGGGAATAAGGACAGACCTGTGCATGGTTTACAGAATAACAACCTTTATTAAACTGTCCCCACGTGACCCCAGGGCTGGATGATGATAATGATGCGCCAGGAAATTGGTGGCGTAGCAAGAAAAGGGCCATGGCCCATTGTAGTCCCTTCCTGTTCTTCAACCAACGTTTGATCCTTCTGGGGGCCACCTGTTACACCAGGGTAAGGGCCAGAATGTGAAGGGTAGACAAGTCCCAATGACACGGTTGCTCCCTCTCCCATCGGGAGACCGACCGTCCCATGTCACAGGACTACTGTGAGGAAGCGGGCATGCAGCCTGAACTAACTCCTTTGTATTACGCTGCAGTTCAACCTTCCCCGCAAGTCTGTGATCTCCGGCGCCCGGCAGGACAAAGTACCGGCACTTCTCTTCTCCATGACCCAGTCCTCAATGCGGGCTAGTCACTGACAGTGCCCGGCGGGGCAACAAAACTGCCCTCTCTCTCATTAAGCACACACAAAACCCCAGGCCTCTTCCTCCACTTCCTGTAACAAGAGAATAGGACCCATTAGTCCCTACTTCCTCCCCGATTCCCCACTGTGGCCATCAATCATTCCCCTTGTCACTCTTCCTCTCAGCCAGCTTTCTCCCCCCTTTCGCTGTGGTGCTCTGTCCTGCCTTCGCCCCGTCAGTCTCTGACTCGCTCTCCTTCTTATGTCGGGACCTCTTCATTGCTTGGTGCACCTGGCGGCTTCTCCCTGGTGAGTTAGCACCCCCTGTCGCTTCTTCACAGTGGGCATCAGTCGTTAACATGAGATTAGCTTTCCTCCACATCCTGTTTGCTGTCTCTCCCTCTGAAGAAGGCCTAGGGTTTTAACTCCTACTAGACAGCATTTTCAGGGTGCTGGTAATAATTATAAATGGGTCCAAAAGAAGAGCAATCTATTCCTTCTTCCTGTTGTTATCAACTCTTCCTCTTCCTCTCCATCAGTTAGTGAGTGAGTTGTCAGTGTCTGTCCCCTGAGTGAGTGTGTGTTTGACCTTTTTTAGAACAGTAACTCCACCTTTCTGAGGTGTGTATAATTTCCCCCATCTAATTGGTCAATGTAGGGGATTGGACAATGTTCCAAAAGTGACATTGCAGTAGACATAGCCCTGCATGATCATTCAGCAAATTAATGAAGAGGGCAGTCTGATGGGAGTACCTTCTACACCCAGTTTCCATCCCATTTACTGTGATGTCATCTCAGGGATGTTTTTTGCATTAAACATTGCAAAATTCTGAATTAGTCATTTTCACACATTTGATCACTTTACTATACTAATTGTCCCACCAGATTTCTCTCTCTTGCACAAATGAAACACAATTTATATCATAATTGTGCAAATGGGTACTGACTTATAGTTTTCTATTTAACTCACTTCTATATTAATATTAAAATTATTTTCCCATCTCAAAGTAACATGCTTGTCTCTGCGGATGCTATGACGTAATTCACTGCATCATTTCTGCACCTCAAAATACAAATGTGTCTAATTTGCATAATTAAAAATCACATTAGAAAAATCCTTTTTACATCCATCACAAAATAGAGCATCTCAAACTGAATGCCTTACAAAAAGAATTATTTTGCTGCAACGTTCCGTCTGGGAGATATCATCAGATATATTAATCCAATGCAAAAACATTTTTACACGAAAGATGACCTAGCATTTGTGGGGTTTTGCCTGTTATCGGATGTCTCCACTGTTGATTCAGAGCGGCTAAGTATTCCGGATAGGGGCATGGATTCAATAAAGTCTTTGAAATGTGAAGTTCTCTGAGTTTTATGACTTTAGTTCCTGCCCCCCTTCAACCAGTTCCCAGGTCTGGTAGATTTCCAAATAACACTTTTTTCCAGGTATCAATATTCCTATACTCAGGATAGGCCTGACATGTGAGCTGTACTAGGTCTCAGCTTCTACACAGTGATGGAAATTAACAAAATGTACTCAGTCAACAATCTCTCCACCTTCATACGAGGAGCAGAGTGATTTGTGCTGGACTGATAGGCAGAGATACAGCACAGGTTAGGGAGTGCCTGATCTCATCAAGGAACCAAATCAAGTGCAGCTTTAGGAAGGACTGAGTCCTTGTGATATGCATAAAATCCAAACCCCCTAGGCAATGGCGCACAAGACAAACTTTGCTGGAGCACTGCTCTGCCATGGTCTGGCCATTTTCTCCCCTGCCTATACCTGGAAACCTTCGTAGACATGTCCTGTTTGGTGGAGGTGCCGGTGCAGTTCAATCAGGAGCCCATGTATGATGTTAGCTTTTATCATCCAGATGTAGTCCAACATCCATCTAGGTATTGTGAAAGATAACCTGATGACAAAATGTGTTTTCTGCCAACACAACTTGAGGTGTCAAGCTGGAGACTATAAGAGGCACTCCCTGATAGCAAAATTGTTAACATGAAGCAGGAATATTTTTCATCCACATTCATGCAAGATGTTAATACACATATTTGAGGCCAATTTCCTCACCAAGTCTATTCCTTACACAGACACACCTCATCACAAAGTTCCAGTATACTCAGCGGTTAAAGAATAATGACCAATAACTGATTTCTATGTAAATATGTACATTTGTAAACTGTATATCACAACTGTATGAACCTATGCATTCACTGTAAATTATTGTACAGCCCTGTAACTAAGCTGAGAATAACCTTATTGCTCCTGTGCCGTCTTACACTCGGGTCTGGCACGCAATACAAATGAATAAACAAACAAACAAACCTTGACTAGCTGTCACGCCTCTCAGGAGGCGTTGGTCCCTTTGGCATAGATGGTCCCGAAGACGAGTGTCTTCCATTTTTCCTTCCAAGAAGGCTTTGTTATCTGACGGTAATGGTCTAGTTTTCTGGCCTTTGGAGGATTGGCAGACTCCGCCCCCTCTACAGCTCACTGCAGATCAGAGACTCCCCACAACGCATGTACGCGCTGCTACTCTGCGCTTTCATCGCTCCGTGAGTACGAACCTAGGCTGTGTCTTACTGTCTATGTATCTTTCAATTTTCTCATTACCGCCGTGACTTCTGTTTTCAATTCTCAGGTTAATTCAACCGCTACCCAAACTCACAGCCTTCTCATTTACTTGCAGTCCCTTCCTCGAAAGGTTTTACCGAGTGGCAGTACTAGTCTACACTGTGCAGTCAATCAGACACGGTGAGATTTATCTCCCGATCTCCGAGACTGATTTCGGAATACTTCATCAATCATTTTCCTGTTTCCAGATACAATTCCGTTAGATCGAGTACACATACTATCTATTCCCTTTCACTGTTCCAACATACTATTCCTCTGACAGGGAATACGTCGCAGGTCATATTTCACCACCGCTCCATGCTGGAACTTACCTCTGTCCTTAATTGGGTAAATAAATACATTTCCTATATATGTCTTTGTACTGTACCTTTACCCAAATCACTTACCTTGTTTCCTTACCCCTTTGCTTAGACATCTGGGTTCCACTAGAACTTCCAAGACTATACCGCCGCATTGAATCCATCCGAAGCAGACGGTGACCTGAAGATGGAACAGGGTTTTATTCCCCAGAGGGTTTCCCTGAGATTCTTCTCCTCTTCTGGGCTTTTTCTGCCGTTAGGGAGGAGGAGAAGGAGTTTAGGGGGATTCTTGCATTCACTTTTCTCCTTGTGGTTCCTCATCACTCAAGTCAAGGAGGAACAGAACCTTTGGTGAGTCCTGTTGTTAATTCCTTGCCTGATCAACGTATATAAAAATATAGATATTGAGAAAAAAGAACAAATGTAATTACAGTTAGCAACGCCCAAAGAAACAGATATGCATACGACGTTGAGAGGCTAGGAATTACCATAGACTTATATGCACCACCCGGGGTAATCTCTTGCCATGGATCTGGCTCAACAGCAACAGCTGCTGGCAGCCATCCAATACCTGACTGCCGAAGTCCAGTCTTTGAAACAAGAACATTCTATATTACGACAACATGTGGGAAAGGCTCCCAGTTGTTCTGAATTACCCCCTGGACCAATCCCTGGGGGATTGTATGATGAGAACCCTCATAAGTTGAAAGCCTTCATAGAGGCATGTACGGTTCAGTTTTCGTTCAAGACCGCCTTTTTTCATAACAATCGAGACAAGGTGGGGCACATGATTTCCCATTTAACAGGGCCTGCCTTAGCTTGGGCGACACCCTTAGTCACCACTAACAATCCAATCTTGGATTCCTATCCCGCCTTCCTAAACAGTCTTAGAACTATGTTAGGTAGACAGGAGATTACAGTATCAGCACAAGAACAACTCCTACACTTGAAGCAAGGGACTCACGACTTGTTGACATATATCACCACATTTAAACAATTAGCTGCAGGTACGTCATGGGCAGATGATGCCTTGATCACTTTATTGTTCCTCATCCCCCCAATCTAGCCGAAATGATTACTATGGTAATGCAAATGGACTATCGTTTGCAGGAGAGACATAGAGAACGACATTGACCTAGAAACACCTGATATGTTTGCAATTACCCTTCGGTTTCTGCTAAAGCCCAGGCGGAAGAGCCTATGCAAATAGGAACGACACAAGGACCTTTGACATCAAAAGAACGCAATAGACGTTGTTCGCTAGGATTGTGCATGTATTGTGGGGCAAAAGAACATGCAGTACAAGATTGTCCAATAGCCCCTATTAGAAGACAGGGAAACGTGGGCGCCCTACCGGCAGGGGAACCACGGTTAGGGACTCAGTAAAAGGTTCCTCACCCTTATATTTATCCTCTCAAATAACCGAGATCCCAGACCTTCCTATGGTGGTTCTACAAGTTACTCTTTCATGGGGATCTTCTGAATTGGTGCTAGTTCCCGCCTTGATTGATAGCGGAGCAGCCGGCAATTTTATTGATCATCTTTGGACTACTAAACATGACATGCCCTGTTCATCTAATTCAATAGCCATCTCAGTTGAATCCGTGGATGGTAGCCCATTAGTTTCGAGTCCGATCAAAGAACAAACTCAGCTGCTTCAGATGAACATTGCTTCCCATCAAGAGACCCTCACCTTTGACGTTATTCAGACAGCTCATTATCCCCTTATACTAGGCCTACCTTGGCTCAGGACTCATAATCCCTACATCAACTGGAAGGCAGGAACCCTTTTTCTGGGATCAGAACATTGCCTCGCACACTGTCTCTCAGGTCGGGCACTAGGATTTCATTCTGCATCTTCAATTCTGGAGAATCCTCCTGTTACCACTATACTTAATCATGTTCAGGATATCCCAGAAATCTATCGATACTTCCAATTGGTGTTCTCAAATGCAGAATATGCGGAATTACCACCACACCAGAGGGATGATTGCACCATAGAACTAGTTCCTGACTCTCCCATTCCTTTCGGACGCATATATGTGTTATCATCCCGAGAGAAGGAAGTTCTAAAGGAATAGCTTCAAAAGAACTTGCGCAATGGTCTAATTTCGGAATCTACCTCTCCTGCAGGAGCATCATTATTTTTTGTCTCTAAGAAAGACACTACTGAACTCCGACCCTGTATAGTTTACCACGGTCTGAACAAAATTACAATTCCGGATCATTACCCAATGGCATTAATTCCAGGCATTATCGAAGCAGTTAAGGGGGCTAACATCTTCACAAAATTGGATCTTCGAGGGGCTTACCACCTTATCTGCATCTGATCAGGAGACGAATGGAAGATGGCTTTTCGCACACCATTCCGGCGTTATGAATATCGAGCTATGCCTTTTGGCTTATCTAATGCCCCTGCCGTCTTCCAGCGTTTCATGGATCACGTTTTTTCAGACCTTCTTCTTCATTCAGTAATTGTCTACCTAGCAGACATTCTGGTATTTTCTTCTTCCACAACCGATCACATTCGGCATGACAAGGAAGTACTTCAAAGATTGTCCGACAACCATCTATACTGTAAACTTGAAAAGTGTGATTTTCACGAAGAGAGGGTGGCATATCTGGGCTATATTCTGTCAGCTGAAGGTATATCCATGGTCCCCAGAAAAGTCTCTGCCATTATTGAGTCGACTCCTCCTGTTTGTGTAAAGGAACTACAGAGATTTTTAGGGTTCGCCAATTTTTATAGGAGATTTATTCCCAATTATTCGGAAGTAATACTACCCATGACTGCTCTTCTCAAGAAAGGAGTTAAGTTCCAGTGGTCAGAAGCGGCTCAGTTGGCTTTCGAAACTCTCAAGAGACTCTTTGTGTCAAAACCGATTCTAATCACTCCAGATCATACAAAAAGTTTCATAGTGGAATCGGATGCTTCCCACCACGCCTTAGGGGCAGTTCTTCTTCAGGAAAATGATCAAGGTTTAGAATGTCCAGTGGCTTACATGTCTAAAATGCTCTCCCCTTCCAAGATCAACTATACTGTCCTCGAGAAAGAGCTCCTTGCCATTAAACGTGCCTTCGAAGAATGGAGACATCTTCTGTTGGGTGCCAATCATGCTATTGAAGTTTGGACAGACCATCACAACCTCCGCGCCTTACAGTACGCTCAGACCCGAAACAGCAGACAGGCCCGCTGGGAACATTTCTTCTCTCCTTATGAAATAATATTCTCTTTCATTCCCTGTCGAGTCAATCTCAAGGCGGATGCCTTGTTGAGAAAAGACATCACTTTTTCTACTCCTTTCAGGTCTGAATCATTGTTCCCCACAGCCAAGTTTTTGCAGATGGTAACCAACTTTCTACAATTGGTTTCGGAAGAGACAACTCAACTCCTAATGGCGGATCCCTCAGTATTGGATACTTTGGGGCTTATTCTTTTCCAAGGGTGTGCTTATCATGGTAAACAACTGTTCATTCCATCAGAGAATCTCAAGAAATCCGTATTACAATTATGTCATGATTCCCAGATAGCAGGACATCAAGGAATGGCCAACACTAAGGACTTAATCCAACGGCATTTCTGGTGGCCTGATATGATCCGTGACATTCAGGAGTACATCTCAACATGCTCAGTTTGTTTGCAAACCAAATCTCCATGACAAGCTTCTCTGGGTCTCCTCACTACTATGCCTATTCCGGTTCATCCATGGCAGATGATTTCGACTGATTTTGTGGTGGAATTGCCAGTTTCGGAGGGTTGTACAACGATCATGGTAACAATAGACTACTTCACCAAAATGGCCCATTTCGTACCTCTTCCGCAAGTACCCACAGCAGCTCAGATGGCCAGGATCTTTATCTCATGGATATTCACACTTCATGGTCTCCCAGATACCATTGTCTCTGACTGCGGCTCCCAATATACATCTCAATACTGGCATTTAGTATGTAAAATTCTCAACATCTCCAGGGCTCTGAGTTCAGGATTTCATCCCCAGACCAATGGACAGACTGAACGTCTCAATCAAACATTAGAAGGGTACCTACAATGTTACATCTAAGCATCCCAAAATAAATGGTATGAGCTATTACCTTTGGCGGAGTTTGCCTACCATTACTCTCGTCATTCCGCCTTAAACTTCAGTCCCTTCTTTTGCACCTATGGCTTCCACCCAACCTGTTTCCCTACCTGTTTACCTCTCCGTTGCGATTTCCAGATGTGAACAATCTACTCCTGGACATCCATACTGGTCATCGATTGGCTGGAGCCTCCCTTTTAGCCGCACAGAAACGTGTCAAACGGTTCGCGGACAGACACCGTACTGCGGCTCCTAAACTATCTCCCGGAGGCCAGGTGTGGTTGGAATCCCGATTCTTACGCCGACATCTAGTGCCTTCGAAATTGTCTTCTAAGACCTTCGGGCCTTTCACAATTCATGAATGCCTGGGTGAAGCTGCCTTCTGGCTCAAACTCCCTTCTTCCTGGTCTCGGATACACCCAGTTTTACATATCTCTCAGCTCAAGAAAGATGTGGTGGACCGATTCAATAGACCTCATAACACTCGTCGTCCTCCAGTCTCCACTCCTTCGGGTCCTGAGTATGAAGTGGTGGGAATTTGCGACTCCCGTTACTACCGGGGTCGTCTTCAGTACCTGGTCGATTGGCGTGGCTATTCACAGGCAGAACATTCATGGGAACCTGCATCGGCTGTTCATGCTCCGACTTTGGTGCGCCGATTCTATCAGTATCATCCCGGGATGCCTGGTGCCCCGGCCTTTTGGAGGGGGCATACTGTCAGGCCTCTCAGGAGGCATTGGTCCCTTTGGCATAGATGGTCCCGAAGAAGGGTGTCTTCCATTTTTCCTTTCACAAAGGCTTTGTTATCTGACGGTAACTGTCTATTAGTTTTCTGGCCTTTGGAGGATTGGCAGACTCCGCCCCCTCTACAGCTCACTGCAGATCAGAGACTCACCACAACGCGTGTACGCGTTGCTACTCTGTGCTTTCAACGCTCCGTGAGTACGAACCTAGGCTGTGTCTTACTTTCTATGTATCTTTCACTTTTCTCATTACCACCGTGACTTCTGTTTTCAATTCTCAGGTTAATTAACCGCTACCCAAACTCCCAGCCTTCTCATTTACTTGCCGTCGCTTCCTCGAAATGTTTTACTGAGCGGCAGTACTAGTCTACACTGTGCAGTCAATCGCTGTGTCGGCCTTACAGACACTGCAAGATTTCTCTCCCGATCTCCGAGACTGATTTCGGAATACTTCATCAATCATATTCCTGTTTCCAGGTACAATTCTGTTAGATAGAGTACACATACTATCTATTCCCTTTCACTGTTCCAACATACTATTCCTCTGACAGGGAATTCGGCCCAGGTCATATTTTACCAGCACTCCATGCCGGAACTTACCTCTGTCCTTAATTGGGTAAATAAATACATTTCCTATATATCTCTTTCTACTGTACCTTTATCTAAATCACTTACCTTGTTTCCTTACCCCTTTGCTTAGACATCTGGGTTCGACTAGAACTTCCAAGACTAGACCGCTGCATTGAATCCATCCGAAGCAGACGGTGACCTGAAGACGGAACAGGGTTTTATTCCCCAGAGGGTTTCCCTGAGATCCTTCTCCTCTTCTAGGCTTTTTCTACCGTTAGGGAGGAGGAGAAGGAGTTTAGGGGGATTTTTGCATTCACTTTTCTCCTTGTGTTTCCTCATCACTCAAGTCAAGGAGGAACAGAACCTTTGGTGAGTCCTGTTGTTAATTCCTTGCCTGATCAACGTATATAAGAATATAGATATTGAGAAATAAGAACACATGTAATTACACTAGCATTCTTTCCTTTGGACAACATAGCTTTCTAAAATACTCTCTATATAATGAAAAAGTAAGAAACAGAGAATAATCTGTAAATGCTCATTTCCTTTTGCCACATTTCATGGAGGAATCATTTTGTTGGATGCTTTTTAAAGAATACAAATTTACTCACGTTAGGTACTACTATTTTTACTTTTATTCTTTAATACTATTTATTACTTTTTGAGGTACCGGGGTTGATGAACTAAGTGGGGGGGGGTTGGAGGCCAATGAATGGGGTTCTGTTTGGGCATTGTTTTTGAATTGGGGAAATAGAGTTATTCTGGGTTGTACTGCGGATTACAAAGGAGTGTGGGAGCCATATATTGAGAATGAACATGGGTAAAATACCATGTTCTGTGGTATTTCTTCCACTCAGGAAGGTCTACAACCACGTTTTAGCTCACTGCACCCTTCACAGAGGGGAAATATTAATTTACATATCAGCCTTTTTCCCACACACAAGGGCAGTCCAGCACCGACATAATAAGCAATTCTCCTCTGAACAAGTGTTCCATCAGCAACCCCAGGCATGGGTTTCGGCCTAGTCAAGCCTCATCAGTAAGGTGAAGCTTTGCTTCTCTAAGACACAGTGAGAAAGGGGTCCACGTCTGGATTACCCTGGGTTACTTAGGCTGAAACCCCAGGTTTTACAAAGTTACAAAGGTGTGTGGGAGTCCCTCTATTGAGAATGAACATGCGTCAAATACCCTGTTCTATGGAATCTCTTCCACTCAGGAGCGTCTACAAACACATTTTAGCTCACTGCACCCTTCGCAGAGGATAGATATCCATTTGCATATCTGCCTTTGTCTCACCCACAAGGGCAGCCCATTGACTCCTTTTTTCAGAACTTATCATTGGTGTGGCAGAGGTGGAGGTGACAATATTGGAAGTTGAAATGTTTTACGAAAAGCTAATTTGAAATATTGGGGTATTTGGAAAGGGTAATTTAAGTAGTTGTGTGAGCTGTCTCGTTTGGTTCTGGATTTGTAATGTCTTTATATCCCTGGCAGTTTCTTTGAGGGAGAAAATCTTTGCCTAGCAATTGTTGTATTGTTTATTCTAATTTGTTCCATCACATGCGTGTTAGGAATGCGGAAAGTTAAGCTGTCTTGGACTTTGATTTAATCCTTGTTTACTTAGCAATTACTCATAGGACAAAGTCCTTGGACAAGTAAATAACTCATGGAAAATGCCCTCAAGGGACATATTGGGAATTAGGCATCTTTTCAACCGGAAATACTGCATTTGGTAATTACTGTTACTGAGGGCAGTATTGTTGAAAATCCATCTAATTATGAGAATATCTCTGACATGGCAGTAATGAATGTGGACTTTGAGTACTATTGATGCAGTATTTCTGGGAAACCGCATGCATTGTTATTCTACAACTTTTAAATTTCATTTCCCCCTAATTTTGGAACAGGAATGAATTACATACAGTAGCACTGGACACTGCTACTGTATACAACATTATATCGCACAAAAGGGGCATCAGTGACCCGAATCTGAGATGGGATCAACAAAAGTCCACCCATATGTTGTTCCTCACAATCCTTTTTATCATCATCATTGTTTATTTTAAGAATTAAATATATTGGTGTGATGTTCATCAGCATAATTTACAACATATGAACATATACAACCCCGTAAGTAAAAAGAATTCACCAAGTAAAATTTCAAAAAAATAATGCAAACCTATGGTACTTATCGTCTTGGAAATTCTGCACCAATTGAATCTTCAAACAACTTGGCAGGGCACTGGAAGACTGACGCTACTACAAAGGGAGGTCCTTTTGCACTGAAATGCAGAGAAGAAGGCAATGCACCCTGTAGCAAAGATAACACCTTCCAATTAGTACATTTCTGAAGTTTTAGACGGGCCAAGAAAGGAAAGGGTAGTGAATGGCAATATGTCAGATGTTGTCACAGTGTTTGTGTTTAAATTTGGTTGTTTTTATAGAGTTCACGTTCACCAAGGGGTCTCATGGTGCAAAGTGAGGCATGGCTCCCATAGGAGAAGACTTAAGAGGAAAGCCACGTTTCCAGGAACCTTCTGCAAGCCAGCTGATTCAGGGATCCCACAAATGGAGAGCAAAAGTGAGCTGCAGAGCTGAGGGCGGAGGATCGAAAAAGCAGATCACTCTGAGCACTTTCTGCAGAAGGTGGAAATGCAAAGAAAGAGAGCAGAGGAATACCCTAGAGGGCAGGATGAAGCACAACCAGGCAATAGAATGGGCTCCAAAGCGAGGGAAGGCAGAGTGAACAGTATACAATGTTGACAGATGGAATGTCAGCCAGAGCAAGTTTCTCAAAGCAGGTGAGATACGTTTCCTGTTCCTTGAACCATACAGTAATCTGGGGGTCGCATTTTGGATCATCTGAAGGCATCTATGAGATCAGCTGTACTGGGCAGCTAAATGGAGTTTCCACAGTCCAAGTCCAGTGTTGAAGAAAAGGACTATTTATATCATCAAAAAATGTCCACTAATGCAAACAGGCGCATTGTGGATTTAGACATATGGCTATGAGGTAGTTTTGTCAAACAAAATAATGATTTGCATGAGTTTTATAGATGCAACTTGCTTTACTAGGAGCACTGGTGGTCAGTTGGGCCGACCCAGTGAAATACCTATAGACCTTGATGTTCCAAGTGTGGTCGTGCACTATGCATCTGAGGTCCGTTGGCTGCTTCGCATACTCCAGGATAGAGGTAAAAACTGGTGATACAGACTGGCATACTTCCCATTGATGCACATAACGACACCAACCAGTGACATACAGTGATACACACTGCTACATGCCCCAGTTATGTATCTCACAGTGACACAAGTAGACATGCCTTCCAGTTCTGCACCCTGCTATACCACTGTCTTGTGCACATTGCCACACCTCCCAATGTAGCACATAGCCTGTTCTTCCGGTAGAGGGTCCCTGTTCGTGGGGACTGTCATGCCTAGATATACACATGCTTTCATACCACAAGTGTTTCCGCATCCATAAACCGCAGGACACCCAGACCACAATATAATTTCTCACACTGCATGTTCATATAAATGTAACTATTGTTTATGCACATTTTCATCACTTTGAGGATGGTGGTGCAGTGAAAATTGTATAGCACCACATGCCACCAATGTGGCTTCAGGACTGGGGGTCATTACGAGTTTGCTGGTATCCCGATGGCAATACCGGCAAGCGGTCATGCCGTTACGGGCACTTGTCTGCTGGTATTAGATTACAAGTGCTGGCTTAAATGGTAAATCCCCTTTCCATGGGGTCCCGTAGGACTCCATGGGGGATTTTACTGGTATTACCAGCAACGGTTTTACCGTGTGGGTAATACCAGCATTTTTTTGCCAATAGGCATCGGATTTATCTCCAGCTCTTAGTTGGCGGTAAAACCTCAATCCGTAGCGACATACTTGTAGTTTGCCAATCTGGTAACAGTGCCGGTAAACGTTATTATCGGCACTTTATTACCGGACCATCAAATTTGTAGTGATCGCCTGTTAGAAAAAGAGTGGAAGTAAAGGCCAGGCCACAGCCTGCCCCATTAAAGACCCGCACCTTTGCTTTTCCCTTTACTCCGGGCTAAAGAACCCAGTAGGGTGCAGACTGCCATGGGGCATATACATTTTCTACTACACACAGATGCATCCTTTCTCCTTGGAAATATGTGAGGATTCATTGACCACCAAATAAAAGCTGCCAGCAAGCTTGATGTCTGCCTCCCAAACCAGCCCAAACCGCTTCAAACCGGCACCTCAATTATATCAATGAACATTTGGCCGCTATAGTGTCAGTTATTCCGAGAGCTAAATATACATTACGGGAACTGCCATCTCCCTGCAATGTTTGAGGATGTAATAATCGTGAAGCCTTTTCAAGCATTGCCCTTGTTAAAACAGCATGCGTTTTCGAAAATGGAGGTAAACACAGATGCACAATTGCTTAATATGTCATAATGTGTCTGCTTTCGTCTTTTTTCTGCTGATGCCTACACCTGGGTTTAGCAGACTGTGCCCTTCAGTTTGCTTTCCATGGCGTCAGCTACAAAATCAACAACCCTCTGGTGTGCTGTCTCAATCCTTCCTCCTTTGGCTCCACTCATATCTCAGTACACAGGAGCGCTTATATTACCTCTATGCGTATCACGTGAACATCATTGCAACACCAGCTACTGAAAATCAATTCTATGTCGAGACCTGAGGCTTCCTATTATGCATTCAACTTCTTTACTTTCCACCAGCAGCAAAGATTGAAATTTTTTTAACAAAACACTAGAAACATTTTTAAAACGGCATTACCATGAACAGAAAAAATCACACAAGACCGCAACCTAAGATGGCAGTCCTGGCATGTCAGCCAATCAGGGTCTTCTCCCCCCGCTAAAGTTCCATAACACTAGTCCATCATCCTCTTCTTTGCTGCTGGACCAGCAGACACGCGTTCTCTTTCTACTGTCGAGCTCTTTCCTAATTTAAATGTTTACTGTTAATATTTACTGTGCATGACAATATACGTGCATGAGTGTTTAATAGTTTTATAGCAATCTGTGCTGCTCGCGAAAGCAGGCGCTGTTCTCATATTTTCACAGCGCTTTCATTTTTCGCTGCGTTTGATTTGCTCGCTGTGTATATTTTGCAGTGAGTGAGCGTTTTTGTTTGTGAAAGCCCGGGAAGACTTCTCGGCCTCCAGGGCTGCTCGTCTCTTACTCGCTTTGACAGGACACGCGCACACAGAAAAAAATGTCTGTTTCCTTGCCGAAAGAGTCCCAGCAGGAGGGGCTCACGTAAGGACCTTTCCAGCGAGTTACATTCTTTCATGGCGTGCATTTGGAGGTGTTACTTTGTTTCTGTGCTTTACAGTTTTGCTCCGACTTGGTCGGAAAGAAGCATGCTCGGCTTGAGAGTGTGTCACAGGATCCTGAGAGGATGTATGGTTCTGGCCTACTCGGCCATTATACTCTCACATATGTGGTTGCTTTACAGTCAACTGAGGTGAGGAGTAACCCATGCTCGAGGTTCAGGCTCACTGTGTGTGGTTCAAACTTTTTTGGCCCATCTGTTTCTGTAGTAATTAGTAAGAATTTGAAAGAAACTAGTTACTAGAGGGGAGGAGCTGCAGGCAGAGGTAAATGAAGGAGGTATCCTTATTAGTCAAGGTAATTCCTAGGAGGGGAATGAGGTTCCAGTCAAACAAGGGGTTTCAGGATGCAAGTTGTAAGCAGGTGATAAGCACCTACAGAGGGTGGCCCAGGAGACAGATAATAATGCCCTAAGGGATCTTAACAATACGTTAGCTGGCGGTCTTGACTGCTTGGTGAAGGGCATTGCTGATTTTCATGGTTAGGGTCTGGCTGGCCCGTTTGAGGTGCCGATGGAGGTTCCCAGACCTTGCTAGTGTTCACAAAAGGTTAAACATGCAGAGAAGAGGTCTCAGGCCAGAAAAAGATATAGGAGCAGGGATAAGGGTTCCCCTGTGGCTTCTTCCTCCAAACCCCCCTCGTCTTCTGAGGATTTGGATCCCCCTCCTAAGAAGAAGAAGGTAAAGAAGGAAGTATCCCAGGAAGGGAAGAAAGTGCTCAGAGACATGTTGGGGGAGCCTTTATTTGATCCCGATGGCATTCAACATCCTCACTCGGTTGAGTGGAGGCCATCGAAGGCTGTGTTCTCCTTCATGCAGAATTGGGTAAGGAAACCCATGCAGAAAGAGGCGTGCAATAAGATAAGGGCAGAATGCCCACACCCTTCTCTCCCGCATAAGGCGGCAGCGACACCCGAAGTTTCTGTCAAAAAAGGGTAAAGGCCATGCGAAGGGAATATACAAAGCCCTGAGGTCTTGCCAGGACAAACTATTGGATGCATTGGGTCTTCTTGCTCAAATCTTCGATATGCTGGAGGAGAGTGCAGTATATGACACTCCACTGGGTATCAATATCCTCGGGGGCTTGGTCCAGAGTTCTGTATGCCAGCTTGGCAATGCCAGCTCTGCTCTGTCATCATAGCGGCGTAAAGCTTTACTGATGCGTTTAGATCCCAAATTAACTGATATGGCCACAGTGGAGGCATGGCCAAAGGTCCAGAGATTGCTCTTCGAAGAGAGATTTGTCAAGGAGCTCCCTTCATGTGTGCACACGTTCACAGCTTTAGACAAAGCGCAGAATAACATCAAAAAAGCCCTGACCTCGGGTGTTTTTGTCAAGGCCGGAAGAGGCAGAGCCCGCTCCTCTGGCTGTCCATTCCAGGGCTCTTCCCACCCCACACAGTTTGTGCCTAGAGGAGGGCGCTCAGGGGTCAGCTCCAGAGGTGCTGCCAACACCTTCTTTCCACAGCTACGGATGCAGTGAAGAAGTCACTCCTACAGGGAAGCAGGATGTGCATGAGGTGCTTCAAGTGAGCATTTTTCATTTAAGTGTTTCTTACCGGGTAGAGTGTTGGGGTGTGGAGGAGAGTAGCTCATTTTGCACACATTTGGGCTTGTCTCGAGGCAGACGCTTGGGTGTACAGACAGTGAGGGGTTTCACAGAGTTTTACAGTCCCCCCTTTCAGGTGGTGCATCCTCGGCCACTAGTGTTCAGTCGGAGAGGCATTTTTGCGTAGATGCAGAGGTGTGTGATCTCATTCAGAAGGGAGCAGTGGTGCCTGCAGTGATGACATGTGCCTCTTTCCTCAGCATCATCTTCTTTGTGCCCAATCCGAATGGGGGCTACAGACCGGTAATCAACTTCAGAGCCTTCAATTCTTTCGTGGTGTATCGGCATTTCAAGATGGAAGGGATTCATCTTCTGAGGGCTTCTCTCTTGCAGGGAGATTGGATGGGCAAAATCGACTTGAAGGACGCGTATTTGGTGATTCTGGTTTTCCCCCTGACCAACAGTATCTGCATTTTCAGTGGCGGGGTGAGGTTTTGGTAGTTTGTGTCTCTTCCGTTCAGCCTCTACTCAGCCACTTGGTGCTTCGCCCAGCTTCTGTGACCAGTGATGGCTTTTCTATGGTCCAGTGGCATAAGGGTAATCATTTACCTGGATGATGTTCATCCCAGCGCAGGGGGAGAGTGTTCTCCCTTCATGATCTGGGTTTTGTGATCAACCAAGAAAAGTCTGTCCTTGTGTCCACACAATGTGTGCAGTTTCTGGGCTTTTTTATAGATTCTCATCTGTGCCAGCTCTGGTTTCCCCAGAATAGCATGCAGGGGATTTGATTCCAGATCAAGCCTGTGTTAAAGAAAGGGGTGTTGTCCCTTCAACTCCTTGCCAGGGTCATAGGAATGCTATCGGCATCCATTCATGCCATATTTCCAGCCCCTCTCCACTACAGGGCTCCTCAGAGGCTGAAGACTCAGCAACTTCAGTTAGGGACCCCCTATTCTCAGGTGGTGCGTCTTTCTCAAGACGCAACGATATACCTTTGTTGGTGCCTGCAGCACATGCAAGTGTGGAACGGGTGAGCTATATTTGGCTTTGCTCGAGATATGGTGTTAGAATCGGATGCCAGTCTGTTCGGTTGGGGAGCATGAAAGCAAGAGGTTTCTACGGGGGGAAAGTTGTCCGCTCTAGAGCAATCTCTCCATATCAATTGCCCCAAACTCTTATCAGGGTTCTTTGCAGTGAAGAGTTTCGCAAAGGACAAGATGAATTGTGGACAATGTGTCAGCCGTCTGCTACAGCAACAAATTTGGGGGCATTCGATCCAAGGGATTAGTGGACATAGCACTTGATTTTTAGCACTTCTGCCTGAATCATGGCATTATGTTGCAGGCAGAATATCTCCCAGGCCTCTCCAAAACAGTGGCAGATTCGAATGCCAGGTTCCTTCAGGACAGCAGAGATTGGAAACTGAACAGCAAACTGTTTGTGCTCCTGTCACAGGTTGCGGTCCATTTCTCACAGATCTGTTTGGCTATCACCTCAACTGCCAGGTGTCTCGTTTCTTCAGCTTGCATCTGGATCCGGACGCTGTGGCAATAGACGCTTTCCTTCAGGACTGGGGATACCTTCAAGCGTACGCCTTTTCTCCGTCTCGCTTATTCCAAGAGTTCTACTCCAAGTGCACAGACAAGCAACATCATTGGTCCTTTTGATCCCCTTTAAGCCAACCCAAATATGGTTTCTAACCCTTATGGAACTCGCAGTGGACATTTCCAGGCTCCTTCCGTCATTTCCGCTGATAATAACAGTTACAGGAGGCGGGAGCCACAAGTTGCCATCAGAGACTCTTGTGCTAGATCCACTCAGGTTTGCTATTTATCTGCATGGTGGCTGGGTGAACTGGTGCATGGAGGAAGATCTCGATCCCTTTTCTGCCGCTCCAGAAGAGGTAGTTAACTTACTGGTATCTCTTTTTAAATAGGCTTATAGGAAAATCAATACCTCACTTGTCCATCTCGGCGGGTCAAATTTTTGTTAAAGGAGAACAGGTGGGTCGGCATTTCTGGGTGAGAAGAGCCTTGCGGTCCATCACAAATAGGATTCCTCGTAAGGCTAAGTATTCTGTTTTCTGGGTTGTGAATCTGGTCTTCCGTTTGTTCCAGTCATAGCCAGCTAATGATTATCTTTCGCTTCAACAATTATCTGCAAAATTCACTATGTTTTTATGCTTGGTTTCCATTAGAAGGGTTTCTGATGTTAAAGCATTAGATGTAGATAATAAGGGCTTTTCCCCAGAAGTGGTAACATTTTTTCTTTCACATAGGAAAAAGTGTTTATCTACTTCAATTTTTTATCCTTCTTTTCCGGAGGATCAAAAATTGTGTGTGGTTCATTGTCTACAATCCTATATCAAGGTTACTAGTGGATTGTGGATCCTTCCACCTCCCTGTTGTTGGTCTCCTTTAGAAGGCCTTTTGCTGCAGTTTCCGCATCCACCTTAGCTCGCTCGGTGCGTTGACTTTTGAAGGAGGCTGGGATAGACATGTCCATATTTGGACCTCGTTCTGCTAGGGGAGCTATGGCCTCTAGATCGGCTTTGCTTGGGGGGAGGTTGGAGGATATCCTAAGAGCAGCTGACTGGTCCAAGGAATCTGCGCTTAAAAAATTTTTCTATCATAGAAAAGTTCAACATGTAGCTAATCTGGTGTTGTAAGAGCTTTGAACTTGCATAATAGGAAGCCTACGGTCTCGACATGGAATAGCTAACCCCCCACACTAACGTGAGTTGGGGTTTAGATTCTAATAAGAGACACAGAGGCAACTATCATTCCTCCCTCCCTTTCCCTTTATTTATGGTGTGTTCTCTTCCTCCAGCGGTTGTGTGAGTGCAAGAAGGAGTTGACGCATAAAGAATGCGGGTCGAAGAATAATACGTTCTGGTGGAAATTCCATTTCTGGTTAGTGCTCCTGGTTTGATGTGCGGTCTCAGTATCCTCTTTCGTCTCGCAGCTTCAGAAGAGGATGATAGACTAGTGTTATGGACCTCTTGGGTTGGGGTCTTGTGTGATCTTTCTGTTCATGATAATACTGTTTGAAAATGTGTTCTAATGTTTTGTTAACATATTTTCAATCTTTGCTGCTGGTTGAAAGTAAAGAAGTTGAATACATAATACACACGTTCGTGTTTCTAAATAGAATCTAAACCCCCACTCACGTTAATGTGGGGGGTTAGCCACTGTTCTCAGGAAAAAGAAGATGGTGGCTGATGATGGCAGACAGGGATGGAGGTTAAGATGGTGGGTGGGCCCTGACAGAGTTCTGACACACGCCAGCATTACAACATAAGGAGCTGGCTGAAAATAGTGTATATCAATATCATACATGAATTTCTGGTTGTTCAAGCAGTTGTTGTGTGTGGCTTCCAGCGGAAGCCATTAGCTACCATTTCCCTTTCTAAAGGCTATAGCCTCCAGCTGCAACGTCATGGTAGATGATTATGGAATTCATAATCAACTGCCATGTTATCAAAGTGGGGATATGGCATTTTATGTGCCAGGTATTTTATTTTTGGGTTGCTGTTAGGTAATGCGAGAGGGAACCTGGTATGTATTTTTATTCTTTGTGTAGTTCCTTCATGCCCCCTCCTAATTCCACCCCCTGGCGTGCTGGTCCATGGGGACAGCGCTGGGGTGCTACATGGGTGCATGGGGTACCAGCTTTGAACTACTTTCGGGCTCCTTTTCAATAAATGAGTAATTTGACAGCGGTGAGCCATTGTGTGTGCACAGCAACAACAGCTCCCCGCCACCATATTTTCCACGTTTGCACACATTTTGGCCTTCACATTTGCACTCTGCAGTGCAAAGTGAGTAAACACTGCCTGGCATGCCGACAGCTTTTACTTTTTATTGTGGGCACTGCTTGCCCACGTGTGGCATGAATGAAAGACGTTAAAGCCTTACTCAAGGCTTTTATGTCTTTCAGTCACGTTATACCACATAGAACATGATGCTGTGTGTTTCGACCTTGGTCTTCCAAGTGAAATCATAGACAGCTCAATCTCGTTCTCTATCACGCAGGCACCCAGAGACTCGTGTCAAGAATATATTCTGCATATTAAAGGTTTACTCTACCAAACAAATGTATCAGGAAATTATAGGTCTTCAAACTGTGCTCTTAGGCCCAGATTCTACATTGTGGGCAAGCATTTGCAGTGTTTGAATCTGTGCATCAGAGCACTGCGTTTGCGTAAGCAATTTTGGGGGTATTTTTGATGGCGTATTTTTTTATCTTTCTTTTTTGTCATATTTTGCAGCGCCGTTAGCATTGCCAAATTGCTCGTCTTTTGTACTTCTTAAGCAGTACACAAATGCTTGTCTTTTTGCAAAAAGACGTGCATGGCCTGGGTAGAGCACTTTCTGCCCGAAGCTGAAATAAGCAAGTTCACAGCAGTATGAAGTATGAATTATTGAATACTTGATCGGCAATGCTGAGCAGTTTTTCAATACCTCCTTCACAAACTTTAAAATCAATAGAACTTACAAATAAAACTCCACTGCTCACATGCTCAAAACATGTGTAACCATCAACTCATAATCTTCACAGGCCTGCATTAAAATTGGGTCATTTTGCTAAAATGAATTAAAAAGAATCCTACATTTCTCCCCAGAATAAAGGAGACTTTGCTGCCGACAGCTTAGCGGGACCTGAGAATATGCATGAAAAATGCAAGGACATTTGACACCCATTTAGCTCTAGATGGGATGAAGAATTTCCTCTTAGATAGCACGGAAAACTTTGATGAAAATATCACTGCATTTGCAAACGAAAGGAACAACACTTGTTCAACGACGTCATTTCACCAAAATGCCACGGGTAGCGGAAGTCACATAACACAGCCCTTGACCTCTGATGGCATCACAGTAAGTGATGCCATTTGTCCCCACCCTCAAGTGACATCAAGGGAAGTGATGGCACACAACTTTAGATGCGTCTTGCACCCATGTTCCCACCCAGAACATTCAAACACACACTATCACATTCCTACTCATTCACCCACCAGTCACTCACTCATACACCTTCTCGTATATCCGGTCTTTGGCCCACCCACAAGGGCAGTCCAGCACCGAAATACTGGCCAATTATCCTCTCAGCAGCCCCAGACATGTTTTTCGGCCTTGTTCGGCCTCCTCAGTGAGGTGAAGTTGAGCCTCTCTAAGGCACAGTGAGCAAGAGGTCCACATCTGGTTTACCCTTGGTTACTTAGGTTGAAACCCCAAGTTTTACAAAATTATCTTTCAGATAAGTTTATAGTTTGATGAAAGTCACATTTAAAGTGAAATTGCTCTTGATTTTTAGATGATGACTTTACTGTGAGCTAATTACTTTGAATCTGAGACACACAATTCCTGGTTCAAAAAGATGTGGGCATCCTTTTCACTTTTATAAGGTGCTCTATTATGTGAAATGTGCATGTGACCTAATTCACAAAGGTGACCTTACATTTAAGGAAGGGCTTCACATCAGAGAAAAGGACCACCAGCCCAGTCCCTTCGATACACTGAGTGTGACATATTCACCCAACAGAAATGTATGTATTTGCTCCCAACCTTCACTTGGGTCTTGAGGTCCCAATTCAGCAGGATAGGCATTGAGTGATTGTTGTTCTAATTGCAAACCTGCAGGAAAATATATTTGTATCCCATACAAAGATAGAAGTGTGAATGTGGGGCAGCAGCAGTATGTGCTGGAGATCTGGAGAGAAAGCAAGAAAGGGGTAGGAGCTGTCCTTCTCCACAATGGGCCATCTCCTGCACCGATTCCATTCAGACAAGGTGAATCCAAAGCCATCTCCCTGCATGTTTGGTGTGCACCCCATTTGTATACAGAGGATGTGTACAAACATGTTAAAATACACCTCAATCCCCCTCAGCTTTTTCTACCTTGACAAAGACATGCACACAGGGATAAAAAGGAACATCTCATTGTGCGCATCTGTGATGTGCTCAGTCCGATTTTCTCCTTCTGAATCCCCCACATTTTTTGTTTGCGCTATTAGGTGGCGCTTGCATTATTGCTTTCAAGTGCAGAATGGGAGAAATGGCATATGAGGAGGAACCCAGCAATGAGTATGAAAGGGCTTGGGAGAGGTCAAGACCATTGATGGTTTGGCTCACCTCAGGTTTGGCTCACCACCCATACATGACCAAGATGACCCAAGTCAGAGCCAGACATTTGGCTTGACCCATGCCCTATCTTTCATTGAATTGCCCATCTCTAGACGGATGCCACTTGGCTCCTTTAGGCGGGGTATGACAATGTATTTATTGTATTTTTGCATTTGTGGCAGCGCACTGAACCCTCAGGTATCCAGGCGTTAGTTACATTAGGGAAGGAGACAATATCATAAAAATGGGGAAAGAAACCAAGATATCAGGTATCAAGCAGTACAATCACACATAATCCACTAAAAAGAGTTGGAGTGTCCGTTGGGGTGAAGCTGCTAGAGCGTGGTTGCTTAGGTGAAGAGCCAGGTTTTCAAAAATGTCCTAAAGGTTCACTAGGAGGGTTATTTTCTTAGTACGATGTGGAGATTGTTCCATAGCTTAGCGGCAATGGCAGAAATACAAAACCATTATATTAAAAAAAGACAGTCACAAGGGGGGCACGGATGGGGTGGTGTTCAAACACAGTTAGGATGCATGTGGTTTTTTGATTGAAGCTGGGTATTCTGAGGTAACGGCAGTTCGTGGATCCCAGTTGCTATGGGGGGATGTATTTCCACATGCGACTGGAGAGGTACGCCGGGGCAGTGTTAGCTAGGCACTGGTGTGCAATGGACAGAGTCTTGAATTTGATTTGCTTGCGGATCGGTAGCCAGTGGGCATTTATTCTGGCTTCTGAAACATGGTTGTGTTCCGAAAGACCTAGGGTGGCCCTGAGGGTGTTATTTTGAATGGTTTGTAGTTTATACAAGTTTTGCTTAAGGGTGCCTGCAAAGAGGGCATTGCAGTACTCTAGTTTTGCTCCGGTAAAGGCTCTGGCGAAGGAGAGGCTGTTGGTTATGGCAAGGAAGGGTTTGCTGGCGTTGAATAGTTTGGAGCTGTAGGCAGCAGAGGAGGTGATGGCATTTACTTGGAGTGAAAGGTCGAGGGTAGCGTCTAATTAGATGCCCAGGGTTTTTTAGCTGCAGGTCAAGTTTGGATCAGATTTCCATCTATCTTGAAGGCTTTGTAGGCTGGGTCCAGGTTGCAGAGTGTGGTGTGTGAGTCTACGATGAGGATCTCGGTTTAGTCGTTGTTTAAGCAGAGCAGGTGGGATGCAATACGGTTTTGGATGATGGTGTAGACGGAATTGATGGCCACGACATCTTGATGGTAGATGCCTGAGAGAGGGAGGAGGATTTGGGTGTCACCACCGTAATTCGTGTATGATATGCCGTGGATATCCAAATGGTGAAAAAGGAGTTTCGTATATAAACAGAGTAGAGGAGATGCACGAGCCTTGTGGGATGTCACAGGTTACTGGCGTGGGTGGGCTGCATGATCGGCCATGAAAACCCAAGTAGATCTGTCTGCCAAGAAGGATCTGATGCAGTCTGAGGCAGCAGGGGAGAAATTAGTTGTTGTGGTGAGGTGGTCGCATAGGGTTTGGTGGTTGACGAGGTTGAATGCTGCTGATAAATCCACCATGAGGAGCAGGGAAAGTTTACCTGTGTCTTTAATGTCAATGGCAATGGGATTTTTAGGTTTTCAACGAACAGCACAAGTACAAGGATGATACAGTACATAAGTTTTCATGACCACAAACATATTATTTTTCTTTGGATATAATATAATTTATGATTCAGGAGGCATACTAGAATTTCCATAATAGGAACACTCTGCTGGACTAATTGATAGAGAATTTGAACACAATGTATCAGCGCCTTTTTAAATGCAAAAAGCCCAAATCAGATGAATAAATATCCCTGGTTATCATAAATCACACAGCCCTGCCTCAAGTCACTCACATGAATAGCCACTCAAAGATGCCTTGAATAGTTTAGAAAGAGTCACAGACACACAGAAGCAAACTTCCATTGGAACCACTGGAAGAAGAAGAAGAGCTACCGCCAGAGCTGACTCCGCGATTCATCCTTGTGTGGCAGATAAACTGAGAACTATTACAATGGCTATATAGAACAACAGTTATTACAGTGCTTAAAAATGGGAGAAATCTTACATTAAGCACTAGGTACAGGCCTGATATTAATAGTATCTGTGAATGCATCTATAAAAATGCCACTGTCGTATACCTCTTACAATGAAATACAAACTGAAAAATTGAACTACCACAAAAATATCTAGTGTGAAAGATAAGAACGGGTCAATAGCAGTTATCAGCAATGGCACCCTAAAGACTTTGGTCCTCATTACGAGTTTGTCCCGAAATTGGCGGTGACTCCGCCTTGGCGGAATTAGCGTAACTGTGTTGTGGATCAGCAGAATTACCGTCATATTACAACCTGGCGGGCGCATGCATGCACAATTGGAGGTAACGGTAATTCTGCCCAGTGGATTTACCACCTATCAACCTGTCTAATGATGAATTTCTGCCAAATATCTGCAGAATTACCGTTACCACCATGTCAGTCAGCGGAATCCGTCATCGCTACGTAAGGAAGCACCGCTGCGGCCATTTTAGAAATGCCATCTCATTTAATTCACATAAGAAACTAATCCAATTCAAGATTCTGCACAGATTCCACCACACGCCGATCAGACTTCATCGTATGTCACAGGACCATTCACCCTTGTACCCAAGATGTACTTCCGATAGCGCAGACTACAAACACATGCTGTGGTCATGTCCGTAGCTTGCTCAGTTCTGGAATGAAGTATGCGTATCCCTCTCATTAATGTTAGAATGTATCATCACCCCGTCCCCACTGACTTGTCTTTTTTACAAACTCCCCACATTAAACCGCAAACTCAAGAGATTGGCGAGCCTGGGCCCGCTCCTCGCAACCCGTTGTATCCTCCTACTGTGGCTCCGGCCTAAATCCCCTACACACGACCAATGAATCTGTGCTGTTACATGGGTTTCAAACACTGAGGAGTGCTGGCTCCTGTTGCAACTGATAAGATCTAGACCAAGAAACATTTGGGCCCCTTGCGCCTATACATATCCTCCTTGTCTACTGACTCAGGAGACGAGACTGGTGAACCTTTGTCCCCTCCACCCGAAGATGTTTAGTGTGTGTATATTTTCTTTTTCATGACACCTGTGTTGCTAACCTCTTTTTGAGTACCTCAACGATGTTTCGATGCTCTTGATGATCCACTATCTTATTTTGTACACTGTATGTATACTCACTGGTCAACCGCTTACTGTTTGTTTCCAATGTTGCACTGCCAAGCTTAACAATAAATAAAGTTTTTTAAAAAAATCACAATCCATTGACTACTTCGAGACAGGAGTGCCATCCAGACACAGAGGAAAGGCCAAACATGTCATCAGGAAAGGGCAAAGTCAGGGCGCCCGATAAGGGGCTGCAGAAGCCTAAATTCATGGAGCAGGAGCTCACTGTGTTTGTAGAGCAAGTGATTGCCTACTCTGAGGAGCCCACTCTGAGGAGCCGTATGGGGCACAAAATAGGAGTATCAGCCAAGAGCGCAAGAACAGCATCTGGGCAGAATTTCAGGACAAGGCAGTGTCGTCCAACGTGAGGTGGGCGACATGAAAAAGAGGTGGAATTACCTCAAAGCCAGGGCCAGGAGCCTCATCTCCATCCACCGCTGGGAGATAGCTGCCACTGGAGGTGGGTTAGTGGAACCACTGAAACTGACACTGTGGGAGGACATGGTCAGTGGCAACCTGCATGTGGTCAGGATAAAGGGTGTGGGCATGGCCGAATTAGGAGCCAACAGCCAAGTTGAAACTGGTGAGTACCACAGTGAAATATGCTCCCATACATGGCCAACCCAGCAGGCATTCACGAACACCCACACTGGCATGCAAGCAAAAGACGTGAACCTGAGCAAGGATACACCACCCATATGAGGCATCAGGCTACAGTGACATGATTCAGTGGGGACAGACCCCCTTACATGACACTGATGCACAGGCAGCATAGCCACCATGTAACCATATGACATGCACTTGCCCATGGATGCACATAAGTGGATAGTTGTGTCAGACCCACTAGCCCCTCGACTGCAATGCTCCATGTAAAGACACATTGAGGAATACATGTCCAACAACATAGCCAACTGAAAACACACAACTAAATGTACTGCTTCCACCTGACCGCACCACCGGAAACCTATCACAGACAGTCCTGATGCACCTCTGGACAGGACAGCCTGTAGCCCAACTCATCCCAGGGATGCTCGACCAAAGTAAGCCAGCCAACCCAAACCTGGCAAGCCAGATGCAATACATGCCATGAACACATTGGCCGACACATGATGCTACCCCCCAGCCCCAGGAGGCCCAACACAGTGACCACATAGTACAAGTGACATTGAATGTTGCTTTTCCATGTACCTCAGCACCAAAGTGGTCATGCACATATCATTTTGTCCCAATAGGAATCCAGGACACCCAGGAATTAACTGAGGTGGCTAGCTTCTCCATGACACCTGTACCAACTAATGCCAGCAAGTAGCCATGCCAAGGCAGTTCGGGAAGTGGGAGTGTGCCACCCAAGAAGAGGCACCATGCCATCCGATCATCGACGGGCACACCGGCCATCCAGATGGACACGGCTATGGGGCCACCACAGACCCCAATCGTGGAATCAGTGCCACCAGCAACAGGCCAAGACACCATCACATCTGTTCCGACTGTGGATGCATATGTGGGGCAGAGAGTGGATGACAGCCTGCAATCTGATCAGGCCACTGCAGGCACTGCAGACGCCCAGTCTCAGTGTGCACCCCCCTGCATCTAGCCAGCTACATTCCCCCGTCTGCCATTTTTCACCAGAATCTTGCCCCCTGCTCAGCCTCTCCCCACTGCACAAAATGCCATCCCATCGGGCATCCCGCCATGCTCTATGCTACGCAGAGGAGTCCGGGAATGCTCGCTGTCCAGGGCACCATGATGAACATGACAGTGGACATTCCCCACGGGCAGTGCCTGGCCCCACACTCAAGGCTATCTGGGACTGTCTGGGCTGGATGGAACAGAGGGAGGCAGAGATGCACACCATGGCCCAGGAACATTTGGGGTATTCTCAGGCCAGGCGTGATAGCATCCAAGGGGCCTCTATATAGTTGACTAAGTCCATTGACTGTCTTTGCAGGAACATGGTGCCTTGCAATGCAGACCTGTGCCTCACAAGCCAGAGGGTGCGGGAGCTGGCTGAACAATTGTCCTTGTCCCATGAGTCCATAGCCAGAGCTATACACCTTAGCATGGACCACCGACGGGGGATCGTACAGGGGAGCTCACAGTCTGCTACCCCTATGAGGGTTCATTGATGAGCATCCCGCTCCAGGTGTTCACAACGGCGTGCCCCCAATGCTGCAAAGCCTTTGGACAAGTGGGAAATACTCAAGAACTAGTGGGAGTAGTTCTTGGGGCTGTTGGTGGGATTAGTTCTTGGTGCTGGGGGTGGTTGTCGGAGTAGTTCTTGGGGCTGTGGGTGGGGGTGGGTGTCGGTTGTGGAGTTGTGGGATTGTTGGTTGGGGTGGGAGTTGGTGGTGGTGCTGGGGATTTCTTGTTACCAAAAAAATCACAGTTGAATTATGATCATTGCATGTATGGGGGGCATGTGTCCAGAGTCAAAAGAAATTGTCAATGATGTTCTGGTGGACCATCCATCCTTTCCTCACATCCCCATGTATGTCCTGTGGTGCCGTGTTCACTCCTTCATCATCTTCTTCATCAGTGCTAGTGGGGGGGTATGGTCCTCATCTGCAGGCGTTTCAATGTTCCTACGTAGGCACAAGTTGTGCAGCATGGCGCACACAACTACACATTTTGCCAACTTTCTCGGGGCTGTACATGAGTGCACCACCTGTGTGGTGAAGGCACCTGAACCTTGATTTCAGAAGACCAAATGTCTACTCGATGCAGGACCTGGTCCTCCTGTGTGCCTCATTGTATCCTATCTGCTGTGGTGTACCAGGGTTTCTCGCAGGAGTCATTAGCCATGGCAACTGCAGTTATCCAGTGTCACCTGCAAAACATGAATGGTCTGTGTGAGACATGGCGGTGTGTGAGTCAGGGAACAAGTTAATGGTCCTGACATGTATGAGCATGACTCAGTGGTTGTGCATGGTGCACTTTGTGTGCATCAAGGTTGATGGGAATCAGGCTATATGGTTCACTTGCAGTCATTCACATTGTGGGAGTCGGCAGTCATGAGGTATTTGTCAATGCTATGTCATTGGCAATGAACTGGTCAACTATGGTGTCGCAGTACGCACGCCATGGACCCTAAGGTTCATGGCAATGCTTTCATGAGTTGTACGTTGGCCTGATTGTGTTGTACTGTCTTGCATGGCTGGATACCCTGTGTTGTCACATGGTTCAAGTCTGTGTCCTCGGGTGGGTCAGTCAGGGTTCTTGGCCTGCACTGTTCATTTCTGTTGTTGCATCATGGGACTTGTAGTTGATTCATCTTGCTAATGCTTACATACCCCAGGTGTGTGTGTGTGATTTTGGCAGTCAGGTATGAGTGCTACTTACCTACAAGCCAGGTGTGCTATCCTCTGTGCCTCTCCATGTATGAAGGTGGAGTGCTGTTGCCCAGTATCATCGAATCATGTGTGGGCCCAGGATATCGGGAACAGCAGTGGCAGATGGTGAGGTCGGTATCGCAGGTCATTTGCACATTCATTAAATGGTATTGTTTCCTGTTACGGTATACCTGTTCTGTAGCCTGGGGGGTACCAATGCCACATGGGTGCAATCCAATGCCACAATGGTATTGGGGAAATGGTCAATGTTGTAGAATCTTGCCTTTGCTGCATGCACATGGTGCCTGAGTGATAGGCATGGAGATTTGCATGCCTCATGAGGGCATCCAGGAACTGGTCCAGCACCTTGGAAAAGGTGGGCTGTGACATCCCATGCAATGCCCCAACTATGTGTGGAACTTCACCAATGTAGGACTGCCACAAGCTTCAGCAGAGGTGGGGGGGGGCAGTTCTGATGGCAATGGCACTCTGCAGTTCTCTCTGTATCAGGGTGAGCAGTTTAGTGATGGTTGGAGGGTCCAATGGGCGGACATGTGGTATGGGTGTACTCTGCAGAATACCTCTCCTGCAGCTTTGTGGTGCCTGTGTCCTTCCCTGCTGTGGTCCGCCATGCTGCTGTAGTTGGATGTGGAGTAGCAGTTGGTGGATCCCATTATCTATGTCTGCTTGTGGCTGCATGTTGATTGAATGTGTGTTGGGGGTGGGTATGGCCCTTTTATACTCCTGCTGAGTGGCTCTGGTGCATTTACCTCAACCTTTTTTGTGGGAGTAATTGTGCTGTGTTTGGGCAGAATTTCCTCTGATTTTTGGAGGTAAATTTGCTGTTTTTGGACTTGCGATATGGCGGTAATGGGTTTTTGTATTTTGGAGATGATTCCACCCACTGGCCCCAGTGCTAATTCCATCAATTCTCAGAGGAGTTAACCTCGGAGGCAATTCCGCCGGAGGTAACTCCGCCGGGGAAGTTACCGTCAGATTTCATCTAGGTCATATTTTGGCATAGTGCTAAAGTTCTGTTACTGCCAATTTCACCACTTACCGCCATACTTGTAATGAGGCCCTTTGCATTTAATTATTGCAACATTTATCACCCTTCACATTTTATCCTACCATATACTTCCTGGTTGCATGACATTTATCATATCAATGTGGCACTGGAATCTTAACACTGACTGGAAGTCCCATGGTTGGATCAGGCGGCATCCAAACCTATCACAAGAAGAGCTCTAGGCTGAAAGGATGGGTGAGATTAAGCCAAATAGTAACATTGAGTGACTACGGGACATTAAAATGTATCATTGGCTTGAAGGCCGATGAACACACACTCATGAGGGTCATAGTTATATAGTGAGTAGGAATTTAGAAAGATGGTCGATGTCTGTGTCATGATTTGCAGACCCCATGTGGTACGATTCAGGAAGGTGAACAATGTTCGAATGAAGAGACACGAAGCAGATATTACCTGTGTACTAAAAGATTGCCTGAAAGTGGTATATGAGTTATCGAAGTAAGACCACTGGCGTAACAGGGCCCCACGCATCCCCCGTGGTGTGGGGAGCCCCGCAACCACTTGTCCTGGGAGGGGGCCCCACTTGGAGTAAAAAAAAATGGAAAAAAATATTTTCTTTTTTTTAACATTTCTTTTTGAATTCACTCTACATTTATAAAAAATATTTCTATTACAGAAATCATTTCTTTATGAAGGCAGAGTGAATACAAACTTACATTTTCTTTTTGAAGTCCTGGGGCTACTCCCACCCCATGAGATTAAGACCCTAGGCTGGGGGCCTCCATGTCATGGGCTGGAGGCAGCCCTATGAATTCAAAAATAAATAGTTTATTTCTGAAGTCACTCTGCCTTCATAAAGAAATGATTTCCGTTCTGGTTCGGTCCTTAACAGAAATAATTTCTTTATGAAGTCAGAGTGATGTCAAAAAGAAAATGTATTTTTGAAGTATTATGGCTATCATCAACCCCATGACATGTGCTTGTGTGAGTTTATGGTGAAAGAGTGCACACAAATGTATGGGTGGCTGGGTATGCGTGTGTGTGTACAGTGAAAGGATGCACACTTAAATGTATGGGTGGCTGCCTTGGTGTGCCTATATGGTGAAAGGGTGCACACCTAAATTTATTGGTGACTGTGTGAGTGTATGGTGATAGGGTGCACACTTAAATGTATAGGTGTCTGCCTGTGTGCGTGTATGGTGAAAGGGTGCACACAAATGTATGGATGGATGGGTGTGCGTGTGTATATTTGGTAATTGGCATGTCTGCTTGTGTACAGGGTCACAACAAAACCTACATTTCAGGGGGGCTAACCCTTCAAATGTTGGGAGAGGTAATAACGTCACGTGTGGTGGGGGAGGAGCAAACGTATTTGTGTGCCGGCCTCTAACTTATTTACGCATTTTAATGAGACTATTCTAGTGCAGCCTCAATGTTACAAGCAGTTAACTCTTTCCTTTAAGTCTGAAAGCACCCACTTATGGACTGCTGTGAGAATGACTCATCTCCTGTTCCCTCTCTACCCTTCCAATAACTCCCCTGGCATGCAAGTAGTAAACCCACATCAAAATTTCAATTGCCTAAAAAATGTGGCTTTTGAATGCAGGTACTAACAGTGAAATGCTGTACATTAGTAATTGCTGGGTTTGGCCCTTGTTAACAGTGAAACCTAGGTGCCTTCAATATCTATGTCCTTTTCTGTCCGGCAACTGCTCTGTAGATCAGCCAGGTCAAGTCAACATAGCCCACAATTTCAGAGGGGGTCGGGGGTGCTGAAGCCCAGTTAGCTCAATGGTGTTGCACCACTACTTGTGTTTAATGCCTTGATTACTTATTGGTAATCCGCATTACTCCTAGCCCTATTCTTCCTCATCCCAGTACTTGTGTAAGAGGCAGTACTTGTGTATGAGGCATTGTGCCTCATACACAAGTACTGGGATGAGATAGAGGTACATGAAGGTAATGCCTGATTTAGCTACCTGTAATCTTCATTACTCCTAGTCCCACTCTTCCTCATCCCAGTGCTTATCTATGATGCAAGGAGCCTCATATGTAAGCGCTGGGACAAGGAAGAGGGACGTGGAGCTAATTCTGGGCCAATGAACTGATTTTGGAGGTTGGGGTAGGGGATGGGAGGGAGAGGGGATGTGTAGGGGGCGGGATTGTGCAATAAATCATAATGGTCATTCATGTCCATGCTAAGCAGGCATGATATGTGGTATTAGTGGCTAGAGAGGCATTTTGGGGCAGCCAGTCTAGTAATTCCTCAGTTTGGTATGACTTTTTTAACTGGGCATTTCTGATAAAGCAGTCCAGCTAAGTGGAATTACCTGGCTAGACTGGCATTTGGGTTCTTCCAGTCTAGCCATTTCATACTGCGGCATTGTATATTTTTCTGGGCATCTGTGATGAAATTATATGATATGATAAATCATATATAACGCGTCTGTACACAGGTGTTTTTAGGCACGACAAGGGAAGGAAAACAGAGGGAGGACAAGACAAATTATCTTACTAGGCCTTGAGTCATTCAAATTGTGCAAGTGCGAGAACGAGAAGTACAAGGGGAAAGGGAGGGGGAAGTGCAAGGGAGAGGGGAGGGGACAACATGGCAGCAATCCTCTGAGTAAGTGCAGCCGGGGCAGCGCGGCTCTGGGTAGTGCAAGGAGAACAAGTGACTGTAGGGTTACAGTTACAGCCCCTAACTGCGTGGTAGGCCCAGAGGCAGTGCAAGGGTGACTGATCAAGAAAGAGCCTGGACTCAGTGAGACTGAGCGTAGCCAAGCAACCAGTCGGTACAGCAGATGGGTAGGTCAGGTAGGTCAGCAGTGGAGGGAGAGAGAGAAAGCAGAGGAGAAGAGGAATGTTTTGAACTGCTTCCGGAACTTCAGGTGGTCTGGCTCAAGTTTGAGAGGGGCAGGGAAGCCATTCCAAAGGGAGGCACCTGCAGAGGAGAGAGATCTACGCCCCCACTCTCTGCCTGGAGAAGCATCTAACCCTTAGGATTCGAGAAGGAAGGTATTTTGGAAGAGAGCATTGTATGTAGTGCGGATACCAGCCCCAGAAAGCCTTGTAGACAATGCAAAGGGTCTTGAACTTGATCCTTGCAGCCACCGGGAGCCAGTGGAGAGATTTCAGTACTGGAGAGATACAGTACCTGAGCTTGAGGCCAAGGACAAGTCTTACAGTCCTGTTTTGGATTAGTTGCAGAGGGCGGACAGGAGAGGAAGGCAGACTGAGAAAGTGGCTGTTACAGTAGTCCAGCCTAGAGAGAACAGGGCTCTGGAGACAGTGAGCTTCTGGGGGAAAGTGAGAAAGGTAGAGTCCCTTTGAGGAGGTGCAGCTGGTAGTGGGACTTCTTGGTGATGGCCGAGATGTGAGGAGAGAAAGAGAGGGTGGAGTTGAAGATGACACCAGGAATGAGCGAGAGAGGAGAGGAGGCTGAGGGGAGCCTGAAGGAAAGCTAAGTGTCATCCGCATAACACTGAAAAATAGAGGAGAAGGTAGAGATCAGGTGGGCCAAAGGGGCCAAGTAGAGGTTGAAAAACCAGGGTGAGAGGATAGAGCCCTTTGGAACGCCAAAGGTAGCGAGAGGTGGCAGAAAGAAAGGGCCCAAATTGGACCTCGGAGGGGCTGTTCAAGATGAAGGTGGTCAGCCACTCCAGGCCATGATCCATGATGCCCAGGTTCTCACAGAGTCGATTGATCAAGATGGCATTGTTGTCCATGTCGAAAGCAGAGGAAAGTTCAAGGAGGATGAGGACGGAAGGAATGCTGGAATCAAGGTTAGGGATCAGATCTTCACATGTGTTCAGGAGAGCAGTTTCTGTGCCTCTGGCAGCTCTTAAGCCAGACTGATGGTCATGGAAACAACCAACAGATTCAGTGTGGAGAGTAAGCTGGGAGATGGACAGTTTTTCCAAGAGTTTGGGAGAGGGGAAAGTTCCAGTCGGAAAATAATGATTACAGAAATCGGCCAAAGCTGGAGCAAGGGTTTCAATATGGTGCTTGATGGTTCTGGGGGAGCGGGCTAGCACCTGTTTCGACGACACTTCCATAGATGGAACTTGTCTAGAAAGTTTGTCAGGTGTTAGATAGAAAGAGGAGAAAGGAGGAGGAGAGGGAGAGATGGCCAAAGGGGGGCCGAGAGAGGAAGAAGGAGAGGAAGAGGAGATAGTGGACAGGGCGTCTTGAGTTTTAGCAGAGAGGCAAGAGGCCAAAGCTGTACAGAAGGCCTGTTGATGGAACAGGAGAGGTAGAGACTACAACAGGATTGGTCAGTTCCTTGCAGATTTTAAAGAGTTTGGCCGTGTTGTTAGAGGCCACAGAGACGCACATTGAATGTGTGCTCTCTTCTTAATGAGTGTTATTGCTTTGACTGGCATTTTGGTGCAACCAGTCTGTGGCATGGCATGCTTTACTGTAATGTTATTACGTGTCTACACTGGTCTACATTGTGCAGCCAGTTTTCATTGTGGCATGCATTTTTAATAGCAAAGCATTAAGGTTCCTGTGCACTGTTGGTGACTTGCATGTATTGGATTGGTGTTACCCTACACAACAATAGCAAACACTGTGCCATTTTTGCCATTTTTTCTCAGAATGTGTGCTGTATATTGCATTAAAACACATATTTATATATTTCTCCTAGTGCAGTGTGCGGCATACCACATCAGCATGTTTGTGCCTATTGCGCAAGCGTGGTAATCTAGGCCGGCCCAGAGTGTGGCGCGACCCATGATTTTTTGCTGAGTTGGGGGGGCCCCCTCAGCATGGCTCGCAGGGGGCCCCCAGATCTTGTGTTACGCCACTGAGTAAGACGTCAGTTCGTAGAGTGGATGAAGAAAGGATGATGACTTGCAATTAATTGAGTTAGGCCTGGGAAGGTGAAGGTGACCAGGAAGTTTATAATTATGAGAAGATGGGTTTCACACAACAGACAAAAAGGGCTACTTAGTGAGATGAGATATTAAAACACAAAGAGAATATCATATTTGGATCATCAGGACCGTCAGATTGTTGAATGCACTAGCCGACCGCCTGGCCAACTCTGGGTTCCATTATGTAAACCAGGCAATGCCAGGCACAGGTGCCCACTCGGGTGAAAAAGCAGAAGCCAAGCTGGAAGGACCGCATTTGCATGCCAGCTTATCTCAAACAAAACACCTGTTGCAGGGGGAAAGTCAGCGTGCCACCTTAAATAGTGGGCCACCTTAAGGCAAGGAAAAAGGACTTGACACGAGGGACAGGGGAGGAAGAGGAGGGGCTACTAGAGCCCGGGATCAGATGCATGCAGAGGGAAATAAAGGAGGTTGTTGCATGAGCTGTCTCCCGCGTGTCTTTGTGTGATATGGCCCCCTCGGGGCTCGCAGGCGGAGGGTTGCATGCTAACACCATATTGTGGTCCAAGTGAGGACTACAACAACTGGCGACGAAGGGACACGAGCACCCACATTGTGTAGCAGAGCTGAGGGTAAGGGGCACCCAGCGACAAGTAGGACCAGCAGAGCCGCTGAAGACTCAGCACGGACGGCATACGAGGCCCAGCCCATATTGCGCAACACATTAGACTGGCGGTGAGGAGATGTGCCCAACAATGTGACGGGCGAAGAGACCCCTGTGGTTAGGAGCCCCGCTGCACAGCCCACAGAAGAAGAGCAGAGCGTGAAGACCCCGCAGCGGTGCCCAGCAGGTAGAGGTGTACACAGGGACCACCACGGCACAGAAGGCCTGACCCGAACAGGCCGCATGGCAGATGGAAGGCACCCAGCAGCCCACACCGTGGAGGAAGGGAGGAAGAGTGGCTGGTAAGAAGAGAGAGCCCAGCAGTGGATAACAGCCAGCAGCATGGTGGACAACGGGAGCCCAGCAGCATGCACTGCAGCTGGAGAGCAGCCGGCGAGCAGGGCTCAGCAGCAGAGACATCGCCGAGGAGGAGGGGCAGCGAGCAAGGCCAGCCCTGCAGTGGAATCCTGCACAGAGGAGTGAGCCGCGTGGGTGATACAGAGGTCAGCAGTGACGACACAACGCTGCAGAGAGGAACAGCCTGCAGCTACAAAGGGACTAAGCCAAAGTACTGCGCGCAGTGACCGCATGGACACCTGAAGCAACGGTAAGGGGATCTTCGCCCCAACAGACATTGGAACCCCGCTCACTGCAGCATTTATTTCCCATTAAGAGTTTCTACTTTGATCCGGCTACCTCGCCACAAGCAGGCTGTGGGAAACAGAGGAATTACAGGAGAGTTCACTGCACGCATGTGACCCAACGACCAGGGTTACGTGAGGGAGAGAAAGAGATGACACTGCACACGGACAACTGCACTTCATGATGCCCAGTGCTAAAGACAGCTCTGTCTGTTTGAGATAGTTCATGTCTCTGCATGTGAGTGAGGACTTGATGCATCCCGGGAGAAACATTGCATGAGAGAGTACACGCTGCAGGAGACAGATCCCAGCACTGCACTATAGTCTCACACCACAGGAAAGTAAAAGGACAGCTTAAGGAGGGACGCACTGCATGAACTAGAGAAACACTACTGCCTCAAAGAGAACCAGCACTGCATGAGAGATGCCCGAACGTCATGAGGATCAAAATTATATGATGACTCAGAGACATCACAGAACCAGAGAAGCCTGCACTGCGAGCGAGGCAGCACCACCCGAAGGATACAGCGCATCAGTGGAAACCCTTCTTTGGGTGACAGCATTGAAAGAGGAACCCAAACAGGAGTAAGGCGGCACTGCACCGTGCAAGCCAAGGCAGTGCGAGAGGGAGAGGAACCAGGAGGAAAACAGGTGCAGTAAAGAGAAGCACCAAAGAGAACAATATCACATGGTGCCGCCACAGGCCACAGCCCAGGGAACCACAGATACACGTGGCAGCCCATGCAAACCACCTGCAACAGTGACAAGAACAGGCTCACAACAGAGACTACTAGAGACTGTGCATCTGAGTGCCACAAGCTGCCAGTAAAGTGGGAAGGACTTGGGAGCTGGCAATGGGAAAAGGCGGTCTGCCGACACCACACATCACCCTGTGAGGACCTAAGGAGCATCAAGAGATCTTATGCAGAACTAAGAACCCCCTGGATGGATACTGCTTAAGACCTAATCCTCTCCGCTGGTCAGCAGCTAGCCCAGTGAAACACACCACAGTGGGTCAAGCACAAACGTTTTAGCACAGTGGTGTTGCAGAGGAGCTAACACAGGGACGACACAAGGACGATTGCCAAGTGAGACTCATGACGCACACAGTATGTAGCAGACCACCGACGGCATAAGGAGCAGGCCATAAAATGGTCTGCTATGAACCAGGACCATGGCGACAGAGGGCCACTAAGAGAGAGAAGAAGCAAGGATGTGACCGGATTGACAGCAGGACCGGAGAACGACCGCATAGCAGTACCACGAAGAGCAGGTGATGGGGGAAGATCTTGATGACCGCGAGGCAACAGCAAATGAGATGGCTCCAAGAGAAGATTTCCCAAGAGGGGGGCAAGGAAAGGCGGGAGGAAGAAGGGGAACTCCACCTGCAACAAAAAGGGGGCACTCCGCCCAACAGCAAGAAATGAGAGGAAGGCAATCTACCCACATAGACGGCAGCCAGCTGCACAAATAGCAGGAAGGCTCAAGCTACCCACAGTAGATGGGAGCCCAGATAGGAGGGGAGCAGCTAAAGGAGCCCAGAAAGGAGGGCAGCAGAAAAAGAAGCCCAGAAAGGAGGGCAGCAGAAAATGAAGCCCAGAAAGGAAGGCAGCAGAAAAAGGAGCCCAGAAAGGAGGGCAGCAGAAAAAGGAGCCCAGAAAAGAGGGCAGCAGAAAATGAAGCCCAGAAAGGAAGTCAGAAGAAAAAGGAGCCTATAAAGGAGGGCAGCAGAAAAAGGGGCCCAGACAATGGAGCCCAGAAAGGAGGGCAGCAGAAAATGAATCCCAGAAAGGAGGGCAGCAGACAATGGACCCAGAAAGGAGGGCAGTGGAAAAAGGAGCCCAGAAAGGACGGCAGCAGGAAAAGGGGCCCAGAAAGGAGGACCGCAGGAAAAGGCACCCAGAAAGGGGGGCAGCAAGATAGGGAGGGCCACAGGAAAGGAAGCCCAGGTGGAAGGGCCAGAGGACAGAACAGGAAGGAGTAGGACACCCGCAACAAAGGGAGCCCAAAAAAGGGAGCCACCGAAAAGAACAAGACTGCATGCTGAATGTCACAAAGGGTCGCTCGAACACGTGACTATTGCACATCAATTACACCAGCAGCAGAAAAAGGAGTATCCTGCAAGGAGAGAACGATATCAGCAAGGAGTACTGCAGGACAACGATGGAAAAGGAGCGATCTACAAGAACGGAGAGACTGAAGGAGGAGGACACAGGAGCAACGGCTAACAAGACCAATGCACACAGTGGCGACCATCACAATGGAACACAAGCCGGCGACCCCACAAAGATGTTAAGCAGGGGGGAGGTGTTGCAGGGTGAAAGTCAGCGTGCCACCTTATATAGTGGGCCACCTTAAGGCAAGGAGAAAGGACCTGACACCAGGGACAGTGGAGGAAGAGGAGGGGCTACTAGAGCCCGGGATCAGATACATGTAGAGGGCAATAAAGGAGGTTGTTCCCTGAGCTGTCTCCCGCGTGTCTTTGTGTGATATGGCCCCCTCGGGGCTCCCAGGCACAGTGGTGCAAGCTAACACCATATTGTGGTCCAAGTGAGGACTACAACAACACCCAACTGGAATGCCTGCTTTTAATACCTGCTTGCTATTACAGAGCCTGCTGTGAAGGGAGGTAATCGACCCAATTTTAGACCAGCAGTTGGATGGACTTCATGGGAGACACCTATGAGTCCCGCATGTGAAGGATCTCAGGCAACCTGTACCTGCTGGGGAGGAGTTAATAAGTGCTCTTTACCCGGGGGAGGGGACACTGAACCATCACCCTCCACATTGTGGAAACATTTCTGTCTTGTGGTGCTATGTACCAATGGGGGGAAACGGCTGGGTGTGTTGGGAAATTGCTCAACCGAAGTGAGATTGCCTTATATAATCTCGCTGTACCCAGCTTTACCGCCTCTCTTCAGTGAATGGTTATTCTTTTGTAATGGTGGTTCGCAGGAACGACAATGTCCTTGTCTTTCCATGTATGCTGTATTCAAATAATATTGCTTGCAGAGCTTTCAAATCTTTGTGAACATTAACAGGATGTTCACAGATGCTGAATAGCTTCCTGTTTAAGATAATGTGGTAAGAGACTGCATGGACATAAATTAGAAGGTGATGAAGCTAATCAGAAGAAGGAAAGTGGAATGTTTGGTGGACATTAGCAGGACGAATTTGGCATCATAACTACTCTTAATTAGGTAAGGGAATGCACTTCTTTTTATACATGGGTTGGTAAGGCATTCCTTCATTTAGGATCTGTGCGGACTAATTTGAGACTGTCCTCACTTATAGAGCCACAGAGGCCCTCTGTAGAGCATACACATGATGACAACATTTCAGCATCCTGCATTACTGCCATTGGCTGGAAATCTTCCAACACTTTAAGGGGATTTAACATGCGTTGGGTGATTGACTATAAGCATGTATGATACAATTTCATTCTATTGATTATTTGCATGTATGATACTATTGAATACATGTTAAAGTGAATAGCACATCGAATTGATGTTTACTTTCTTTTCTTTTACAAAACAGTTTGAATTTTGTACACAAAAGAACCCCTGATGAAGAGCAGATATGCTTGAAACGCATTGGGTACCACAATAAAATGAAACATTGTTTTATATGAAAGCTATTTGACTGTCAGAATTTTCGAATGAGGACTTGTCATAATTGAATTAACTATTTATTAAAATGACGTTTTTGTCAGTAAAAGTTATAAAATATCCATTGTGAAAAAACATAGTTAACAATTTGGCTGTATTTCGGCCAGAGACTTTGTGCAGGGGACATGAGTTGCCACACATGGCTTTATATTTAAAATACCTCCTATTTTTAAAATATCACAAAATTATGAGTTGGGATCCCACAGGATATTTACAGCATGTGCAACATAAAAAGTGATGCATGGGGTAAAACTCATAATTAGGGGTTACTCCAGAAAAGAAGTGGTATTTTTTGAAAATATCAAATGCTATCAGTATGCTCATAATGCGGCCGTACCTCTGGATCAGTTGCATGCGTGTTGGTCATTCTAAAAGAGAGACTGGACAAGGACGTCCTATTGATACGTAATTACTACCGATTATTGAGAAAAAACTCTGTATTAGATTTAATGGAAAAAATGAAAACTTTCCTGCTATGGCAAAAGAAGGTAAGTTTTCATGAGAAACTTGCACATTTTCTGAGTTGGAGAGATTTGAGCAGAATTCACCATATCCGCCAAAATGTAGGAAAAAACCTGTATGGTATACTTGTTCGAATTTCGGCTGTAGCAACATTTCATACAGCCGAAAATGTCGAACAATTCTATGTCAAGACAGAGGCCAGCATTAAGCTTTCTCTTCTCTTTAATTTACTCTCCAGCAGAGTAAATGCTCGCCTCCTTGTCTTTAATAGAATCAAGAGCTCCCTGCGCTATTAGCAGGGGGAATCTCATCATACCATACTATCCCATGATAGCGAACAGGGGGAGCAGGGGTTGCCGGGGTGTCCCCCACTCCCTTGTTCGCTATAATGGGATCGGAGGTTGCAGGGGTGTCCCCCGCTGCCAATACATTGAAATCAGGTGGGGAGAAAAATAAAGTTATCAGAAAAAAGGACCCTACGGCGTTGGTTCCTATCCACGTAAGTGATGGGAACTGGCAGTTCAGGGAGAGAGGACGAGTCAGCGGAACACAGTGTGCCGCCAAAAGGTAAGAAGGGGTGGGGGAGTGGGTAAGGGGACGTGAGGAAACTAAAGCGTGATTGTACCACGTCATGCATTTTGAATTCAACATTTTCAAATTCGTAATTTTGCGCCGCGGTATAATCACATACATCCGAATTCACAGCAGGCCAGTGCTCTTCCACTGCGCCAGTGCTCCAGTCACCGGGTCCTGCATCACTGGTGTGGCCTTTCCTCCCCACCTATTTCTACTAGTTACTGTTCCTTGCTATTGCTTAAGCCTGGGGATAGTGCCTGTTAGCCACGAGCCACGTTTGTTAACAAGTCTTGCTGCTTCATCATAATAAACTGCTTGTGATCAATTTGACGGGCCAGCCTCACTGCCAGGCATGTGCCCATGATAAGGTGATCTAGGTTCTGGCAATGATGCCATTACTGAGACATTTACCGAAATGAGCGGAATTCAATTCTAAAGAGCTCATCATAACTCTTTTTCTTTCCAATGCCTAAATCTGCTGGCACTTGAATTCGTGCATAGTATTTAAAGTGATGCAAAGCATGCAGTCTGATTAGTGCACCAAGCACATTTGCATCTGACTGCTAATGTAATGATGCATCCTCGGCCCAAGCTATTATCATGATCAGCATAGAGTTACTTTGCATAACAAATGCAATTACATGATGTACCAACCTCTTTGTATTACTAATTTGCAGCTATAATTGTACTGGCAATGTTTGTCAGAAGGAGAAAAAAAGAAACCAGCTTTATATTATATTGTGTGACTAGCTTTATCATTCAATCTAAAGCTGATAGATATATAGCTTCAGACCACAGTCTCTCCTCGGGCTTCTTTTCATAGTATGTATAATTGCAGTCTATTTCACAATTAACAATTTACTATAATTATTGAGGGATAGTATTGCTTTTTTTCTTTTAAGAACCATTTGCTCTTTCAGTTGTTTAAACTGTTAGAAATGTTATTGCAGGTGGACTTTTTCAGAAATAATCCTGCAGGTTAATATGAGATGCAAGGACACAGAGCCCGCTGTTAAGAAAATCCAAGGAACATCTCAATACTCATGGAACACCTGTGCAATGACCATACTCCCCCCATACCCGAGGCCTGAACTAAGGCTACAGTGGGCCTCGAAGGGCGGCATGAAGCGACTGTGCTTGTAGCTGGCACCTTAGAAATCACCAGGAAATTAATAAATAAGGATTTCAGAAGACCCCCCCCCCACATGTCAACTTGCTTTCTTCTCATAATTCCTGTTACTATACCCCTGGTATTATTCATAGCACATCACTAGTGCATTCATACGATCTGGCCCACTGAACAATCAGTACATGGCACAGCACTAGTGCAGGGATCTTCACTGAGATTTTCCTGTGACCTCAGGCCCAAGGGACATAGAGGGTCAGCGGACTGATGCCGATAACATAAACACTAAATCATTTTTAGCAGCTGGGTGTGTTGACCACCAGGATAAGGCATTACAAACGAACAATGAAAGTGAAGGGAAATGTGTACTGAAAATCCTTTGCAGACTATCAGTTGCCATGGGTCATTTTGCAGGGTGTCTACTTTTACTCCAATGCAAGGAACTTCCTGTGCCTGGTCTGAAGTGTCAGATGTTCTATTTTCTGCCTCCTGTTTTCCCATTAGAGATCTGGGACTCCATGGCTCAGAAAGCATGGGGTATATCAGCATGAAGTACACACAACACACACTTTGTGTAGGTTGCAATGAGCATCCCGCTAACATACCATGTTAGGCAGCATAGTACATAATGTAGAGTAATTCTGACCCAAGTCTAAAGATATGTGCGTAAACCATTTTTATTTGATTCTTAGAATCTGGCACTTGCTGTATGGGATAGAAAGATTGCAACGTGGAAGAAATGGTCGAATTCAAATTCGTCCATTTTTTTAAACGGATTTGGCCACAAATATTGTGGGGCCTGGGTAATCGTGGTAATAACTATAGGGGTGGCCGGGGCAGCTCCGGTGGTGAGAGGGGACAAGGGGGTCTCCCCTGCATATATTTGCGTCCAAATCGAATTAGACCAAAACATTCTATGTATTTTCGATGTAATCACATACTTATACAGTAGTTTGCAGAAGCAGCTGGCAAGGCATCCCGTACAGTCCATCAATGGTACTTGTTGAAGCAGAACTTCAGTGTCTTCCATGGAGAATGCTTACAGAATAGGTTATCATGACATGTTCTTTCAGGAGAGGGGCGCCTGCTACCTTTTTTGGAAAATATTTGCAAGGAACTTGGGGTTGGTCACCCTGAGTTACCGGGGAACCCAGATGTGGACCCCTTGCTCACTGTGCTCAGAGAGGCAAAGCTCCACCTCACTGATGAGGCCCAACAATGCTGAAACCCGTGTATGGGGTTGCTGTTGGTACTCTTGTTCAAAAGGGAATTGCCATAGCATTTCGGTGCTGGACTGCCCATGTGGGCGGGACAAAGACTGATATGCAAATGAATATTTCCCATCTGTGAAAGGTACAGTGAGCAAAAAGCGTGTGCTGCAAACTCTCAAAGTGGGATAAAACCACAGAACAGGTTATCAGGCCATGTTCTTTCTGGAGAGTGGTGCCTGCTACCTTTTTTGAAAAGTGTTTTTAGTTAATCTGATAAACACAGGACTCCCGTTGGATCTAAGGACTGCGCTGCCAGAAACTGTACAGTGTGAATAAATATACTCTCTTTCCCATGGGGTAGAAATCCCGAGGGTAGGATTTATGCCATGAATGATGTTCTTTGCTGCGTGAATATTTCAACACGTTATCAATATTGATATTTAATTGTAATGCTCGGATCGTAGCTGTAGTATAAAGCCGCCCCAAGGAAGACAGGAGCCAGGCAGGCTTTTCAACAGGGCTTTATTACCAACAGGTCTGCAATCATGAGGCACTGATAATGTCCTGGATTAGCTGGGCCAACGTGGCCAACAAGGGTTTGGGTGCCGTGTCTTTGGAGCACCGTTAAACTAACAAAAGACTCCCGTGCTCGGAGGAGCCGGGAAGACGCTGCTTTCCGCGTCCTCAGCTCGTCCCGTAATGCGCGCGTAGCGCGCGGGGGCGGAGCTGGTCGCGCGGGCGAGATCTCGCGAGAGCGGTGCTCTCGCGATGCCTCTACAGTAGCCCCATCTGATAATGCGACCAGACCTAACTCCATCCAAAATGTTCACCTTTTACTTTGGCCGCAAGACGTTATTGGTGCCTGAAAATCCTGTACCTGCAGGAAGCCTTGCCCTCTATGCCCCGGGATACATTCTCAACGTACTGTGCAGCCCCAAGCGCCCTGTGCACCTCCCAAGAAACAAAGTGCACTTTTGAACTGGGGCTGTCTCTTCATATATGGTTTTATACAGACGTATTCTCATTCATGTTCATATGTCCTGGGGAAAAATCCCTTTGCGCCTATGAGACCAGCATCCTGCAAAGAATATGCTCCCTGTAGAACGATGCTTCCATTATGCCCTCAAACATGACTTTGGGAATTGGGCCTTTCTTGCAGATGCGCTGCCCGAAGACATGGACTTTTATGAGGTGCCTTAGCTCTGGTTTCCTAGACCGGTGCCTTCTCTTCCAAAATGCCAGACTGTTTCAGTCCTCAAGTGCTGTGGATATCTGAACAGCTGTGTCCAGATATATGTTTCGATCCACCATCTCGATCCACCATCCATGCTGTTAACTTCCCGGATCATAGGGGACACAATAAAAACACACCATTACTGCGCTGAATATGCATAAGCAATGCATATCAACACTGCACAAAATGTACTGCTACTTGTTTACCCACTCAGACTTCAGCCCCATCACCCAGGCCACAATTTGTTTGTGGATGATACTTTAGAAGTCGAGTCCAGTGTGCTTTTCCCTATTAAAAAACCAGGTCCAGTATGATTTTTCCTGTTGTAAAATCAGGCTTCCGAGTCCCAGAATGCAAAGCAAAATCCAGGTATGGTCAAGCGCGTACGCAATAAAATGGATTGGATTACGTTGTCATGCACAGCACAGTATGGCTACTGTAGAAACACTTGACATAATCACAGCACAAACTACCCACACCATCCCCACCACCTCAACGACTGCCATTAGACCAGGACCATTATTTCCAACCAAGTGCTCGCCGAGCAGGCTAGACAACTGTTTCCATAACTTTGAGTCTGTGGCAAGAAGGCAGCAGGGATTTGGGTGGGGTCATGGTTTTCTCTGCATCGTCCCTAATGAAGGAGTCAATGATCTAGCACACGTGCCTAAAAGTATGACAAAAAAAGTCATGTACAGGAAAGTTAGTGTTCAAAAGCATGGAGATTTGTGGGAGACTTTGAGAGGAAACTGGGAGACCTGAATATGTCAATTTACTTGCATTGGGATGAGGGATATTTAGGCGGGAGAAAGTTAAAATCGGGGGTCTACCCTCCCAAATTGGTATGGTTGATTTGTTGAGCATGGGTACACTCACTTCCGGCAATATGCAGTACTGTAAAACATGTTCTCATCCTGATGCCTAATTATCCTCTCCCTTCAGTGCACTTTCCCCCTCGAAGAATAGTGGATGGCAGACTGAACCCAGGAAATCCAGAGAAGGACGAGCTATTGCGGGATTCCCATCATGGAAAACCCAGCTCCCAAAAGCTCCATCAGCTTGGTGTTCATCACTGTGCATTGCAGGAACAGCACACAGCAGGCACTGCAGGTGAATTGCACAATGAGTTCCAGTGCACAATGATCATCATCATAGTAACTGTACTGATGTCTCAAAAACAAGGTCCTTCAAATGGCATAGGATGGGAGGAGGGCTACACAAGGCATGCAAAGTCTGCAGTTTAATCGCTCCATAAATTACTGCACTAGGTACAGTCAAAGATAATTGACGCCATTGACACGTTCTATCAGGAGTAGATAGAAATTGTCAGTGTTAAAAGTTGGGGTATATGTTGAAATAACAGAGAAAAAAAATCCTGAGGCCCAAAACACAGAATTTAAAAAATACGACTTTCATCCCAAAATTCGTTTTTGGAATGTTTTTAATGCGGGGTGTGCCCCTCGCAGCCCCTTCATCCCCTTTGCCTTTATATATACACTTACCCCACCCCCATCTATTTGTTTAAAAAAGAAAACAGTGCAAAAATCCTGCATAAATTCGATTTTTATATTCAGTGTTTTTGTCCTCTGGTTGTTCGCATTCTTTTGTGAAGGGGATTACCAAAAGTTCTGAAGACATCGCAAGAGGACAAGGGCAGTAATGTGCACTCTGCGGGGGGTTAACATTTCCATGTCAGTAGGGGGCCCACACCCATCCCCAACACACCTCAACATTCAAATGAAAGACATAGGTGGCCTGAAAAGTAGCCCATATTTATAAAGGAGCGTAGATGTTTTAATTCTGCAGTAATTAGAAAGAGAGACTGTTTGTGGAGATGAAATTAAAAAGTGATGTTGAATATCAGGGGGCTCACTTTTGCTGATACCTGGGCAAATTATTTCCAATGATCAAGCGGTGATGCCTGGGCGGCAGCATATCTTTCAGCCACCAAATTCCTGCCCAAAGCCTTCAAAAGCTTCAACGTCATACTGCATAAACGAAATGAATGTAGACTAAAATAGCACTAATGTTCAGGAATAGGGTGGAACAAACAGTAGGGCACTAAAATAGGCATGTAGCTTTGACATATGGACAACTGGGTTCCACAAAGAGGCCTAAACAATCTAAGGTCAAAACACATTTTATTTATCCTCTCCTGGGTCAAACTCAAAAGATAAAGTGTCAGGAAAGTGGCTTCTTACCAGTTCCAGTAGTGCAAAGTTTTCTTTATAAACTTTGCAAGGGTTCAGAACATCCTCCATTACTCACAGTCTGTAAGGAACTCTCTCTGAGTTTCCTCCTGTCTCTGGTTGATTATGGGCTTTGACCACCTCCAGTCATCTGTGTAGCTCCTGTAGATGTTTCTGTGCCTCTGCCACGTGATGCAGATACAAATGGAGCTTCTGTTCAACATTAAAACAGATCCAACATGGTTTGCACAGTTTCCCTGTTTCCACAGGCGAGTTTAAGAGGTCTATATCACCTCCCTCTCTTACGGGTCCTGATTTCTACCCACTCTACCACCAATCTACTTTTGCTATGGTCCTCCTCCTCAACATCACCCTACATACTTAATCCTGCTCTCACCATGGGTTTGACCCCTTCAGATCAGTGTCTCACTCCTACCCCCTACCTTGGTCCAAGGTTGCCCCCTTGTTCCTTCCTGATCTTGCTTGCTACAACTTCTATGGAATCCTGCATTTTCTCCTGACAATTCACTCCAACCTCTTTCTGATGTTCAACTCCAACTCTCTCTTGGTATTCTGCATCAGCCCCCCCTGCTGGTCTAAACCAACTACCTCCTGATGTCTAACTACTGCTTCCTCCGGGTGTTCTCTCCCACCCTCCTCTTGACGTTCTAAATCAACCATCTCCTGATGTTCACCCCCAAACCCCTTGTGTTATTCTGCTCCACCCTCCTTCTTGCTATTCTAAACCAACCACCTCCTCCTGATAATTAGTATTCCCCTCTTAACCACAGCCTTCTCCTCTGTCTCGAAACCTCTTCTATGACTTCTTGCAAAAAATGCATACCTGTGCATATGAATGAGTGTGCTGCTGCGATTTGCTACTTTCATTCGATTCACACGTGGTTGATTCAGTTCTTTGGGGCTGGACCAAGTCATCAAAAGGCTGATTCTCCATCTTGGATTTCACTCTGAATAACTGACTGATGCTGGGACTCCATTCTGTCCGCAACATTCCTTTTGTTTGCAATGTATAATATGATGGTGAGAAAAGGAAAAGCACTTATGAATTCTGTGCTGTTTCCCTGTGTGAGTTCTTTGGCCCCATACTGATGGGAAACACATGCTACATTGGTTTGTTAAGCATACTTGCTATGCAGGCGCATAGTATAATGTGGTGTGCCTCCGATGTCTGCACACATCTGATGCATGAGTGTTGTAGGAAAATGTGGTGTACCTATGTTTTCTGTATGGGGTAGTGCGAGTGACATAGGAATTTGCAGGGTATTTCTGAACTCTAAGAGGGTAATGCTACCAATATATGGGGAATCTAATACCTTCACTACATGCTTGCCTTCAGTCTCATAGCCCTACACCCTTAAATGCAGTGTCTAAAATGATGTATGCCCAATAAGTACATCAAGTATTTATGTTTGAGGAAAGGGGACATATTGCATCCCTCATTTTATTTTGTTTCAGCTTTTCAAGTGTGGGACCTGTCTCTCTTAAAAAGGCAATGCCCCTAAATAGCCTAATATTACTATCCAATGCCCTGGGATAGGGACTAAGTTGGGGTGACCCGAGGATTGCTCCAATACCACCCTTGGGCCTATGATCCACTAGGTTGTTGAGCCAGACATCCTACTTGGTTACCCTATGAGATGTCCACACAGTAAGGCAGGAAGCATTTTCATAGCTTCCTTTAGTGCTGTGGTCCTCAGCCTTTCCTTTGCTCCCTTTTTGAGTCCACCTCATAGGCATTTAAAACAGTCACTCAAAGTCTCTGGGATATTAAAGTGACCCACATACTCCTTTCTTTGCTTCCTTCGTTGATGCAAATGTTATCAAGCTCATGTGTTGGTCCTCCATGACTCTGGTACCAGGCCACCCTGCCTGAAAAATATAGGTTGCCTGTCATGGTCAGGCTGAGACACATCATAATCTTGCGGATCCGAGGGTACTTATACCTTTCCCCTCCTGTTATTCTCAAAAAGGCCTCTATCAAATTAGGCTGTCTCAAAGGCCACCCCTCTAAGACTGTTGACCCATCCCCAAGCCTGTCTTCTCCCCGCCAGCATAAGAGTACTCTTCTGCTTTAAAGGGCCCTACTCCCTTTGTCTACCATCCAGGGTTTACCTTCTTTATTTCCGCTCTCCTTTGACCCACACATATTGCACTTTACTCTTCCCTGTTTGGGTTACTGTATTTCTCCTTCCATCCACTTCTCTCTCTCTCTCTCTCTCTCTCTCTCTCTCTCTCTCTCTTTCTCACTCTCCCTCTCTCATCCATCATCTTCTCCTCTGCCTCTTCTCTTACCGCTTCTTCATTCTCCTACTCCTCTCCAGGGCCTCTCCCTTCCCACACTCCAACCTTTAACCACTCTCCTCTGATTTGTCTTTCACTCAATTTCCCTCTCTCTGTTTTAAAAAACTGTCTCCTAACTCCCAGTCATTCCCCCAGGATAATTCTCTTTTATATTCTAGCATCCCTGTTAAATGTGCCTGAGCATGAGAGGCGAGGTAGCTGTGCGCAGAGGAGCAGCGCGCTCTGTGGACATCAATTTACTGAGTTGAGTCAGATTGTCCTGTGGATTGCACAGCAGCACTGTGCTCTGAACATTCATAATTGACCACAGTTATATTGGAATCATAAACTGTTCCTCTCTCTGCTGTGTGATTTCATGGTGGTCCCGTTGTATTATGCAGTGGCCCAAAATTGTCCGTGGCATGGTTTCCTGTTTCTCTTGGAAGATCTCAAGCTCCCACTGGCTCCTAGGCCCAAAGCCTACGAATCATCCCATGGTCTATACCTGCAGTTTTGTTCTTCATTCCTAGTTGATACCTGTAATAAGGAGGCAGCAGTTCAAAGTTTTTGATTGTTGGCCTGCAAATGTCAGCTCCTGTAGAACCTAGGTGTCTTCTCTCAGTGCATATTACCTGCCTTTGTGTCCACAATGGTGGCTGTGGGACTGCCAGTGAGTTCGAGCAAACAAGGCTAGGGATTTGATAGGGCCACTGGATGATCTCCCCATATATTGTTTTGGGGTCAGCATCACTGTGCGTGAGGTGCTCCTCGACCGCTAGGTCTGCAAGACCTGATACTCTAGCCTGTCTCTGGTGAACTTGTCACAGGAGGGATAAGGTGAGGTTTCTATAGTGGGTAGATTTGGCTCTGTTGCAGGCCTTGCTTGGGGAAAGAAGCAATGGTCGAAATTGCTAGAAGCCATTTAGCTCCTGTTACTAGCCTAGTAGACCCTGGAAGTCTCACACCATGAGCTTCTTTTGACTCATTATATCAATTAGTGCCATACAAATGTACCTATGTGACATTATGTCTGTATGTTTGAAAATGTGTCTGAAGGACAAATAAGGACATATCTAGAGCACATTTAAACCACAATGCCTCAAATTTATTATGGACAAAAAGGTACAGTTCACATAGTATGTGGAAGTTATATTTTCAGCAAGTGATGTACTAGCCCATGGTTCCCCGGAGGTAGCTCTTGCCTACCAGCTGATGCCTGATATTCAGGAGCTTCTTTTAGCTCCTGCTCATCAAACCTTAATTTCAAACCCTGAAGAAGGATTTCTTGTACAGCCGATCCTATCCCAGCGATGCATTTGCAACGTCATGGCTGTCCTTTATGGTTTAATTGGTCTGGGGATCCAGAATTGGGGGTGGTGAAAGAGGGAGCAAAGGAATTCTTGCAATAGTGAGTGCTAAATTTGTTCCAAGAGCTAACAAAAAGTGAAGAAAGACCTTCTCAATATATGTGGTGGAGGGGTGAGAGATAGGGCTCGTGGAGGATTGAACATCTAGCTAAGCAGCCAGAGTGTCAGGTATACAATTGCCTTCAGTGATATGGAGGTGACAGGGAGGAAGGGAGAATGGCGGACAGAGATAGCTCAGTGAAATAAGCAGTATTCAGAGGGCAAAGGATCAGTGGAGGAGCAAAAATAGTTAAGGGAGGACGCACAAAGGGTCAAGAGAGTTTCCTTGTAAGTAAGAAATAGTGGAGTCTGGACATAGGCGATGGCCAAGAACTTAGTGGGGAGGATGGTGCTCCCAACAGCAGAGTAAAGGCCTCAGTGGGTAGGAATTCATTGAGGAGGTGAAGGTCATAGAAGAAGTTGGTAAGAATGTCAAGTGGCCAATGATGATAGTTAGGATGTGAGGAATTGGACAGTAATATAGACACAAGTAGGGAATGATTAGAGGACTCCACAGTCTTTTTAGGTTGGTGAGTGGAATGAAAGGCCATGCTGAAATTGCATGGAGTCTCAGGCAAGGCCATCACAGAGAGTTGGGGGAGGTTAGAAACAAAGTTGTGTGGAAGCAAGCAGGTTTTGTTGCAGAGGGATTTGTGATATGGGTGACATGGAAGTGAATATATGATTATGTGTTTGAACTGAGTTATGAAAGGTCAGTCTATCTATCATTTATTTAGGTATATGACCAAATGGTGGTTACAGGAGGTAGAGTTAGGGTATGTGTGGGCACAGTTTACTATCACGAAAATGTAAAATTTTAACATTCTCTATAATCCAGGGAGGAAAGATGACAAGGTTGAATTTTGGGGACACCAAATTCTTTTATTTGAGAAGTATTTGAGTATGCCTTAGCCTACTTGGCCTAATGGTATCTATCCCATAAATAGGAAAATCATTGCTGCACAGTCAGTGGAAATTGCACAACGGATGAGGATTGCTCACTACGGGTGACATATGTATTGCACAGCAAATACACAGGTTCAAAGGAATTTAATGAGAGGCTCATAGAGGATCAAACATATTTAAAGAACTTTAGAAATCCTCGAATGAGTGCAGTTCCATTTTGTTGATAAATTGTAGTGGATTAATTTTGATAGTTGTCCTCTGACTAAAGCCTAACCTATACAGAGGATGTTTATCATTAACGCAACTGTGAATTTAAAGATAATAGACTCCTTGTTGTTCCAAATTATGGAAACAAGGCTGTGGGCTTGTTTTAACCTTTATACTTCCTGTTTTCTAAAGCACGAAGATGCCTGTACCATGACAGAGTCACGGGAACAGAGGGTAGAGTTGGCTTCCTCATGGGCAATTCATTATACACTCAGAGACTTAAATATGGGATGTAGTTTGTCGTTGGTCATTATATATATGATAACTTTTTACGAGGACGTAAGCTATTAAGAATATATTATCGAAGAAAATGTGTTTCCCACTTGCGTATGAGGGTTCTCACAGCTGTGCTCTCACTTTGAAACTTTTCCTCTTCCATTTTTTTCCTATAAGATACTGTGACAACCGGTGTAATGCTGGAGCCGCTGTGGGCAATTTTATCCTTGCTGGAATCAGTCTATTGGAGATCTTCATTAGGCTGGAATTCAAAGGCTTAACCTTTAGTTTCGACAGTTCCTCTCTTCAGTCACAGAGTACTTATGATTCTGGCCAGGAGTACCCCTACCCCGGAAACTCCACTTGTTATGGCTCATTCAGTTGTATATTTGAGAATATATATCCAGTGCGTATATAATTTCAAAACTGAGGAAACTCGATGCTCCGTTCATTTGTTTTTAAATTAAACTGTAAACATTAAAATCTTTAATATAGGCCTGGAGCAGGAAATTAGTAATAACATTCAGATCAATGTCATGTCAGGTTATTCCACTGAATCTTAAATAGATTTAGTTCTGTCAAATGTGATTTTATGTGCATTGATCGATGCCTGCTGAAAGAAATCCTGCCTAGTGGTAGTCCCGGAGCAGCTTGAAATCAACGCAGAAAAATCAGTAGTGTTGGGTGGCGATGAATTACCCAAAAAGCCAGAAGTACAAATAGGTGGGGCACGGTGAGAGCAGGTAGCTTCAAGTAGGTGAAGAGAGATGGGGCAAGGACAGGAGCAAGACCATGGTCAGAGAAAGAAGGGGAAAGCGGGAATGCAAATGGAAGACAATAGGGTCCAGTAGGTGCTTGATCAGTGAAATTTGGTCAATTCTCGAGTGGCCACTCTCCTTATAAGAGCAAAAAATGGACAGATAACATTTTGCAGGAATTGTTCAAAGTGTAGGGACCTTGTTTAAATCTTTTCATACTGAAGATTCAGATCAGCCATCCGTACAGCCTTGTTGTGTTTCCGGTCTCCAAGAGGTGGGATAGGTTACAGTTGGTCGTGGGGGGAAGTTACTAGAAGTAAAGGGAAGAGGGCAATGTTGCTGTGTCAGTAGTTTTGATAGATCCAACTTGGAAATAACCAGGTTCAGGGATTGTGGTTGAGCTTCTAGTTGATTTTGGGTCTGAGGACTCTTGGGACACAGCCTGGTTTATCTTCGGATGTCTACGTTTGGTGTAATTTGTGAGTTTGTTTGGTGACATGCTCAGGCTCATGCATGACTGACATTGCTTACAGGGGGTTTATGCTTTAGCAACAACATTTAAAAAAAACGAAGTGGAGTAGTATATTCCTTATTAGGAAATTGCATTTTGTAATCCACAATGAAATTGGCAAAAAAAACATAAGGCGCATATGCGAGGTCAGTCCAAAGAGAGGTGTTAGGCGCTCCCCAAATACATGGTGTATAATTTGCAGGTGTTTGAAAAATAAATGGCATTTCGGACTGCTGATGCCTTGATACTCCTACAGGTAGAATTCAGTCAGTTCAAATTCATTATAGTGTCAGCTGTCTGGTTGGTTCCAACATTAGACTTCTATGTCCTCCAAATGTCATATGTTTGTCTCCTCAAAGTATGTAATATAAATTCTACCCAGCTTGAATGAAGGAGCTATCTCTTGATGGCTTCACTCCTCTCATTCTTTCTGGTGGCCATTCTAGCCTTACCCACTGTGTTAAATCTCTGGCATATTATCTCCATGCATTCAAGAAAATGAAACACCAGATAATTATGTGACCTATGGATTTAAGCACACTTGTTACTTACACTTTAAAAATGAAATAAATGCTTACAGCTTTTTTCTCTCTCGCACAATACATGCAATAATCATCTCTTGACTGGGCCTTGGCAATGCATTGCTCAGGGTGCCACTAAAACATGTCCTCTGCTGTGCCCAGAGACTAACTACCAGAACAAGGAAACTCAGACACAACTACTCAGTCCTCAAAGAGCACCACAGACACCCCTTCAATGACGTTTTAAGTTCAAATGTGCCTGCCTCACCCATAAAACACATCTTAGCCATCTAAGATACCATCTGGGTAGGATCTAGGGATCTAAAAAGAAGAAGGGCCCAACATCTTAAAACAACCAAGTTCAGAACTGAATGGGTTCTAAAATGGTCCCTCACAGGTGCTGAAACTCTCACTTGAAGCCAACTCTATTTCTAAATTGTGCACCAAATCTTCTTGATGTTTCTCCTAACTTAGAAGCCTTTCTCTTCCACAGTATGGTGAAAGACATTTAGACTCGCTCTTTCAGTCTCAACTCATTAAATGTGCCCATCATGACTGTGATGGAGTTAGGCTCGAAATCCACTCTACAATGGGTCGCAGCATACCTCTCATGTGGACATTTAGGACAAATATTGACAAGTACAACTTTAATGAGACGTTCTCATGAAGTGATACGCGTTTTAGGGACTGACGCAATCTGTTAATTAAATGTTTCTAGTCATCAAAGTCTACGCAAGTGTTTTTTACTAAAACATCGATTTCAACATAACCCCTTCGGTGAAAGTGTGCAATTTAGACATTTAAGATTCAATAAATTAGAGATCAAATCAAAACCACCAGTTTTTGATTTTGCGCAGTTCTTTTTCGTTTTGTCTATCACTTATGCCATACAGACTGTGAGGCAAGAAATGCCCCTTCCATTTCACTGTGCGTACGATTTAAATCTTCAAGTCAATGGCATGATGGCATGTCATAATGACGTTCACTTGGCACTGTTCATTGAGACACTGAATTGCCCCCATCGCATGGGCCACATTGTATACATAGCTGTTATATAATTTCTGTAAATTATAGCTCTGTACACTATGACATGATACGTCGTTTATAATGCACCTGTACACATGTGTTTCTAAGAGCGACAAGACAAGGGAAGGAAGGCAGGAAGAGGACAAGACAAACAATCTTAGTAGGCCTTGTGCCATTCAGATCGTACAAGTGCGAGGACGAGAAGTGCAAGGGGAAGGGGGGGTGCAAGGGAGAAGAGAGGGGGAAACATGGCAGCAATGCACTGAGTAAGTGCAGCCAGGGCAGCACGGCTCTGGGTAGTGAAAGGAGAACAAGGGACTGTACGGTTAAAGTTACAACCCCTAAGTGCGTGGTAGGCCCGGAGGCAATGCAAAGGTGACTAATCAAGAAAAAGCCTGGTACCGAGTGAGACTCTGAGGGTAGCCAAGCAACCAGTCGGTACAGCAGACAGGTAGGTCAGGTAGGTCTGCAGGGGAGGGAGAGAGAGAAAGCAGAGAAGAGGAAAGTTTTGAGCTGCTCCCAGAACTTCAGGTGGTCCGGCTCAAGTTTGAGAGGGGCAGGAAGGCCATTCCAGAGGGAGGCACCTCCAGAGGAGAGAGATCTACCCCCACTCTCTGCCTGGAGAAGCGTCTAACCCTTAGAGAGTTAGCAGTATCTGAGTGAAGTACTCGAGAAGGAAGGTATTTTGGAGGAGAGCGTTAGATGTAGTGCCGGCACTGGCCCCAGAAAGCCTTGTGGACAATACAATGAGTCTTGAACTTAATCCTTGCAGCCATAGGTAACCAGTGGAGAGATTCCAAGGCTGGAGAGATACAGTCCCTGGGCTTGAGTCCAAGGATAAGCCTCGCAGTCCTGTGCTGGATTAGTTGCAGGGGGCGGAGAGTAGAGGAAAGGCAGATTGAGAAAGAGGATGTTGCAATAGTCCAGTCTAGAGAGAACCAGGGCTCTGGAGACAGTGAGTCTCTGGGGGAAAGTGAGAAAGGGAAGAGTCCCTTTGAGGAGGTGAAGCTGGTAGTGGGACTTCTTGGTGACATCCGAGATGTGAGGAGAGAAAGAGGTAGTGCAGTTGAACATGACAGCAATGTTTTTTGCCTCGCAGGAAGGCAAAGGAAGAGGGTCCAAGGCGGGTGGCCAGAGTGAGAGAGGGAAAGCAGGGTTGGGGTCCCAATGAGAAGGTTCTCTGCCTTACTGGTATTAAGGCAGAGATCGTTGGAGGCACACCAATCCTGAATTGCGAATAGACAGTCAGGAATGAGAGAGAGAGGAGAGGAGATTGGGGGAGCCTAAAGGAAAGCTGAGTGTCATCCTCATAACACACAAAGTTAGAGAAGTTAGAGATCAGGTGGGCGAAAGGGGCCAAGAAGAAGTTGAAAAACCAGGGTGAGAGTATAGAGCCCTGGGGAACGCCACCGGTAGAGAGAGAGGTGGCATCGAGAAAGGGCCAATTTGGACCTGGGAGGGGCTGTCCAAGAGGAAGGAGATAAGCCGCTCCAGTGCCTGATCCGTGATTCCAGGGTTCTCACAGAGTTGATTGATCAGAATGGCGTGGTTGACCATGTCGAAAGCAGAGGAAAGTTCAAGGAGGATGAGGACACAAGAAATGCTGGAATCAAGGTTAGAGAGCAGATCTTCATGGGTGTTCATGAGAGACGTTTCCGGGCCTCTGGCAGCCCTGAAGCCAGACCGATGGTCATGGAGACAATCAACAGATTCAGCGTGGAGTGTACGCTGGGAGAAGACCAGCTTTTCCAGGAGCTTGTCCAGGAAAGGGGTGATGGAGATTGGGCGATAGTTTGCCGGGCAGGTAGGATCTCCAGACAGCTTCTTGAGGAGGGGGTGCCCAGGGGAGTGCTTAAGGGGAGAGGGGAAAGTTCCAGTGGCGAAAGAGTGATTACAGAAATCGGCCAAAGCTGGAGTAAGGGTGTCAATATGGTCCTTGATGTTTCTGGAGAAGCAGGGGAGCACCTATTTGGATGACACTTTCATAGATTGGACTTGCCTAGAAATCTTGCCAGGTGTTGTCAGAGAGAAAGAGGAGAAAGGAGGAGAAGAGGGAGAGATGCCCAGAGGGGGGCCAAGAGAGGAAGAGGGAGAGAAGGAGGAGATAGAGGACAGGATGTCCCGAGTTTTAGAGGAGAACTGAGAAGCCAGAGCCATACAGAGGGCCTTGGAGGGAACAAGAGAGGTAGAGACTGCACAATGATTGGCCAGTTCCTTTTAGATTTGAAAGAGTTTGGCCCAGTTGTTAGAGGCCTCAGAGATACAGGCTTGAATGTGTGCTCTCTTCTTAGACAGGACAGAGAGTCTGTATTGCCTTTGGAGCAGACAGCACGCCAGTTGGTCAGAGGATGCACCCAAAGCCCTCACCTTCCTCTCAGCCACTTTGCACTTTCATTTCAAGACGGCGAGGTCAGAATCATACCAAGAGTTTCAGTTGGAGGTAGGCTTCAGCTGGATTGTCATGACAAGGGCAAGGATGTTAATGGTGTTGGAAATAGAAAGCTGCAGATTAGAAAGGGCAGTGTCAGAGTGTGAGTCAGCCGCAGGAGTAGGAGGAGCAGAGAAAGTAGAGGAAAAGCCATCCACTGACACACACATCATGGGCTGAATGACTGAGAAGGTAGGTGGCAGTGCTGGGGAGGAGGGCTTTGCCTGAGGGATAGAGAGTTTCAGGTGAGAGGAGAGTAGAAAGTGGTCAGTCCAAGAGAGAGGAGTGGTGAAAGGGTGGGCTACATTCCACATTCTTTCCACTCATCTTTATTTCTTTTCTTCTTGACTTCTTTCTTTCTTTTCATCTTAAGCTTTAGGGTAGAGACCATTGTTTCTAGCCGTAACACCCCACATCAATGAAGATTCCAAATGACTACATTTAACTTAGTCCAGATAGACTTCTTGATCTTCCAAATTAGGTTTCGTTGGCAATGAGCTGGATTGGCAACTAACCAGCAATTTGAACATGGGCATCAAAACTTGGCAACCCAAGCTCAACATGGAATATATTTGTGTATATTTGCCATCAAACCTAGACACTTGTACCAGAAAGCTTCTATGTTTCTGACCCCTCTTCCAAAACCTAGAATACAAACCCCTACTATTTTCTCTAACCTTTAACATCTTCACCTCTTCCCAAAACACCTCCACCTTTGCACTTGCCATATCCGAATTAAGCACGCTGACAGTTAGCTATTCCTAGTTCTCTGCTACTATAAACGATGCCAAATTCCTGCATGAAAGGTACAACCCACTTTAAGCAAGTATTACATAAAGTGGTGGACAAGGTTGACATAAAAGTAGGTGGATGGATCCTGAATTAACTCTTGCTCTTCAAAACTGGAAACACAGTGGCAATCCTTACTCACTGCTGCAGAAAAGCACTCAGAACTACCATCAGCGCCTATTGCATGTAAATTTCGAAGTGCCCAAACTGCACATACTAATTATACCAGAGTCTTCTGGAAGAAACTGGCATAGGTATACATGGTCAGCGATTTTCCCAAAAGAGTGGCTGTGCCATAAATTCACATAGGGCTGTGTGCTTGCACCAGCTTTGTTTAATCTCTATATATCTGACCTGGGATACTTGCAATTTAAATACTTGCAATTCTTACCCCCTCTAAATTGGGTCCCTTTGCTATCCAACATTTGGTCTACTCAGATGATGTTGTCATTTTAGACAAAATCCCCTAACAGTTATAAAATGCTCTTGCATGTTTGTCCAATTTTACTTCTAATCCGTTTCTATAAGGGTAACATTCTTCCTTCTCTCGTCTTTGGAGCCGAATTCAAACCAACCAATTTCGATTGGCAAAGAGTGGAAGGAAAAATCTGAAAATACACCCTAAATATGCCAAAATGGAATCCCTACTCAAGCTCTGCATTACAAAGTAGGTTTGAAATCTTTAAAGGCCTTTGTACACTGGAAGATATTTCTTTGCTTCCACAAGGTGGCTAACCCCCTGTGCAGCTCCCTTTTTTCCATTTTTTTCGCACTAAAAGAACAACATTCTTGCGCATTATTTTACAATTGCATAAACCAAGTTTCTGTGAAATTGAGTGGGTTGTGCACTTAAGTGAACAAATGTGCAGTCTTCCCCTCAAAGGTGGAAAAACACCCTCATCTAGACTGGATTAATACAAGACAGGAGAATCTCAATTACAAATTGTTCCGCTTCACATTTGTAGGAGAGAAACCTCTGGGTAACCGTCCCCGTTACTTGAGATAATCACCCAATAGAGGCTGGCGAGCCAGCTTCTTAAGGTTACTATGAATCTTCTGCCCACGGAGCAGATAAATGTCTCATGCAGAAACTCTTCAGACATGGAAAATCAGTGCAGATTCTGCACAGACTCCACCCAGGCAGAAAATGAAGATAAACGGGCACTTTATTTAGATACATTTCTAGAAGGTTTTAGCCACAAACCCCAGGATGTGAGTGGGCAGAGCATCATTAGTGAGGAACTGATCTGCCTATCCATTGCTAAACTAAAGTTCTTAAAAGATACTCCAAAACTTTAAAATTAGATTTATGGGACCATGTATCTTTTAATAACTTGTGACACTGTTTTGATGTTTTGTATTTTTGTAAAAATTAGTTTTGCCTTAAAAATTGTGAAAGGTTTAATTGCAAACCATAACACAAATAAAACATAAAATTAAAAAAATAGAATTCACTTTGTACCTGACCTCAAAAGGTTGATGGTACTAGTGGTTGAAATATTGATTGAAGAATTCTGAGGTCCCAACAAACTAATAACCCGCTTTTATGGGATCATAAACCTGCATGGTCGAAACTGTGGAAACTGAAGGAGGTCTGGGTGTGCCTAACTTTACAAAATGTACAAAACTCTACAAAATACCACTTTGTGTTTATGACCCACCACATTCTGCCTTTCATGTGAGAACATTTAGATGAGTGGACAGTGGCAGGGGAGAATTTGGCCGTGCCGTTGGAGCCAAATGCTTTGCTGACTACGAAGAAGGTAACCTATGTCCTAACAGAATTCTTACACACATGCTGGCAGGAGATGCCTAAGTTATTGAAAACAGAAACACAGCTTGTAAGTGGGGCCTCGATATGGTTGAATCCCTCTATTAAGATCAATTAAAAGATACTTCTCTGGCTGAATTGGTACTTAGGAGGGATCCAGTGGATTGGGGATTTATTTCGGAATGGATCATGCTTTCCTTCCAGAACCTGTGGGACAAACATGACCTCAGAGGCTGTACACATTGGAAGTACAGGTCCTTTAGGTCGGCTATTCCACCAGGAGAGCTTCCCGTGGATGACCTGATTGGGCCTTTTACTCGCCTATGTGAGCAAGAGCATGTGGATTTGGCTGTCTACAAGTGGCTCATCAGAATAGAATACTGAGCTATTACACAAATGGACAAGCTATCTCACAAGTGTAATGATGATTCCTAGATTGGAAGCTCTTTGTAGAAACATTCCTTGTATATCGGGGAAAGAGGGAGGCAAGTCAAGATCCTTAACAGGGTGTACTGGACACCAGAACGAATGTGCAAACAAGGCTTCAGTACATCCAATGCTTGCTGGCGCTGTAAACAGGTTAATTAGAGCATATGCTGTGGGACTGTTATAAGGTGAATACTTACTGAAGGGAGATCACCAGCATTCTGAACTTGGTTCTTGGAGTAGATATAGAGTATGACTTTGAGACTTTGGCAGAAGACACCATCATGGAGGACCTGTCCTACTCTAGGATAACCTGGCTCTTCAGGGCCTCTATGGCGTGCAAGAGAATTATTCTGCTGAACTGGAAATCTGCCACTTCCCCCACTAAATGTATGTGGCTTCAGCAGATGTATTCCCTCTCTAATATTGAGAGAGTTGCCCTTCGATGTCAGAAGAAAAGTAAGGCGTTTACAGATATACGGGGCAGATTTCTGAAGATGGATTTGGAATGACTCATCTGGTGTAACATCTACAAACGTACTGAAGTATTTATTTTTATTTTTGTTTTTTAATTTTCCTCTCTTTCTTACTTACATTTATGTTGAGTTTTCCTTATATGTGATGTTATTCTGTTTAGACCAAAAAATGTAAATACATAAAAAAACAAATGTATAAAATAAAAAGAATATAGATGTATCAGAACCACCTATCATAGAGTTGAGAGGACAGGGAGCAGATAAATATCTATCAGCATTTACACGTGTGAGGAACATACAGAATCGTGACAGCACTAATCTGTAAAATGTGTTTATGTGATTAAATAATACAGAAAGAGGCATTTTACCAACAAAGTCAATCTATTACAAATATCTCTCTGTTTACCAGTTTCCAATGAAAGGCATACACCTGTGATATATGCCTTAAATACCTGCCAGAGCTTTGCAGAGCTAGACGCTAATCCGTCATTTATGGGTGAATATTCAAAAATATCTTAATGTACATCTTTTTAAACAAGTAGTGCTTTGAATCCTCACCTAGTGCACTTGGGTGATACTGAAGGAAACTGCAGAATAAGACTGTGATGCAATAGGGCACAACACCAGATAGAACACTCTTGTATCCAAGTGGCCACTTTGTACGATAAGAATATATCATTAAACGGGTTGCTGAATCATGTGCTCCATAATAATTTAGATTTCCTAATATTTTATTGCAAGAACCTCCAAACCTCTAAGTGATAGTAATATTCCATCAGTTGTCCCACAACTCCAGGAAACTAAGACATCAGCTGAGCACCCCACAGATGCAACCTCCGCTTGGATTCAATACAAGACAAACATCACCAATCCTTTACAATATCTAACTATTTACACAGTATTTGGGAAAAATGTTCATAAAAAGTCAGTTTCTCTGTCTATTTATTTTTAAATCATCACACTGTAGCAGAATGTATGGATGAAAAGGTATGCTTAGCAGGTGTGACTGCATTCATCCAATGATGACCTGTGAGATGGAGGCCTTAGGCTTTGAAAGAGACCTGAAACAATATTCTCCAGCTCTGGGTCTGTATAAATGAAAGTCTACTCATCTGCAATTATTTCCAGTTTCGCAGGGAATACCATAGAATAGCTGATATTTTTGCTGCATTACAGATTTTTTGCAGTCTCAAATTGCTTGCATTGCCTTTGCACACCAGTGATGGAGTCGGTAAAAATGTTCAGGGCTGAGTTAAACTGTAGCTTGTGAAAACCTGTCTCATTCACAAGAGGTAAACAGTTTAAAGACTATCAGGCAAGGAGGTGCCTGAGGCATCAGGAACGTGACTAAAAATCTACATGACCTTTCAATTATACATTGTTTTGAGAGGGTAGTGTGAGGGGTCAGAAATGTGAGGCAGACAACTTGGTGAAGGTTTTTCATAAAATGCCATTTTCTTAACTCAAAAGGGTTTGATAAACGCCTCACTGTCCCTACCGTGAAGAGGATTGCCAAGCTTATCAAAATAAACCAAAGGAAACACTGCAACAAAAGGAATCTGTCCCTCACAATTGTACATACAACAAACTTATAAAGGGAATATATGGCAATTCAAAAAAGAAATAACAGTTATGTCCAACATAAACCTTATAACTGTTTCTCCTTGTAACCTGTTCAAAATAGGAAAGTTCTGTTTCACAACAAAGTCTTGATGATAAGTTCTTCTTGCTTCAAACGTCTCTCACTTGGACTTCAACCAACAGTTCAAATAAATGACAGATCTTTATTCCTCCACTTGTAGCAAAGAGCTCAGCACAACTTCTTCTAAGGAAACAAAGACACTTCATAATTCATCTGTATCAATAGAAATGTTTTGTTAGGATGATTCCACAACAGTTCACAAAATAATGTTTTGTCAGGATGATTTCACACCAGTTCACAAAATACTTTAGGGGTCTTGCCACTGCATGTTTTATCACAGCCTTTAACCACAACACATTACTTCAATGACTTCTTCCTGATCCACTAACCTGCTATGACTACCACTAAAAAGTCCCTCCCCTGGTATGCTCGCCTGCCAGGACTAAACGCTCCCTACAAGTATTTCTGTGGTAAAGTTTACTTCATACAGTTTAGTAAAATATTTTGACTTTCAACAACATCAGTATTAATTGCGTCTTCTGGGAAGACAGGATACACATTGGTGCTATTTGTTCCACTCTTGTGATTATCACATACAATGCAGGTTATGCTCCTCTACTCCTGAAGGATTTCTATCAGGAGAGCTGCTCTCCTGCCACTCTTGTTTTCCCACTCTTACATCAACCAAATGCTGATAATGGCTTTCTGTCACACTTGTGCTTCTTTGGCTTAGACAATACTTGTTTGGGTCTTTCCCAACTACTGACCCCTTCTCTCTTGGGCAATAGGGGTTACAATTAGCTTGCTTCTGAATGGCCCTCTTTCTTGATTCTTGCTTTGATGGTTCTGTTAACTTATTTTAGTATTGACCTCTCTTGGCTTTGGCAATGCTGGTTGTTGTTAACTTCTCTTAATATTGCCCTCTCTTTGCTTTGGCAATATTGGTTGTCATTAACTTCTCTTAATATTGCCTTCCCTTGGCTTTGGCAATGTCGATTAGTGTTAACTTCTTTTAATGTTGCCCTCGTTTGGCTTTGGCAATTACTTCCACCTTTATAAATACTAACCTTCTTGTCTGATCCCAAAGTTCTTATTCTACCACTTTAGTTCTTTGTATCAGTTCAGTATTCAAATGTACTCTTACTCTGCCAGTTTAACTGCTTTACATCAGTTTGGTATTCATAGCTACTCTTAACATTAGTTCGGTATTCAAAGTTACTGTTTATGGTCAGTGGGCGATTACGGAGCATTCCGGGGTTACACAATACTAGTGAACTCACTGGTTGCTGCATACGCGTCTGCTCGCTCCGCTGCCACATCGACTTGTGCTTCCTCTGCCTTCATCTACATGGCAACCTGCTTTGTTTTGCTTCCCATGGCCCGCACCAGTCGGGAAAGGAGTGTTCCTCACTCCAAGAACACTCCAGTGCTCACCTGCCACCAGAGCACCAGTTACAAGGGGGAACGTTTTTAAATCTAACACTTCCCGCTGCAAAACCTCTGCATTCCAGGCCATCAAAGCAGAGAAAGCTTTTCACAATAAGGCTTCCCTCCACGTAACCTCTGTATGCACAGCCATCAAAATAGAGACTCTCTCAGGACCATCATCCACTCGGCATAAAGCAGTAGCTCCGGCGTCTCTGCTTTTCTTCTTCCTCTGCTGCTATTGCAACATGGAGTCTTTGCAAGCACTCCACCTTCTACTACTCCCCATGGCCTGCACCTCAGGGGCCTTATATACTTAACAGCCCCTCTCAGGTGTGGGTCATTAGAACCACTAGACTGCACTAGTGCCTCCGAATCCGTCTTCCTTGTCCCGGTACTTCAGGCATTGTAGGACTTGAAGTCCCCAAAGCTCAAATTCCCTTTTCTTTTCTGAATATTGGTTTTAAAATTTACGTGCCTGACTTCCATTATTAATTACATCTTCAAAAGAAATTTTAAAAGGAGTCAATGATTATTTTGAATTTAAAGGAGAGTTTGCTTTATCAGAACTTCTTGTGTACACATTTAACGTTCTCCTGTTGACTACAAGAGTTCTTACCACTATAGATGTGGGCAACATTAGAAAGGGGAGCTTTACACCTGATAAATGACAGTTTTCACAACTCCCAGGATGAACAGCCTTGGAACAGGAAGCCTCACTCTGACAACACACCATTGCATATTCTGGCATCACTGAAATCTCTTCCTCTGAGGAAGACAAATACTGAGTCTCACTCAACTGAGTCCTCCTGTTCCCTGGGGGATCTTCTCCCAGCTGATCCCCATGGCTAATACCACACCCAGGGTTAGGATCAGGTAGTGGCTGCCTTACCCAGGCCACACCTGGGAGGAGACTTTAAGCACTTCATGAGGACTCCACAGGATTCATCACAGTACCTTTAGGCAAATGTTGGAGTATTAGATTATCAAGGAAATCCTGATTATTCCCTTCTCTTATGCCTAGAATGCATGTATTACAGCGTCACAACTTACCCTCCAAATCCTCTGATTTATCTTGGAGAGCTCTGACATCATATTCAACATTTTTAATCAAATGTAGTCACTTTACTAATATCTTCCTCTGCAGTTCCCACACACCTCTTGGCATCTCAGGTGCGGCCTGCAAGCTCAAACAGCCTAGTTTGCATGTCATTGACTCTGGCGACAATACCATTCATCTTTTAAAATGTTTGCATGGCTAGATTTCATTTCAACCATAATATTATTGAGGGTGATGGATGAGTCACCACCTGTGTTCTCCTCATTGCTGAATGCCATTTCACAATGCTTATTGCCTGGCAGCCCCCGTTGGCGGTCACAAATAAATATTGCATGCACACATGCAGAGCAAGCTGCCATGACAAATAGGTCACAACAACTACACTTGACTACATGTGAGACTCATACCAGGCACAGGTTAGGTGGGAAGACACAGGTGTTGGGCATGAATGAGGTGGGAGGGGACTGGTTTTGAGGATGATGGGGGTAGGAGGGCATGGGTGTTAGGGATCAGGGAGCTGTTTGGGCATGGGTGTTGGGGATGAGGGAGGTTGGAGGGCACAGGTGTTTACTGTAACGGAAATAAAATCACACATGCACCTTAACAAATGGGAGCACATTCATCATTGAGTGGGTGTGACAGATTGACTATGTAACTATATACAATTGTGTAAGGTAAGTGAAATCAAATGTCCTTAGAAGAATTTCTCAATGAATTAATATCGAACAAGAAATCCGTCCTTGCCTTCATCATGATCACTGCGTGGCAGCAATCGGTCATCAGCATATGTGTCATCATAATCCTGGGAGGTGGGCAATGTCGACATCTGGGGGTAGGGGAATGTTTCTCTGAATGCACATGTTGTGCAGCATTATGCACACAATGAAGATTTTGCCAACCTACTCTAGCTAGTACATTAGTGCACGTCCTGTAGGATGGAGTCACCAGAACAGTCCCTTCAACAATCCAAATGTATGCTCTATAAACAGCCTGCTCCTAATAAGTGCCTCATTGTAGATCTTGTTCTGTCCTGTGTAAGGCTTCCATACAGGTGTGTTCAGCCAAGGGATCTGGGAATAGCCAGAGTCACCAGCAAAAGCAATCGGGATTGGTGTTGGTGACAGAATTGTGTGCTAGCGTGGGAATTGGTCCCGAAACAATGATCAACATGTCTACTGCTGTAAATATGGCACATATGAAATCACAACATTATGTAATGCCTCATGGAATAAGGGGGACATTGTTAATGTCACTTGGTAATCCCCCCTTTCAAACATCACTGACCCACCTGAGGTAATTGCCATGCACTGTAACAGGATTGTCAATCAACATGTTGCCTGTGGCTGTCCAGTACTGGGCTGTCATTCATGTGCTCTGAATAGCATATTTGTAATCTTGTGGAATTTGTATTGGTGCCCCTGCTCATGAAAAATGACATTCATGGGTTGCAGAGTTCATGCCTTCACTGCCTGTCAGTGTTATGCTGTCATCAGCCACAGGTGAACTATGCTTAGGTGTGTTTTGTACTAACTACGCTGATGACACCCAGCTCTTTTTCGAGTCTTCTGGGGATCATTTAATTGACACTTTCCTTGTTTATATTTACCAACAGACAGTGGTCGAAGTGGGTGGGAGTGGTGCTCCTCTACTTTTTTAATTAAGATTTACTGTTCCTATACTTTTATTTTAAAAATAAACCATTCCGGAATGGTTTTGTTTTAAAATAGTAAAGTGTAGGAAGAAGTTGAAACTTGCACTTTCAGTGAACATTCCCTTAAACAGCAGGTGCATGTGTTTGGGGGTGTATATTGTGTGTGGGAGGGGGCGTGGCAATGGGGGTTGTGATGAGCAGGGGCAGGTCAGTAGGGAACATAGTTCAACTGCTTCTTTTTTTGCACTTCAACCACTGCCAACAGATTGGACTCTGGATGTCGTCCAACTGGCTATGTTTGAACGGCAACAAAATTGAGATTCTTATCTTTGGCTCCACAAAGTTAAGTCTGTCCTTTAAGTGTTTTTCAATCTGTGATAACATCATTCCTGTTCAAACCAAGGTAAGACTCTGGCCATCCAGTTGGAGACCAGCCTGAACTCTGAGGCCCATGTCAATATGTTGAGCAAAAACTGTAATTACCATCTTCATCTCCTAAGAAATATTTACACTTACATCTCTAAAGAGAATAGTGCCGCCATAGCTCGAGATACCATCATTGCTCGGCTCGACTATTGTAATGCCCTGCTGATTGGTGCATCCAGCGCCAGTATCAGAAAATGCCAGATTCTGGAAAAGGATGCAATTCGCATTGTTAAAAATATTTCTAGGTGTACCCATATCTCTAAATATCGTCAGAATCTTCACTGGCTCCCCATCAAGGAGAGAATCCTGTTCAAGAATGGAACCTTGTTGCAGAAATGCTATTTTGGTCAAGCCCCCACCTCCTTGAAGACCTCTATTCCACAGTACTGTCCTACTAGAACCCTTTGCTCCTCTAACAAAAGGCAGATTATTTACCCAGAGCATAAATGCGCAAACAGACTGGGAAGATCTTGCCCTGTTAAGGCAGTGACTTTTTGGAACTCACTTCCCTTCCATCGCCCTGCAGTCTGAAGCCGTCCTTGCTACATGAAGGAAATCTCTGAAATCATCTGTTCAAATGTATTCTTCCAGCCTAACCTAGTTGCCCTTCTGTCCTGTTTTCTTGATGGTTGTCCTTCTTTGTTTATGTTATGGCGCCCCGATGCCTATGGGCTTTCGGCACCTAACAAATAAATAAATAAATAAAAATAATAAATAAATGCTATCTCAAGTGTAGGTATGGTTTCCTTATATATTGTGGTACCTGCAGTTGACTCCATTTCCTAATACATTCTGGATCATGGATTTCTGTCAAACTCTGATGATGTTCTCCTGCAGGGTATTGTCGGGTGGGTGCTACTTCTTGTGTGTTGGCAGGTCTTCATGAACAGGGTTGTAACAGGGCATGCAACAGGACATGCATTATGTTGCCAGCAAATAGGTGAACCATGTATTTGTTGCTTGCTAGCGGTTGTACTTAACCAGAATCCAGGTCCATTGCCCTGTACTGTTTTGCAGAATGATAGCATCATGGGTGGAACCTGGGAAGAGGGTGCAGCAGTGTGTCACAGTGAGGTCTGTGTTACAGATCACCTGTACCTATAAATGGTGTTGTTTCCTGTTCCTGTCTGCATCTTCCGATGCCTGGGGAACCAATGTGACATGTGTGCCGTCCAGAGGTGTGATGATTTAGGGAAGTGAGTGGCTGCATAGAAGTGTGGCTTTGTTGCATTCACCTGTGCAGGGGTGATGGGCAGAGAGATGTGCAGGGTGCATGCTGCATGGGAGCTTCCAGCACCTGGGTAAGCACAATAGAAAACATGGGCTGCAACATGCCATGCACCATGTCCACAGTGTGCCTGTGCCTGTGGTGAGAAGGTGCAGCACTGACATATGCTTCAGCAGTGGTGGTATTGCTGTTCTTTTGTTGATCCTGCTTTGTAGATAATCCTGTATCCAGGTGAGTAGCTCTGCTATGGTCTCTCTGCCAAGGCGGTAGAGTTTTATCAGCTGCCCTTTAGTAAGTGCCCATGGTGATGGGCTGAATGGGGAATGGGCACTCTCCCTGCATAGCATCTCTTCTGCCCTTCTGCTGCTTGCTCTCTATGGTGATACTGTGCATCACTCTGCAGCTCAATGTAGAGGCAGGAGGTCCTGTATCTCAATGTTTGCAGCTGGTGGTGGCAGCATGGTGTTGGGAAGTGTGTTTGGGGAAGGTCTGGGCCTTATAAATCCTTTTAGGGCCCATTGTTATGTTATGTGATATTTGTATAGCGCCTGCTGCCATTGTTATGCCATGATGAACCCCATTCAGAAGGCCGTAGTCAGAGTAGAGATTGATGAAAGGAGAACTGAAGATTGCATTTAGGTGTGACCAGAGGAGTGGGTAGGCCCAGAGATTAGTTGTGTTGGATGCAAGGTTTCCATATTGCCCAGTAGAGATCGGGTCATAGGGTTATGTGGGATGTCAAACCAGATGTTGAAATCCCCTAATATTGTGAGTTGGGGGTGGGACACCATGATGTTTGCTAGGGAGTCACTTAGGGATTCTGCAAAGCTTCTATTGTATCTCGAGGGTCAATAGATAAGCAGGAAGTTGTGAGTATACAAGGGGGTGAGCATGAATTTTTACCAGGAGGGATTTGCAGTGTGTGCTGCAGACCTGTTCATCAGAGTGGGAGGTGGAAAGGGATAATTTGTGAAGGATGGCAATGCCACCAGCTCTGCTGGCCCAGTTTTGTACAAAAGGTTTGTAGCCCAAAGGGAAGGCTATGTGTGCAGTTGGCCGGAAGTCTTGGGAGAACCGGGTTTTGGTGATGAAGAGGATGTTGGGACATTCAGATGCAATTAGGTTGTATATATTGTGACGATCTTTTGCGATGGATCCGACGTCGATGAGAATGCACTTCAACGACTGTTTATTCGATTGTTCAAGAACTGGGGGGTTTAGATTCTGGGTTGGTGCTGCTTGGGAGATGACCGTTGAGGGATGGGGTTCGATTTGTGCATTAGCGGGAGAGAGTGATGGTCGATACGGTAATGGGGGCTGTGGTAGGGGGAGGCTGGAGGGAGAAGTCAGGTGGATGGCTTGTATTGTGAAAGAGGGGATGGAGGGGATCAGTGATGGGTCTGAGATGTTTATGTGAGTGGGGTGTCTCTCTTCGGGGGGCAGATGGTTTCCGATGGATGGTGAGGAGACAGAAGCACAATGCGTTATTGGTATATGGGGGATGGTTGGGGAGGTCTGGATGTCGGATGGTAATGTGGCTACAAGGGATGAGAGTGTATGCGGTGGGGTGGATTAGAGTCCCACATGTAGGGGCGACATAAGTTACAGTCACCTGGATGTGCGTGGGGAGTAGGGCATGGCGAGTGGGCCTTGAGGGCTATTTAGCAGATTAAGGAGCAATTTTACTGGGATTGGGATGTAGAGGAGGAGACGAGGGAGTAGGTGTGGGAGTTATTCTTATGTCTAGATGGTAGGTAGGGGGAGTTATGCTCGATAGAGATAGCACAGGAGATGTTCTATAGGTATTTTGGATGAGCAGCGGGCATGTGATTAAGGGTTGGAGCAAGGTCTGAGTGGGAGTGGAAGCCAGGATTGCCCTTAAAGGACTTAGAACCATAAAGCGTGGATCTGAATGGTGTGGTTGCAGAGCTAGTGGGCAGGTGGGGGGTGGAAGTTGAGTGATCAGAAGTGGTGTAGGCCTGGAGGGATGGTGAGATCTCGGAAACTAACCTATGTGAGTCAGGGTAGATGATCGATGGGGTGCTGAGGGGAGGGTTGTCATGGCTAGGTAGATCATGGCTACAGATGAGTGTTAGGTTGGGTGGGAGGTGGCAACGTGTAAGGGTGGTGTTTGACTGGTTGAATAGGGGCCTTTCTGGTGCACCAATTGGCACCTTTAATTTTGGAGCTGTTAGCCATAGTGAGAGATTGCAGGTGTGAATGTGCTAAGTTAGTGGAAGGGTGGGTGTTATCAATAGGGACTCTTAGGGGGGAGAATGGGAGACAAGGCAGCGTTGACTGGTTCTGGGTGGGTGCAAGACTCTGAGCTTGGGACACACTGGCAGGCGGATGCAAGTGTGTCAAAATATGAACGATGGCGAGATTCGTGGTAGCACACCAGCATCTGGAACACTATGGCAGGAGACTGCAAGTGTGGCAGAGGGAAACAGTGGTGAGATTCAAAGCAGTACACCTACATTTGGAAGAATCTGGAGAGAGAAATGCCTGTGTAGTAAAGAAAGAAAGCAGCGGTGAGATTTAAAAAAAACGCACAGCTGGGGCACTTTGGGAAGAAAATAAATGTGCGTGCACCTAAACAAAAAACTGTTGCTTTATTCAAAGCAGTAGCCTACACTTGCAACAGTCTGGGGAGAAAAACCTCAAGTCTAGCAAAACGAATTAGTGGCTAGATTTAAAGCAATAATCCCCACCTGGAACAGTCAGGGGAGAACAATGCAAGTGTGGCAAGACCCAACAGTGGCGAGATTCAAGGCCACGACCCACACCTGGAACAGTCTGGGGAGAAACAATGCAATTGTAGCAAACCAAAACAGTGGCTAGATTCAAAGCAAGGACCGCAAACTGGAACAATCTGGGGAGAGAAATGAAAGTTTGACAAAACACAACAGTGGCGATATTCAATGCCTTGACCCACACCTGGAACAGTCTGGGGAGAAGCAATGCCAGAACATAACAGCAAAGGGAGGATAACTTAATACATAAGACTCCTGACAAAGGTCAAATAGGAATGGTGATTACAGAATAGTGAGGAAAACATAGGCAGTCACACAGGAGTTGGCTACAACGGCACATCCCACCTAATAATCAATAGGGAACAAAGGGAGAAGTGCAAGGGAAAACCTGGAACAGACTCCAAGAGAAAGTAAAGGAACAGGAGCAGGGAAAACGAAATTATAAGGGCAAAATCTATAATCGAGGAGTGATTAACGAATCAAGGTTTCACTGCAGAATAGGGCAAAGTCAAAGGAATAAAGAACACAGAAAAACTGGGCTGCACAGAAAAAAGAAAGCACTGGGAAGTGCTGACTGCAAAACAGAGGAAGACAGAAAGAGAACCCAGGAAGCAGACATTACTAATAAGCACCTTAAATGCAAACTCCATGGAAAAGGGAACAATAAAATAGAAACTAGGAACTAGACACTAAGCTAAGAACCAGGAACAAGGGACTGGTCGCAGACAGGAAAACTGCATCAATTACCAGCGCTGGACTGAAGCAGACAGGGGCTTTTAAAGCTGGCTAAAGAGCATGTGTGCTTCTTGCTGCACCTGCCAGCCACAGGTGCTGCTTATCCTCCACCCAACCTTCTCCTACAAGGGTGGAGATGAAGCAGTGGGCCAGGCATTCTGGGAAGCATAGTCGTTTGATTAAAGTAGCATACTGGCTGCTAAAAACCTGGAATGGATCAGAAAGGGACGTAACATGGAAAATAAGGATTTAGCGCTCCCAGTTTACCACAGCACTGTCACATATGGTTCAGAAGGCAAGTCCAGTAGGGAATAAACCCCAAATATGGCCGCCAAGTGGCAGGAACGGGAGCGAAGGGAGCAAATCGTGACACTGAGGTTCCGGGGTCATCTAACCCGCAGGAACACCATCCGGTGTCAGGGGAGTGGGGGGAGATGAAGGTGGGCCAAGGGGAGTGGAGGCAGGGCCTGGCCCAGAGAACAAGTAAGTTCTCAATGCTGAAAGGGGCAAGGGGTATGGAAGAAGGTGGCAAAAGTGTGAAAGGCTCAGATTTAAAAAAAAAAAAACACAACACTTTGCAGCGGCAAGGCATCCTCTTCCACGCTGGATGCAGCAAGAGGGTACACCTGTGTCTTCATTTCTATCCATTGTATGCATTTACCTCCATGTTTTGGGTGGAGGTAACTGTACTGTGTTTTAGGCATAATTGCTGCACATTTCTGGTGGTGTTTCGGTGGCATTTCTACTTTAATGCTGTGGAATTACCATTTGTATTTGTGGTGCTAATTTCACCAGCGGATGATTCCACATGTTTTCCGCCCTGATTCTGCTGGTGGTAAATCAGCTGGGGCTAATTACGCCAGTGGAATTAGCGCCCGTTTTCGCTAACCCTTCATTCGGCGGAGTGGTAAGAGTGGCAATAATTCAGTTACCACCACTTTTTCCACATACCACCAAACTTGTAAATGGGCCAAATGTCTCCTGTTCCTCTTTGCTGCATGTCGCTCTGCTTACTCTGTATTCTAGAGAATGTCTGCTCAGGGCAACACAGAATTAGGTTTCAGCACCACGTTGCAACTCAGCTTTGGGAACTCAACAATCAGCTCCTTCCTAAACTGGTTTAAATCCCCTGGTGTACAACTGTGTTTGGAGGGTGCTTGTTTCTAGACTTCCGCTCCCACGATCTCTCTCCCCACTTCTCCATCCACCCGAACAACCCCGTCCAGAGAGAAAGACACTTACCTGATGAACCAATTTCCATTTTCCCTCCTCCTACTCCATGTCATATGCCATCATGGATAGCAAAAAGAGACTTGCTCCTGAAATCCTGTGTATGTATGATATCCATCTTGCAACAATGTAATTCCCCTTTCATGGAAGGAAGCAAAGCCACTGCACCCATTTATCAAAGGGAACGTTTCTCTTTGCAATATGTTTTCACAAGTACCCTATACACAGCACAGAAAGCACAATGGCAGTGCTAGAAATGTTAACCTATGATTTACTGGAACAGTGGCGTAGCAGGGGGGGAGGCTGTGGGGCAGCCGACCCCCCTGGTGCCCAGTGCGCCCCCATCCTCCCACTGGTGCCCTTTTAGTCCCCCCCCCACCAAAAGCTGCCTCTGCTACTGTGCTGGAGGGCTGGTACAGTAATTGACCTGAACCCTCCTCGAGATCTTTGCTGCTCTCCGACCGACCAAGGCTTGAGGCTACTACTAGCAGTGTCTGCCCCGAACCCAGGCGCTGATGCTATATTACAGAAAAGCCTCGATATGTTCGTTTCACTCTGCTTAACATTGAGGTGAATAAAAATATACTGCCATGGCATACCCTGAATATGTCACCGGATTACCCAGAGTTCAGATGCAGCTGAATCTCCAGTTCAAAAGTACCTTAAATAAACTGTCTCTATTTCCATGTTGTTTGTTTAGCTACCAGCGATGGTTTTTATGGCCCAATATGGATGGACTGTACCCAATAAAACTGCTTCTAATTGCACCGGATGGCGAGTGTGTACGACTGTTCCTCCTTCTTCCGGCTGCATTCAATGTCCTGCTTTTTGCCAGTGCGATTTTCTGTGACTCTGAAACCCCGTGCAGGGGGCCGAGTCCTGCTTGGCAAAGTACATCTGTGTTTTATGTGAAATTACAGTGCGCAGTTGTTCTTTTTTAGAATACCTCCGAGCTGAGGCAGTTTCGATGGAAGACTGACCGATAATGGTAGTCATTATTTAAAATTGCAGCAACAGTAAAGTGCATACATTTAAACAGTTTGGGCCTGGTATGCCTGGAGAAGCCCAGATGATTTGGACTTGTTTTTAAGTGCATGACTAAATGCATATTTTTATTGGAGATGCAAAAGAATGGCAGGAACAAGCACAAATTACATATTTTTCAGGTTTTTGAGGAAGTGAACAGACTTTGAATTTTCGTATAAGGGGAAGAAATTACAAGGGCCTGAGTTAATAAAATGTTGGCAAAACCACGTGGACTACCTCAGCGGCAACTTTCCTACCTCTGATCGGTTAACATGGAACTGGAAGCGTGGCACAGCCTGAGCTATCCAACCATTGCCACATGCTCCCTAAAATATACGACCTCTCCGGCCCAGAAAGGTGTAGTTCCCAGAGTGAACACTCACAGCATGGTGCATGCACCCCCACCTCTGATGAAACCACCCCCTCCGTTGTAGCCCAACAACACTTCTCCTGCAGCCACTAGCAGCTCCACTGCCACCATCCCAACCTCTTCTCTTGGAACAGCATCAGCTGCAGGTTGGCAATACCAAAAGCCCTTACCTCTGCATGCTAGTTTAGAGTGGTGTTGAAGCTTCTATAGCCCTCATCTACCATCACCCCTAGGCACTCTGCCCTCACCTCACTGCAGCCCTGTGCCACAGTGCGGAAAATGAAATATGATGATGCTGATGGCCTCCTTGATGACCCTGGCATGTTGGGCAACCAGTGGATACTGGCCAGGGTATTTCTTGTCCTAATGCATTCACTGGTAGATCACACTGCAGTGGATAGTGATGTGTCTGCAAGCAATGGATGTCAGACGAGGGGTCCAAGATGACCTTGGCTGGCAGCACACAGGAGAGGTGATAGCTGTCTTCGAGAAATTGAGAAGAAGAAGGAATAGGCACAATCAGGAATTTTGTCATTCCATGAACGAATTTGTAGGAGTAATAGCCGCTCAAAGCTGCACAACACGAGGCCACTGAAGAGTCTCCGTGGGCATTTGGGCTGATGTCCTATAACTTGGAACAACTAACAATCAATTCATCCCAAATTGCAATGGGACTGGCAGAAGACCCGGGTAATCCTTCAACAGCCAAATCACACACTGTTCGTCCTTGGAAGTCTCAGTTGCCAGAAGTCAAAGGAGGTGGTCAACCAGGTTAGCAGGAAAAAGCACCCCTACACTCCCTCCAGCTCTTGCAAACAACACTGCCACAAACGAGATTTCAGCGTGGGGTCTGTGTTAGTCTAAGAAGGTGGGTTGAGGTGTGTGTGATGAGTGTTTGAAAGTGGGATGTGTGATGTGTGTTGAGTTAGGGAGGGTGGCATGTGATGGGTGTTGGATCAGGGAGAGTGAAGGAGGTGGTGTGCAATGGGTGTTGGATCAGGGAGGGTGAAGGAGGTGGTGTGTAGTGGGTGTTGGATCAGGGAGGGTGAAGGAGGTGGTGTGAAAGGGTGTTGGATCAAGGAGGGTGAAGGAGGTGGTGTGTAATGGGTGTCGGGTGATTCAGGGAATTGGGCCATTGATATAATACTTATCACGTTAAGCATAGTTTTGAGTGCTATGTTTTGAAAAGGTGCTGAATGAGGAAGGGTGGGGTATTCCAGCATGCCAAAAAATAGGGGATGAACATTAAACAAAAAGATCAGACAAAAATATCACACATGCTCTAAACAACATTTTTTATAAGCTCCTGGGGATTGACTCAGTCAATATGAACATCATCCTGGCAGGGAGGCTCGAGCTGTACCTCCTTATCCTGATCACTATCCAAGCCAAACATCAGCAGGCCAGGACATGCCCCCAGTTCCTGTATTGCCAAGTTGTGGAGCATGCATCAGAGGATGCTGATTTTTCTAACCTGCACTTGACGCTACTGCAGTTTGGCTCCTGTAGCAAGAAGCAGAATTTGATCTTCCGAGAGTGTGAATACTGGGAAAAGGAAAGATAATGCATTTCCTATACATGGTATATGGAGTTACTGCCATTTCCTCGTTGCTTGAATCCCTTATTCCTGTGCACATATATTACCCTTTTGCAACTGGAGGTACCCATGGGGAGCATGCAGAGGGCAATGTACAAGTCGGAAACAGAGTATGTAAAAGTGGAGATTGGTGCATGTACAAGTGGGGTGGGGCTACTATGAATTGTGAAAAAATGGTGGTTGTCTCCTGCAACCTAGGTAACTATCGCCCCATTACCCATCTTCCCCTCCTAGGTAAGATCATCGAGAACATGGTAGCTGCACAACTGCAGCAACACAACAATCTCCTACCATTCCAGTTTCAGATATAGATGCAGCACAGAGACAGCAACCATACAGGCGGTCAACGATGCCCTCAACATCCTTGATGACTGCCACCCCTGCTTCCTGGTTCTACTCGACCTCTCTGCTGTGAAGTGGGAAAATACCCTCCCCCATTCTCATCCAGACCCTGGCCTGGGGGATCACGGCCCAAGCACCCCCCACGAGAGGAGTTCGACCCATTCACTTCCTTACCAGACGACAAGGTATCATGTGTCCACGGCCTACACACACGAGGAGCATGCCCAATACCATGCCCTGGTCAAGCCGATGCATGCGACATGGACCAGCTCGACTAGATAACAACCACAAAACACCAACAACGTTAGAGATGCCATGACAACATAGCCAACAGACGAGAACACACGTGCCACCACGCACACTCGTCACTCACACACCAACCCACACGAAGAACATACTCAGTGCTATAACGTAGCGGACTGACACACCCACAGACGCCCATCGTTGTTATTTTTGACATAGGCCTTCTACAGCACCGTAGAAACGCAAGACGCCTGAAGAGCTCGTGTATACATGCTTGCAGATGCTTTCTCGCTACCTGTTCCTATGAAGACGCCACCCTATGTATCTACTGATGCTTGTGACACCCTGTCGTCCTCACAACCCCATATTATGGATTATATGCCGCCACCCAGAAACTAGGCCCGAGTAGGCCGCAAGCAAGAGTCCCCAGGCAGGAGCCTCTCAGATGAAAATCTTCCCAAGATGAAAAAGCAAAGCGCTGACCACGCAGAACGAGCCCCAACGAGAGCCCACAGCCAAGGCTGCAATGTTGCAACCCACATGCCGCGCTCCCAGCGCCAAGGTTACACCTGCCGCCGCCAAGCACCCCTCAGAGCCAAAATACAAATCAAATGCTCATAATTCTGCTCCAGCCACGGTCTCTCCACACGTGACAAAGTCGAACTGACAAAATGCCAAGCTCACAAGACAGAAAGTCACCAGAGTCCCACATCTGGGACACAGGCTGCAACAACGAAGCAACAAGTTGGACACCTATAACGATGGGAAAGACATGCACATTAGCCACTAGACCACCAGGCACTTACGGACACCCTACATCGGCGGATGTGGATTAGCAACCTTGTCCTATGCTGGTTCAAGTCCTACCTTGCCAATCATCAGCTGTTTGTTTAGATGGACTCCTCTAGATCAGTAAATGCTACCCATCACCTGTGGAGTCCAGCAGGGTTCCATCCTCTCCCCAGTGATCTTCAATCTATACATGGAGCCGCTGGGAGCCCTCCTGGCCACACACAACATCCACATTCACCAATACGCTGACGACACACAGCTATACCTCAAGATTGACTCCATCAAGGACATCCATAGGCTCAAAACCTGCCTCTCACTGATCCATTCTTGGATGTCCAGTGCATACTTGAGGCTCAACCCCTAAAAGACCAAACTCCTTCTCCTCACCAACAACACTGAACACCCAGACATACAGACCTGGCTATCAACCATGAACTCTGAGGGCTTTACACCTGAGCTCACCTCCTGTGCCAAGTCCCTCTGGTTTTACATTGACAAACACCTCACCTTCAATGCACACATAGCTAAGAAAACTCAGACCGCTTGGTATCAGCTCTCCCTCCTGAAGAAAATCAAGCCCTTCCTCCCTCCAGACAGGTTTAGATCCACCATTCAAGCAATGGTCCTATCCCACCTGGATGGGGGAAATGCACTCCTCGAAGGCCTCCTGTCGTCCTCCCTTGTGCCCCTTAGAAGTGCCCTACATGCGACTGCACGCCTCATCAATACGACCAGATCACCCCGGCCCTCATTGAGCTTGAGTGGCTCTCACTGCATGCACAAATGACCTTCAAGTCTTGCTGCATCATGTATAAGGCAGTTGCCCTCAAGTCACCCACCTACCTTGCTGAGAAACACAGCATCTCTGGTGGACAGCACACCACCAGAAGCCAGGACAAGTGCAGACTAGAAATTCGCCCCATGCTGCAAAAAGTAAAAGACCAGAAAACAAACCTTCTCTGCCTATGCCTCAAGACCATTGAACCTCCTCGCTGTCAGCATCAGACTCGCCCCCACGCTCCTACAATTCAGAAAAGTATTCACTGCCCACCTCTTCAAGGTTTCTCTCAGCCTCAACACCGAGGCCATCACATCGCCCTTCACGCCACCTTACTTGCTAGATGCAGCCCAACCCACTCATCCTCCTGCCACCCGGTACAGCTGTACCCCTCCTCTGCATCCCACCCCCACTGTATATCTGTTATGTTGTTACCTCTGAAAAGCACTCTGTAATGCATCTGTACTGTTGTATACCTCTGTAAAGTGCTATGTTATGTATCTGTATTATTCTATACTTCTGTAAAGTCCTCTCAAAGCTAGGTTGGCGCTCAATAAATTCCATAATTTAAAAAATATTAATAAGAAAAGGTGGGCTTGCCATGTCCCTAGCATCCAGGTTTGTGTGGGCATGTGTGACCCCATGTAGTATGACAGCGTGCTATGTTGCTGGACCATGGGGTTCTACGGGGTCCTGCTAAGCATAAACAGTTGAGGCTGATGCAGACACTGGCATTCCATTTCATCTACACATTCATGCTCTATTGCTGTTTTCAACTGCAAAATATTTGCTGCCTGGCATATGGCAGGGGAAAAAGGGCTTACCGGGTGCAGTTCAAAGACCCCAGAATTGCCTGGTGGTGGAGCGAGAAAAGTGTCAAACTCAAATGACTCCCTAAATGTTGTGAGCATAAAGCCACCAGTGGGCAGTGCAGAGAACGCAACACGAAGTATATGTGTAAGGGCTTTGTTAAGAAAATTATAAGAACAATCAGTGAATGGGTAACTTAAAGAAAGAACTGGTGGGGCTTTTCAGGAAGTGGGCCAGCATAAAAGGCATCCTCCCTCTATTCCCCATAGCTCTCCAAGATGAAGGTACAAAGTGTTCCAAGGATCCCCAAAGGACCAAATGCATTGCTCTGGCATCCCAGTTTGATCAAAACTCCAATGTAATGGTGCTACTACTGTCAAAGTCCAACAAAAGTCATAAAACTACACAAATGCTCCTTAATTCTGCAACAAGGGTTCTAGGAGCCTCTGTTTATCAGGGGTATACAGGACTTCCTGAGACCATGGGTCTAAGTCAGCACCACTGGACAGCCAGTGGTTGCGTGGTGCGGTAGTTCGGCTTTCAGTCTGTCTTTGATTGACCTGGGCTTCCAGGCAGTTTTGCCATGCGGGTTGAGGCACAATGAGGAGCAGGGTCTCCTTACTCTTGACTTCCCTGTTGAGAATCCCCCTTCGTTCTTGGTTCTAGTTCTCTCCTGTCCACCTTCCTCCTCCCTCTCTACTTCCTGTACTCCTCTCTCCCCTTGGGCTTTGTGCCCCGTTCTGGAACTCTCAATTTGTTTGCTTCTCTGGGGTATACTTTTCCCTCCAATCCACTTGTTCTCTTCGGTCCTCTGGGCCCCACCTTCCTCCCTATCTTGTGCTCCTGGTTCACGCTTCTGAGCACCACCTTCCTCCTGTATCCCCTCTATGACATTCTTTGTTTTTTCAAGGACCACTCTCTTCCCTGGCAGGCCTTCACTGCTTTGAGCACCGCATTCCTCCTTGCCCCACTCTGTCACTCCTTCACTCTTTGGCAACCTACTTCTTAGCATCTTCAACCTCCTCCATGACCTCTGCAAGCTTCTCCTTACACTTTTCATTCTCCTCCTTAATCTCCTCACATCCCTCTTAAACTTTTCAACATCCTTCGACACCTTTCCCACCCCTACCTTCTCCAGTAATATATTGCCTCTAGCTCCTCACCCTTCCTCCACCTTATCCTGCTCCTCTGGTGTCATCCTCAAGCATCTTCCTGCCACTCTCCAGTTTTCTCCAAACTCCTTCATCCTGCTCATGCTCCATCCACCCCCACCCCTTTCTACAAACTCCATACTGACTAACTGGAAGGTCGGGATTATATAGTGGAATGCCTCCTGCCCTGGATTGGCTCTCTGGGGGATGGCTTGCAACTGTGGTTTGTGGAAAGGGATTGTCTGTGATTGGCTCTCCTTTGGTAACTCCCCCTAATTGTTGTCTAGTGGGACAGTCTACATCAGGTGTGCAGCCATCTTGGACTTTGCACATGTGCCCTGCTAGGCCCTATTTTTTTGCTTTGCTACCGAAGTCTTCCAATGGGACCCTGAGTCTTCATTTGCAATTGCTTCCTGAGAGGTTTTGCCATCTCCCTGAGGTTTGTGGTGGCCACAGGGATGTTTGAAAGTTCATTTCCTTCATTTTCGCATGGATCCACAGACTTTGCAGACTTCAAAAGATGCTGATTCCAATTTCTGAGGTCCAGGGACTTAGTAGGAGTCCTGTAGATCCTGCAAAACTGATCATGGGCAGCACTAAGTCCTTGTAGGGCCCTAAACGTGGCTACATGGGGACCTTAAATAGCTTTGCTCTGCCCGTTAAAGAAGATTCTATTGTTACATGGGGATGTCCAGGCCCACAGATTCTTTACTCTCCATATGGTGGTCCCTAAAGAAGGTGCCCTGGTTAGGGAGCCTGGTCAGAAAGGGTAGGGACTGTGTTTCTTGCCTTAACTCCTTATAAGTGTTATGGTTCCCATGTGACTGGCCCCTGCTATGTCGCGGGCCTGCTGCGTGATGTTCCAGAGAATTTGCTGAATGCTTCACCTGGGGTCGCCCTCTTGAAGCACCAAGGGTCACTTCACTGCCGTTGCTCACCACCAAGCAGGGGGCTCTATCATAGTGTTGACTTTTTCCTGCTCCCTAACGTGGAGTAAGTTTCAAATAGTTCAAATAATCACCACGAATGGCAAACTCCCCAAAATATAATATTCAGAAGGATTGCCGCTTGGCCTCATCATGAGTTGGGCAATATTACTGCTGGGTTACTGCTTGTGCTAATAGCGATACTGCGAACCGGTCCGGCGCTATTAGTGCCGGATCAAGGGTTGGGCGGTAACTGTAATTCCCCATTGGGTCCATTGGATCCAATGGGACATTTTTGGTGCAATTACCGTGCGCTAACAGTGAGACGCTAATTGCGCCAGAAAATTGGCATTTTTCTGGGGCATTTACCTCCAGCTTGGAGCTGGGGGTAAATGCTGCCAGGCTGGTGATTGGGTAGACCCTTAAATGCGGCGGTAATAGCGTTAATCCTATTAAGCATGTGCTGAATTCCCATCGATTGTCAGCGAGCGAAAAAATACTTTCACAGACTATTAAAAAGACAAGGCCATGTAGGTATTCAACACCTAGGAGGTCATTATGACCTTGGAGGTAGGTATGCCACTATTTGAGGCATGGCTACCCCCATTCCGGGTACCGGGTCCGGGTTCCTGGAATGGGGAAATACCGGGCCATTCCGACCTTGGAGGGCCCGGTATTTCCCCATTCCAGTGACCCATCCCCATTCCCATTCGAGCTCCCATAGGGCTCAATGGGAATGGGGAGCATGCTAATAACGGGCCCTTTAATAACGGGCCCATTGTTAGCATGCCGGTCTGCTCGCGGAACCCGCTAAGGCATCCTGGTAAAACCAGGCATCCTTACCAGGTCCCGTGAGGAGACCTCGTAATGAGGCGGTAGAGGCTTAATGGGGCCAGCAGCTCTACCGGCCCCGTTAACCCCCTACCACCAGGGTTGTAAGGGCCCCATAGGCAGTTCTTTTATGACAAGTAGACACTGGCAAATCCCATAGAAAATGTTTTTCTCACTAATGTGACAAGGCCAGAAAGCTGGCCTTGTCAAGAGGTGTTGGGAACTCCTCTTAGCCAAGAATCGCAGCCCTATCAGGGAGAGCCAGTTCTACCCTGAAGAGGGTGGAGGCAGTGCAGGGGATCCCAATAGCTGTCATCCTTCCTTGTGCCAATTTGTTTCTGATTTGATTTGTACATTTATAGAGCGCATATCCCATGGGGGGAACCCAGCATAAATTGCATCTGGGTGCAGATGAAAACAGTATGATCAAACTTTTCACAGAGTTTAAACACTTGATTTAGTAATAACAAAATTAAACAAAAAATAAGTTTTTAATTGCTTCCTGAATACACTCAATGATTCAATTTGCCACAGATTTTATGGAAGGGAATATGGACGTCATTTAACCAAAATGCCAGGAGTAGCGGAAGTGACATCACATTACCCTTGACCTCTGGGGACATCACAGCATGTGATGTCATTTGACACCACCCCGACGTGGCATCACAGGAAGTGATTGAACACGACATTCACCGCTTGACAAAATAGGAAGTGGGATCACACAGCATTGTACCTAAGTACACTACGAAACATATGGTTACGATATTACTGTGATGTGGTATACATTTCATACAAGAATGGATCACCATATGTATCGTTAATACCAGTGTACATAGGCCCATATTACTAAACTACTGTGAATGCAAGCAGACGTCCAAGGCCAAATGATAATGATGTGTTATTATATAGCACTTATGCTTAAGAGCTGTATAAAGAACAAATATACATACAATATCACCCAGCCTGTGTTGGTATTCCTTTATCAAACTCAGAAGGATGAAAGGCTGAGTTGGACTTCCCGGGATTCCAAACTGCAGATTACACACACATCGCAGCAGCTAGCGTTCAACCCGCTGAGCTATCTTACAGGCTATAACTATCTCAGCAGCTATAGTAAAATGAGCAATTACATGTCTGAACTTTCTACAAGTCAGAAAGCATATTAGACTCTGTAGTGGACACCATTAAATGGGTACCTGAGACTTAGCAGCAGACCAGTTCATCTGCAGGTCTGGTGCAAAGTTGCCCACATGTGAAGCCTGCGTGGATCTACTTTTCAGGCATCTGAGGTTTGAAAAATACATGCCATTGGGAGGGTTCATAACTGTGTATTAAAGAATTTAGAGTAGCGCAGGGAAAGCAGTGCACTCACACGGCATCCCATACTCTGGGCACTCTTTACCTCATACATACAAACAAATATCCTGAACAGCATGCCAGGGAGATAGGACACATTACAACAAAGCATTCATTGTGGCACAATGAAATCAAGGGACAATTTATGTGCTATGGTCAAACATTTCTACACTGTACACAAGTTTTTCGGCACAAGGAGTTTGTCAAGTGACCGAGGACACCGTGATGCAATGTCTGTAGTGATCGTAACAGAGACAACGGCAGAAACAAAATGATATAACTGCAAATTGCAAAAAGCAAAATGCATACTCCGAAATTGATGCTTATTCTACTCTAAATGCTTTTTGGAAGTTGTTGTCTGCATTGTGAATTTGAGGTGTTTAGGAACAGACTACATCACTGACTCACACCCTGAAGTGTGCCTGAAATACCCCTTCAATGAGTCTAGCAATTAATTTATAGAATTCCGAAAGACAAATTATTTGTTATTCCTATTCTTTCTTATTTAGGTACACTTGTGGAACCCCCTGTTTTTTTAAGATGCCTCCACAAGAAAGCCAGCCCCTCCATAAAAAAGAGCCACATGGCACTGGCCACAGCCCAGGAGTTTCAATTGAAAAATAAATAAAAACACTTTTTTAAAATCAAATTCTTTTAAGGGTAGCAAAGGGATTTCAGGGGTCCCTGGCGACTCCCAAATGATGTCCCTGGAAGATAACTCTGAGAATGAGGGACCGTGATGGCAAAGCATCTGTCTCCCCAGGTTGAAGTTCTAGATGGAGGAACTGCCAGAAGACCCTGTCCGACAGATCGCAAGGTACGGTTGGGACAATAATCAGCAATCTTGGATGATAGATAAATTGGCCCCAGGCCATGGTTGCACTTGAAGAGCATACACAGTACCGTGAACAAGATCTTTTGCTTCATTGGGAGCCAGTGAATGCTCCTTCTGAAGTAAGAAATAGTAGCTCTTCTGGTTGAATCAAAGAATAATCGCACTGCAGAGTTCTGTGGAACCTGCAATCTCTGAAGCTGGTACTTTGGAATGCCAATCAAAATGGCATTACAGAAATCCAGCTGAGCATTAGTGAGTGTCTGCACTACAATGGGTCGGTCATATTCAGCAACTAGTGGCATCACAGGTTTCAAAGTTTTAGCTGATAATAGACCCATTTCACAATCTGAGTTATATGTGAATTACAACTCAGTTCTGACTGCCATATGCCGCCTATGTTTTTCACTTTCTCAGTATATTTAGATGAGACCCCAAACAATGTTGGGCAGGGAGCAGAGTGTGAGATATTAGCTGTTTTGTATGTGACCCAAATACAATGATCTCAATTTTTGTTCGATTCAACTGGAGTTTATTCTCCAACATCCAACTTTGAATTGCACTAGCACAAGTTACAACCCCGCTCCATAGCCTCCAGTGGTTGCTTTAACCTAACGTAGATCTGTGTACCATTGGCAAAGGAATGATAACACAGATCAAACTGGGAAAAAGTATCTAGCAATGGGCGAATATAAACGTGAAACAATAACGGTGATAAGGAAGAGCCTTGAGGGACTCCACATGTGACAGGTAAGGGGTCAGGCATAAATTGGCCTATTTTAACCTGCTAGATACGGTCCATCAGGAAATATGTGAACCATTTAAGTGTGGCATCAGACACCTGCACCACTATTAATAGTCTTAGCTTGAGAATGTCAAAATCCAAGGTGTCGAAAGTTGCTGACAGGTTGAGCATGAGCAGCATGCTGATATCACCCTCGTCGGCAGCCTCAAGTATATCATCCCAGACCAGAGTCAGTGCTGACTCAGTGCTGAGGCCTGGTCTGAATCCTGACTGATATATGTCCAGGATATTATTCTCTTCCAAAGAATTCTGTAGTTGTATGTTCACATGGACAGTATACCTTTGTCCCACACCATGCCACTTAAGCAACATGATCACCAGTGTCTTCATGTTTTTTCTAGGAACAATGTACCAGACCCGGCCACACGCTATCCACATGAAGAAGCCAGAGACCAAGACCTAGCCAATTGAGAGCAACTTCCTGGCATCTCCCGTTGACCGCAATATGATGCCTGAAGCAGAAAGAAAGCAGGGAGAGAGGTGGTGGGGAAAGAAACAGACCTACAAAGTGCTGGGGCCGACTGTTCTACACTCTCCAAACACAACCACAAACAGCGCCCTAGACCATCAGGCGATTAAACCAAAGAGCACAGACACTGACAGACACTGCTCTTACCCTAGGGAAATATAGACAAAGCCCGAACACGAACTTGGACACTAGACTGTCTCAGGCCTCCATCACTTTTCTGTGGCAGGCCCACATAGGTAAAAGTGATGGGGGTTAGCACCATATTAAACATTGTGTGTGATTGTAACACTTCCCGAATAGGGAAGACAGGATCACATTGGTCAGGAAAAGGTGGGCAACGGCAGGAGGAAGGGAAGCAAAACGAGTGTGTTGGGATGCACGTACAGTGTCCCAGCCATTAAAAAGGTTCAGGCTGAGAAAAACCTATTAGAACATACCACTATGTGAGCAGGACACGTTTTGTGCGGCAGAAAGCACATGTATTGTTTTTATTTAGGTTTGACACATATTAGATACTCACATATAGCAACACAGAAAGAGCAACAAACGTATTAATGTTGTAGTTGCACAGGTTATAGATACGGCAGTGTTATGGGCCCTGTGTTTAGGTTTTACTGGCACAAGTCACAACTCGCTTCATAGCCTCAAGTGGTTGCTTTAACCTAACTTAGATCTGTGTATCACTGGCATAGGAATGATAACACAGATCAAACTGGGCATAAATATCTTGCAATGGGCGAATATAAACGTTAAACAATAACAGTGATAAGGAAGAGTCTTGAGGAACTCCACATGTGACAGGTAAGGGGTCAGACAGATATTGGTCAAAGTTATGTTTTAATTGAGGTGTGTGGAAAAGAGCTGAAACAGGTGCAAGATGGTGTCAGAAAGGTATTGTGGTAGGAGCGAGGTCAGTGTATTAACATGGCTGAACCAAACATGAAATGCAGTTTTCATGTTTGGATTGCCCTGGATCATCAAGCTCATCTTTGAAAATTCTCTGAATTTCTGCATGTTGTACATTCTGATGAAATAGGCAATGCTATAGGTATTGGAGATACACCCATACCTCACCCTACGTCCCCGCCACTTATGGTTACTTTGGGTCCTATCTCTGACAACCATGCTTTTTTGTTGAGTCTGTGTTCCCCAGTTAATCTGTTTGGGTTGGATCTATTGTGTAAGCTGAGCTGCTCCATCTATTGTTCCCCTGAATACATATTCCTTGATATCCCAGCCCATAGGGAACTTGAGGTTCTGGCTTCATTACAAGGGACCCAAATTCGATCCCAGGAGACCGGATCATCACTCCCTTATTGCAACAGGGATTACAGGACTGTGTTCCTGCTAAATTGTGGTCCACCATGAAAAGGATGCAGGATACATACTTTAAATCACCCTGAACCCAGCCAAACCTCTGCCATGCATCCCTCAGAACCCCATTTCCAGGCAGGCTTAGGAAGGTATCTGACCAGTTATAGAGTCCCTATTCAAACAAAGTATTACTGTGCCCATGCACAGTGCCTGCAACACCCCAATTCTGTCCACCAAGAAGCCAGGTAAAGAGGTCTATCATATTATCCAAGACCTGCATGCAGTTAATGCTGCTGTCTTGTCAGTTTTTCCACCAACCCTGCTTCTGTCCTGTCTTGTATCCCTGCGTCAGCCACTTAGTTCAGTGTTGTGGATTTGTGCTCATACTTTTTCTCCATATCTATTCACCCTGACAGTCTATACTTGTCCGAATTTACCTATAAATCCACACAGCACAAATTCACATGACTTCCTATGAGGTAGTTCTCCCAAATTCTTAAGAGTTCACAGGATGGTCTGTCCTGGTACATTATGTGAACAATCTGCTACTGGTGTTGCCTTCCTTAGAAGCCTGTGAGCAAGATATCCTTGCACTGTTGACAGCTCTTGCAGAGAAAGTTCATAAGGCATCCAAAGTTAAGTTACAACTCTGTTACCCCATGTGCGATACTTGAGCCATGAGATTTCTGCAGGCAAAAAACACCTGACCCAGGATCGCGTAAGGCGATTCAGAAAGCCCCCAAACTCCAGAACAGAAAACAGATGAGAGGGTTCCTCGGGATGGCCAGTTACTGCAGATAGTAGATACCAAAGTATGCCACTATAGTTAAGCACCTTCAGAATCTCACGCATGATTCAACCAAGGAACCAATGCCATGGTCCCAAGAAGCAGAGGACGGCTTTGTTACCATAAAGCAAAAGCTTTCAACAGCACAGACCCTGGGATTACTGGACTATGATAAACCATTTGTGTTATTTTGTGATAAGCTATAGATTTGCCCAAGGAGTGTCGACACAGCTGCATGGCGATAAGCATCATCCTGTGTTTTATCATAGTGTTACATTAAGTCCTGTGGCAGCTGGAATAGCAGCGTGTTTACAAGGCATTGCTGCAGAAGTGCTGCTGGTAGAAAAGACTGATTGATTGGTACATACAAGGTCACCTGTCACTATCTCTGTGCCCCATTATATGTTAGTCGTGCTGCTCAAAGGCAGGATCAAACAAGGGTCTAACTCCAGACTCACAAAATATGAGAAGTTTCTCATTTCTGCTGCTAATGTTACTTTAAGTCATTGCTCAGTTCTGAATCCAACCTCCTTGTTGTAAACCCCAGAGGATGAGGAACCATATGATTGTCTCTTATGCCTCTTACGTCACCCCTCACAGATTTACGGGACATCCCACTGCATAACCCCAAAATGATACTCTTAATGGACGGGTCTTGTCTCCGTAGTCGGCGGGGAGGGGAACTGTTTTCTGGGTATTTTGTATAAACCCTGCATGCCATCCTCAAAGCTTATTGCTTGCCAAGTGCCAAGTCTGTTGAAGTAGTTGAACTTGTGGCCCTCACTTGAGCATGCTTATTAGTGAGAGACAAGTTGGCTACAATTTACACCACTCCCGCTACGCACATGGATTGGTGCATGATTTGGATGTCCTGTGGAGAGAACAAGGTTATCTAACCTCCACCGGTGCACACATCTCAAATGGAAAGTATGTGTCTGCCCTTCTACATAGCTTACTGCTCCCAGCCACCCTTACCATATTCAAGTGCAGACGCCATGATCCCTTGCAGTCCTTTACTGCCCTAGGCAATGCCCTAGCTGATAAGGCAGCTTGTTCGGTGGGCTTAAATGGGCCCCTGGCTCCTAACGAAACCCTTGTTTGTATTGCAGTCCAGCAGTAACTGACTGCTACCCATTTCTGCCTGGCCGTACTACAAAATCAAGCCGCAGAGGTAGAAAAGATGAACTGGACTGAGCGACTATGTAAGTTGGGTAGAGATTCACTTTGGCATTCCCCAGACGGCTTCCTGGTGGCACCCAGTACCGGAGGAACCATTAAACGTGCAGAAAGATATCATACAGCCCCCCACATGCCAGTAGTTGTGTTACTGTCTTGTAAGCATTGGTGTTTTCTCAGGTTGGACTGAAGCGTACCCATGCTGAAAGGCAGATGCCATCACGGTTGCAAAGAAATAGTTTGCTGAGTTTATACCCAGGTTTGGACTCCCACTTGTCATTGATAGTAATCAGTGTACACGATTCACTGGTCAGATTGTTAGAGAAGTGTGCAAGGCACTAGGGCCCTCTATGAGTATGGCGAAGTGGCAAAAAAGTGATGGTAACAGAATTACTGCCACTTTCACTTTCCAGCTATATTTCGAATTTGGCCTTTGAGTGGAGGATTTACCTCCAGCATGGTGCTGCAGGTAAATCCTCCAACTTTCTGCTGAAATCCCCATGAAGTACTATGGACTCCAGAAAATGAGGAATAACTATGCCTACCACCACTTGTAATCCGGTGGTAAATCCGCTGTACCAAGTGGCGGTTACTGTAATTCCATTTGGCGGTATTCTGGCAGATTTATCACTGTAATACCACCAAACTTGTAATGGCCAATTCAACTGTGCTTACCTTCGCCGAGTGGTGCAGTTGAAACGGTGATCTACAGCTCAGGTTGTCAAAGGTGTGTCAGGAAACAGGGTTAAAGTGGCCCCAGATGCTCCCCTTAGCAATGTTATGCAAACGGCAATGAACCGTAGCACATGCATGATCTGTCGGCACATGAAGTTATTACAGGACACCCCATGCACATGGTAAGTACTCCCCTGGCTGCTCACACCTTCTGAATTTGCACCTGGAGGATAAGGCTGTTCTTATTTATTGCCCTTCTTTAGTCAAGACCGTTTGTTCTCTTCATTCCACGGTTCGAGCTGCCATACCAGAACCAACAGCCATGCCCTGAAATTCACTAGCCAGGTGACTGGGTCCTGGCATGTATGCACCAGAGGAATTCTGCCCTTAAGACCAAGTGGGGGTGGAGGGGTGCATCAAGTGTTACTAATGACCCCGGACCATTGTGAAGTGCTCCGGCCTGACTTCCTGGGCCCATGATGCACACTGCCGCGGGATCCCAGCACACCCTGACAGCAATGTCTCCAGGTTTCCCAATCCCCAGCTACTGAGAACTAACCCAGCTGCATCCACTGACACATCCACCAGAGTTCCAACCACAGACCAAGGCCTGCCAGTGCAGGCCATCTACGAACAATGACAGAAGCGGACTCCGCTACTCCCAGTGCACCTGTATGTGCAGTTGCTGAGCCAAGACCCTCCAGTTCCACAGCTTGTTTACCATTGTGGGGTCTCTACAGGAGCTGCTGTTCAGGATCCTTCATCAGGCGACCGAAGCTCCATAGGGGACCACCCTGATCTAGGTCACTTCCCCTAGAGTACCATCTCCAGCGCTTGACTCCACTGGACCTCACCACCCAGGCCCGAGAAGGTACATTTTGCAGTCCTACAGAGGACCACCACAGGGCCAGTGATCAGGAGAGGAGTGCCTGCAGGTAAACTCACACCCTGCTGGGCCTATCTGTTGGACAATGATGCACCACCAAGATGTGGTATTGCACTGACATAGATTGGAAGCTGGATCAACCAATATGCCAGCCCCTGCTGAGTTTGGACCTTGTTGTTACTCTCTCTTCATCCTTCTCTTTGTCCTGATAAACACTGTGCGTTTATGGCCCTGGTACTACGGATATCTCTAGCTGAACCTTTATTGTAGGCTGCCCTGACATAGCCATGGCCATTTGTTATTGTTTGAACATTCATCTTGTGCAGCCTAGAGCCGGTTCTTGGTAGTGACTCTTGGAACATTGACCTTTTTCCCATTCTTGAAATCGCAGGCAGCTGTGCCCAGAACAAATAAGACTTTGCAAATTGCTCCACGTGAACATATCTTTGCCCACTAACTGAACTCATATCCACTTCAGTGGACTTGTTGCTACTGCATGAACCAAACTATTCCAGGATTGGAAGACCAAGTTCTGTTTCCAGACACTTGCATCATGTCAGGTTACCTGACAACTGTTATAATTGTTGTTGGATTATTGATTTGTTTACAACTCACTTTGATTGCTGCTTTTAAAACCATCTGTCATGAACACAATGGTCCATCTGCTCACCCCTGGGTTCACTGTGAGAGCACACACCTTCACCTAGCATGGCAGTATGCCTGCATCTTTAAAATCAGATTGTTGGGTTTGTGTGCACCTTCATTCCCTTGAAGTGGGAGGATGTCTGCCGGGATCACAAGTTTGTTACCCAATTCCGAGGTCCCAGACCCTGTAGTGATTCACATTCCCAGATGGGATTTACTGGTCCTTCAAATGTCCCCACATCATCCCAGGTATCCAGGAGGCCACTATCTCTTCACCTTTCATCTCATGCTGCTGGTTTATATGCTACGTCAATGTAGGTTCACTATTCATAGGCAACAATAAATGTCGATATTACCTTTCAACCAATGCCAGTATACTCATCAGTAATATCATATAATCATTTGACCCGGATTTCACCTGTACCCAATCTGGGTATGTTATATATCATGGGACATATTTCATTTGGTTGGAAAAGCTTACCTATGGTTGCCCATTAACTGAGGAGGTAGTTGCTACATAGACTATGTTCTGCCTGCCATTCGGCACACCCGTCTCTTCCCAATGCACACACACCCAAAAAGAGGCTCAGAATCGAAATGGTTTATCACCGCAATGGAATACCTCATACCAGCCCACTGGGATAAGCTGAACCGAGACTGCCTAACCCCGTTGTCTGGACTGATTGAGGATATTGCGCTACAGGATTGTCCCTGGTCTTACTGTCTCATGAGCAGGTAGCCATCCAGACAATCGTCCTTCAGAACTGTATGGTGCTGGACGCCCTCCTAGCCGCACAAGGCGGCATACATGCAATTGTGAAGACCGAATAATATAAGGCTTAAATCAATACATTCTTCTCTTCTTCATTTGAATTCACTTACAATTGCATTTCAATTTACATTCTTTTAAACCTTCATTACATACAACTGCATATTTCCGCCACAAGAATCCCCCGTTTGTATTAACAATTTGAAAAGACCTGTGTCCCTTGCGAATATGTCATATGAGGTTTCCATTAATAACAACTTGTCATGAATATTCAAGATGTTAACAGTCTTCTGCAAATATTTAAAAGAACATTTCATTAACAAAGATATGCAGTAAATTCCCAACAGGTTAGAAGAAATCATTATGGAGGCTCCTAACAAGCTAATCAAACAGGTCATCCAGGACTGGAGGCACCGCCAAGTATATGGACACACTAAGTATATTATAGCCACAGAATGTCTTTTTTCCACTTTATTTAGATTTAATAAAACATGAGATGAGCAATCAACTTTTAGTCCATGTATATGAAGACTTAAAAAATAAATAAAATGTGGTCCCAGTAGAGTTATATACAATCAGTTATGTACATTGCAAGTAATGTACCCCAACACCACCATGTACAATACACTCTGTGTCTATTAATGTAACCAAACAAGTAACATAAACACAAAACAAAACGTTACTACACAAACACAATCAAACATACCAAGAACATAAACCTGCTAATCCACACTGCACACCAACAGTGTATGCCAACGACCAACATCCCTTTACACTATTTTCTCATGCTCGCACTCAACCATATAAGTCATTAAAGGGTCATTAAAGGGTCCCAAGAATATATATTCCCTCCCGATTTTGTTTCCTCATCCGGTCTTTTTCATATCTGGAAAGAGTTTTCAAATCTATCACCCAGTTTTCAAGTAAGGGCTTTTTCCTCATTTTCCAAACTCTTAAAATATTCTTTGTCGCCACCAGGAGTGCCCTATCAATCCAGCCTGATTGGTCACAGGAAACGTCACATCTACCCCAAATTGAAAGCAGAATAATAGTAGAAGGGGACCTCAGAAATTACATACCCAGGATCGTATCCAGCCTACCTAACACTTCCATCCAAAAACCGACAACCCTCAGACAGTCCCATAACATATGCAGCAAAGTTCCTCTCCCCCTGCACATCCCCAGCATGACTCATTATCAATCATACCCAGCCCAAGCATCCTCACCGGGGTCCAGTATAGGCTAGCTAGAATTCTTGGATGTGTTTAAAGCAGGTTTAGATCCATTTACTCTTTCGTAACTACTCTCAACAACCCTTCCCACTCTTTTTGCAATACATTTCTACTCACCTCTCCTATCCAGGCTTTCCTCCATTTTTACCCAAAAGCTATATACGAACTGTCTGTCGGCATCATCTTAAGATGGGTCGACAGCATACCTGGCGGTGTGTCAAACACATCACAGATATCAGGCCTATTTAACATCAGCGAGTTCAGCATCTTCTGTCTGTCATCAGATATGAGCTCTCTTTTGTTTAACCCATATTTTTGAACAAGGTCTCCAAATGGCTTCATTTTATCATCCTGCCATACATCTCCAATCATCATAATACCCCTATTAACCCAGCTACGCCATATTAACGTTTTATTATCTATTTGTAAACCAGGTTTATGCCAGATCGATGCTCCATAGTGCATACAAAGTACCTGACTACAGTCTTTGATCCATAATTCAAGCACAATTTTGGTAGCACTAATCATCAGCAAACTAGCTGCTAACCTAGGCATTTTACCAATTGAGTATAAGCTATCTAGGTAATATGGTGAAAACATCTCCCTTTCTATTACCATCCACAGTGGCTCTCAATCATTAGTACCAATAGCGTAATTGGCAGATTTTTTTAATAAGAAGCCTTTAAAATAGTTTTCTAATATCGGATAACCAAAACCACCATCTCTTACATTTTTAACCACGATATGCTTTGGAATTTTAGGTCTTTGCCCAGCACCCAAGAGGTATCCCTGAAAAACATTATCAATACGCTTAAGCATACGCTTGGGGAAGTTCAATGGAAGGGATTGAATAACATATAATACTTTCGGAAGAGCCAATATCTGAATAGCATTTACTTTTGCCCAGACACTAAAGGTTACTTGTTCCCATTTTCGGACATCTTGTTGAAGTACCTCAATTAACTTATCAGTATTAAGCTCAACAACCTTTTTCACCTCACGAACCAGATAGATCCCTAGGTATTTCACACTAGAATTGATCCACTGACAGTCCACGGCATACAGATGATTCTTTAAGTAGAAAAACCACAGACTTACCCCAATTAATTTTGTGCCCCAAAAGTCGATCTACTTCTTCAAATACAATTTTCAGTAGAGCCCACTCCTTTGGGTTCACCAGAATTACTGTCATGCCATCCGCATAGAAAAGCACTTTAATCTCTCTGTCCCTAACTCGTAGACCTTGAATGCTAGCTCCTGTCTAATATAGGCTGCTAAGGGCTCCAATGATAAAATGAAGAGAAAAGGGGACAATGGATCTCCCTGTCTAGTGACCCTAAAAAATGGGAAAGATGTAGAGACTTCGTCATTTACCGATATTCTAGCAGTAATATGTGATTGCAGTGCACCAATAGCATTCAAAAAGAGAGGCCCTAACCTCATTTCAAGCAACGTAAAATTCAAGAATGTCCAAGTAACCTGATCAAACGCTTTTTCAGCATTCATAAATAACACCATGTCTTCCATTTCAGCCTTTGGAAGCCCCATAATATATGTGATGGTCCTGATATTATCATACCAATACCTCTGTCTCTTGAATCCAACTTGAGACTGGTCTATTAGCTCTCCCATAAATATATCCAATCTATTAGCCAGAATATGTATGAACAGTTTGAAATCTACGTTAAGCAATGAGATTGGGCAATAATTGCCGCACTTGGTTCGATCCTTTCCCGGCTCTGGTAACAACATGATCATAGCCTCCTTCATGGGCAAACACAAGATGCCATCCATCATGATGCTGTTAAATAATCCACATAGAATTGGAGCAAGTTCAGAACTAAACGATCTATAGAATTCTAAAGGTCACCCACATTCCATCAATGCCCGGTGATTTGCCAATATTAAGGTAACCTATACCATCAATACCTCTGCAATGGTAATCGGAGCATCCAGCAAATTTCTACTCTCACTGGACAGACAAGGAATGTTCACCTTCTCAAAGAAACTGGTTAGATCCGACCTAGAGGCGTAGAGCTCTTTCTTGTATAAACATGCATAAAATGATCGGAAACACTCACAGATGTCTTTCCTTTTGACCACTGTTTCTCCTGAATCATTATCTATTTTGTCGACAGATGATCTCACCACCATGCCCTTTCATTTATTTGCCAGAAGCCGACCCCCGCAATATTTCTTTTATGAAAATACAGTAGCCTGTCTGACTGTGAATCCATTTCACATTTAAGAACTGCAAAGGCAACATGAAATATGACGGAATAAAGTAGCCACAGGCTTTCTAATGTGAGACAATATTTCAGTGAGATTTTCATCATAATTTGGGATACATGTATTTCGGTCAGATCCCATAAGAGCACAAACACCATCTCTTGAGGACAGAATACCAAGTGTCTAATTCAAACCAATCAGGCAGCCTCCACCACTTTTAGAAGTCTCAGAAGATATTATAACTGAAAGAAAGCTGTCTGTATAGGGTATACAGCAGATAATAATGTAAATGTGCTATAAGGTGACTGTGTGAAAGAGTTTGATGTCCGTCTGTTTACCAGTCCCAACTGATTCAACTGTGAAGCAATAACCCTGCTGCATGCACTGGAGCAAGTACCAGAAATTACTGCTTGGCCGTGTTTCCATCATCCAGAGGATTAATCTTTGCTGTCTTTTGTTGCTTGAATTGCTACATTTTGTTCTACATAGCCCATAAATTGACTTACAACCTCAAACAACCCTAACAACAGTTATATCATCGAAGAGTGAAGATATTTACCCATGTTATTGTTTATTTTCAGGCTTTGTTGCCTAGATGCCGTGGGCGGGTCTATAAAACCAAGGAAGTGCACGCACCATGTGCTTGTTCTCTTGGCCGCATTGCCACGTTTGTTGCGTGTTTGCGGTTCTGAGCGGTGCTTCCTGGTACCTGGCCACTGCATTTGCTGGACGTGTGTGAGCGGTGCCTCGATTTGCAACCAGCGATGAAGCAAGGTATTGCTTCCTTGAAGTCGGGTATGCCGCCACTGGTCGCAATACAAAAAAATACAACAGCTGGTGTCTCTTTTATCTCCCCGAGCGTCCATCCAAACAAATTCGTTCATCCTCCACCCCCCTACCTACAAGTGCTCAAACCAAGGCTGCCCTTCGAAGAAAAGGGATTAAAAATACAGACATCCGCTCCTTTTACCAGGAATCCAACAACTGTGGTGCAATCCAAATGGCAAAAGACTCCACAGCTCTCCCACTGCGGACTGCACGAGCACAAACGCCTGAACTCATTGTTTCACTTATAAATGTTGGCGTTTTAAATCCACAGGACAATGTTGAGCATGCTGTCCAAATTGTCAAGGTAAACAAAAAAACAAATGTTACTGACTTTCCATCCGTCATTTTTGCAAATGAAAATGTATCACTCACCGACAGCGCCTTACTTCGTAGTGTTTTAACCGGCTCAGGTGCTGAAATTGTAAATGTTTCTGGAGTGAGTTCTCTGGCAGACCCGGCTATTATTGATTTAGATCTTGACGCCTCTTGTTTCTCCTCGCACACTTTACCCAAAAACCTGTCCAAATCATCAGACTTGTTCTTGAACTCCAGTGTCTCAAAATCGGTTCAGGAACTTTCCTTTGCTGCTCCCAACCCCTCGTGAAGTGAAGCCTCATTTTCCGCCTCCTAAAGAGGCTGAGCAAGTCAACCCTACAAATGGTTTAGTTGAAATGGCACTCACATCAATGAATTTCTCTATTCAATCTTTGGCGTGTCTGTTTGAGACACTGAATGCAAAAATAGCTCTGCAAGCTGTACAATTAGAGAACATCTTAGCTTGGCAACATTCATTTCCAATAGGCACTGAACTTCCTGGAAAAATGGCAATTTCTAATAAAACAAAAACACCAGAAAGTTGCCAAACAACTACACAATTAGACTTAGGCAATAAAAACAAAAATACATCAGACATCTTTTTTGTTCCTTTTATACCCGATATAATAATTGATCTGCAATGCGGAAATGTCCAATCCTTTACACAAGTCTCTAAAGATGTTGGACCAGTTGATCAAGCCCTTCCAAAGATGAAATCAAATTATGCCTTATTTTCCAGAGCTAGTGACCAGGTTCTAGGAGCGAAATAAAAACCTAATAAAATGAAAGTCGATCAGAAAAAAAAAACTCAGAACATCAAAAATGTTAAATCAACCTCATCTTCCCAATCGAAACAATTCATTAAAAATCTTTTGCAACCACGGTCTGCAGCTACTACAGCATCTAAAGCGATAGCAAAAAAATATATGTTGCAGGCCTCCCTAAAGAGGCAACAACCTCCATCCGATAAAAATGAAAATGTTCAACCATATGGACTGCTTGATGCCTTAGTGGCTGCCATTATGGCTGCTCCTGCTAAAACTGCAGCTTCTCAAATTCTGTCCTTTACATCAGCTACTGAAAATGAAGCACTAGCCTCTTGTCGAAGTAAAATAAGACAGGCTGTGGACGCTTATATGACTGCCTTACCAGCTCAAAAAGGTCTCAAATCTTGCCCAATTGATAAAGATCTGCAGAATCTGAATATAAACCCAAATGGCCAAGGGGCTTAAAGGGAACAAAATACTCAAGGATCTGTACCCATCTCACAAAACTCTATATCTACCTGGCAAAATTCTACTCAAGATCCCGGTAAAGACGGGCTAGAGTCGAAGTCTAAAGCTCCCATAGGCCAGTCTCTAACAGGCCCTGAACTAAAACACCTGATAAAGACAACCATATCCCAAATATTTGAAGGAAGCTTACCTCTAATGACCAGTCTTAACAGGCTCCTGCTGCAGCTTTGAAAAATTTAAAACCAACAAATCAATCAATTAAAAGACCAGCAGTTCATTCACTTACCATGATGTGTCATCCTTTGCCATTTACCCAGTACAATTTAAACTGTACTTCAGTACTATCAATCTTTGGCGAAATACCTGCTCTTGATGATATTGGCAGTCGAGTTTTCTGAACTGACAAAAAGAACATCCCTCATTCTATGGATAAACTCTAGAGCAGTACCTAACACCATTTGGGCAGTCAAGTCCCAAATTTTTGATTTGGGCTTTGTAATCTTAGCAGGGTGCTGTAAATTAGATAGTGGTGTGTCTGGACTTCCAATCCAAGTGAACTCCTTGGTGAATGAGGTCACAGGAAACCAAGTACCATCCAATGGTGCTTGCATTTGTGGTACGAAGTCTTAGACTTCCAAATTGCACAGTGATGCCGATTCTCCTAGTGTCATTAGTAGGACGTATATTATAGTGTATGTGTAGCCTATTCCGTAAATGTCTATTAGGTCTAGAAACTAACAACCTTCTGAGTGTGATACCCACCAGTTTATATCATCAACTAATTGAATGTCCAATGAATGCAGTATTTCAAAAATCTGATTTGCTTCCTCAATGATGCTGGTGATGACAAAATTTGGCATTTGTTGTTCTTGAATAAGAGATTTGCAGTAATGAAAGCTATAGTCCAATTTTAGAAATTGTAATATCAACAGAAATCATTTGGGGGCCGATTCATGGAACAAACGTGCGCTGAAAATCTATGCGCAAGCAGGCGCAAGCAGGCGCGAAATTCATGGAAGTACCTGCGCGTGTTTTCCTCGGGATGTGCGCCAAACCCGTGCATGGCGCACACGTCACTGAAGCATCCCGAACGGCGTGCGCGACGCACACAGTGAAAGCGCACAACCTCAGCGCACACACCAAAAAGGGGGTGGAACACGGGGCGTAACGCGCGGAATGGGGAACAACGCGCGAAAATAAGGGCGTAACTGGGATGTACTGCTGGGAAGCAGACGGAGCGCCCACACGCACGCGAAGCACACGTATTCATGGAATCGAATAGGGCAAAGCCGCACACGGCCAAAGACACGCACAGGCCTAAACACGTCCGCCACACGAAGGCAGGCGGTAGCATCCCAGCGCATCACAAAAGCGCCAATATACAGCAATGATGAATGTCCCATACTGCTATTGTGCCTGGGGTTCGCGCGGGGGAGCGGGCTACGTGTATCACGAGGGTTCGCGTGAAGTTTTTCACGCGATCGGGCCTGGGGGAGCGGGCTACGTGTATTACAGGGGTTCGCGTGAAGTTTTTCATCGCGATCGGCCCTGGGGGAGCGGGCTACGTGTATTACAGGGGTTCGCGTGAAGTTTATCAAGCGATCGGGCCTGGGGGAGCGGGCTACGTGTATTACAGGGGTTCGTGAAGTTTTTCACGCGATCGGGCCTGGGGGAGCGGGCTACGTGTATTACAGGGGTTCGCGTGAAGTTTATCACGCGATCGGGCCTGGGGGAGCGGGCTACGTGTATTACAGGGGTTCGCGTGAAGTTTATCATGCGATCGGGCCTGGGGGAGCGGGCTACGTGTATTACAGGGGTTCGCGTGAAGTTTTTCACGCGATCGGGCCTGGGGGCGCAGGCTACCACTCACCGTCTGCCTTGCGTGTAGAAGAACGCGTAGCCAACACCCGCTGTGAAGTAATAGAGTGTGAAACCCAACGGCTGCAAAACACATGCACCGCACCCCACGAAAAGCACGTACAGAGCAATGTAAAGGCACGTGGGATCTACAAGCCCTGCCAGGGAAACGCCCGTGCGCGAAACGTCACGGACGCACTTACGCACTAAGGGCCTATGGTCCAATGAAATCGCGTATGCGTGCTGACGCGCTTATGCGCTAAGGGCCTTTCCTCGATTTACACGCAGACGTGCAAGATTTTCACGTGCCAAATCACTCCGTATCAAGCTGGCCACGCGTAAGCACACGGAAGACCACGCTCCTGCCCAAAAGGCTGAATTACTGCCCCCCAGAGCCCCGAGCAGCCTCCCACGAGCCATCTGCTGCTGCCTGCCTGCCTGCTGCCACCGTGCCCTGCCATTTGGTGCCTGCACATCAGCCATCTGCAGGGGTCCATTTTCTGTGTCCACCCCTGCTGGAACAGAAGACTCCCAACTGGGATACCATCGCTCCACAGCCCAGCCCAGGACCCAGTTGCCCACCCACTCCTGCCTCTGGGGTTGCCATGTCGGGCACTGAAACATCTGGCACCACTGGCAACCCCCGGCCAGAGAGGCAGAGGGGCATCAGCTTCACGGCTACCGAAGTTGGTGTCCTGGTGGAGCAAGTCCTGGGGCAGTATGATGCCCTCTTCGGAAGTAAGCGCGCCAACAAGGAAGGACGGACTCGGATCTGGACGGACATCGTGACTGCCATCAATGCGGAGGGGGTGGCAGTCCGCGACTACCAACATGTCAAGAAGCGCTGGGATGACTGCAGGTCCAGGACCCTCTTGAAGGCCCGGCGCCTCGTGGAGGGGGGCCGGGGCCGCATGAGTACCATCCAGATGAGGGTCCTGGAACGCGTAGGCCCAGCGCTCCACACCCAGATCCTTGAGAGGCAGACCCGTCTGGAGTTGAGCGGTAAGTGGCCAAGCATTGCTGTGTGAGACAGGGCATGTCGCAGTGTGCTGGTTGTCTGATACTTGCCTGTATGTGTGACATAGGCCATGTATGCATGTGTGTGTGCAGGGACGTCATGCATGTGAGACCAGTAATGTGTGATCCACACGGTTGGTGTATGTGTTCAAATGCAACATGGGTTGCCCTATGCGGAATGGCCACATGAAAGCATGCCAGTCTCTGTTCCTGGACATGGGTGGGGGTGAGGGAGGGGTGCTGATGCCATGTACATGTATGCTGTCCATGTCTGTGTGTCTGACCTGTGTGTCTGTGACTTGTGAATGCCAGGGATGCATGACACATGTCTGTAGCAATGTTCAGGTTCACTGATGCAGCCTAGTCATCCTTGTATCCACTGTGTCTGTGGTGTACGAGGCCAGATGGATGAAACTAGGGTGAAGTGTGTGCATGTGATAGGCATGGCCCATGATGCATGCGAGTCCCAACATTGTATGTTTCAAGAATCCCTTGGACATGTATGCTAATGTCCATAGCATGCGCCATGCCTGTTACCGCATGTGTTTTACCTGCACTAAGCCATGTGTTGTGGAGGGACATGATGGAAGTGATCTTTGACAGTGTCACTCATCTGCTATTGCTTCCTGTCTAGGGGACCATTGTACAGTACCCTGATGCTTGTGTTCTATGTCTCCCTCTACACAGCGCCACGTGAAGAAGAGGGTGGAGACGGCTCTGTGGAGCAAAGCGGCGGGGATGCCCCCACGGCGGCAGCGGAAGGGGTGGGTGAGCCCCCACAGGGGCATGCAATGGCAGAAGACGGGGTGGAGCCATCCAGGTTGGTGGTTTCCACAGAGGAGGAGGAGGCCGCTACTGAGGCGCACATGGGGCCTGGTGGGGGCATCCCTGCTGGTGCAAGTGTTGCAGTCCAGGGGCAGGGGCAGGAGGCAGCACAGGTCGCCGTGGAGGGGCCTGTGCATGTCACTGTCCTGACACTGTGACTGCACCACCATGCACCAGCAGGGATGCCCCATCCCAGGCCCGTCCGCAGGTAGGGGGGATGTCCATGTCATCTGACTCCCCTCCACCTGCGGACGAGGGGACCCCTGGCCGTATGGAGAAGGTCCTGATTGGTGTCGCGTTGCGCACAGGTGCAATTCGTGATGAGGTGCGTGCTTCCCGGGAGGAGCATGCACGTCATCACAGAGAGCACCATGCCGACGTGGCCCAGTTGGGATCGGCCATGGTCGGGGGTTTCCTGCATGTGTCGGCCAATCTGGCGACCCTCTCCTCCTCTGTGGAGACTATGCACCAGTCGTTCTCCATGCCGTCTTCCGGCCCAGATGCCACCAGGGCCCCCTGTGGACCTGCCCTGACCAACGCAGCCGGCTCGCCACAGTCGGGAGTCGGAGGTCCAGCAGGGGTGGACACACCAGCAACTGGACCCCACCAGATGGAGGATGTGACGGCATCATCGGGCAGGGCACGTGCACGACGGCGTCGGTGGATTCCATCAGCCTGGATGCCGTCGTGCTGGCACAGGCAGTTGCGTCGGAGGCAGCGGCAGGCTCGACATGGGAGGCATCATGGCTCAGGGCCATCAACATCAGGGGTGCAGGCATTGGCTGGAGGGCAGGAGAACCCTGGAATGGGAGTGGCTTCCGTGTGGGAGAGGTTGGGCCAGCAGATAGGTGCGGAGTGGCAGCGGGCAGAGGAGAAACGGCTCACAATGGTCAGGGTGGAGAACTCCATGCGGAGGGCGCTGAGGCGGGCTGAGTGCCTCGAGGGTCTTCGCAGGGAGTTGGAGCTGGACACTGCCTTATCCCTGCGAGACCTCGGGGCCAGGAAACATGCCCGCCTCCAAGCCATTGAAAAGGAGTTCGATGATGCCCTGGCCCATGACAACATCCAGTGAGCCGTTGGACTAGCCCGCTGCCCATGTAAATAGTTATGTAGTTAGTGGTAGGTTTCCTTTGTTTTTGCATTTTCTTTGGAACTTTTGGACAATGGGCCACATTTTTGTATATAGTTATTTTTTATTAGGTAGTGTTGTTAGATAGGTTTCATTTCTTTTGTTGGGATCATGGACCCTGGCTTGTTCACCTGTACATAGTTCACTGTTGGATTTTCTTTTCTTTTTAAAATTTACCCATGGAGCAATGGCTTTCAATTATAATTTCCCATTGGATTTTCTTTTGTGGACTGTGACTTTGGACACCATTCCTTTGGATTCTGATTTTTTGTTTTGCATTTTTTCACGGACATGCTTCTTTTCACTTTTTTAACATTCCCATTTCTGTTAGTTTATTTTTGATTCAATTCATGTTTCCTTTAATACATATTTTTTGATCAAACTTCAATGTGTGGTATCATCTCATTGGTTTCATGCATATCATGATATGGGTTTTGAGATTCACTGACACCCATTGGGTGTATGTGAGGGACATGTGTTCGTTTCCAAACTTGCAATTGGTGTTCTATCATGTTATTGCCATTTCTAAGTGGGTGGATGCAATACTCGGGTGGGTGTTTTGCATTTGGAGGCTGACGTTAGGGACCAGGGATCTATATTGTGATGACATGTTGGCTGGGGAACATGAGTTGGACATGAGTGGGGGCCTGCTGGCAGGTGCCCCACAGTGCTGGGGGTGGGGGTGCAGGGGAACATGAGTTGGACATGAGTGGGGGCCTGCTGGCAGGTGCCCCACAGTGCTGGGGGGCGGGGGTGCAGGGGAACATGAGTTGGACATGAGTGGGGGCCTGCTGGCAGGTGCCCCTGACTGCTGGGGGGTGGGGGTGCAGGGAGACAGGAGTGGGGGCATGGTGGAGGGTGCCCCTGACTGCTGGGAGGTGGGGGTGCAGGGAGACAGGAGTGAGGGCCTGCTGGCAGGTGCCCCACAGTGCTGGAGGGTGGGGGTGCAGGGAGACGGGTGTGGGGGCATGGTGGAGGGTGTCCCTGGCTGCTGGGGGGTGGGGGTGCAGGGAGACAGGAGTGGGGGCATGGTGGAGGGTGCCCCTGACTGCTGGGGGGTGGGGGTGCAGGGAGACAGGAGTGGGGGCATGGTGGAGGGTGCCCCTGACTGCTGGGGGGTGGGGGTGCAGGGAGACAGGAGTGGGGGCCTGCTGGCAGGTGCCCCACAGTGCTGGGGGGTGGGGTGCTGGGAGACATGCATTGTTGATCAGTAGTGCAAGGTGACATGTGGCTTGGCTGGGGGGCATGCCCATGGTGGATGGGCTGCCTGCGGGACATGAGCAGGGGTGCAGGGTAGTCCCCCGTGGTGTGGACTGCCTGCAGCGGCCGTGGAGGTTGTAGAGCGAACACCTGGGAGGACCCACACGGCCAATTCACGTGTAGTACTCCCCAGGACCCCTGAAATACACATACCCTGCTGAAATCGCGTGTGGAACTTCCCGCGCACCCCTGAAATACACGTACCCTGCTGAAATCGCGTGTGGAACTTCCCGCGCACCCCTGAAATACACGTACCCTGATGGAATCGCGTGTGGAACTTCCCGCGCACCCCTGAAATACACGTACCCTGATGGAATCGCGTGTGGAACTTCCAGCGCACCCCTGTAATACGCGTACGCTGCTCGCACGGGGCCAATCGCGTGTGGAACTTCCCGCGCACCCATGAAATACACGTACCCTGCTGAAATCGCGTGTGGAACTTCCCGCGCACCCCTGAAATACGCGTGCCCTGCTCGCACGAGGCCAATCGCATGTGGAACTTCCTGCGCACCCCTGAAATACACGTACCCTGCTGAAATCGCGTGTGGAACTTCCCGCGCACCCCTGAAATACACGTACCCTGATGGAATCGCGTGTGGAACTTCCCGCGCACCCCTGAAATACATGTACCCTGATGGAATCGCGTGTGGAACTTCCCGCGCACCCGTGTAATACGCATACCATGCTCGCACGGGGCCAATCGCGTGTGGAACTTCCCGCGCACCCCTGAAATACACATACCCTGCTGAAATCGCGTGTGGAACTTCCCGCACACCCCTGAAATACACGTACCCTGATGGAATCGCGTGTGGAACTTCCCGCGCATCCCTGAAATACACGTACCCTGATGGAATTGCGTGTGGAACTTCCCGCGCACCCCTGTAATACGCGTACCCTGCTCGCACGGGGCCAATCGCGTGTGGAACTTCCCGCGCACCCCTGAAATACACGTACCCTGCTGAAATCGCGTGTGGAACTTCCCGTGCACCCCTGAAATACACGTACCCTGCTGAAATCACGTGTGGAACTTCCCGCGCACCCCTAAAATACACATACCCTGATGGAATCGCGTGTGGAAATTTCCGCGCAACCCTGAAATACGGGTACCCTGCTCGCACGGGGCCAATCGCGTGTGGAACTTCCCGCACACCCCTGAAATACACGTAGCCCGCTTGCCGTGCTGGTACAGGGTTAGCGCAGCCCTTTGCGCTGGATTGGGGATTTTGATGGCTTTTCCCTGCGCGGGAGGGGCGTTCTTGGGGGCGTAATTGGAGCTGCTGCAGGGTCGCTGCGCCACTGTGCGCCACGGCTAGTTTTGGTAGCTGGAATCCATTTTGCGTGGAAATGGATTTTAGCGCACGCGGCTGGCGCAGGGATTCGCACGCGCACACTGTGCGCTAGCCGCGTGCGCCACTTGTGCGCTGAATTCTATGAATTACCCACTTAATGATGAATCAGAATCCTATTTTATTGTTAATTTGATACATTTTTAGACTAAAATGGAAAATATGAGATGTGATCAGTACCGTCCTAATAAGGATTTGTCTGTTCCTTCTTCATTTTCACAGTAGTGTTTAATTGAATTTTAAAACTTGATAATTTTCTAAAATGCACTTTCTTTCCCTCTGTTCCTTTTCTTTTCTTTTTTAACATATTTTAATTTGTTTATGAAATATAAATAATCTGTATTTGAAACGTTGATTTTGTCAACTAAACCAAATAAAAGAAAAAAATAAATAATCCTGTTGCTTCGGCAAGCATGGGTTTGGTGAAGGCTTTAATTTCTGCTCTTACTAACGCACTGACAAAAGTGATCATGATTGTATTTGCCACAGAAGCCTGCAGCCACAACAGAAACATTCCTATTCATTTTGATAGGGATGCATTTCGCAAATGGAACATTCCCATTGATTTTGATAGAAATGTAGTTCACAAATGTGCACACCAACTATTCATTTTGTCATTTTGACAGCCTTCTCTTTTCGAAAACAATTGGAAATAACACGGTTGACTCCTTTCACATTGAATGACAGGGTTCAAACTGTGTTTACTGGCAGCCACAAAACGTTGAGTGTTTAAAAATGTATTTCTTTCTATGTGAAAAGCACAAGATAAGAGATGGCAAGCAATAGGTCTCTCTTCTAACATGTCCCATTTGCAAATTGTTAGTCAAAACATATGATCTCTCAGCTTTGGTACAATGAGTGCGCAGCAGCTTACTTGCATTATTTTTAAAACAGAGTCACAAGAGCATATTATTTGCCAAACAAACAAATTATTATGGAAAGATTTGATTGCAAACTGCAGAACAAATCCAACATGGGCTGCAAGCTTTTTCGAATATGAACATGTTTATGTAACAAATAGGACACAAGTTAAAGTTAATATAAATATTATACTAACCAAGTGTGAATGCTTAATTGGTACAACCTGATAGACAAAAATGATTTTTTAAGAATACATTGCCGTCCTGTAATATTTGACATATGCCCATCTTGTACAAACATGCCATTGCATAGTTATGAGACCCATAATGACAAGTTGGCTTAATTTCCAATGCAAACAAACAAGATGGTCAGTTATACTGTTTCTAGTGATTACATGAATTATATCATTATCTGTTAGAATTGAATGGGCTTGCATGCCTATGATCCCCCTTATGAGCTTCTGGTTTTGCTAATTCAAACTGTGTGTTTTAGGATTGGATTGACTATCATAGAAACAGGGCTGGGACCAGCTGTTTCACACAGTTGGGATGACTTCCTGAAATTGTACTGAAGTCTACGCCACTGAAGACCATGTTGCCTGGAGGAAAACACTGACCTACATGATCTTGACCTGCGTGGGTAAATAAGCAAGCATAAACTTTAATGACTAGGGAAAGATTTTAATTCTAGTCTATTGGCATAATAATTGGAACTTTGCCTACTTTTTTCCAAATTCTGATGTGTAATGCTTGCTTCAATAATTTGGAGAAAGAGTTAAATTATAAAGCTGAACTGCCTGGAAACAAGCAGTAAACAGCTTTCAGATGCCTTCAACCTAAGACTAAACTGCTTTTCACTTTCCAGTTTTTCCAAATTCAATTTCTTTTTACTGTTTCAGTATTTTGGGGGATGAAATAAGCCATGTTTACCCACTTTTTTTCAACATATACATTTCTTTTCCAATGGAGAACCATTATGTATTTTTGTTAAGTTAGCTGTTCAAGTTTCTCTGTGCTGGTAAAACACTGGGTTTTATTGTATTATAGAGTTTTGGCACAGTATCTATACATGACCTGGGTTGCCCGTCATACTTTGTTGGCTAGGATAGGTTACACCATCAAAGCACAGAATAAGGGTGAGAGGAATCCTTTAAAGGGGAATTTAAAATCCTTTAACAGTAACCTTTTTTAATCCATGGATGTAAATCGTGTTTAGGTTGTTTTTAGTCACCTGCTCATAGAAAGCATTGATTTTCAACCAATGGGTTATCCAGGGGTTGGTCTGTATAACCTTACCTGCATCTTGGCTTGCCAGTTAAGAGCACACCAGTTGTGAGTATGATTTTGCCTGTACTGCGCCACAATGGTTAAAAATATATTGTGATTGGTGGTAGGTAGTTTTAATATTTTAGAAGTGAATAGAAGAGTAGGATGCTTGGTATCTACTCAACAACTTTATTGCCAATATTAGGATTATATATTGATTGACGGTTCTATTTTTAATGCACATGTATTATCTCTCCAAGAGAATAAATATACATGCTGGGTATCTAATCAAACTTTATTGTCAACATTAGGAATATATAATTATCTCTACAAGAGAATACATATGCATACATGCTAAACAAGAGAGTGAGAACATTATTCATGTGTTTCTATTTATGAGTATAAAAGACACAATATTGCAAGTGCAAATACTTGTTGGGTTAGTGATAAACATGTGTAGGGAAGCGCTTGATAGCATCTAAATTTTATCATGCATACCAAGGCAATACGCATTGATTTGTATACTCACCCTGAAGGTAGACCCATGAAAATATTGCTATTCAATAGTAAGCCTGTCAGGTGATGTGGGGGTAATAATTCCTTTTGCACTAAATTGTGGACACACTCCTTTTTCCTGAGCCTTGCTTTTGGAACACCAATATTCACTGCATTAAAGCCTGCCACTGCTCCAGATAGACATTGAGACCACCTTTGGGGTTGAGGCTACGCTCTGGCATGGAGGATATGATGTAAACCATGGCACGGCCATTCAGCTCTGCAGTACCATAGTATTAGCAGCTCCCAGCTCATGAGTGATCAATGAAAGGAACATTGAATGGTCCTTTGCCCTTTTTCCAGCAACAGGGATAGTATCAGGATCTTATCATAATTTAGCTTAACGCCTAATCCAGGCATTCGTTATCCAATGGACTCAATTAAAGCTTCCAAATCAGATGATCTTTTCTTTGTTGGAGGCAACAGCAGCTTAGCGGAGTGTCTGATAGGAGAAAAAATATATCCCAAGTAACAGCTCTCACTTGAATCCATAGGAGGCCAGCTTTAGATTGAGGTCACACAGATCAAATATGTCTCATCATATGTAGCATAATCAGAGTTAACAGGAGAATCCTTTATGAAAAGAGAAAGCAACACTGTCAACAATTACACTAGTGTTCATGGATAAATAATATCTACAATTGCTAATAGCCATGAATGCAGAGCCATGATTATTGCAGCACAGAAGGCATGTATCAGGAGCAGACAAGCGTACCGCAGCAGGTTTCTTCAGAAGTTGATTTTGAAGTAGGAAATTTGGAGGGCCTCAGAAACCCATCTGTGAATAATGGCCAGAACAGGGCTAAGAGCCATCAGATCTAGAAACCAATCTCAAATCACTGCAGATGTCCCTCCAGTTAAAAGGGACTGGGGCTATAGGAAAACATAAATCTCGTTATGTTGGAGATGGGCACAGACCCAGCAATCTGAGTTGTTTTGAATGCAAGCGTATTGCTTTGTAGCATGTAGGAGAGAATGTTTGCTTTCAATCCAAGGATGTGCATTACGGCTCAGTGATTTATGACAAGTGGTGTTGAACAATTCAGAAGTTAAGATAAATAACATCACTAGAAAACATGTGAGACCGATCTAGGCACAATCAAATTGCATATCGGTTCACCTGAAACCTTCCTGATGCTGGAATGCAGGTGCAGTTTAGAGTTTTATCAGCTTTCACACATTCTCAAAGAGTTGGGAGCTGAATGCAGGGCTACAAGTAACAAGGTAACAAGAAAAGCAGCATAAACAGTAAACGGTAGTTGACATCAGGATATGCCAATGGAAGAACAGAATGGTCAGCAATGCTGTTCATAGAGTTTCCAAACAGTCATAGAGGAGAAGAACACCAATTATGATCAGAAACAGGTCAGTGGTGCAGTTGTAGAAAAGGAGCCAAAACATTGTTGACCAAAAGATATCTTTGCAACTTTTCTGGAAATTATTTTCAAATTCAACTCACTGAAAGGGTAGCGTCCTACTTTTAAACACAAGTCATGTAAGTGTGCTATGTGATCTGCAAAAGAAGCAAATGAAACTATTTTTCCTTCAACTAGCTTTTTACTCACTGTACAGTCCTCTGTATGGACCGAGAGTATATCTCCCTTGAGTGGCAATATCAGGACCTTTTAGAGCAGAAGCAGATTGTGGCTGCTCTCCTCCTGGACTTGATTCGGTACTCACTGACAATGAGACTGCACCACCTCCTGAAGTTGCCTGGGAGCCTGCGTTCAAGCAACATTATTATTCTGAAAAGGCAGTGCAGACATGGTTTCCGTCTCAGTGATGCAGCATAGAGAAGCAGGTTTGTGTGTGGATGATCTTGGCGACACACTCCTTCCAGGATCGATCGAACTATATGACATTAGTACTGTCAGTGTCGATGTGGTTGCTTCAGGTGGAGGCTGATGGAAACAGGGGCCCACATCGGATGCTCATTAGACTTGATTGTGGTCAATGTTGTGAGAATTACTTGAAAGGATCCTTGCTACTGCGGATGTAGCGCCGATTTCATTTGATGCACTTGTAGGTAAACCCTGACTCTGGATTTAATGGGACGGCAGGGTCCAGCAGCAGGTTCCAGCAGTGCTTCCTTGACAAACGAATATAGAGGTATGGTAACCTTCACAAATCAACTTATAATAGTTGATATTAGAATTATCTCCCAAGAGCAAATCTAAGCATTGTAGTATCAAAGGAGTTGCTGTATCCATGCAGATAGGGCTTTCATCAATATTTCATGTGGTGACAGCCATTGCTATTTTCTCTGGTTATTTCACATAAGCAGCAATACTAATGGCAGGGATTCAGGCCATCAGAGGCCAGACTCTTTGCATTCTTTTGACAACACATTTTGAATATTGTAATTTCTGTGTCCTCCTGCTCAACTAGGTTAGAAATTATATGCACAGTGAAAATGCTGTCAAATATTTGAAATTTGAAAATGTCTCTTAATACCTGCCCAGTGAAGTGCGTACCTCTGTCACAATCAACAACCCTAACAAAACCAAATCAATGTATTACATCTGTGAGAAGTCTCTTGGCGGCTGTGGCAGAGTCGGCCCTTCTACATCAGTATGGCTGTAACCACCATGGAAAAAATATCAACAACCAGCAAATAAAACTCATAATTAAGAGTATTTTTGGGTAGCTGCATGAAGTCTATTTGGATGTTAAGAAAAGGACCTTCTGGTGTAGGGTGTGCGGAAGGCTAGATCTATACAACTTTTCCCACATTGGGTTCCAAACGACAGGACAGTTACTGCAATACTGCTGGATCAATCTGGGGATGTATGGTGTGGATCAGTCTCGATTCACCATGAATGTTAAGGTCTCTTTTCCGGAACGAGCCACAAAATGCACCAATCTAGCAAGATACGGGAGAAACAGTCCAAACGTCACCATAGGGCCACCTGGAAAGTGCCAAACGGTGTCTGTGCAAAACGTACAGTTCTTATTGGTCTAGAATTCCTTCTAAGACTCAGCTGCCAGGTTCTGTTGCACAGCCAGGCTATAAAGAGTTGACTGTTCCAGGACATGCAGACACGGACACTGTTAGGAGTCAAGGAGAGTTCTAGGGCCACAGTTTGCGCCAAATTGTCAGCTATGGCAATTCCAGTTGCCACCACTGTGTGGGACACAGCGTGTTCCTTACATTTAACAATTGATTGAGAGTTCAGAGTGCCATAAAAGAGTTTCTAACAGGGCTTAAACATAGGTGCCATTTAGAATAGTAGTAACTGCTGAAGTGAGATAGCCATGTTACTTTCATGATGCGCCGAAGTTGAGAACCACATCATTGGCATAGAGAGAAGCAGTGCAAATCACAGCAGATGTCCCTTTAGACAATACACAAACATGGTTAAGAACCATCAGTTCAGCAACTTGAGCAGAATGAACATTTGGAAACTGATATGCCTCTAGAACTTCATGCAGTGTACGAACTGCATTCTACCTGGAATATTACGCAAACAGGAGTCGTCAAGCAACAGAATCATCTTGGGGTATTGCAGTGGTGCATTCTTTAAACTCTGGGTGTATTGAGGTTTTTCGGACACCACTAAGAAATTGTGATCAGAGGGAGTTGGAAGTATACTGGCAGGTGCAGAACAGAACAGCGGTTTATGTTTACATTAGAAGTAGAGATGAAAAAGTTCTCATACTTGATTCTGAAATAAGCCCCTCCCACTTCAGATGACATGTGGAGCGGCTTGGGAACCGAATAACTAGTGTAGATTTGTAAGGGTTTAATGAGGAAAGTGTACCCCATTATCCACTGTTGGCAATTTCCAGACATTCCCAGACATTTCTCTCATTTTCTTTTGGGGTCTGGCCATACATTGATTCAATCTATCCCAGATAATCGACTCGGGTTTGGCACAATTGATGCTTTCTTTAGATGCTTTTGGGCTTTTTACGAGGTTGGCGTTATTCTGCCTGAATACCGGCAAATGGAATTACTGATACAACCGCTTGGTCAAGCGGTAATACCCGCGGTAATACCTCCTGATTACACGTGGCGGTTTGCCCGAGTAAACCCCCATTTAATCTAGTCTGTAGGTAATACCGGCAAACTTGTAGTTTGGCGGTGCAGGAAAAGTTTAGGCAAACGGTATTACCTCCACTTTTTTTCCCACACCGCCAAACACGTAATAAGCTCAATTGTCCCTTCTGAGCAAGAGCTGTCAATAGAGTGAGACCATCATTTTCCCAAGCTTTATTGAGGCAGACACCAACAGAAGGTCATTAACACGATGAATCAAAACAGACTCCGATTTGCACACCAGCGAGTCAAGACCTCGTTTTACAATCTTGAAAAAGAATGCGTGACTTTCCACATAGCCCTCTGTTAAATGAATGAAACAATACTGCAGGTGTTTATAAGTTAAGGAGAATAAATACTGATTGGCAAGGTGCACAGGCATAGAAAAGAATGTAGAACACAGATCCACTACAGTAAAGTGTGTGGCAGTAGCAGAGATGCAAGATAAAATAGTCCAGGATTGGGAACAATAGAGAAAGCAGGAAATACCAATGTGTTAACAGCATGGGGGTCTTGTACAAAGTGATGCGTCTCCTTTCCAGGCTTTCCCATAGGCAAAATAGGAGAATTGCAAGTTCTTTTAACACTCAGCACTGTGGGATGCATGGAAGAGGCTTGGCTGGGTTCAGATTGATGTGCACTGGTTCACCATTTGCCCACAATGGCAGGGGAACTCAGTCCAGCAGTCCCTGTTGCAATGAGGCATTGTCGTTCTTTAGCTCCATTTCCGAATTTGGAGACTCTGGAAGCAGAACAAAAAATTCTCATTATCTATGTATTTATGCATCCAAATAAATGCCATCAGGAGAACAATAGATATCAGAACCCGCTTTACGAAATAAATCCACTGCTAATAAATTCATTGGTGTAGCGGTCTAAATGGAAATGCATGATGCTCACAGATAGGATCCAAAGTGAGAGACATAGGTTGCATAGCTGGATGGGGTATTGGACGATCTCTGATGCCTACTACATTTACCACTTCATCTGAAAAGAAGACGTGTTCCAGCTAACAGCACAATTAACATAAAGAGCAGAAGGCGGAGTCAGAGCTGAGTTGCAGTCCACGGCAGTCCTCACAGAGAGCTTTCCTGTACTTTGAAGCAGTTGAAGATGATTAGTAAAGGCGTGGCATTTTTTTCAAAATCTCTTCCCAGTCGCAGAGCGCCGCTGAGTCAGAGCTGAGCCTCAGTATGCGTCAGTCCTCGAGTAGAGCTTACCTGAACTTTGGAGCAGCTGAAGCTGATTAGAAGAGGTAGGGAATTTTGTTCAACATCTCATCCAAGGAGTAGAGATGAGTCGTAGTCTGCGGCAGTCAGCCGTGGGAAGAGTGGCGAGACGGGGCTTTCCCAGTAAGCTGATTGTAAAGGGTACACACAACTCGTGGCAGCGCTCAGTAAGTGGATTAAGATATAATCTGTATTCACTTAGCGATTATAATTGTTGTATTTCCCAAATAATGTATGAACTAAGAAGCAAGTCAGCCCCAGATTGTTCTATGAAAATGACAGCAGCCAAAACACTGGTGGCCTCCCTCTCAGGGGAACAAGGGGTTCAGGTCTTAAATCCGACTAGAGCCAAACTTAAACTATGGCAATTCAACTGGATGAGCACTATAGAATTGTGTAAAACCTACCAACTGTTTAAAGATAATCCATTCGTAGAAAAGAAGTTTCGAACCATCGAGCCATATCTGCTTAGGTTTCCGAGCCCCAAATCTTGACACATTCTATTGCGTTATCGCTTGATCTTATGTAAAACTAAAGAAATCCAAGCTCGGCGACAGTAAATTACTGAACGCAAGAACTTCTCTAGATTTTGCTGCAACCAAGATCACCATGAGACTTTACAGCATTTGCTAACTGAATGTATCAACCCAACAAACTCTCCTATTTAGGCTCTATTTCCAACATTTCAGGTTATTAACTCCGGAAGAATAATGGAAGAAACCTTTCCACACGTAAGTTACCGATGGTGCATGTTGCAATTGTGAACTGTATAATTCATCTAAAACTTGAAGAATAACGAATTTTTGATGATGGCTCTAGAAATGTATATAATTGGAAAAAATAGAACTGCCATCTTTTATTTAATTTGTATTATTTGTTATGTGAACTAGAAGACAAATTCCTTTGCTGTATTATCTCATTTGCTGTGTAGTTTTACTTTCTTTTTCATATTGTCACATCATTGATCGTTGTGCATATTTTATTGTTCAAATTCTATTTCTAATTCTATTGTTTTGTAAAGAATATTGTATTTAGTTACAAACCTTTATCTATTGAAAGGTTGATTTTCAACTGCAACAATAAAAAAATAAAGAAATTAAAAAACAAGGGGTACAAGCACAGTTAAGAATCCCTAAAGCTCCTTATTTACGAGGAGTAGTAATGGAAGAGAGTCATCTTCAAACCGCCTTACATCTAAGATCCCAGCTATTTATATTGTATGCAAATCTGGGGAATTACCAGGTGGAAGATCAAAATTTATTAGCAGACGCAGTTGTGAAGCTAGAGACGGGGGGGATCACCAGCCACAATGAATTTAATTCAAGCCTGCAATCCCTTGATTGAACAACTAAGGGACGTGGGATTGAAAGTGGACGAGAGAGTGGCCGAAGTTTGTAAGCCAAAAGAAACATCAATTGGTCCCAAGACAACTCCCCTGTGCGCTGCCCATAAACCTAAAAAAATGTTTTATTTTTTCCTGACAGTAGGAACAAGTACCGAAATACGCTCTGGAAATAATAAATAGTACAAAGGTACCTTTATCATCGCAATTAAATACTTTAAAACCTGGTAACAGGCAATGTGACAGTAGAGCAGAGACTCAAATTGTTCAATTGGCTAAAAAGGCGACAAAAACAATCTAAACACGGTAGAATGCACAATGCGAGGAAAAGCGCCAGGAAATCTCTTAGGAACTTACATCTGACAGAAGAAGAGGTAGATAGGTCCAGAGAATATAGAGAATCCTCTAAGGTAGCATCATTATAGGTCAAGAAGACCCACATAAGCTTCAATTACAACAAATAAATAATTCAATAATGAAGAAAACTGAGTCTCATAATTTATTTATGGTTCCAAATGACTTGACAGGAACAATAATGACAACAAGTTGTTCATTACCTGCAGTCCCTCAAAGAATGGAACCAATTTTTAACATGAGGAACCAACATACTGAGTCAAATATAAACCAAGAAAGGAGCACCACAGACAGAGAGAAGGATAAGAGACCAATCTAATGGCGAGGTAAGCTGCCCTCCTGATCCATTGATAGGTGCGGGATATGGGGTAAATAAAGTACAACAACTAACCTTTATCCTTACAACAGCAAGGTTTGGAGAACTACGATCATGTACCTGTGCCCGGCTTATCACAGGAGCCAAATTATCTGCTAAGATCACATAGGGTACTTGGTCATAGGAATCCTCCAGATTTAAAACGGCTGGAATCCCTCTTTGCCAAAGTGAAAAACAATGTGGCAACTAATACAGAGCAAGAAAAGAGTACCCAGACAGAGAATAAAATACGTGACTGGTGGGTTGAAGAAGTACCGGTTCCGGCTGACCCCTTGATAAGGATTTGTGGCATGCATAACATTGTAAAAGATAACAGCTCTAAAACCGAGTATTCAGAATCACATACCTTATACTAGACGCTGGGTACGATTTTAAGGGGTCCTTTTAATCAAGCAAGTAGATCTTTCAGTCACCCTGTGGCAGCTGCAAACACCATGTCAGTGGGAGTGAATGGGGAACATAGGAAAAGGACAAATGAAACACAGCAAGCAAATAAGGTGTATTTGAAATGTATAGCAAAAACGAATATGGGTATCATTCTAAATAAATCTAATATCTTAAAACTCCTACATGAAGATCCAACCTTTGGCCTTTTTATCAGTGAAGACAGAGAATATCTACGTTGTCCATATGCCGATCGGACTGACCTGGTGAAATTAACCTTAGAATCTGGATGGTGGGGATGCTGGTGAGCCCAGCTAAAATGGCCGCAAGACTGTGAGCTCCTTGACACTCCAGCAAATCTGGACGCAATTCTGGTGACCCTGCCCTCATACCCCAGTGGGTACATTGGTTGTGGGGACCCCTCGAGCATACTCAGGTGGTTTCTTTTGGCTGCAGCCCTTCAACTGAGGGCATGAGGTGGGGAGGATAAGATTTGGACCTGGCTTACAGTGACAGTGAGAGTAGGTGCAGGCCACTGAGGATTCTGAGTGAGCCCCGTCGGGAGGCATGGAGGAGGAGCTGCTCGACTATGGCCTTGCAGCATGTCGAGAAAAGTCTGATCGACCGATGGTCCCATGATCCTGCCATTGAAGAGCGTGACAGGAATACTGCTCTGCTGGTGACTGCACTGGAGGATCCCACGGACATGGGGTGAGAGATAGCCAGCGCCCGGCCCGAGTGAGACCGCTGTCGTGATCAGGGTGCTGCAGCACCGGAGTGCCTGCCAATGGCCCCCAGCAGAGAGAAGTTTCAGCGTTCGGCACGCCGCATGTCCTACAATTAACATTGCGCCCGAAATCCCAAAAGTATTCTACCCCGTTCATCGATGACCAGGGAGATGGCAATCTCTGGGAGTGTGATCAGCGAACTGCAGTGATTTAGGGGAACTCTAGCCGGTGGCAGCGCTTGGAACTGGGCAGAGAGCCAGATGGAAGGGACACAAGGCAGAACCCTTTGAATCAAAGCTTTCATGAGTTGAGAGCAGTTAGAGCACCGGGGCTTGCGGGTGAAGTGTCAAGCCTGGGTGTACAGCGAGACTGATGCAGTACTGCTGGATCCTGGGTGGAGATGTGGTTGTTGGCAATGCGAGGGAGAGCTCATTGGAGCTCCATGAAATGGCCCGGGAGCCTAGGCGGAAATCAATATGGATCCAGAGGACCCCCAGAGAGGTGCCAACAGAGGAGGTCACTGCTGCAGATCTTAACCAAAGATTGATGACTATTGTTTATGCTAATCCTTGCACAGGGCACACATTATAATGCAACATATTGGTTTGCTGGGATGTGCTGGAGAGCTATAGTGGAGGGTGCAGTCACTTTCTACACCCAGATGGACATTTGCATTGGTTGGCCACTCTCAAGATTATGGAGACGAAGAGTGGGCATGCTCATCACTGTTGATGCTGCACTGAATGCGCACAGCGACAGCGAACACTGTCTATGGTAGGGAGAAAAGTCGGGAGCAGTATTGGCTTGTGGTGTGGGACTACAGAGTGGCACTGAGGTTGGCATAGCATGGAGTCCCACTGACCCAGGCATTGTGGGTGGTGCCATCACAGCCAGAGGTGAGACTTTGATGTGGTAGCCAACAGACGCAGTGTTTAGCAGGGATTGAACTATACTTCCATCTGTTGAGGGGCTCTTACACTTGGAAGAAGATATGCATAACCTGGGGCGAGCAACACTTTATGGTGCAGGGCACCCCCACTTGACATGGTGCTTGGTGGCAGGCTTGCTGGGTGCCGACTCCTGTGGGAGGTGATAGTGTGAAATACACCCTGACGCTGGCAGAGCGGCACTAAGTCTAAGTCTCACAATGGCGGAAAGCAGCATCCCAAATTACATTTTGACACACCGGCACAAGTAAAGAATAATAAAGTGATGGAGGACTTGCCAGACGGTCGTTCCCAGCCCTCTCCCCCAATCCTAATGGATCTATCAAGGATATTAAGGCTTTATTTAACCATCTACAAGCCAGTATGCAATCAATGCACGGCAAAATGGATACCCTCATATGTAAAGTAGATCACATGCAGGTATGCTTGGATGAACATGGGTAGAGGCTGGATGAGGTAGAGGGGCGGGTTTCTATGGTAGAAGATGAATCCAGAGTGGCATCATGTGAACTTGTGAAAGTCAGGAAGGCCCTTAAGGAGCTAGTGGAGAAGCAGGAGGATCTTGAGTCACGCTCCTAGTGAAATAACTTACGGATAGTGGGTGTCTCTGAGGTGGTGGACCAGCGGGCGATGGAACCCCTGGTTGAATCCATATTGTGGTAGACGATTGGTGATGAATACTTCACAGCGATCTTCATAGTTGAGAGGGCGTGTGGGAGACCCAGTGGAAAGAAACCAATTTCTGGAGCTACGGCTTGGCCGATCATAGCCCGCATGTTGAACTATCGTGATAGAGACATGGCTCTGTGGAAGGCAAGGGAGAAAGGCTCCTAGATGTACAAAGGGGACAAGATTAGACATTTCCTGGATTTATCAGATAAAGTGCAGGCAAACCGACGAACATACATTGATGTTAAAAAGAGGCTCAGAGAGGGAGGCATGAAGTACACCATGCTCTTCCCTGCCAAACCTAGAAAGGAACATAAGGGGCGGGCTTTGTTTTTTTAGACCCTGGAGGAAGCTAATGCCTTTCTTGAGTCACTACCTAGGGCCCCGAGACGCAGGGGGAATAATGACCGAGGAGAAGAATTCCCATGAATTGCAAATGGGGGTTGATAGCTGATGTTGATTACTCTAATGTTTCCATTGAAGGTGTCGGAAAGGGAGCAATACTGTTGTGGGAGTGCAGAGGTGACTGGGCACTGACGTGAACCCGTGCAAAAGCCAGTCAAAGTGGTTGTTTATGGGAGTGGTGGGGATGACTGGCCTGTTATGGTTGCCGGCGGGGAGGGAGAGCATGTTGGAATGTGGATTGCTTTTGGTGGGGGCAATGGTTCAAGGGGTCAATGTTATGGATGAAAATTGGGCTGGTGATCTGAATATTTGGGATTGATATGAATGATACGTATAAGTATGGTTAGAGCACTCCACTGTATGAAGTGGAATATTTGGGTGCTCAACTGCCCATCGAAGTCCTGTAAGGTCATCTTGTATATGAAGCGCCATCAGATTGACATTGCGCTTCTTCAAGAGATGTACTTGACACAGACCGGTGAGTCTCACTTGACACAGATGGGGGTGTCACAGATACGTCTCCTCATACTCTTCTTACTCCAGGGGGGTTTGACTAGTGATACGTGGATCTGTGGGTTTTCATCTGACCCAGGTGACCAAAGATCAGGTGGGTTGGGCGTTGTTAGTGATAGGGGTACTACATGGCCAGATGGTCAGCTTGCTTAACTATTATGGTCCTAACCAAGATACAGTGGGTATGCTAGAGTGGGTGTCCTGGCAGCTAGAGCAGAGTACTACCGGGGTAATCATCTGGGCAGGGGACTTTAACGCTGTGATGCAGCCAGAATTAGACAGACCTGGGAGTACCTTAAAAGTACCTATGAAGTCTACTAGTAAGATACAGGACATGTGCTGAGCTTGGAAATTACTTGATATCTGGAGGGCTAGACATGGGAAGCAGAAGGGCTATATGTTCCACTCTACGATTCATCAATCAGAGTTCCAATTGGACTACTTCTTGATCTCAGAGAGGATCGTGGGGTGGGCAACAGAGGTTACAATACTGGCACGTATGCTGTCAGATCATGCACCAGTGGTGTTAGCTCTGGATGTACCAGGGAGGGTAGGGGGTGCAACGATCTGGAGAGTTAGGAATGACAGTCTGACTGATGAGGTATTCCGAGTAGGAATTACGAATGTCATTAACAAATCTTTTGAAGAAAACATGGGTTCTGTAACATTATGTTTCATATTGTGGGAGGATTTTACATGTGTGGCACGGGGGAGTGCATATCAAAAGAATCTGGGGTATTGAAGTAGATACGGAGGGAGCTGGCGCAGAGTGAGACCTGCATTCAGGGCTTGCATGTCGGAGCGGAAGGTGTGAAGGACCCAGTCATACAAAAAGATCAGGGAAGAGGTGGAGAAGTTCTGTGAGGGGGCACACAGGGAAGTGAAATTCATATCAGGAAGGGTGGGCTTGAGGCAATACGGGGAAGGCCAGCTGCCTTGCAGTTTTCTTGTAAGACCAGATAGGGTTGCGAAGCGAAGGATGCAGATTTTAGCAGTTATAGATGAGTGAGGGCAATTACACGATGCAGATGGGGATATTGTTCAAATATTTTTACATTCTGTACACGGTTGTATTCTTCAATTTTTCTCGATTGGGTGGTGCTTTGCTTGTGTACAGATGAGGAGCAGGAGTGGTTGTCTTGACCTATAACAGAGCAGAAAGTTCTAGAGGTGATCAAAGAGCTTTTGTCTGGAAATACCCTAGGATCGGATGGCTTTACTGCTGAGTTTTATACGAATTGTGCATCAAAGTTAGCTCCATATCTTGTGGAAGTTTATCGATAAGCCCCTCAGACAGGTGAGATACCGGTATCTATGAGAGAGGCAGTGGTTACTATAGTATTGAAAACAGGTAAGGAGGCAGATAGGTGTTCTTCTTATCAGCCGATCTCACTTATTAATTTAAATAATAAAATTTTAGCTAAATAGTGACACAGTTAGCACCTTTGATGTAAAACTCTGTATGGCCTAATCAATCCAGATTTATCCCGGTGTGATCCACCTCGTATGGCTTGTGACAGATGTTTGGCTTATTGTTGGTGTTTCTGCAGAAGGACAGGGTTGTGGCAGCACTATTGGATGTCGAAAAAGCATTCCATTATTTGTAATGGCCCTTTCTCTTTGTGTTATTGAATAGGATGGGATAAATGTTTGGCATGGTTTCATTGCTCTATACCTTACCTGTAGCACGCATCAGAGTGAATGGTCAGCTGACACGGGTTCTACCACTGGGAAGAGGTACAAAGTTTTATACCAGTACAACTATGCCAGGGTGCTGGAGCATACTCAAACAGTGGTGGATCGGTGGATGGGGTTACCACTCACTTTATATGGGAGGATCCCACTGGTAAAAATGGTTCTGTTGCCTCAATTCTTTTACATGTTTCTGAACGTGCCTTTGGCACTGCCAAAGTCATACTTTTGAGAGGTGCAATCAGTGATATCTTGATTTCTTTGGGCGGGTAAGTAAGCACGTAAATCGTGGCAGAAGTTGACAGCATCGTTGGACAGGGGGGCCCTGGCATTACCAGATTTTGAGTTGTATTATGAGGCGGCCTAGGAAGGCATCCGGGTATACTGGTTTGGGGAGGGAGCGGATTTGAGACATGTGGAGATAGAGAGGGCTCTTGTGGCAACTTCCATGTTGATACTGACGGCCCCGTCTACGATGTCTACGGTTGGAAATATGGTACAGTTGACATGCAGGTCTTGGGAGCGCATTGAGAGGAAAGATAAGGGGGATGCTCTGTACTCCCTGAAGCTCCCATTTATTTACATTCCGGGCCTGCCACTTACTAGTGAGGGGGGGTTTGTGAGCTGCATGAAGTGGCTAGGTATCTCCTGCATCGTGACCTCTTCCTGGTGGGACGGTTTCTAATGGTGGAAGCGTTCCATGGAAGAGGGGCTGTTAACCCCTTGGACTTGATCCTGTATTTTAGAAGGAAAGCTTGTTTCCCACCTTTCCACAGGTACCATGGGTGGCACCTATATTGGATGGAATGATAGACAGGACAGATATGAGTAGAGTTGTATCTAATCTTTATAATAAGATACAAGATGCAAAAGGGTTATTAGCTGTTTAGTTAGGAGGGAAATGGGAGGCCTTCCTGGAAGAAGCTATCACCAACGAAGTATAGAAATATTGTTGTGCACAAACAAGGAAAATAGCTCTGAAAAGTAGATTCAATCTTATCCCTTTAAACCCCTGCATCAATTCTCCTTTACCCCGGTGAGGCTGCATACATTCTTCCCCGATACCCCAGATGAATGTCCATGAGGCGCGAGCACGCCAGCAGAATTTTTACATGTGGTATGGAGCTGCCCCCCAATACGGCAGTTCTGGGAGGGAGTGTTTGAGATCCTGAGTGTTATTGTAGGGGATAGGGTGAAACCTGATCCACTAGTGGCCCTATTAGGAGACACCCGGCAGATCACTGGCCGTGTGAGAAAGTTGGCTGGATTGTTGCTACTGCTGGCTAAGAGGAGGATTGCGATGGTGTGGGGTAGGTCGCAACACCCTACTATAGAACAGTGGAAAGAAGATATTTTGTACTGTAATGAAATGGAAATGGAATATGGTTGAGTGGTGCACCTCTGTACGAGACCGAAACATATCTGGAGTCCTTACAAACAATATCTTATCCTACAAACTCGAGAAGCCGGGTGGACACTGGTGATGAGTGGCCCTGAGAGAGTACTGATCATGTGTCAGTGAAACTGTTATTGCGGATTTAATACATGAGAATGAGGGGGAATGGGTCGAAGGGGGTGGACGTACTACTATAGATGAGAGACTGCTAGAATAAATCAAACTTCGGAGGTGCCACCCGGGAGCGAGGCAGTGCTGCAATGTGGGGGACGAAGAGGGAAGATTCACTGAACCACTGCTTTGTTTTGTTGTGTTTTACCTTTTCTAATTTGTATGGTTAATTGTTGAAAACAATAAACAGAATAGAAAAAGAATAACTCCACTAGTTGCAAAACTATTGATGAAGGAAGGGGAAGCGATTCAGTGTCTAAGGTGTGCAATCTACTGGGAAATGAAGAACACAAAGGAAAGGGAATTAGAGGTGAGAGTTTGGCCAGACCATCATCCAATTGAAATAATTGGTCAAATGTTAGGAGACCTTTGGAATGAGATGGAAAATGTACAAAAAGGCTACTCTGGAGAAATATAATCATAATCAGAAATGTCCAGAAGACTGGTCTTGGCTGCTGAGCATTTTACATCGGGAATTTAAAAATCAAGGTGAAAAGGGGATTGACCTGTGACAATCCTTAATATGAATGTATTGGTGTGGAACACGTAGGGTTTCCAGAGTTTTATGAAAGAAGATTCCAGATACTATATCTTTGGTAATCATGATATAATTACGCTGCAGGAGACAAGGCTCACTGCAAAAGCCTGTATAGTTGGCTTTCACATAGAACAACTAATGGCCTCCACTCTGAATGGAGGTCAACCATCAGGTGGTTTGTTGATAGCCACTAGCAATCCGATTATTAAAAAAAAATAGAGGTGGTCTCTGCAGAATTACCTGGAATCCTCGCCTTAATATTGGAGGTAGAAGATGGGAAAAATGCCAAAGGGTTTTTGTGGTTAATCTTTACTGGAACCGTGTGTCTTCCAAGCTGGAAGTTTTTCTTCAGAACATTACAGACCTCTTAGTGGAAGTTGAGGTTGCTAATGACAATTTGAAGTTTATTGTGACTGGGGATATGAATTCTTATTGTTTGGGGGAGACACTGCATAAGATAAAACATTCAAATAGTTTACAAAATGGTACCAAGTGGAAACATTTCTTCCTAGAGTGGGATTTATTGCTAGCTCATGGGAATAGAAAAGGAGATATAACAGCTGCGGCCACTTGGAAGAATGGCCCATTGTCTTCAATAATCAATGATGTAGCTTTTTCGCATACCTTGTTGAATACATTCAGTAACTTTAAAGGAATAGTGCGCTCAGAAATATTATTGTCCCGAGGGTTCGGGGATGTGTTTTTGAGCATACGTTGATCGATCGTACAAACATTTCCTATGCACCGTACCATAGTTTTCTACTTTTGTACACATGCGAAATCAAGCAACAGGGCACGGCCAATTTGTAATAATCTTATCCGTTGCTGCATCGCCCAAGCAGGACTACCCTTGCAGCACTAAATCATATCCCCCGCCCCTGAGCCTGACATCACCAGACATGTACCGCCCATTTCACAACGCCAAATCATGTCTCGTGTCAACATTCGCTGCGCCTCAGCTAATGACGTGTCACCATGGAAATGGCAGGACGCCTCTTTCCTCAATAAGTATAAACAGATCGCTTCACAACAGACAACATCAGATTTTCTTTTCCATTCCTCTCACTGCATTTCTTTGAGTATTCTGTGCCTCGTTTCTGTGCTCTGGTCAGCTACGTTGGTTGCTTGTAGCCCGTGAGAACAGATACCAGTACCATTACTATAAATTATTTTTGTTTGTTTCCCCCACAATAGCAACAATACAGCCCTATCAGTATGAGCCGGAGTATTCCGAGGCGAAATTACCAGAAAGACAAAGATGCGGAAATGATGGGGCTTCGGACGACAGTTGGGAGGACGATTCAACTGATGAAGAGCCTGGTCCTACTCGCATGGACGGCGTTTTCACCTGGTGTACCTGCAATCGGTGCGCGCTAATGCCAAACGAGGAGGAGAACTGCTGCTGCCGAGAAAACTCTGGATGCTTGTCCTACATATCGCAAGGCGAGCCACGGCCGCAATGCGTTACCGCGCTGCCAGACTTCAGGGCAGCCTGCCTCACTCGGTCAGTGTTGAGGATTTTGATGGTGCTTAGGCACAAACTTCGCGCAACAGTTCGCCCTCGGAATCCAAGTAACGAGTAAGTATACTCTGGTTGTGATGTCACTTAGGCCACTACTATTTCAAGGTTGTCTCCTATATTCTCGTAACTTCAATATATCGTTGTCAAACCAATTTAGTCTTGCAATTCTCTAGTAATATTCGAATAATAGTCGTTCAATATTGTACAGTGTCTAGGTACCATTTGCACTGGCAACAATGCCATTGGATACAAGAATTGGCATTGGCGACTAAGGTTTAATACACTTATCTTGGTCATTTAAAAACAGTTTGTATCTTTCTCTTTCACAGGTGGTACAGGTTGGTGGCCTATCGTTCATACACATGGTGGCTTCATGGGAGGCTTGGGCACCGCGTTCGACGAGTAATACCCGTCTGTGCCGTTGGTGCCATTAGAGACACATTCCCCAGTGACAGCGGTCAATACAGGGGATTTTCACTCACTGTGCTGCAACCTTAACTTTATAATGTGTAGTACATTTGTGCCATAAAATTAAGAAACAAAATAAAGCACAACAGACGTTTTATCAATGGTTGTTTCCGTTTTTCAGTGAATCAAGTGTGTCTCCATTCAGCAGTGTTCCGGCCCTTGTCTGCACGCCTCAGGCCCATCCATCCCCCTCCGTTATCACTGGCAGTTCACACCAGTGGATGTGCGCTGCCAAAGGGATCTGGCAGGGGTGGGAACGGCCAAGGTGCCATACACCATGTACATTTCAAAGGTATCTTCCTCACAGGGGGCATTCTACACATGGCCTATACAGACCCCGTGTCTCCAGGCAGGATCCCCTGAAGCAGGCCAAGCCCCTGCAATCCACATACGACCACAACATATACACATCATTCATTCACATACACACCCTCTTTTCTAATTCTTTATAAACCACTTGATATTTATCATGAGAGCATCTTTGAGCACTGCAAGTCAACTCGTGAACGTGCTACCTGAGAACCTCGGTGACCACTGCAAATCTGTTTGTCGTTCTTGCTACCTGAGAACATCTCCCTGTTCTCCTGCCACTAAATACCCTGATTGCTGAATCTAACTGTTTGTTGGTCAAGGTAAGGGCATGTCTCCTAATCCTAATGATGGCTAATTGGCTATGGGTGCAAATGGACAAATGCAGGGGTTATGCAGCTGACGACGGAAATAAAAAAGCAAAGAAAAATGGAGGAGGCAGCACGGTAACCGCTGCAGGGTCCTCCTCTAACCTTCTCCCCTCCCCCTGGGTAAGGGGAGGGTGCGGGGGGCAGAATGGCACCAAAAGCACCCCAAAGCCCGTGAAGGGCAAACAAAGGAAAGGGGCAGGGTAAGCCCCTTTATAACGAGCAGGGTCCTACAGCAGGAAGCATCCAGCACCTGTAGTAGAACCCTGCCTATCCGCCGTGGAAGAAGGATTTCCTTTTCCACCCACCCACCCCACGAAAGGAAAAGGATGGAAGGTGACACTTGGACATCGCTGTCGCAGGACGCTGTAGCATCCGTGTCCTAAGAAAGATAGACAAAGCAGCGTTTCTATTCTGCCAACATTCTGTGCCTGGGAGCGTGTTATGGACTTCTAATACGTCATGGAGAATCAGAACACGGATTGAAGATCAACAGTTGGAGCTGCGGCGGCTCAACGGACACTTACTCCCTCCTTCTTATTTATATCCTATATATACAAATGTACTTATTAATAAATTAAGTATAGCTCCAATGTGCCCCGCATCCTCATTCCTTCCCTTGTCAAACAGTACAGATGGTCAGGGTGATGTAAGGCGGTGTTTGGGCGACCAAGCACAAAAGGCAGACTCCGGATGAGCCAGAAGGAAGCCGGAAGGGTCTTCGCTCTTCTCGGACCAGCGCCTCTTGGGAGATTAAGGGCAGTGGGCGTCTGGTGGTAACAACAAGGGCTCCGCTTCCCCCAAAAAGAAATGGCGCTCTCCCTACCCACAGATACCTGCATGGGCAGGATAGGCACATGCACAAAGGGTTAGGAGAGTTGGGCCTACTATGGACACTATACAAAGGTATAGGGGGAAGCAGGTGATGTCGGACACGGAGCAAGCGCCACACCTACAGACAGGATTTCACGAAATGTGTACAGTGATTCTTTTGTTGTGGAAATAAAACTGCGGCCAAGTTTGCCATTTTCCCCCGCACTACCAAGTTTGCCATTTCCCCCTGCACTACTGTATAGATAAAGATACATGACACACATGTCATTTCAGATAGGATTAATCCCTATTATACACATCTACATAAAGTGGAATCTCATTTCAGACATACTAGGTAAGTGCTGGACATATCTTTTGTATATTATACTGATGTGGATTATTTATTTGTTTGCCGTATACAAAATAGTCTCTAAGAAACTTTCAGTAATTGTGCTTAAGTCAAATGGATTATTGTTGGTTTGGGGGCAGGCACTGCAAACACGGTTATTAGACTTTAGCTATTGGACTATTGCTGTAATTGTTTGAAACCAACGTATATGATGCAGATTTGTCACTTTAAATCTACACAACAAGATTTCTAAAATATACAATTGAATCTTTAACCTACTAACTTTGTATGTAAGACACTATGTAAACCAAGGAATAATGCCTTGTTCATGTTTCTTTTGTTTTTTCCACCCCCAACGCTCCTCCCCTATGCCCCTCCTTATTCTCTACATTTATAGCAGCGCATGTAGCCCGGGGGCATCTAGGCGCTAGTAACAGCACAGGAACAAGGATGATAGAGCGATAGCTGTTAATTGAGAAGGGGGCTTTTCAATTTCTTTATGAATGTCGGGTATGAAGGTTCAGCCCACAGATGCGGGTGGGGGGAGTGTCCTAGAGGGTAGCAGCCCGGACTGGGAAACCAGCCCTTCCAGCTCTTTTGCGGTTGCAGCTGGGATTCTCCAGGCAGTGTTTGTATACCGAATGCTGCAGTCTTGTAGGGGCTTGTCTTTTGACCTTTTGGATGAGGTATGTTGGTGCGTGGCTGGCTAAACACTGATGAGTGATAGAAAGTGTTTTGAATTTTGTTCTTTCCCTGACCGGGAGCCAGTGAAGGGTCTCCTCAGTTCTAAAATGTGGTCATGTTCGCCCAGGTCTGTGTCAAAGTACAGCTACAAGTGCACTTCAAATTTCACAGCCAGTTCAAGCTATAGCTCCATGTTCAATGTCCAAATACACAGACTTGAGTTCAATATACCTGTTGCAACAAACCATACAAAACAATCAAAAAAACATGATTCATGTTTTAAAAGGTACTTGCTAAAAAACATTTTTTTAATTTTTTTATTTATTAAGCATTTGTTAGGCACCTGTACAACAAGATGGTGTTTCCAGGCACCACAAGGCTACAGTGGGGAGGGACCAAGGGGAGTAATAACAGTGGCAAACAAAAAACAAAACTGTGAATAAACAATTTCAGTCCTACTAGGCCTTGTGACATTCGGACGTGCAAGTGCAGTGAAGGGAAGAGAAGGAATGGGAGGGAGGTGCGGGAGGAGAGGGTATGGACAAGTGCTGGTGGGAGAGGGTATGGAGAAGTGCTGGTGAAAGCCCGGGAGGGAAGAGCCAAGGGCTGCCAAGGAGGAAGGCCACTGGCAAGTGCTAGGGCAGAGGAATCCCAACAGTGCGATGTAAGGCTGCCAGGTGATGGGCCCACAAGGGCAATACTGAAGGGGGGGCTGGTAGCGAATAGGTAGAGGGCCCGGTTGCCTGTGAGGTTTATAAAGGACCAGGCCGCTAGTCTCAGTGGCAGTGGGATGATTAGCATAGAAGGGAAAGAGGGAAGGACGTAGAGAAGAGCAGAGTCTTGAGATGTTTCTGGAACTTGAGGAGATCAGGCTCAAGTTTGAGAGGGACAGGGAGGCTATTCCAAAGAGAGGCACCAGCCAAAGAGAGAAACCTGACTCCCACTCTTTGCTTGTAGAAACGCTTAACAAGAAGAGAGTTGGAGTTCGGGGAGCAAAGGGATCTAGAGGGGGAGCATTTAGGAAGAGAACATTGGAGATAGCATGTTCCCAGGCACCAGAAAGCCTTGAGGATGATGCAGAGGGTCTTGAATTTGATCCTTGCGGCCCCTGGGTGCCAGTGGAGAGATTTTAGGGCTGGAGAGACGCAGTCTCTGTCCTTGAGGCCAAGATAAGACTTTCATCCCAATTCTGGATTAGCTGAAGGGGACATAGGGAGCAAAGGGGAGGTTGAAGACGAGACTATTGCAGAAGTAAAGCCTAGAGAGGACTAGAGCTCTGGATACATTGAGCTTCTGGGGGATGGTGAGGAAAGGGAGAATGCCTCTAATGAGGTGGAGCTGGAAGTGGGCCTTCTTGGCAAGGTCCATGATGTGAGGGGTGAAGGAGAGAGAAGAGTCGAAGATGACCTCCAGGATTTGGGCCTCACTGGATGGTGAGGATGGAGGGCCCAAGGAGGGCGGCCAGGGGGTAGATGGGAAACAGGGCCCAGGTGTCCCAATTAGAAGGATCTCCATCTTGCTAGCATTGAGACAGAGATAGTTAGCCGCATACCATGCCTGGATGGCGGTCAGATAATTGGGCATGAGAGAGGAGGAGGTAGAAGAGGGAAGATTGAAGGAAAATTGAGTCTCATCAGCATAACACTGGACATGAGGAGAGAAAGAGGAGATCAGGTGGGCCAAAGAGCCGAGATAGATGTTGAAGAGCCATGACAATACGATAGAGCCCTGGGGGATGCCACAGATAGAGAGTGAGGTGGTGCAATAGAAAGGTCCCAGTTGTAGCTGGGAAGGGCGGTTATTGGGGAAAGAGGTCAGCCAATCCAGCGTCCAGTCCATGATGCCGAGGGTATCCTGGAGCCATTTTATGAGGATAGAATGGGTGACTGTGTCAAAGGCGGAGGAGAGATTGAGGAGAATGAGAACAGCAGGCGAGTTAGAGTTGAGATTTGCAATCATGTTTTCACAGATGTTCAGTAGAGCAGTTTCCGTGCCTCTAGATGCCCAGAATCCAGATTGATGGTAATGAAGGCTCCCAACATATTCAGTATGGAGGATCAGTTGGGGGACAACCAACTTCTCCAAGAGTTTACCCACAAAGGGGGTTGTGCGATAGCTGGGCAGGAGGGATCGGCAGACAGCCTTTTCAGGAGGGGGCTTACAAGGGAATGCTTGAGGGCTAGAGGGAAAGAGCCAGTGATGAAAGAGTGGTTACAGAAATCAGAAAGAGATGGGCAAGGGAGGAGATGTTATCCTTAATGGTTCCGGAAGAGCAAGGGAGCACCTGTTTTGAAGAAACCTTCATAGAGCAGACAACTCAGGTGCTATGGCAGGAGAGAGGGAGTGGGGGTGTCGGGAGAGGTACAAAAGGTGGCGGGGGAGTGGGGACAGGAGTGGAGATGGGGGTAGAGAGAGAGGACAGGATATCCTGAGTTTTAATTACGAAATGTGAGGCCAGGGCAGCGCAGAGAGCCTGGGAAAGAAGGGGAGTGGTGGAGACTGGATTGGCAAGTACCGTGCAGATTTTGAAGAGTTTGGCCATTTTGTTAGAGGCTCCAGAGATGTGGGCTTGGATGTGGGCACTCTTCTTGGAGAGGATACAGAAGCGATATTGCCTTTGGAGTTGGCAACAGGCCAGTTTATCAGAGGATGAAGCCGAAGATTGCCACTTCCATTCAGCCACTCTTGACACACTCATGTTCCTACAGGTACATTTAAACAAAAATACTTTACATTTCAAAACATGGATTGCTAAATCATCCGCTTTGACACTACTAAACCATGCCTGCCACAAAAATACATGGTGAATAAAAATATGTTTTGACTAACAAATAAAATAGGTACTTTGGCATAACAATAAAAAGTGCTGGTACATGAAATCCTCTGCTAGCAACTGGGAAATAATATCCACTTACGAAACAGTGCAAAATAACACACATTACAATGAATGCATCAGCAAAGTTGGGAATAATTAAAGTTGCTCACCTCAATTAAGCTCAAACTATACATAAAAATCATTACATAAATACATGCAGGTCATGATGGCCATGAAGGGGGTAGAACCCCAATGTGTGTAACCCCTGAAGGTATTTTGTCAAGTGTAAAAAGCACTGTTTAATTTCTCTTAAATTACATCACTTCCCACCCATGCAACACCATTGGTGGCCATTTTAGAATGATAGACATGTTCATTTGGAAACATAAAAGGTGTATAAAATTATTACCAAGTCATTCCAATAAATGTCTACTATCGTTAACATATATCAGACATATCTCCAGGTAATGCCATGTACCAATTTCCTAATTAATTGATGTTCATTTTCACTGGTTATCATTATACATATTAATCACGTTCTGCAACTTATCATGTCCAAAGAAAAACATTACTTACAAGTAACTTAAATATCACAAAGAGGGTAGTAAGTGTTATGGTTAACAAAGGTAGTTCACATATGTATAGATTCAATTTTTGGTTGTACTACACCCTAATGATGTACTCCCATGTATGCAGAGGGATAGCAGCATATGTGTAACGAAGAGAAAAAGGAAAGGAATAAGATATATGAATAGCCCATCTGACCAATTATTCACATAGCTAGAGAAATAATGTAAACCTTGACCCATATTGCATCCATTTAGCGTTAATTGAACATATTCCTATAATCACACATGCCTACATTTCTCTCTATTCATGTTCTATACTACCTCGTATTGTTTTCTGATTTATTTGTTGTGCACCAAAGAAAACAAGGGAGGATGGCTCTCTAGTATATATCTTTATATAATGTACAGCCAATGGATATTTACAAACCTTTATCCTTTTTGCCCGTATGTGCTCTTGAATTCTGCTTTTTTACACATCGGATGGTACTTTCCACATTTAGTTACTGGCAAGGTCTTTTGAGTATCTATAACACAAATGTGGAATTACAATTAATTGTTGTATTTATTATTTCATGTGCAGTGTTTCTTGATTACAAAACAGCTGTGTACTAATTGATCACCTAATGCAGGCAATCTTTTAAATGCAAAGATTGGATTCTGTCCCACTGCTCATTCTGTCTCATAATCCTGTAATAGAACTTGCAAATGCTTTCTGACAATATAACGTGCCTCTTTTTCTTGCAGACTGAAGCCAGCAATGAGAATAAGTTCCTTCTTCTTTTCTTCTTTTGAGCAGCTTCTTGTTACTTAACCTTCTCTGTTAATCTGTTTGACTTTATCCACGGTCTTAGATAGGCACCATTTGGGACAAACGTGTTCAATAAATTGACAGTAAATATTTATTTATTCATATATAGGGAGGAACAATGCTCTTTTGATCGCCAAAGAACATACAATCGATAACAAATCAGATTTGATGGGAAGTAGCAAACTTCGTACAATGGGATGAATTTGAGTCCAATTCTGACCAGGTTGTGGAGGGAAGTAAATGGAACAGTCACCGGGGACATTTCATGGGTGGACATACATAGATTAAAGACAAACAACTGTATAAGGGTACCAGACTCCCATCCACCCCCTCAAACTGAGTACACATAATATGATAGGCTGATCAATGGTTTCAGTATTGCACACATCTGAATTATAGTGCTTTTTGAAGGTAAAGAGTGCATGTGGGGCGACACATATTTTTGGGGTCAGAATGACTCAGGAAGTGAAGGGTGCCTCGGGTATTACGCATACACATCATGAATATGTAAAAAGATATTCTGGAAACTGGATAGAAAATGAGTCATGCTTAAAATAAATATTGACTCACCATTTGGCAGTATGGCTGAACAACCTGAGCGATGTTCTAAGATGGATGCCAATTACAAAATGGTGTCTTGAGAGCAAGTGTGAAAAGCCCTTACTCATGCTGATAACAAATATTCTTTGGCAGCAGTTCACTGTAAGATAAGCACGTCTGGGATGATATATTTAGAAATTTGGCCAGGGAAAAGCAGACATGATTGATGGTAAATCAGATAAAGGCAAGGTAGTTCCCAATTAGCACACATCAGCTGCGTTAGTTGGCAGCAAACAAATCAGCTCATGGGGTTTTCCACGGTATGAGCTGCCAATGAAATTTGGCAGGACCTTGAGAAGCAGATAAGGACCGTTTTTTGGCAGGAGTTAAAGGATGTGTAATTGTGTTCAGCTGAGCCTAAAATAAGATTTTATAAGTAAAGTATATGTGTCGGTCAGCAAGGGCTTGCCAAGAGTGACTAATGTGGGCTTTATGAGTGACAGATAAGCCAACCAATAAAAGATAAAGGAGGGTTTTTGTCAGATATGTATCCTGAAATTGCATGAAAGTATTGCATCATTGAAAGACCTATATAAGCAAGCTGATTTCAGAAGCTCTCTGTGCTTCTAGTGTGTCTTTTGAACTTGCATTAAAATATGACTGTGAACCTGTTCCCGGGCATCCGTTCCTCCTTTATTCCTGTCCCAGTGCCAGAGTCCACAGATGTCAGGAAGCTTGAGGGGATGCAGAAGGACCTTCTTTACACAACATTAGACATTTTTAAGTGCAGGTAGGTGGTATGGACAGATGTGTTAGGAATGTTTGGCATGCAGTGTGAGTTGCATCTGTAGGTTTCACAAGCAGGTTATTCTTGATCTTATGGTCACATACTTTGATAGTCAGATCTAAATAGTGGATCTTCTCATTGCTATATTCCAAGTAGAACTCTAAAGGTACCTAAGTAGAATTTAGGTAAACTATACATTTCTTCAGAAGAGAGATATCTCTATTCCATAGGAGAAATATGGCATGTATACAATTAAGGCAAAATAGGATATGCTGCATGTATTTGATCGTATCCTCTTTTCTGGTCCACATTCGCTCCCATTTCCACAAGGTTGTCAGGTTGGCATATGAAGGTGTGAAGAATGAGCCGTAGCTGTGCCTCTTTGTGTCAAAATGCCTGATCTTCAAACAGAAAAAAGGGGTTATTCAAACATATTTCTATCATTTCGAGAAGCAACTCATTATCTGCAACAAAACTTGTTGGGTGTAGTGGTCTGCCGATACCTTAAATTCAACCAAATCCAATTTCACCTACTCAGAAATCCTCGAATTTCTTTTTCTTTGAATTGGTTAGTTAAGTAGGTACATTTTAAAACATAGATGGGGTGGGGTAAGGAGATAGAATAAGGTAGGGTGAAGCAGGGACAATAAAAAAACATTTCAACCATAAACAAATTTGAAGATTTCTCCCTTAGTTGAAGTGGATTCAGCCTTGAGAAATGTCTGTTTTAGGTTGTTAAAGCTATGTATCCAGTGGAAGACAAGGACATTTTTCTGCAGCAAAAGACTTGCATTTAGGCTAATTTGCATACCCATAATGCCATGCTGATGTGCCTCTGACCTGGAGGTGAACATTCAGCAATGGTTACTAGAGTTGGCACTGCGGAATGTGTAAGTTGGTCATATGGAATATTCTACTGTATACATAATGCACAATTTAAAAGATGAATGCAAGTAAAAGTAACATCTACATTTACTTGCATAACAAAAGCCTTCATACATTGCATATTGCTAAACCATCCACTTATTTAAAACCATGCCTGCCCAAAAAAGTACATGCTGAATTAAAAAGAACGCATTTTACAAACAGAATAAACACTCCAACACAACAGGAACCATGCCTGAACATAGATCTGTCCACCCCCCAACAGAAAACTTCCCAAATATAAAAAAAAATATGAAATAATGCAGACTACACCCAATGCATCTGCAAAATTAGCGAGTCACTCACTCTAATTAATTCAAAAATACACCATAAATAAACATGCACAAAGCCAACACATTTTGTTTAGGCATCGGAAGAGGCATTTGCCAGTCACAGACATACTGGTACAACCTGGTGATAAGATGGCACAAGCTGAAAAATTGGGTAGTTGCCTCGGTGTATGATAGCAGGGCCTGTTAAGTGGCCATCTAATTCCTATACACAAGCCAAAACTGTTGGATTTCTAAAAGGATGCCTTAAACAGTACTTCGGGGCAATGAGCATACCTAAAGGCACATTTTGTTAAGACATTTGTATTACAGCAGTAGCACATTTACAGATACATTTAAGCCATTAAATCTCAGCAGACTGCTTAGAACTAACACTTCTTGATGTTACTGCTTGCTGCAGCTAGATCCAAGAGATTCTAGGTGAAGAGCAGCTACTTGGTGGGAATGGACCTATGGATTAGCACGGCCACGGGCAATAAGTGGGTGGGTAAATAACCAGACAACACAACTAGCTGTGTGTCGCTGCTCCCATGACATCTAACTATACTCCAATGTAATAGTTTCAGCATATAGGTGGTGCATATGCATAACATAATAACCAAAACTAAAAAATAAGTTGATACAAAGAAAGCTGTCAGCATGACTATCATGCAAATATCAAAATACTCCCAATAAAAAAAACTATAAAATCAGTGGGATATAAAAACGTAAAAGTCTACCAATGTTAACCTAATTACCATTTACTGCATAAAAAGCAACCTGCATTGTTGAAAACGTATCTTGCCATCACAGACGAAAAGTAAAATAAAGTACATCAAGACATAAACATATCTTTTCATTGTACACCAACAACAAGCCAACACAGAGGGGAACCATACAATACATTCCAAAAGACACATTACAACTTAATAAATAATAATAACGTTCCCTTTCAATGAAATAACATCAACATACTCGTACTCTTACAAAAACGATCTATCAACAACATATACTCTCACTAACATCTTCTTACTATATTCCTCACCAAACAGTAATAACAGTTATACACCAATATTCGCATAACACACAAACACTCTTGCAACATCAGTATACAAAGAAAACCCAAAATACTTTTAACGCATTAACAAAAATTCTAAAACTGTTGGTGAGTTAAGGTTTCAGCAATCCTGGTTTGGTTTTATGCATAATGTGTGATAATTATATAGTACAGAGTGAAAAGGAACTCTTCAGTTATGGTTAAATTGCATTCTCCATAAGATGTTTCCTGAGGTTCCTTCTTGGGCAGGGGGTAATAAAAGAGGCCCATGCAAATCTCTGTGAAAATGCATCCCCTGCCACGGCCAGCGACCACTTCGGGGGCTGGGGAATGCCTGACATATGACCAAAGGCAATGTCCTGTGCAAAGTAGACACTGGAAATGGCCCCAGGCCATGACTAGAGGGCACTGCAGGAAGCTTGAGATGCCTGGGTCGTGGTCGACAGCCATGCAATGAAAAAAGGACCACTGTGCATGCCCACAGGACACACCGAGTAGGCATACCAAGGGATTCAGGGTGCTCAGGCATAGCAAAAAGCCATGCCCTGGACAGTGTGCCTCTTAAGAGGCCATGTCGGATGCACATATAGGCTGGCTTAGGAGGAGCCATGCACTGGTCTCAACCTGTGCAAAGTAGCCACTGGACATGGTCACAGGCTATGGACAATGCTCACAGTGAGTGGGTTGGTGTTACACATGGGTACATTTGCCACGGGACCCATCAGGTGTCTAGGAGCCTTGCCCAATACAAACTATCCACATGTCATGGAAACACTTTGGGCCTCTGGCAGGAACATGTGGCATGACCATGCCTGAGGGAAAGTGTTCACTAGGCATGTCAACATGACATCCCCAGTGGGCACATCAGGTGATTTGGGGGAACTGGGGCATGGCAGATGGGCATTCACTGGGCAAAAGGGTTACTATGCATTGCCACTGGCCATGCCCAATGGGTACATGCAGGGCTTGGTGCCCAGGTCATTGCAAAGGCCATCTCCCAGGCAAAGCACCCTTTAGACATGGCCGTGGGTCGAGTGTGAGTAAAGGCTACTTATGTACTGTGATGGACTTTGCATTAGACAGTTTATAAGGATTTAATGGTGGTCCTTAACGTTGGCATTTCCAACGTATATAGACTTTACATGTTGTTTCCTTTGGTTTGAGTGGCATTCTGAACATTTGTAGACTAAAGCTGTGCCTTGGCAGCAACCTTAACTCTTTTACACATATGCATATATAGATATATATGCAAATATACACATTAGGAATTACAGCGTCAGCGAATCTGTAGTTATTTTTAAATTGCCGTCTCGTAGCAAGAGTCCTTGTTCGGATGCTTATTTCAAAGAAATACAGAACTTTTAAAATAATGAAATCTGATGTTTTTTCTCCAAAGGTAGGTTTTGGGAGGTTCTTTTGAGGGAGGCAAAGTTCTACTGTTTTTGCTAAAATGTACATCATTTGGCCCAAGTATATTGCAGTCAATGCAGGAAAACAAATATTTCACTTAAACTGCGACAGTTTGTTCTCCATTTTGGATGGGGGGGGGGGTCATTTGCACAGTTTCATCATTACCTCTAGGCAGAAGAAACGGCTTCATATGAGCCAGGTAAATAGACACACTTCATTCACAAACAAGGTGAGCGGATTCTCATTGCACAGAGCAGAATCCATTGGCTCTTTGCTGATGACCCTGGCACACCACTCTAATTTTGTTTGCTTTTGACCTAAAGCAGCAGCTTCCAATTTCCCCAGACTGCTCATATCAGTTCCACCTGAGGCCACGCTCTAGGCAAGCGAATGCTGGTAGTTATTAAGCCTTGCATGTTTACAAATCATGTACACGTTGAATTGAAAGCTGCCAACGACCAGGCTCATTTCGAGTTTGGAGCACAAAATGTGAGCACATTTCTCCAAAGATATTAAAACACGAAAAAAGGGAGCTCAGTTGTGTGGTTTTAGAAACACAGGGGAATTCATGTTGCTCCAAGAGCACTGTAATCGAAAGCGTAAAAGTCCTGCGTAGGACTTTTACACATTCAATTAACGATTCACCTAATTTTCATTCATTTGTATGGCGAGAGGAGGGGCAGAACATAACTTAGGTTTCTGCCGCTCTCTTCCTAGCCACCATACAAATACTCCAACATTTGCGTCAGCATAGATTTTGTCAATGGCGTAACACAAAATGTGGTGGCCCTCCTGCGAGACTTTCCAATGGGGGCCCCTAAGCTCCGCCCCAACATCGGTTTACCCCGCCCATCAAATGAGACAATGTCTACCACCACCGTACCACCATATGCACCACCCATAGGTACTGAGTACATGGGGGCAGAGGGCATAGGTTCACCCGTTCTCCTTGCCATGCTCATCTAAATCACTGGTTGTGGTAGGCTTTATTTCTCCTGTGGAAACTTTGCTCTATGGAGGATTACAGGCTATTCATCCCAAAAGCTCTGTCAGACCAGAGGTGATAAGACTTTCATTCTTTGGACACAGGGTTCGGTTTAAATTACCAAAATCTGTTAAAGACGACGCAAGCTATTTCTTTTTATATGCCCCTGTTGAAGTGGCATCTGTTCATATAGATGTTAGGTAAAGGTTCTCATAGAGATACTTTCAGCGAGTTTAGGCAATATATAAATGATTCCACTGAATAGGACCGATGAAGAAAAGAAAAAAGAAAAACAATATAATACCGAGGCACCACCTTCTTTCGCCTGTTCCACGCACTTGGCCATCAACCGGCCTGATCACAATACCTTGTCACATGTTGCACTATGCTCCTGCCTCCCCGTCCTCCTCTAAGGTCACACTTGCACTACTTGGCTCGGTACACTTCTACCATTGATTAAAGCAGGACGTTTTGCCCAGCTTCAGTCTTGCCTTGCATGTTTTTCACTGGTGCTGTCCTTTCAATTTAAGACTACATCAAATCTGGGGAATACAGCATCATGCAGTGAAGCCTCTGTTCAAAAGCAGAGCAGACATAGTGCAACTGCCATTTCTCATTGTGCTGTAATGTGTCTAATCTGGGACTGAGCAGTCTGTGTATCTGTGGCAGGACATCAAGAAACATTAAGAAATAAGCTAAGACATCGCCTTCAGACATGGCACCAGACCTGCATACATTTCAAAATCAAAAACCCAGAGATTCTGTCTATTTGCATTCAGTGGTGTAACAAAAAATGTGGGGAACCCCCTGTCGGGGGCAGGGGGAAGCCCCCCAACAAACCTCTCAAAGAAGCACAGGCTGCGCCACAGACTCCTCAGGAAGACATGGGCCACAAGGCATTAGCAAAGCACAGATGACCCTGCTACCAACTGGAGGAGCTGAGCAGTGCACAAGATAAAAGATGTAAGTTTATTGTATCTTTCACCTAGTGTAAAAACAAGTAGGTGGCAGCGTCCGTCCCCTGGTGCCCAAAGGTACCAGCCTGCACCCTGTGCGAACCAGTAAAATTATTATGCACATGCTAATGGTAGAGGCAGCTTTTTGGTACCAAGATGGTGGGTGTATCCGGACCGGTAACTGGCTTTGTAAACAATTTTAGGTCAGTGGTAGCAGCTGAATACTTTTAAGCAGAGGAGCATTACGATCTCCCATGAATTAGTGTGAGAGACTGAGCATAGTGAGGGAGCACTAGGAATGTAGAAGGTACGGGTGCAGCTCTTTCCTGAGAAAAGGTTCAAAATAATTATTTTAAATGGACCATTTTACAGCAAAATTTGAGGACAATGGGGTAAAATGCCATGTAATTTTAAAATTGGTGCTCTGGGATAACATTAAGAAATGCCAAATCTGTTCCCAATATTTATTACACAAATTAAAATGCTACATAGACAAACCTAGTAAATAAAGGCGTGGCGCCAGTATTACAGATACACTTTCCTTTTGTGTTATTATTTAGAGCATGCATCAGCTGCCGGCCCTGCCTGCACACAAGTACGCAGTTAGGGGCCTTCAACCCTTCCATTTGAAATGGGTGCCAAGCAGCTGCCCGTATGTTGGCAGACAAAAGTCCTATGAAACTATAGATATTTCTTTCATTGGGCACATTAAATGTGCACCTTGAGTGTACATGTTACAAGCAGCATTTGCTGTAGCCCTCCAGGGATGTCACCACCCACTGACCTCTGTGGTATCCAGCAACACTCTTATCACGTTGATGCCTTTATACTTTGGTTTCTTCTACATTAGCCCGTTGATGACAAAGACTGGGTAATATCTTTGAGTGGACATTTGGTGTTTCAGCTCTCCGCTGGCTCCCCGTGCTGTGATAGTCGGCAGCTATCAACCACTGGCCCCTGGCTCTATTACAATGTATGCATGCCACTGGTGCCTTAAACTGCTTTTCCCCAATCTAGGCAAATTCTCACGTACCCCGAAACATTGTGTTGAAATGGTGCCCACACAAGGGCTTTAAGTAGGATGGGTCTAGGCGGGACACAGCCCCGCAGTCTCCAAAACCCACCCATATTCCCGGGGCATATACTAGCTCTCCTGTGAAAACGCACCCAGCACCTGAGCATGGGCACAGGTGATTTGAGTTACGATCTGACAAACAGTTTGTGACAGAAATCCATGCCTAGAAGCAAGCAAGCACTTGACTCCAAAAGGTTGTGTGTCCAAATAGTTATATATCACTTCAGATTTGCAGTCATTTTACTATTAGGGATGTTTTTAAAGATACAATAAGCAGAAAGGCCAGTGTGTGTTATAAGCTCAGAAGAGGGTTGCAGGTCTGAAAAAATGTCATGGATATGTGCTTATTCTTGTGTTCCCAAAATGCCTTTTAATTTTGTGCAACACCCATTTATGATTCAATAGCCAGTTGAAGATGCATGTGGGCTCCTTGTGGCCATGCCGAAGTTCCCTCGCCCCTCATTTACCACGCTCAGCACAATTGTGTTGTTAAGGATTTCAATCAGGCAATAAACACGGGTCTCAGCCTATCATGCAATGCAAAAATTAAATACTTATTTATTGTGTCAATAGGTTCAATAGTCTGAGTGATATACCACTCATATCACACCCCTTCTCAAAATACCCTCAGGTCACAATGGACCAGGAATCAGGCTAATTGGTAAAGGTAATATTTATTTATTTATTTAAAATTCAAATCAAACATATGTTTTAATATATGGGGCAGCAATCACCAATGTGGTGACAATACAAATAAGGAAGCAGGTAAGGCAGTTGAATTAACTTATAGCAACACAGAATTTAAAACACAGAGAAAAGAACAGTTTTGGCTTGTTGAAAAGATAGCTCCTAGGTTAAGATTTCCCCCCTGTAAATTTCTCAACTCACAAAGAAGCAATTCTACACAGATATAAGTAATCAGCAGGTATTTAGGAATATAGGACAGTGTACAGGGTTTGAATACAATCTTCCCTCCCAAACAAGAGAGAAAAACGTTCTGAGAAATTTTACACTTTTGAAAATGACATTTGAAAATGGCTGTGTGAAACAATGAAGAGGGTGCAAAAATCCTTAAATTGATATAAATTCCCATGAGAGCAACACTGAAACGATCCTAACAAACATAAGCTATAATTTGAGCAACAGTACACACTTTGAATCAGAATGGAAGTATGGAAATACTTTGAATTGGAAATCACATGTGTAAAACGTTTGTAAAATTGCGAATTCCTGCCTAAATTAAGGAAAACGGGTCAGGATGTGGTTTTTGGTTGTGGATGTAGCTAAAGGTCTTAGGTTTAATTCAGAGTTGAAATTAAGTCTCTATCTATAAAATTGAGGAAGTTATACAAGTTTGAATGAGAGGCGTTTTTAGAAAAATAGAACAGAGAAAAGCAGAACATTAGTTTTAAAATGACAGGTTGATTTTACTTAAATTAGATTAAATGGCCAAGAAAAAGAGAATGCCACCCGTGAAACGCCACAGTTACGCACGGCTTCTTGTAACCCTTCATGTGGTGGAAACTACGTTTTGTTTATAGAAATTACTTTATTTAATCCAAATCACTAATGACTTATGTTCAAGAAAAATAAAATGAGAAAATATCACTAACACTCGGACTCAAAGACAGAGTTGCAAGAATGGTTCTGACAATATTATAGGTTCTTAAATTAAAGATGGAATAGGTTATAGATTGGGATAGAACAAAGCAATATATGCTATGGTTCACTATGATTCCTATTAATACTTACAGTCCACTTTATTTTAAGATTTGGACCGTCAGGTTCTGGTCATCATGGATCGGGTCTACAGACAGCAGGGCACCTCTGGCGGGATAGGTCAGCTGGGTGGTTCTGGTCAATTGGACTGCCACCTCAGACTGGACTGGATTGGATTGGCCCTTCTGGTTACTGGACACTGTAAACCAGCGGGATGGCGAGTTTCAGCAGGCAAGCCTTAATGGGAGCAAGCCAAACTGGATCAATTATTTCCCTTAAGTTTTGGGATGGTTTCAGGATCTGGGCCTAGCTGAAAAAGAGCTCAGCAATGCTGATGCCTTAGCTTTGCAAAGAAATCTTGAATCAGGAACAAGTTGAAGAATTCAGGAACAGAGCGTCACGCGGAAATCATGATTGAGTCAGGAATCAGTGTGTGTCTGTGTGTTGTGAGGTTCCCTTATTTATCCTGCCAAATGACATCACTTAGTTTATGGTACGGGCAGACTTACAACACACACCCACGTGGCTATGATTGGTCAAAGGCACAGTTTTCGCCTTGCTCTTTGCTGGTTGGTGACAGAAAGGGCTGTCATATGATCTGGAAACCTCCCATAATTATTGAGTCCAAAATTTAACTTTCCCACAAATGCATATTTATATACTTATGCCCTCTAATAAAATCAGACACATGCATTCCATATTTTGTGGGTTACATTTACATCCAACTCCCAGGTCGGTGGGACCTGGCTTTGTCTTTCTGTGGAATTTTGTCAATTTTAATCATAAAGATATGGACTAAAAATTCCTAATTCAGTACATATATGTGCAATCACCCCTAGAACATGGGTACACAATATTAGATTTGCAGCATTAATAGTTTTTGCGCAATTAGTCCTTTTTCATAACTTCAGTTCCTTATGCAGTAGGAACTCCTACCAAGTCTTCAAATGCCTATCATAAATTCAGATTTCAATGTAAGTACTTTTCATTTGTTTACTTATTTTTGCTGACAAGTTAAATGTCATGAGGTTCTGTGGCAAAATAAGCAATTTAAAACCAAAATCACAGGCCCATTTTTTTTCTTACTTCCCAAGTGTGAGCAAATGACCAGTTCAATGAGAAGCTTCTCCCAGCATCCTGCCCTCCTCTGGAAGGATGAGTGTCCCCTAGCCTTCTATTGTCTTTGCCTGGAGCAAAGACGAATGTCTAATGAGGTCCTTTGTTATGAGTATGCAAGGCCTCCCAGCAGAAATTAGGCCTTCCTTCCAGCAGTGAAGTGTCATACTTTCCCAGGCTGAGGACTGTCAAGGCAGAATTGTTTTTTTTAAAAACAGTTAATTAACTCCAAGCTGGGTTACTTTAAGTTTCACCTACATCTTTCATTAAAACATATACAATTAACACAGTTTATAGGTGGATTCTTACATTAGCAATCCTTTGACATTTCTTAAAGAATTAGGCCTTTCAACAAAAACATGCTTTCAAAACAGGCGATTTTGCACTTTCTTCATGGAAAAACACATTAAACTGAGTTCTTTTAAATCTAATTTTCCTATGCAGCACATTCACATTTGATTCAGCATTAGGTCTTCCCTTGAGTGCTGGGATTGTTTTCAGTCTGGATACATGTATCCTGCCTTTGTTTAAAGTTACTGTCTGCACAGCTGATTCTGTTACATGCTGCAATTTTAGCCTCGTTTTTTCCCGTGGAACTGCAAACAAATGTTCCTGGGCTGCTTTTTTTGCTTAGATACATTTCATAAAGCTGTCAGTCAATTAGGCCTGGTTCCTCTGAGCCACACTGGATGATCCTGACATTTCAGTACCATTTTAATCGCAATGATTCAATGGAAATAAATGGATCTAGCGCCAAAACAGCACTTTTTAAGGTTGCAGGCTAACATTTTAAAAGGCATTTTCGGTTTTCAGCACAATTCTGCTGCTTTGCTCCATGTTGAATGTGGCAGGGCCCACTGCCATGCTCCTGCAGTGAGAACTCTGTTTTTCAGCCCCCCTGACTGTGTGTGGGAGGGAGTGCAGCCTTTTCTTGGTTGTGACCCAAATGCAGTTTTGAAGATTTTGGCACGCACTAGAGTCAGCGCATCCATTTTGGGCTGTTTCTTTCCCCATTTGTAAAGTGATGCTGTGGGGCACATTGTACTGGGTCAAAATATTCCACATTGTCAAACCGCCTTTCCAGAGCCCTGCTCGATTTCATATCCCACTGAAAGCATTGGCCCCAATGATCCATGAAATATCTTCAGCCGGCCCACTGCATGCTTGCACACAACCACACATACCGGGGTGTAGGATTAAAGTGTCAAATTGTATGGTGCTCCATTTCTGTTGTCTCAAAGGAATATTTTGGGAAATGAGTGTCAAATTAGCAAATAATTGCACAATTTAATCCATATTGGGAAAGTAGCATTGGCCAAAAACATTACGGTTTTAAAGATGAAATGCATATTTTGATGGTATCTGCCGGCATGGTACTGCCACGATTAAGATGTGCATGGTTGCGTTTATCAGTTGCCGGTTTGCTAGTTGAGTAGAGTAGTATGAAGGTATTTAGGTTGTAAGCGGCCTGATGACATGCCAAAAGCCTTTCACATTATTTTTAAAACAGTGCGGAGCTTGCGCTTTAGGTTTTCTTGAAGTGCACCTGGGTTTGGGACACACGGGGCCCCCCGCACGGCAGGGGCTGCGGGGCCCCTGTTACGGCAGTGGATTTTGCTCAAACGCTGGGGACTCCTATGGAGTGTGCCGCCTTTTGGCACCAGCAAAAAGCAGCCAGACTCCATAGAAATCCATTGTAAACACCATCCACCATGCAAACATTGCAGGCAGCGTTTACTTAATTTGCACGGCAGCGTGCAAAAAGGTGGCATAAAAGTGTTTTGCCCTCCCCTTTTGCACTCTGCCATGGAAATGATGGAAATAGGAGGGAGGGACCTGTGTGTGTTGAAGCGGAAAAAAGTAACACGTCCTCGCGGTCTTTTTATGAGGTGCTCAAATATGAGCTCGAGTGAGAGTCTTTTTTATCATCAGCAGAATGCTAAACCATGGCGAAAAAGCAAAGTACAATGTGTTTATGCCTTGGTTTACCGCACCGGTACATTTTCAATCATTCAGGGGTCATCTTAGACAAAGTGCAAATTGCATGCAAACGTTAGCACTTACATAGCGTTGGTTCCCCACATGCAATTTCCAACTTTTACAAAACTGAGTTTAAAAGTGAAGTGTAGAAACAGTCAAAATCGCTGTTACTTTTCAGTTTTACTCTCCATTTTGCAAAAAATGTAATGCTGCCTGTAAACTACTCAATTGCAATTGGCATTTACAATGGAATCTTATAGAGTATGTCTGGTTTTAGTAGGTGGTAAATGGAGCCGGATCACATCAAAATCTATTAATTTGGTGACTGCATGAATAGTATCTCATGTGGTTGTAAAACTATGAGCACTTTAAAGACAGATGAGGCAATCACAGTGGAAAAATGTATTTCACTTCAAGACCCTTCACCTTCGAAGTGATTGAAAACATCCCTGAGAGGTAAACCAAGGCGTAAACACATTACACCTGGCTTAAACACCTTGGTTTAACACTCTGCCAACTATAAAATGACCTCCTTTGTAGGCGAACTTGAGGCGCAAAGCAGAAATAGTGCTTCTGATGTGCTTTCTTCCTCCGTTTCCAAAGTGCCCATCATTTTATGCCTGAGTGAGATTTTCATGAAGTTGCCAAACGAATGGATTCCTATGAACTCCACCTCCATTTAGCATCTATTAAATGTATGTGGGTTCCATAGGAATCCACTGTAAATGCCGTCTGCAAAGCACAATTTGCAGGCAGCATTTAAAGTTGCTCTGCGAAACCTAGGCCTTTTTTCCCTCTTTAGGATTCTCAAATGTAGGTTTGTCTTATTTCCTGTCTTAGAATGTCCTGTGCCTTTCTTGCGCTCGCCTCCTAAGTGCCGTCGTCCTGTGCCACTCTCCTGCGCACTTGCCTCTTGCTGTCTTGTCTGTCTACCCCTTGGATCCCCTCCTCTCCCACCTACTCTATGGTGCTCTCTGTCTCCCCTATCTTTTCAAACTGTTTCACTATTGACTATCCTGCTCTCCTCAGTACGTCTGGTAGGAAAAAGTTTAAAAAGGATATCCTGGTCTCCAACCCAGGCCTCCGTATCGCTGACACCTACATCAGTGCCTCCTCCAAGGAAACTCTCACCGACATCCTCTTTGTCGTTCCTTCTCCAGATATATGGACCCCTCATATGGTCTCTGTTCTCTCTCCTTTCTCCTCTTCTACCATTAATGGTGGTACTCATTGGGATGCCCTCCTGTCCTCCTTCCTATCCTCTAAAATCATCATTAATGTCTACTCTAATGGGACCGTCTTGGTCCAAGGCCCTCAGGCCAACCTTCATCTCTTTGATAGATGCTTTCCGCACCTCATCAACTTCCTTTCTTCTCCTGCTGTCCCCTCCCCCCTTTCCTTGGCTACCTTACCTTCCCCCTCCCTCTCTGCCCCCTCTCAGGTGCTTTCTACACTTCTGCAGGGCATACCTCTGATCTGTACCCCTCCCCGGAAGTCCTTCAAGGAGGGCAACCTTCTCCACATTGCCACTCTTAACTCTGCCGCCTTCTTGAAGAACTTGACCTCGATGTCCTCGGTCTCACTGAGACATGGTTTACGGCCAGCTCTGTCACCAGCTTTGACATGCTCCTACCTGATGGCTACAAGATCCTCTCCACACCCAGGCCCAACCGATCTGGTGGGGGTGTAGCCCTTATCTTCCCTGAATGGATTCCTGCCTCTGTCATTCCTACGCAGGCCTACTCCTCTTTTGAATGCCTCGTCTGCAGGCTCTCTCTCTCGCCTAGCCATTCCCTTACTGTGGCTACTATCTATCAGCCACCTGGTCAGGTTTCTTCCTTCCTCTCTGAGTGGGCGGATCTCTCCTCCTCACTCCTGGCCTCAACCACTCAACTCCTCCTTCTTTGAGACTTCAACATCCACCTGGATGCCTCCTGTCTCCCCTCTGAACTCTTTCGCGACCTCTGCGACTCTCTCTCACTCACCATTCTCCCCTCTGGCCCGACTCACTCTGCATGGCACACTCTTGATGTTTTGATCTCTTCAGACCTTCCCCTCTCTGTCCCTCTCTCCACTCCTCTCTCCTGAGTGACCACTTTCTCCTATCCTCCCACCTCACCCTCCCTACCCCACAGGCCGAGCCACCTCCATCACTGCCACCCACCTTCTCGGTCACCCGACCCATGAAGCGCGTGTTAGTTGAGGCTTCCGCCGCCACCTTCTCATCCCTTCCTTCCCCCCTGGCTGACTCTCACCCTGACACAGTCCTCTCCACGCTCCACTCTGCTATATCTGATACTATATCTGATACTCTTGATATCTTTGCCCCGTCATGAGAATCCGCCTGAAGCCCAATGCCAAGTGCAACTCCTGTTATGACACAGACCTCGTCACCCTAAAACGCAAGTGTAGGGTTGCCAAGAGGAAATGGCGTGCTTCAAGTTCATCCTCTGACAAACTGGCCTGCCGCCTGCTGCAAAGGCAATACCGGCTCTCCGTCCTCACCAAGGAGACAGCTCATATCCAAGCCTGCATCTCTGTGGCATCTAACAACTCGGATGAACTCTTTAAAATCTGCAAAGAACTGGCCAATCCTGTCGCAGTCTCTACCTCTCATGTCCCTTCCCAGGCCCTCTGCACAGCACTGGCTTCTCACTTCATTTCTAAAACTCAGGACATCCTGTCCTCACTCTCCTCCTCTCATTCCCCTCCCACTATTCCCTGCTCTTCCTCTGGCCCTTCTGCAGCCACCCCTCTTCCCTCCTTCCCTACCTTTCCCCTTTTCTCTCCAGGCGAGGTTTCTAGACAAGTCCGATCTATGAAAGTCTCGTTGAAACAGGTTCACCCCTGTTCCTCCAAAACTATCAAGGATCACATCGACTCCCTGGCTCCTGCCCTGGCGGATTTCTGCAATCACTCCTTCGCCACTGGAGTATTCCCTTCCCCCCTGAAGCACTCCCTTGTGCACCCTCTTCTTAAGAAACCCTCTGCCGACCCCTCCAGCCTGGCTAACTATCGCCCAATCTCCATAACTCCCTTCCTTGGCAAGCTCCTGGAAAAACTGGCCATCTCCCAGCTCAATCTCCACACTAAATCTGTTGGTTGTCTTCATGACCATCAGTCTGGCTTCAGAGTTGCCAGAAGCACGGAAACTGCTCTCCTGAACATCCGTGAAGACCTCCTCTCCAACCTCGACTCTAACACCCCTTGCGTTCTTACCCTGCTTGATCTCTCTTCTGCCTTTGACACTGTCAACCATGCCATCCTGCTCAACCGTCTCCGTGATAACCTGGGTATCACTGGTCAGGCTTTGGCGTGGCTGACTTCTTTCCTCTCCAACCAACCCTCCTTGGGTCCTTCCTCTCCAACATCTTTTTCTCTACCTGTGGTGTCCCCCAGGGATCTAACCTCTCTGCCTGGCTGTTCAACCAATACTTGGCACTCCTTGCCCACCGCATCTCTGCTCTCTGTCCCAACTTTCAGTGCTATGCGGATGATACCCAGCTCATTTTCAGGCTACCCTCGGCCTCCTCCTCCTCCTCTCCTTCCCTCATCTCTGACTGTCTGTCTGCCATCCAGGAATGGTGTGCCGCCAACAACCTCTGCCTTAATGCCATTAAGACTGAGATTCATTGGTACACCCACTCCCTCCTTCCCTGCAGCTCTCTGGCCGGCCTCTCTTGGCCCTCCTCCCACTCCCACCTACAAGGCAAAAAACCTCAGGTCATCTTCGACACTGCACTCTCCTTCTCCCCTCACATCTCTGATGTCTCTAAGAAGTCACACTACGAGCTGCACCTCCTTAGAGGTATTCTTCCTTTCCTCTTCTTCCCCCAGAAGCTCACTGTCTCCAGAGCCCTGGTCCTCTCCAAGCTGGACTACTGTAACAGCCTCTATCTAAATCTTCCTGCCTCCACTCTCCACCCTCTGCAACTAATCCAGAACAGGACTGCAAGACTTGTCCTTGGCCTCAAGCCCAGGGATCGTATCTCTCCAGGACTGAAATCTCTGCACTGGCTCCCAGTGGCTGCGAGGATTAAATTCAAAGCCCTCTGCATTGTACACAAGGCCTTCTGGGGTCTGGGGCCGAAATACCTTCAACTCTCGCTTCCTAAATATCTTCCTTCTCAAGCTCTTCGCTCATCTGCCTCCAACTCCCTCATGGTCGGTCGCTTCTCCAAGCAACGAGTTGGTGTCAGATCACTCTCTTCGGCAGGGGCCTCTCTCTGGAACAGCCTTCCTGCCTCCCTGAAACTCGAGGAGAACCATCTACGGTTCCGGAAACACCTCAATACCTTCCTCTTTGCTTCTGCTTTCTCTCCTCCCCTCCCTTGCTGAATTCCTGACTGAAATTGCACTGGTTACCTGGCTACCCTTAGGGACCGTTTTTTCTGTATCCCTTCAGTCCGCCTTCCAGCACTTATGTCTGCTCTTCCTTGCACTTGCCACCAGCTGGCTGTTTTATGTGTTTTATTTATCTTATTTATTCCACTACCCATGTACTGTACTTTCCCCTCTCCCTTCCCCCGCGCACTTTTCCTTTCCCCCCTTCCCGTGCACTTGCGCGATCTGAATGACACCTGGCCTAGTAGGATCGTTGTCTGTCCTCCCCTTGTTCCTCCCCCGCTTGCCTCGTTGTGCCTTGAAACACTTGTGTATAGGCGCGTTATAAATGCCATATCATATCATATCATATCATTTAAGTGTTTTACAAAAACGAAGCATAAAACCAAAGAGAATAAACTGGCAATTTGACCTTTGTTTACACTTCACCTTGAAACTATGCTTTGTAAAAGTTGAAAATTGCATGCTGTGGCCAACAGCAAGTAAGTGGTAATGCTGATGGTCTCCTGTAAGGTATGTGCACTGTATGTAAAATGACCCCCATTGTACCATACCGTGTCTCACATTGCACCAACATGAATAAGTGTATTTTAGTTCTTTTAGCTGTATCTCTTTTTATATGCAGAAAGCAATGCATACAATAGTCTTTTGACACTAATCACTTCTTTCCTGATAGCTTCTGAGGGGGTAATTTTCTAAGTCCCTGGATTGTTAAAAAAAAAACAGGTTTAAAAACCAAACGGGCTCTACTATTGATTCATCACCTGTTTTAACACTCCAAGTGATTGGTGTTCAGGACTGGGGTATACACTGTCCAAAACACCTGCAGCAGGACCATCATCTGATTTTGATCCTGACATTAGCCTGCAAAAAGCTGTCAGATTCCATAGGAATCCATGATGAATGCCTCCCGCCAGGCCTTTGTACTGTGAAGAACAAAAACAACATGTGAGCTACTTTTGATCTGGTTTTACATGCTTTTACGCACTTCGTACGTAGTGAAAACCATGAAAACTGAACGGAGGGGACTGCAGTGCACATACATACATGCCAAACATTTTTACCACCTGGGAGGGAGAAGTTGTCAAAGAAAGCGGGAGAACTGAAATTTGATTTTTTTTGGGCTTATAATAATTGTAGGTGGGAGAAAGAAAAAAATCGCAATATTTTTTAATTAAAAATCGTAAGTCTCTGGGAACAATTGGGAGAGTGGGCATGTATGCACATAATTGCACAAATGGTGGTCTCTGCATGCAATTAAGACTTTTAAGAAAAATACCCCCTTTACTGGTGGATTTAGTAGCTTCACCCACGCTATTTCATTTTTATCTATGGAGGGACGTGGTTAGGACCAACATAAGATGGCCACAGGATTGCCTAATCCGCTGCAGAGGAATCTAGAAATGGGCTAATATGAAAGCTCCTTCAAGCTCAATACTGCTGAATAGATGGTGCATACTGATTCAGTGAAGTGGTAGACTTAAAACGAACAACTGCTTTTAGGGAAAATGATAGGTCACAGTTAGTTGTGCACCAGGAAGCATGACAGGCGGGGTTCCTCTTGATGAACATCACAGAAAGATAAATGGATGAAATCAAAGCAGACTCACCGGAGATACACTGGGACAGCATGCATGATGAGCGGCAGCAAGCAGGTGAGTTAAAGGAGAGATGCTGGAGTAGTGCTGCGTGTACGAAGGAGACAAGGTGTTTAATTCCACTCAAGTCTTCCTTCAGCATCACTCTTCCACATGCTTAGGCCGATTGGTGATGGGCGATGTTGTGTGGTACATCTAGAAGTCAATGTTGTATTTTTTTTCAGCAGTTGCATTCCAATCCTTTTCTTTTGGCGATCATCTACATTGTCATAGTCACTGAAAGAGGACTAAACATACTTGTTGTGAGGCCTAACAGCCTTGCAGGATGGTAGCCCCTGGCTGCCACAGAGACATAAACACACGTGCGTTCTCCACCTGCACTCTGCAGCGCCTGCGCAGGAGAACCCATTTATTCACTATGGTGGAGTTGCGTCACTCCACCGCAGGCATCGCCTCTTGTGTGTGCTTGTCCGACCCCATAAGGGACCATTTCCAGTCTCCTTTGCGGAGAGCTTCCCGGAGCAAGCAGAAGCATTTGTCATAGGAAGAGTGGTCTGCCATGGAGTTTGGTACATTAGACTCCACCACCATTTTCACATACTCCTCGACATCCATGTCTGCGTCCTCCTCTTTGGACTTCCTAGGGTGCCTGGACAGATAATCTGCGGCATTGTTTGCCCCTGGTCGATATATTAGAGAGACATCATACTCGAGGAGAGCCAGCATCCATCACTCGATGCATGTTGGGGGCTTCAATGATGATCCTACCAACATGGGTAGTAGCGGTTTATGATCGGTTACCACCGTCACTGCCCTTCCCAGAATGTAGAGCCGGAAATGCATGCACCCCCAGAGCACCAGCAGGGCCTCCTGCTCTATTTGGGAGTATCGTTGCTCAGTGTCCATCAGTGCCCTGCTTGCAAACGCTATTGGCAAGACGTCTCCTTTTGAGTTCTGGTGGGTCAGTACCGCTCCCAGTCCAAACTGGCTCGCATTGACGACGATCTCTGATGTCATGGCTGGATTGGAGAATGCCATGGTGCTTTCAGCCGTCAGTGCTGCCTTGATCTCTTCGAATTCATTCTGTTCGAGTGGGCCCCACTGCCATGTTCATTCCTTCTTGGTCAAGTTTCGCAGTGGTTCTGATAGCATCGCTAGGTTCTGGATGAAGCACCCGCAGTATGTTACCATACAGAGGAAGCTTCTCACATCAGTGACTGACTCTGGTGGTACCGCTTCCTTGATGTCCTCAACCTTCTTCAGGTCCGGTGAAACTTCCCCCTTGCTGGAATACAAAGCCAAAGAACTCAATTTTCTCCTTGAAAAACTCACACTTCTCCTTGTGGAGAGTCAGTCCCAGTGACCAGATCCTTTCAACAGTCTTCTCCAGGTCCCAGAATGTGCTCATTTTCGGACACAGCGAACACCAAGATGTCTCCGATGTTAGTCACTCTGGCCACTTCGGCCAGCACTCCCCACACAATGTTTTGAAAAACATCTGCAGCCGATGATACACCAAAACTAAGCCTCTTGCATCGGTACAGGCCTCTGTGGGTTGTAAATGTCGTAATGTATCGCGACTCTGGATGCAGGACCACCTGATAATATCTGGCTCTTAAGTCCAACTTAGAGAAGAACTGCGCCCCTTGTAATTCTGCAATGATGTCCTCCAGGGTGGGCATGACGTTCTCGCTTGATAGCCTTGTTGGGAAGATGCATGTCCACACAAATCCTGACTGAATCTGGTTGTTTTGGCTTGCGGGCCACTAGGGCTGGTGACACCCACGTGGTTGGCCCCGCCACCATCTTGATGATGTCCATATCGACTAGATATTCTATTTCCTTGTCCACTTGATCCCTGAGATTGAATGGGACCCTCCTGTGTTTGCGCGCCATGGGGCGGATGGATTCATCAATGTGCAGCTTGACGGGGTCCCCTTTTAACTTACACACGCCAACAAATACTTCCCCAAATCTCAGCAGCAGCACATGGACATCTTCCACGTAGACCCTGTACGCGAAGCTGACAATATCCATGGACTCAGCTGTGGCACAACTTAACAGAGTGTCTTTGCTGACGTCGGTTATGAACAATCTCACCTTGATGGTGTTTGGCCCATGCCCCACTCTCGACGGGAAGGCCTCTTTTAGGGGAAGTGGTTGTTTGCTGCCAAAAGTGAAGATCCTTACTTTCGCCTGTTTTAGGCGCGGCGGACCTGGTAACCCCTCATAGGGGGTAATTCCGAGGTTGGAGGTAAATAATGGTCCTTACCGGCATGGCGCAAATAGCGTGTCCGTGTAGTCAATAGCCTGCTAATAGAAGGCAATTACGACTTCGTGGGCACGAGCTTTGCACCATGCCGGTAAGGGCATTACCACCATGCCGTTAAAGGCACAAAAAATGCCCTTAGCGGCATCATGCATATCGCAGATAGCACTACCGACATGAACCAATGCGGCATTAGCAGTGACCGCTATTAGCGGTCACCGCTAATAACGGTCACCGTAAATAAGCGGAACCGGAAGTAGCGTCATCACACAGGAACGGGAAGGAGAACGGCGGCCATCTTTAAAAACACAATCCATTGCAATCCTCAGCACACAGGACCTGTGGGACTCTGCTGTTTGTTAGAAAACCTTCATCCAACACACTACAATGCCCAAGGCCCTTAAGAAGGGAGCTGCCCGCCAGCACAAGGAGCACTTCAACGAGGACGTGTTGGAGATGCTAGCAGGGACACTGCAGGAACATGCTGGGATTGTGTTTGCCAACAGCATGAAGAGGGAGGCCATCTTAAAGAAATAAGAGATCTGGGCACTTGTGACACAGAAAGTTAGTGCAGTTGGAAACACCCCACACACTACAAAAGACTGCCGTAAGCGCTGGGACGACTTGCCGCTCAGAGTAAGGAACATACTCTCCGTCAACAGGAGCCAGGCAATGGCAACAGGAGGAGGTGCCAGCTCACCCATCAAGCTGACCCCATGGGAGGACATCTGCGCCAGCATGATTGGAATGGAGGGGATAGAAGGTGTCGGCGACATGGAGTGTGGCGCCAGAACATCGGCCGGAGGTGAGTGTCCTAAGAAAACACTGTAATGCAGAGTCTGATGAAAGTCAACCAATATGTCAGTCCAAAGAGGCAAGCCATGGCCCAACACACACACACTGCCAGCAAAGTAGTCGGATGCATCACAGACAAATGCAGATGTCTGCAGCAAGGCAATGCCGTACCTGACACATACCACACAAAGATGTAAATGCCATAAGTCACACAGCATGCAGGCCCCAACAAATATGCATGTCACATAGCATAGGTCTTGGCCAACATGAGTGACCCCGACGTATGCCAGCATAACCCACCCATGTAGCAAACAACGTGATCATCCAAACTCAAATACCTATTACCCTCGATTGTGTGGATGATCAATTGTCCAAATGTATGTATGATGCCTATCAAAACATCACTCATGCCGTCACTCTTCGACCCCCACAGGCCCTGGCCATGACAGCGATGGCCAGGACTCAACCCCCACGAAGACCACACCCCGGAAGAGGTCCCGGATGATGCCAACCGCCCTTCCACCTCGAAGGGCCAACCGAGGGGCCACCGTGCACCACCAGTCAAGACACCCCAGGTTGCCAGTGCACCGGTGCTGCCAAGGGCCGTAGAGGCAGAAGCACCAACACCCATTGCCCAGCCTGAGGAATCAGCCGAGGCACCACACTCGGAGGAGTCAAGTTTGTCTGGGGAAGTGGCAGCCATAGCAGCCCAGCTGTGGAGGAGCCACAGGATGAGGTATGGGTGCCCGTTGAGGACGATTCCTCAGAACGGCCCCACATGCCCAGTCCACAGGCATCCCCCCAAATCTCTTCCCTTGAGACACACCACTCAACCACCTCGGGGCAGTCTGGGTGGGAGCAAATTGAAAGGCACTTTAGTCTGATAGTGGTGAGTATTGAGGCTGAGTAGGACACCCAGGAACCATCCACCTCCACAGGAGCAGCTGACTGCCCTTGTGCGGCAGTTCTTTGAGGACAACACACAGGCTAGGCAGCAGTGGCGGGAGAACATCGCCTCTCTAGGCAGGACCATCTCAGAGAACACTGCCTCCATGGGCAAAATATTTGCAGAGAACACTAGCCGCCTCTGCGAGGAGGTATCCGCCCTGCGCCAGGTACTAAACCGCATAGCCGATGCCATGGAGTCAGGGCATCCGGCAACCCAATTCGAGCAGGCGGCCACACCGTCATCGTCTAGCTCGACCCAGACGAGCCCGCTCCGCAGGTCATCACGCATTGTGCGCCGGCCAGACATGCCACCACCTGGTCCAGCGAGTGCGAATTAAAACTCTGGGCAGCCTGATGTAGGCATTAGAGGCTTGATGGGACATATGTGGGAGAGGGGGAAGGGAGTGAGGGTGTGTGGCGGAGTTGTGGAGGAGGGGAAGAGGGGTGAGGGTTATTGTTTTCATTGTTAAATTTAATACAATGTCAAAAGCAAGACCTGAGTGGACATTCAACATTGCGCATGTGCCATTTATTCATATACAGTGCATAGTGTGCATGTACCCACACACCCAGTGGCCTCTGTCAGAATATCATGTCACCCTCTGCAGCCATGTGTGTCAGTAATATTGTGCAATCACTGACTGACGCACAGCACGTCCCTCCTGTGCATCGGCACCGTAATGATGTGCAGCCATTTCTTTTTCATCCCCTTCATCATCACCAGGTGGTAGCAGTTCAATGTCAGGGGTCAGGGGCATGTTGCGTCGGATACATGTTGTGCAGCATAACACATGCCATAATGGTCTTGACCACCTTCTCATGCCTGTAGAGGAGTGCCCCACCTGATGGGCTAAGGCAGCGAAACCATGTCTTCAACAGACCAAAGGTCTGGTCAATGACCACACGGGTAAGGGTGTGGGATTGATTGTAGTCCTCCTCATGCCTGTTCTGTGTGTTTCGGACAGGGGTGATGAGCCACAGCATCAAGGGATAGCCACTGTCACCTGCATGGGAGGCATAAAAGGGTCTGTACTAGTCACACATGTCGGCAGATTATCGTTGGTCACATGCACATGTCCCTGGTTGTATGCACGCTATTTTTAGGCCCTCAATGTGTCCTGTGCCATGGAATAATGGTGTGGGTTGCATCTTCAAGATGATACACAGTGTGCTCTGCCGTCTTGTAGCTCATGCATTGTGTACGCATACAGCTGTGTTTGTGTAAATTTAGTGATGTGTTGTGTTCTGTAGGATTTTCTGATGGGAAGCTTTGGCAGTAGACTCTGCAATGTTAGGCATTCTGCGCTGATTTTTACCATGGTGACATGCAACATTCCTGTGGTTGATCCGGGATATTGGGCACAACAATGTGTGATGATCTTGCTTGCGTCGCCTTCTATCTGCACCTGTTTGTAGTGGTATTGCTTGCGATTGCGGTAAACCACCTCCATGGCATGGAGGCCATCTTTTGTTTCAAGAATCTCCTGGGGAGTCCGTGGTAGGGATATGTATTCTGTTGTGTGCTTGAGGAGGGCGTCCAGCACTTGCTTCGGGATGCGAGTGAATAAGGGTGGTGATATGCCATGCATGTACCCCACTGTGTGCTGGTAGGTGGCTGTGGAAAGGAAGTGGAGCACCGACACTACCTTCAGTAGAGGGGGGATGGCGGTGCGTATTTCAATGAGGCTGACAATCGTGTATCATGCCCACGATGGTGTTGATGGTGTCCCGGTCCAGACGGTGCAGGGTATGGTTGTGCTCCGGGGTTGGGTTGGAGGGACTGGCTCTGATGTTTGGGATTGGGGGCTGCATTAGTGGTTACGCTGGCTGCACTGGTCGTTTATCCCCTACCTCCAACCTCGGAATGACCCCCATAGTGTTAAACTGCCATCACACTCACTGATTGTCTATCAACACATGGATCTCGCAGCCATTCACTGATACTGCACATCTCAGCTGTCTCTTTTTCTTATTTCTGAAGTCACTGAGGCTGGAGATAAAAAAATCGTCTTACTCCTCTTTCTCGGGGTCTGGGTCATGCGCCTGCTGATCCTCATCCTGTGCCACCTGTGCAAGTCTTGGGAAATGTCTCTGAGCAAAGGTGCTCATTGTGGCGGGGCCTCGTGGTGTGGCAACCGGCCCTGGGGCTTTAGACATGTGCGCAAAGTGGTCCACTGACCCACATCTCCCTCACATGCATCCTTTTGCCGGGCGGGAGGTTGTACCCGCACAACATACATTGAGCCATCATTTCCGGCCCCCTGTCTCTCTTGGGGCCCATTCCTCACCGACCACCTCTGGCGCCTTTCTGGCGTTCAATGGCACACACATCCTACAGCTTCACCATCTTCATGGCCTCGTCCATTTTGGATGCTTTTGTGTCCGCCAGCTCATAGCCAGCTCATAGGATCGTCTCATTTCTAGGATCCTCACTACGGTGAGTCTCTGATCCCTCAGGATTTGTCTCCTCAGTTTCCATGAGCGCATCCTTGAATCAGCTGGTTGTGCACCATCTCTTCCTAACTAGTCCATGCGCACGTGGTTGCTAGGTGTCTTAGCCTGCCATGGAATTAGTCCAGCGACTTGTGGTCCCGCTGCTTGGCCACACACATCACAAACCTCTTGTTGTCCAAATTTACCAATGGGATGAAATGGTCCCTCAGAGTTCTTTGTGGCATTGTAGGAGCCATCCTCTGGCCTCACGGTCTCAAATAGCTTCAGCACTGGCGGCCCATCAGCATACAGTAGTGTTGACTTCTTCTCCTGATCGTCCACATCCCCAACAACCGAGAAGTCCATCTCCAGGCGTTTCAGCCACAGGTTCCATTTGGGGCCCACGGCCACCGGCACCCCCAAAACATCAAATTCCGGCATAGGAGCCAGTGCCTCTTGTTGGCGATGGACCAGTGCCACCGCCGGGACAGACGTGGCTGCTAGGGGGTCATCCGCCATTGCTGGCGTAAAACTGCGTACTGTGATGTCACTGTGCGCACAGGCACCCTCTTCAAATCAAGGAACGCAACACAGCGTGACCGTGAGACAAAGCATGCACAGGAACAGTGCCAAGCAACTTGAGGATGAAGGTGTAAAGAAAAACTCTCAAAACTCCTCTTCCACTAGGAGAGAAAGAGAAAATAAAATATAATTTCCTTTGTTTTTTTTTTTTTATTTTAATGTCAAAATGCACCCTCAGGTGCTCCATATATTCTGCTGGATGCGCACGTGCTCTTTCTTCACTGGGAATCCACAACCTCCTTTCACACAGCATTACAGGTCCTGCCTCACCTTCCCCTGCACAGCTTATTGCACACGTGGATTCGGAAGAGCGACCTCCTCATCGCCATTGTTGTGAGGCCTAACAGCCTTGTAGGATGGTAGCCCCCAGACCCCACAGAGACACACACACTTGTGCGTTCTGTCCGGGCTCAGTCTGCACTCTGCAGCCTATGCATGGGGAAACCCATTTATTCACAGCGACAGAGTTGCGTCACTCTGTCGCGTGCATCATGTGACTCACGTCACCACATCACTGAGGGCGGGAGTCACCTTTGAATGTCTGAATAGTAAAATCCTCATAGAGGGATATCTAAAAGTCATGGTCACTTACTCGGAAAATAACTTTCATCACTTCACAATGATTTTCATTAATGTTACGAACATCATGCATGACAAGCATAAAGAAATTGCAGAACAACCCTCTTCCCTGTACATCTAACAGATATATCATCTTCTGCAGTTATCTCCATTGCTGGAAAAACTTATTTTGCTACAACATTTTGAAGAGGTGATAAGCATGCAGTGGATACATGAATCAAGCATTAAAGAAATAAAAAATGTGAAACAAGTACATGCCGCAAGACTGACAGACCTGGAAACCATCCTGCTGCGGTATGACAACAATTTTGGAACTTGGACCAACTAGTGCGCTCACTACAGAAACTTCACACATCAGCCACAGATTTGGGAGGTAAAAGTTGCCAGATAATATTTTTCTCTTTAGTGTACCAGAATATATGGGGGTTCATTTTCGTATGAGCAGTAACGTCAATGGAAGAGCTAAAAGCGTTATGTAAGGCTTTTATGCCTTCCATTGATGCAACAGCTCATTTTTGTTCATTTGTATGGCGGAGTGGAGGGGAGGAGACGCAAATTGGGTTTCCACCACCTCTCTGCCTCTCCGCCATACAAATGATCTAGTATTTGTGTTGACAAACATTTTCATGCCAGCGCAAAAGCTGGGGATCCTTATGGAGCCTGCTGGCTTAATACGCCAACATAAATCAGACAGACTCCTTAGAGATCTATTGTGCAGTACATGCTGCCTGTCATGCGACATGGCAGTTGGTGTTTACTTCACTTACATGATGGAAGGGATTTTTAGTGATACACCAAGTGGCGCTGGGAGGAATGGAGAGGGAAATTAATACTGATTAACATTTGTACTCATAACCAGATGTCTAAAGTGGGTTTCTTCTCATACCTGAATAGATTATTAACAGAAATGGGGCAATTCCCTGTTTTTCTAGGTGTGGATTGGAATTTCGCTATTGATCCGTATATTGATCTATATAGGTCCGGTGGCCTGATTGGCAACTTTAAATGATGAGGCATATTTAAAGATATATTGGAAGATCATGATTTTCTAGAACCATGGCTCAAATTCAATCCACCAGGGAGGGATTATGCATACCCTTATTCCGTGCATCAGATTAGCAAAAGAATAGATTATTTTATTTATCATATTTTATCATTTATTAAACAACATAATGGATTGTCAGATTCTACCTGGCAGCAAATCAGATCATTCTCCAGCACTGTTAGACATACATACTGATTTACTGCGTTCACCTTCTGTGCACTGCAGGATAGATACTGGATTATACAAATCTCCAAAGGATAAGGAACTGTTATGAACTTGGGTTAAACATTATTTAGACATGAATGAAGGCTCTGTTTCCTTGCTTGGTTTATTATGGGCATCATCTAAAGTGTACATTAGAGGAATAATGATAGCAATAAGGTCGCGGAATGTAAATGGAAGTTAAACAACTGGTACTAAGAATACAAGAAATACAGGCAAAATATGCAGTCAATCATAGACCATCAATTATAATGGCAAAGGAGAAAAGCTAAATATGATTTGAATGCATGTTTTTGTAAAAAAGGAGAATTATCCTTACAAAGATTCAAACAAAAACATAATGAATAATGGGGAAAAAGCCAGACGATATTAGCCTTGCAACAGAAGTGTTTTGAGTCCACCAGACATATTCCTTTCATTAAAAAATGTAACGGCTATGTTACTTATCACCCCCTACACATTATAAATAAATGTAAGAGTGTCTACAAGTCTTTATATTCCTCCAAAATACCAGAGGATTTAAGTGAAATAAATACATGTTTAGAATCTTATTATATTCCCAAACTCTCAGGGGAGCAAATTTTGCTCCTTCATGGACCTACCACAGAATAAGAAATTAAAACAGTAATATAAATCATGGCCAATGAGAAGTCCCTGGGAGAAGATGTTTTGCTGTCTGAATATTGTAAGATGGTTTATGATTTGATAACCTCTTTATAAATGGTTTAGTATAGAGAGGTGGGAAATGATGGCACATTCATGACGGAATTCAATAGGGCTCCCATAACAATCCTTCCCAAACTGGTTAGAGACCCCGATAAATGTGAGCTTTTCAGAACAATTACTTTATTAAACATTGACATAAAAATATATGCACAAATATTGGCTAATAGACTGCAGTTAGTAATACCACTGTTAATTCACTCTTCCCAAGTTGGTTCGTACAATGTAGATCTGCCAAAGACCATATGAGAGAACTGATGCACATAATTTGGCAGGAAAAATATTTAAATACCCCCATATTATCTCTGTCATTAGATGCTGAAAAGGCATTTCATAGGGTTGAGTGAGGCTATTTATTCCCAATGTTATCCCGATTTTGATTGCTATATTAGTCTCCGACTGCCAGAATACTATGCAATGTAAAGCAGATATTTATGGGTTACCTTTCCAATCGAGTTCACCAGGAATGTTCCACTCAAGTATTGTAATACTCAAGAATACTATGCAATGGATACATTTCTGATTATTTTCAGATTGCTAGAGGAACAAGACAAGGGTGCCCACTCTCACCGCCATTGCTTGTATTTGTGATTTTACAGCTCTCCATAGCAATACGAAGTAAAACGGAAATGTCAGCTTCCAAACGCTTATAGAAGGAACATAAATAATGTTATTGGCTGATGATATTTTACTGACTGTGACTAATCCGGATATGAGATAAATTTGACAAAATGCAAAGCATTCCCAATTTCCAAGGTAACCACTAAAGCATATATTTATAGGTTACCTTTCCAGTGGAGGCCACCGGGAATGTTTATAGAGGTCTACAAGATATATTGACAAATAATTGAGATGCATTATGGCAATAAATAATGTGTGATATGCATAAATGGAAAGCTTTCAATGTATTTCTGTTAGGCCAAATTCATATAGTTAAAAAGATAATAGCTCCAAAATTGGATTATGTTTTCTGCATGCAACTCTTACTATCTGCCCCAGACATGGTTAATGAAGATTGGTAAAGAAATTAAACAATTTGTCTAGGGATCTATGAGACTAAAACTGACTATGAACAAGATCTATGCTGGAAAATACTCTGTTGGTCTTGGTTTGCCAAATATGGAATGGTATTGTTTAGCATTTCATATATCCCCATTTGTTGCAACTTCCCCAAATAATTATTTTAAACATAACTGGCATTATATTGAAAAGGCCTTTTATGATTCCAGTGTCACTGATCTTTAAATGTATAATGAAATCTGGGCAAATGCTGACAGCCCTACCTTGATTTGTAATCAGTATATTTGAAAGAGTTTATTTGAAGAGAGCCCATTCACTTTTAAGTATATGTTCCCTTAGACATACTGAAGCCTCAATACAGCATAACGCCAAATACAAAATGGATGAAAATCCTTTTTGATGGCAACATTGGAATATGGAAGGTATTAAACATATATCCGATGTAGTTCAAAACTACACAGCCATCCCATTTTGTGACTTGTCTACCCGCTCCCACTTACAAAAACAGTACTTTTGGAAATAAATGCAATTTGAACTCTGTATCAAAGGGGCAATAAAAAGAATCAAAGGTAAAAGGGTAAAATGTTCCCAATAGGTAACTTGATTTTGTAATGGACTATAACCAGGAAAAGCACATTCTTTTTATTAGTCTCTTTTGAGAGACACAATCTATTATGGTATGATTACTAAGAAAATTAAAACCATAACGGGAACGAAGCTTGGATATACAATTTTCAAATACTCAATGGTTGAGGATTATGTGTGGCTATAAAAAAGGAATAAGATAAATATAATTGCAAAGTGTTCAATATAAATGATTGCATAAATGTTACCAGACATCAAAGAAGTTATCTGCAGCAGGCTTGTCAGGAAACTATCTTTATTGAAAATCCAGGGATGAAGAAGCAGAAATTATACATATTTTATGGACTTGTCAACACCTAGAAACATACTGGTTGCATATTCATACACTAATATCCAATACTTTGCAATACTCAATTCCTTTTCTATTAACAGACTTTCATATTATATGATTTTTCGGATATTTCAGAGGAGATGGTTGTCTACAAAATTGATAGTGGCAAACACCAAATTCTACAATAATGGAGAAACTCTGCTGTAGCAATATTATTGGAAGGCATTCGGAAATGGCTATAGTGGCTTCAAATGAAAGAGTAGCTTACAGGCTACAAGTCTTGGAACAGACATTTTTAGATACATTGAATGACTTTCTCTCTATTGTTAGTGCTCAAGACTTGCTGGTTCACAACCCAGTCCCCTTTATGATTTTCTTCTGAATGGAGAATATCAAGCCTGTGATTTTTATTTGAATAGGATGGTATAATACCTTGGAAGATGGCAGAAACATTGGCACCCTTCTTTATTTTTGTTAACTAAGTTTGATTTGTTTTCTTAGGGCAGTATGGTTAAATAGTTTACATAATTGATATTGTTAATATTTCAGATATAGCTAGTCATCAAACAATCATTCAAAGAAGCTTAGCTTTCCCATTTTCTAAAAAAGTATCAGTTCCTTGCTTACTGATTTAAATTTGCTGTTTGTGTATTTTATGGTGGATATATACCAATGGAACAATATGATAGTACATTTTTCTTTTCCCTTTTTTATTTGATATAAGATTTACATAATGGTATTTGAGCTAAATCTCTCATTCTAACTAAAGTTAACATATGGAAATGGAAATATTTCTCTCATTAATAGTTTGATCTCCTTTTTTGCTTTTATTTGAAATATCAATAAAATGTATCATAAAAAAGATGTTTCCATAGGTGAGTATGCCATGTCATTGAAAGCCATACCATTCTTTAAAACAAAGAAGAACAGTCAAAAAGGCAAGCACAGGCACAGGTCAAAAGCTAAGTGTGTCTGAAAATTGCTCAAAAAAATTGCACCAAGATATTGCTAAAGAACACGTGAATCTGCTTTTAACCCCCAAAAGGTGTATTAAATTGCTCAAGGAAACACTTTCTTTTATGCAAGAAAATTGACATAATCCAATGTTGCCAATACAGGCCATGCCATAGAACTGATGTTGAATAGATACAATAGAGCACAGCACCGCAATATGGCTGAAACAGTAAGGAGAACATCCGGGTAATTGTTCAAATCTATCTTCACTCCCCAGCTTTCAACCCTCCTGATAAAGTGATGGTGGAAAACATGCTCCCAGAAACTACATTTTCTATGTATGCTGGGAAGTGGCCAGTTTTGTAATGTCATTGGTGCAGTTTGAGCTAGAGAGCTACAGCGTTGACAAGACACTGCTGCTCTGGGAGTTTGTGACACTAACAGAAGCATCTGAGAGAATGTTGAGGGAACTGAGAAGATTGTGGCAGGGGTGGCAGACTGTTTAACTGTTTCAATCAGGTCACCTTGCCTTTGCCTGAACCCCTTTGTGGGGAACTGTAGAGAAGCTTAGCATCAGCATTAGCACTAGCTGGTGTTTAATCTGTGGAATAGGTTGCTACGGAGAGTCCTCCTCACCTACACCATGAGTTGCATTTGGTTCACTCCCCCCCTAAGTTGAATCCCCAATAATGCCTCAGTCGGCATCTGTTGTACTCTGTGCTGGGCTCTGTGCTCCATGCTCATGCTTGTACTTTGCACTCTCCATTGTATACATTTTGTTATCGATATTAATTATTGCTGCTGCTGCTGCTGCTGTTGCTGTTTGGCATAGTAGCAATGAGTTGGTGTAAGAGTCTATTTCTGCCTGAGGAAAGTACAGGACACCACAATAACTGTTGCTTTTACTTACTGGTTTTCTGCTCTTTGGGTTGTGTTCTGAGCCAGCTTGTTGCTTGTTCATTTGAGTTTTGTTTCCTTTTTCTACTAGTAGTTATTTCTACAGCTATGCAAAAACAAAAGCCCAATGAGGCTTTCAAGTGTAATAAGACTCAGAAAAAGAGGGTCGGGAATTCTGCAATTTATTCCCTGAAGCCCCCTACGATTTATAAGGTTCCTACTGACTAGACGGCTTCCCTGGGTGCTTCCACTCCCTCACAAAACCTACGCTGAGTCGAAGCACTAATATAGAGTACATAGGAAGCACTGGGAAGAGTCTATTGAACAATTGTCCGCTTATTTCAATTTGTTTTCTCAGACTCTATAGCCTGAAGGACAGAATGTGACAAGGCATTTGGAGCCCTCCTCCATGCCTTCCTCTGTGAAAAGTGTTTTTTTGTTCACCATGATCGGAGCAGCATCTCAAAGGAGTAATGCACGCACTCGAGTGGCAGGGATATAGCGGCAGAAAGAGACTTGGGACCTGATTTACAAAAACACTTTTGAATGGGAAAACCCCACTGAAAAAGGCTTTGTAAATTAGGCACTTAGGGTCTGACCCTTATGGTGTATGCCTCTCTGTGAATTTCACTCAGTGTCCATCTACGCTACAGGGACCACCAGAAATACAAACTGAAATGAAAAAAGAAAACAGGGCATTAAATCCTGCCCCTTTTATGGAGGTGAATGCTAATATCAATGTTAAGAATGTATCTGTTCCTCTGACATCCATGTTGGCTATCATTGAACTCCATGGGTCCCTGTATCAATATTTAATTTCGGGTTGGCTGGAAGCAAAATTGGATGAGCTCTTGGAATCTTTTTCCTCAAAGCTGGGTTTGTCATCGATTGACCTTGGTGGCTTTTCCATAGATATTGAAACTATTAATAACAACAACAATATTATATCAAGCATAGAGCCTTTGGCGATCTCTTAAACAGCCTCTGAAGCAATTTGTGAACTATTTTCTGTTGCAAATGATGAACCATGAAATGTGACTCTGGAGGAGGAAGTCCCTGTACTGCAGACTATACAAGGCAATGCTCCTTCGGTCTCCATCATGATCTCAGGTACTGCCTCACAATGTGTCAGAAGCAGAATTTAAAGTGAATATAGTGAACAAGGCCAATAAGAACCAAGGCTGGTGTCATGCAGAGCTGACTTTCTAGGACATGCACAAAACTGTACATATGCAACTTCCTGTTCTGGGTCCAGTACTGAAAGAAAGGGACCTCTACTGGATTTGATCAGTGCAAACTCTAGTGGAGCATTGTAGCTTCAACTTTTGAGACTGGAGATCTCGTTAAAAGAATTTGCTTGTGTTATAACATCCCCGAGGAAATAGCATATCCAGGTTCAAATTCTTCGGGAGAAGAGTTTTGATTCAATAAAAGATCTCATTCGATCAGGTGGAGCACAGGCAGGCTCCCTACAGAAATGTGTGTCTAGCAGCTCCCTCTCGAGACAGGATGTTGTTAACACTCCATCAAGGTCGATATTAAGGAACTATCGTGCGCCCCTTCAAACGAACATTAATGACTCTCTGTTGAGGCACACCCAAGATGGCTTTACTAAGACTGACCCCGTTTTGTGTGAAAGCCAGAACAAAAACATTCCATGAAACACATCTGAAATTCTGCTGATTGACCTAGATGTTCTCTCTTAATGGAGAGATCAGTATCCCTGAGGTGGAGCCCGATGACACATCCAGTGAGCAGCAAATATTATAGGAAAACAAAACCTTTGCCGTGTGTTGTTGTTTACATTGACGACATCCTCGTTTATTCTTCATCGGAAACTGAACATCGGAAACATGTGAAAATGGTCCTCGAGAGATTGCGTCAACACAAACTTTTCGCTAAGTTGGAAAAATGTGTTTTCAACGTGACAGAAGTTGAATTCTTGGGATTCATATTATCACCTAGCGGAGTGCGTATGGATTCAAAGAAGGTCGATGCAATTCTCAAATGGACATCGCCATCCTCCGTAAAAGGTGTTCAAAGCATGTTAGGCTTCGCTAACTTTTACCGCAGGTTTATCCCCGAATTCTCTCGAATAGTCCAGCCCATCACCGCCTTGTTAAAGAAAAACAAATGTTTTGAATGGTCTACCGAGGCGGAACAAGCTTTCCAGAATTTGAAGACTAGATTTATCTCTGCACCGATCTTAAAACATCCTTGCCCAGAACTCCCCTACATCGTTGAAACTGATGCTTCGAGTCTTGCCATGGGGGCAGTTCTATCACAAAAGGACCCAGTAACCAATCAGTTGCATCCCGTGGCATTTTGGTCCCGCAAATTCTCGCCTCCTGAAATCAATTACACTATTACTGATAAGGAACTTCTAGCTATCAAGTCCGCCTTTAAGGCTTGGCGGCATTATCTTCTGGGGGCCCGACACACCGTTACTGTGATTACAGATCACCGAAACCTGCAATATTTGAAAACCGCAAAAGCTCAATCCTCTAGGCAACTCCGTTGGGCACTATTCTTTGCCGAGTTTGACTTCATAATTACCTATCGACCTGGTACAAAAAACGGTAAAGCTGATGCCCTTTCTCGGATGGGAGTGGAAGAACATTTGATCAATCCTAAACCTGTATCTATCATTCCCGAACAAAGAATTCTAGGTGTAATCGCCACACAATCCATAGAGGAAGTTAAGGATAAAGCCAGGCTACTGGTAACTCCAGCAGACATACAGAATTGGCATCTGCAGGGAAAGGACTTTACGGTGAAGGACAACCTATTATATTTCCAAGAACGGTTATACCTGCCCAGCACAGATTTACAGAAAAAGGTAATCTCTTGTTATCACGATTCTTTAATGGAAGGACATCCCGGTATGACCAAGACCTCGGAAAAGATCAAGCGCTACTTCTGGTGGCCATCTTGGAAAAAAGATATCAGAGACTTTATAATGTCCTGTGGAGTATGTGCCCAAAACAAGAGTCAAAAGGAAAAACCAGCCGGCCTCTTACGCCCTATTGACATCCCGCCTCGCCCTTGGCATACGCTTTCTATGGACTTCATCACCGATCTACCTCCATGCTCCGGATACAATACGATCCTAGTAATCGTGGACCTATTCTCCAAGATGGCGCATTTCATTCCACTCAAAGGCTTACCAACAGCAGCAACTCTAGCCCGAGAATTTCTCGAAAACATCGTCCGACTGCACGGTTTTCCTTCAGTTCTAATTTCAGATCGAGGTAGTCAATTTATTTCTCATTTTTGGCGAAGTTGCTGTCGGTCGGCTCAAATTGATGTGAAACTTTCGACCAGCCACCACCCTCAAACCGACGGACAAACCGAGAGGACCAATCAAACTCTGGAACAGTATTTGCGCTGCATGCTACAACAAACTGAAAAAAACTTGGAAAGATATCCTTTGGATAGCCGAATATGCCTACAATAACTCTGTCCACTCGGGAACTGGGAAGATCCCGTTTTTTCTTTTATACGGTAGTCACCCTCGAACCTCGGAGTTGGATCCACTCCAAGATCTTGGAACACCAGCAGTACACCACCTGCATTCTACAATCACCCAAGCCTTTAAGGAAGCCGTTTTTCACCTTCAAAGGGCTAAAGAACAATACAAGAAAGGAGCAGACCAACATCGGAAGGAAGCCCCCCAATATCAAGTAGGAGATCAAGTCTGGTTATCCACCAAATATCTACCTCTAAAAGGACCACGCACATTCAACCCAAGATACCTTGGTCCCTATTCCATCACTAGCATAGTAAATCCAGTAGCGGTCAAGTTGGACTTGCCCCCTCACATGAAGATACATCCGGTCTTCCACGTCTCTCTATTAAAACCTGTGCAACCTCAAACCCGACTAACTACATCTCCAAAACCTATTCTAGTTGATGGAGAACTCGAGTTTGAAGTCAAAAGCATCCTGGATTCCAAGATCTCCAAATCTAAACTATTTTACCTGATTGACTGGAAAGGCTACGGTCCCCAAGAAAGATCCTGGGAACCTGCAGAATATGTCCACGCGCCTCGTCTAATCAAAAGATTTCATCGAACATTTCCTAACAAGCCCAAACCCCCAGAGAAGCCCGGTTTGGGAGGGGCCTTGAGGGGGGGTGCTGTCATGATCTCTGCTTCCAAAAGATCAGGACTTGCCCGACTCCCTTGGAAGCAGACCCATAACCCCGGTTCCGAGTGCCAGCCAGTCCCAATTGGGACCTTTTGGACCCTGTCCTGGCGCCAGTGGCACCAGGCTCATAAAGATGCCCAGTCCCAGCGCTGGAAGCGCCGGGCTCATAATGCTTGGGTGGACTTACCTGCAGGAGACCATGCTGCTTACTTACCTGCCTGTTGAACCCCTGATCCTCTTCTGTTTGGGACTACTTTTCCTGTTGGGTGGGGCAGGAGCCACTCCCTAGGTTCAGAACACTGGAACTCTTCTGGAAAGCAGGAACTCTTTTCTTACCTAGGCGTGGCTGTGGAAGGAGACATCTAAGCACTACAGGAGGCTATTTAAACCACACCCGATGGATGAATCTTGCTTTGAGTTATTCTGCATTCTCTGCAGCAGAACGCTCATTGTGTCTTCTGCTTCTGATCCTGGGCCTAAGGGAACAAAGGCTTACCATCCTGGAATCCAGTCTTCAGCAGCACCTGTAAAGACAAAGAAAGAACAGGTTAGCACTACGGTCTTCAGTGGCAGCGCATCTCTTACCTGGTCCATCGGCTGTCACCAACGCCTCGCGCTGCATTCCGGCATCTGATAGACAAAAGCTTACCAGCTCTTCGCACGCTCCGGAGGCCTTCGGCGCTGCATCCGCATCTGAAAGACAAAAGAAGGTGCGTTTAAAGACATTGGGCAACTTTATTACTCACGTGCCATTACTCCTTCCCACGCCGAATCCAGTGGGTGTTCCAGCACCCTTCAGCTTCTCTAAAGCTCCGAACTTGTACCTGCAAGATAAAAGGGACAGTTAGTGCGCATCGTGAAGCAGGCTACAAGCGCTTACTTACGTGCTTCCAGGCGCTTCTATTCCTCACGCGGGTTCGATCCTCAACTCTCATCAGCCCGCCATCCGCCATCGCCGGAACCCTGCAAAACAAGAGATATCATTACAAAAGACTTTTAAGACATTTGAAGTGCCCAGAACTTACCGTTCGTGCAGTTAACGACGGACAGCAGTCCTCTGAGGTCAAGAGGCCTGCACCCTTATCCAGTGAAGAAACTGGTTACGGCACCCTGCCCCAAGGCAGATGGAGAGCTCGGCGTTCACTTACCTAAGGTGAGGGCGTTAACCTTTGGGGTTCTACAGGAGAAGAGAAAGGGAAGAGGAGAGAGGCACCCAATAACCCCAGTTCATTAATCCCATATTTTCTATCTGCAGACATCTTACTCTTCGAGTCAGACATACAGTGCACAGAGGTCCAGCCCAAAGAGCCAACCGTGTGTTACACATCACCTTTGAAGATACGGCATTCACCCAGTCAAGACTGGCGCCTCTGCGGGAATCAGGTGAGCGTTACAGCAGCGTGCATCTCGATTCATAGAGAACTGGGGATGGAGTTCTGGGAGGATCTTTGGGCGTTGGCTCTGATCTTATTTTGGATCCGATTGTGGGCCAATGAATTTGCATCCCTGTGCCACTTTATTATTCGAACCATGGTGGGCAAAGTGGGCTGGCAAAAAATTCCTTTGCTTGCATATATATCCAATGCTCTCGGGGAGGCCAACCTTAGTGATCTTTTTCCAACAGTCTCACTCATAATTAAGAGCGAGGCATCTAGTTATAAAACTGTGGTCCGAGAGGCCATAGCAAGGAAAAGAACACTCCGGGAACACGGCAACAAATGTGATGAATATCACATTATGATTAGTAGGCCCTCGGGGATCCAACCCTATTTAATATAGAGCCCTTATAAAAAGGATAGGTGGCTTATAGCAAGAGCACGTTTTGACTCCCTTCTCCTGCAAGCAACTTCAGCTAGGTGGAAGGGAACCAAAGACAGGGCCGGCTGTCCGGGTTGCGGAGATCAGGTGGAAGATCTGGCTCATTTTATGATCTTTTGCCCGGGGTACGCAGGCATCCGAAGAGCAACTTTGCTACCCGCCCTAAGGAAAACCAAGATGTGCCATTATAAAGCTGCACTTATCTATTTACTGTAGTGCTGACTGCGTTTTTACAGCATGGGCATTGCTTACATTTCTAAAAAGAGCATTGTACTTTAGGAGAAATTTGCTCAGGCTCCAGGAGCATAAATGCAAACTATGAATCGTCTTTACAATGTATATACCTCGCATATTGACTTTTATTGTGCCCCTGTTCAAATTGGATCCCACAATGTAATGAATATGAACTTGCTATTGTTCAATTTTATCTGTATGTCTCATTTTAACCCCAAGCACTAGTTTTTAGGAATTGTGATTTTTTTATGGATTGTATGTACTTGTGTATTAATTGATCGTTTGATGATTTTTTTTTAAATTCGAATAAACATGTCTGACTGACTGACATATATACAAAATGCATATAATACAATCAGCTGTGACATGTTTAACACCCCCCTTTATTGGGTTTCTTTGAACTCGGTTTGATGATGGACACTTCCGACGAATATGACACCTTCAAATATCTATTCTAGTAACAATATGCAACCTTGCAAGTGCAGAGACATCTTTTCTTTGTTGAACAGAATACAGTGCTTCTGTTCTTGTAAGCGAGCTACATACGGGGGAAGAGTCACTTTCCAGACCTTGCTATCTATGAGGTGCTATTCGTGTCCTGGGAGCCGACACGCTCTACAGGGCTCGGAAAAGGGGGGCCGTAAGAAGAGCATAATTCAAGCCTTTACCTGCTTTATTCTAACGTATTCTACCATATAACGAGACTGGCTGGCAGCTGTGAAATGATTAAATGCCCTGCGGCTCTGCTTCAAGGCTACATTCAGGAGGGAGCCGGACATTCCTCTCTGGAGCTGCCTACGTTGTGTTTCAACAAACTCTTATTAGCCTCGCGGCCTTGCGGCGTCCTTTCACGTTCAGACAACAATGTTAACAGTCGAGCAGTGTAAGCAGAAATGTGCTGCGAAGCAATTTGAACAGAAAGCAATGAGCAATTGTTAGAAAACAAAATGATCCTTGTTAAATCAAAATGGCCGTTCATTGGTCAAACTCGGAAACCTGTATTTCGATCGTTACGTACATGAGACGGTTGGCCTTCGGCCACCAAAATGCGTTTGCCGTCCATCGTGAGAGGTGTCCATGTTTCTAGACCGACAAACCCTCCTTTGGCCGTATGCCAAACGTCTCATTCATTTATTGTATCCTCCTCTGATGACGATAAGTCTGAAGTACTTATGTCTGAATTTTGCATGCTATTATAAGCATCATCATCGTCATTAATATCTGTAGCCTTTAATTCCTTCACTATTTTCATTTCATTTCATTTGTGTCTCTGTCTTTTTGTTATCATATGTTACATCCATACATACATCCCTTAGTACATCCCTCAGTTATCTCAGTGCAAACTATCGGTAGGCAGTGTATGCAACAACAGCACATTATGAATATTCCTAACACTACTACTAATATCGCAATCAACTTCCATCGCCAAGAACGCAGTAATCCCCAAAACCAGGACTCTATTCCCCAGCCCCCTTCTTCAGTAGGGAGTTCGGAGCTTAGGACATGCATTTTTTTATTGCTTCAAAAATCGTAGGGGAGTAGTCATCTATGAATACACAGCACGCTGATCCCACAATCTTGCAAATTCCCCCACGATCAACCAGGATTACATCGAGAGCCATTCTATTTTGCAGCGTCATTAACCTAATTCCCTTTTCTTCCAACGTCATGTTAAATAGTATATCTGTCGTTGTGTTTATCGTATCTTTTAGTATTCTGGAAAGTTGCCTTATGTTATAGGAGTTCACTATCTGGGACAAGAATGGAATGAATGATTTTGCTACGTCCTTCGCTATCAAAACACCTTCGCTACTCCTTTGGGTTCTAGATCTGGATAGCCTGGCCATGTCTGCTGTTTCTAAGAGGTATACTCCCGGGAACAGTAGACCTAGGTAACATGTACCTCCCCAGTTTCTAGGCAACCAAGGATATGCTTTTTCTCCACATATGAAATGGATGGATCTCCCACATATACTGGTTCTATTTCCAATTTTAGTACCGCTGTATTCATGCATCCAGTAAATGTTCCTACTGAATAGGAGCCTTTCTTTTTTAGACAAAAAGGGACAGTTCTCAGGTTGTAATTCACCGTGTAAGAAGGGGGAATTGCATCTTTGTTCCCGTCTGTTCTTACACGAAACGTCATCACAAATGTTTTAACTGGTGGGGACAATCTAGCTTGTCTATTTTGTTGTGTTATTTTTTGCGTACTTTTTGGCGTAGGTTTTGGGATCATCACTTGTGCTTTATGGAATACGGAACAACCCACAGGACTCATAATTATTTCCTCTAACTCATTCATGTTTGTTCTATCTAATTGACCCTGACTACTCTTATTCCACTTCCCATAAAACATTGCACTTAAAGATGCTCTGCATGCAGAACTTAATCGTAATGGTTGTAAATACCAACCTATTCCTTTTCCCGCATGCTGCGGTAAATGGGCGCATGCCCAACAATTATTTTTCTTTAGGATTGCATCCGTCATGTTCATGATGAGCAATAGCATATTGTTCACATACCCTTCTATGTGTCTCTCTTCCATTGGGGACAAGGTATAAGTAATCACCTGAACCGGGCTTTCAGTGGTGGATATATTAATTATTGGTAAAAACATTCCCAATGGGTGTATAGACTCCACATACCATAACACAAAAGCTGTTGTTATTGGTGCTACCACACTCATGAAGCACATGATTATTGTCAAAGCCAGCATACCATTTTGTTACCATGCGTTTTCCCTAAGTTTACAGTCTTTATAACTAACTCATTCTCAGAAGTGGTGCAGGAGGAGGCTGAAACCGGTCCCAACATTTTTCTCACCGTCCTTCTTCTTCCTGACAAAGTTCGCCGTGGATATCTCTCTTCGTCGCACTTGTCCGGATGTCAATAAGTTCAAAGGAATTGTCAACAGTTTAGTCTGCCAGCCCTCTGCTGCCTTTTTTGCTTATTCATTCTAGGCAAGATCACTTATCCTCTCTCATACTGCTCAGAGGACTTCTGAACAGTCTCTATTGCCTTTGTACCATGTGCGCCCAGCTTGTCCGCTCTGGTTCAGGACACATATATTTTTTATGATCGCACCGAGGAGCCGCGAGTCTTGAATTGTCCGACTTGCACAATTCTCACGCTTGAATTGTCCGACTTGCACAATTCTCACGCTTCTCTCCTCTACACCTCTAGTTCCTTCTCCGTCCATGAGCAGAACCAGAGGAAAGAACTATGGATCACTCTGTCTTTCGAGGCCGTAAATCATATCGCCTCACTCCTGGTATTGTGTGATCCGTGAACAGTGCCGGTGCACTTCCAGATCCAGGCTCAGAGTCAGCCTGCCACGCAACGGCAGATGCTGGTCTGCGCCGCGACAGTGATGTGGGTTCGGTCTTTTGCTCTGGCGCAATGGCAAGTGCTGGTGGGAGCCAAACGGGTACACATTTAGTATCTGTCGTTATTTGCAATGCAGATTTCGTGTCGGCCAACAGTGATGTAGGTTCTGCTGGGCAACGTTGGGGCACTCTTTGCCCTTGCCCCTTTTTGGCAATCTTTTCAGGCTTTGTTTCGAGTTTCACTTCCCGCTCGGACAGATTTAGCGGCGGTGGACTGGCAGCCATTTCTTTGGTTTCTGGGACCGCTGTCTCTTTCCGGTCGTCCTGATTGGGGAAGTCTTTCAGTGAAGATGGGATCTTTTTGTCATGGGTGGCATGGATCCACGACTTCCTCCCATCCACCCGTATTGCCGTCTGCGTTGCCAGAAGCACTTGATAGGGGCCGCGCCACCTGGGTGCTAACAGCGATTTTCTCTCAAAGTTTTTAAGCAGCACCCAGTCTCCTGGCTCCAGCGCGTGCCCCGGACCAGTATATCTTACGGGTAGAGCCTCCTGCACCTGCTGATGAATCAAACGCAATTTCTGCAATAAAAGGCCACAATAAGTGCTAAGTACAGGATGTTCCACTTCACTCAGTCGCTTTGGCTGGGGTGGGCACCAAACATTTGCCGGCCTCCCCATCACAATCTCGTACGGGGAGAGCCCAGTTCTAGCCTGTACAGACGTATGCATTCACAATAGCGCTATCAGTAATGCATCCACCCAACTCAACTTGCTCCCTGCACATATCTTACAAATTTTTGACTTGAGGATTCCGTTGTGCCTCTGAACAAGACCGGCCGAACTCGGATGCCTCGAACTAAGAAATCTCTTATAAATCTGAAGACCTGCACATATCTGTAATACCACTGTGCCCACAAAATGTGGACCGTTATCTGACCATATGACACGGGGCGAGCCAAAACGGGAAAAGTATTCTTTAAGTATTACTTTTGCCGTGCTCATTGCTGTCTAGTCTTTTAAGGGATATGCCTCCACCCACTTGCTGAATGCACAGATCACCACTAAGACATTTTTCAAGTTTTGGCACCTCTCCATCTCTATGAAAATGGATTACCTCAAAAGGCATAGAGGGCGGGCCAAAACTGCCTATTGGAGTCATTGTTCCCTTTCCTACATTGTGTTGTAAACACGTAATGCAGTTCTGCACCAACCTCTCTGCATTCTTCTTTATGTTTACATTCTGCCATACCGTAGATGGGTGCTGTATTATTTTTTTTGCACAGATGTGGGTAGGGCTGTGAGCCATCGTGACCATTGCAGTCACATAAGAATTTGGCAACATCCAGTTTTTATTTCCCTGCCCACCCTTGTATCTCATCGGCCGTGGCTTCGGCCTGCATCTCTTTGACAGTGGCAATTCCATCTTCTATCATACAGGGTACTTCCTCATTCTGGACTGTCATCATTTTATTATTCAAATCAGTGGCAGTTTGTTTCGCAATTCTGTCTGCAAATGCGTTTCACTGTCCCACTTTGCATGTTATCTTTTTATGTGCCTCCCATTTCACTATTGCTAGGCGCTTTGGAAACGTGAGTGCAGACAGCAATCGTACAATCAAAGGGCCATGTTGAATTCTGGCCCCATGCAATGTCAAAAAACCCCTCTCAGCCCAGAGTCGACCAAAGTTATGAACCACCCCAAAAGCATACTGACTATCAGTATAGATATTCACGTTCAAATTTTCAGAAATCTCACAGTCTCTGGTCAATGCTATTATTTCTGCGGCTTGTGCCGAATTGTAGGGAATTCTTTTGCTTTCTACAACGCTCTCTAGGGTAGTGATAGGGTAAGTGGCAGTTGACGTGCCATCAGGTAGTTTAAAACAAGAGCCGTCACAAAATAACTCTCCATCTGGCTCCTTTTGTGGGATGTCACTTAAATCAACTCTCCCCTTCGTTTCTTCCTCAGTGACCATTAAGCAATCATGGGGTGGTGATTCGTTGTCACCAATTTCTTTTATGGGCAGTGGCATTAATTCTGCGGGATTCAAAGCGCTACAGCTCATAATATGGATATGGGGCGCGAACAAGATAATCTCAAATCTTGTCAGTCTAGCAAAGGTGAGGTGTTGCGTCTGTGTCCTATTTAATAGGACATCTATGGCATGTGGCACCATCAGAATTAAAGTATGCCCCAATACCATCCCTTCCATTTGTTTCACCGATGCAACAGCCGCCACGACAGATCGCAAACATCGTGGTAGTGCAAGCGCTACACGGTCCAGCGCAGAAGAAAAATAGCCGCACTGCCTATTTCTTCCACCTTGTTCCTGTGTCAAAACAGCTAATGCACATCCTTCATTCTTGCATACAAATAATCTAAAAACTTTTTCATAATTCGGCGTGCCCAGAACTGGAGCAGAACATAATGCAGTTTTCAATTGATCAAACGCTCTCTGACATTCTTCATTCCACTGCAAAGGCATCACCGCATCGTTCTTAGTTAATAGCACCATTGACTTCACAATTAACGCAAAATTACCAATCCACTGCCGGCAATAAGAAGCCATGCCTATTATGGGTCGGACTCCTTTCTGTGTCTTTGGAATAGGCATACAAGAAATACTTTCTATGCGTTCTGGTGTTAGCCTTCTCCCTTCTTTCGAAAGTAGGTAGCCCAAATAAGCTACCTCCTTTCGATTATATTGAAACTTCTTCAAACTTGCTTTATGGCCATGTGCCGCTAGGTGTGACAGTAAAAATACGGTGCTCTTTTTACAAATCTCTTCTGTATCAGCAGCAATCAACAGATCATCTATGTATTGCAATAATACACACCCCACTGGTAATTCTAGCATGTCTAGCTGCTCTTTTAACGCTCTACTGTAAATACTTGGACTTTCCGTGTATCCTATTGAATGCGCGTGAATGTAAATGATCGTCCCCCTAATGTGAACGCGAACAAATATCTACTGTCCTTGTCCACCGCAATGCTAAAGAAAGTGTTTTTTTAGATCAATTATGCTAAAGTATTCTGCTGAGGTAGGTATCATTGTCAATATTGTAGTGACGTCTGGGACCAAAGGAAATTGTGGATCTACTACTTTGTTTAGCGCGCGCAAATCAATTATGAAACGATATGGTACTTCATTGCCTCCTTTCTTAAACACTGGAAGAATCAGGCTGTTACATGTACTGCCTGTAATTTCTTCAATTACCCCTAATTTCACCAAATCTGAAACAATACTTTTCAATCCTTTCTCTCCGTTTGCCGAAATGTTATACTGGGGAATTCTTGGCAGTGTAATTCCTTCTTTCAAAATGATCCTCAATGGCTCTATCTTCAAGCATCCTACATCATTGTCATGCATCGTCCATATATAGGTTGGCACTTTTCTTAACTCTCCTGGCAAGGTTTCAGACATGAATTCTGACACCGGGGCATCTTGTGGCCAAATCGTCAGAAACACCCCGTCTGACGTACAATGTATAATCGCACCTAGCTTTTTCAACAAGTTCAATCCCAAGTTCTCCCCACAATTTTCTGTTAGGAGAAAGGGACAATGTTCAGTGAATGGTCCTATAGCAACTGGGACTGGTTGGGACACTTGGTTTATGACTGGTGTGCCTGCGAACCCTACAGAAAAATTCTTTTGCCCTGACAGTGGTATATCCGCTCCTGTATCTACAAGGAAGCGGTGCTCCTTATTCCCGACTCCCATTTTTACGTAGGGTCCTCTCTGATTCACGGGAATAGACACTGGTTCCGACCCTTGCCCTGGGCTGTCCTATTGGGGAAATAACACATCATCTGATGTGTAGTCACTACTATTACTGTAATACGTATTTGGCTGTGTATTGAAAATGTTCCCATTCTTTCCTCTATTTCCCCCACTCTGATTCCCATACTGTTGGTTTTGCTGACCCTGACTCTGGTTAGGAGCACTTTGGTTTTGGGCTTGGTTTTGATTACCTTCATTATTGTGGTGCTGCTGCATACTATTCCTATTTGGTCCATTCGCTCCTTGGTGCCCTCTGTGCTGTCTTCTCTGACCAGGTCCATTTCTATTCTGTAAATGTGGACATTGCGCTCACCAGTGTCCTTCCTCCTTACAGTATGCACACTGATTTGGTCCCAGTGGCCCCCCATGCATATTCAAATTACTCCTCCCTTGCGCGTTCCCTCTTCCTCTATTATGTCCTGCTACTTGCTGCAGTAACACCCTTGTTTTCAGATTTACTCTATCTTTCTCCTCCTGGTCCTTTCCCGCATTCACTCTCGTCTCATAATATTGGGCCATGTGCAATACTTCACCCAGCGGTTTTGCTTGCCATGCACTTTCTGATGTCATTATTAGGTTCTGAATTGGAAGTCTCAACCCCCTCACATATTTATCAACAAATAGCCTCTTCCCTGCTTCCGAGCTCACATCCTGCCCACTGAAGTCTGCGAATACTTCTTCGAATTTATTGAAATAATCTGTTGCTAACTCATCCTTGCCTTGCACACATGCAGTCAACTTGTCCCATTGAATTCTTTTCTCTGGGACAATTTCTTTTAATTTCTGTATTATGCGTGCTGGTAATGCTACCATGTTCACTCCTGGTGTCCCTCCAACCGCTTTATTCCTGTCTTCTATTATCAAGTCCGCCCATGTGGCGCCATAGGCCATTACGTAATCCACCTTTCTTATTTGCTTCCATATGTCTGTTGGCAGGATCACTGGGAATATTAGGTCTATGTCACCCATGGTAAGCACGGATGATTGCAGGCAGGACTCTACTTCCTTGTAAAATCCTGCAGGATTCTTTCTTATATCGTGAATCGTCTGCTTTATGTTGTTCACCTCCTGTCTGGAAAAGGGGACATGTACGTACTGGGCGGTATAATGGGCCGGCGTTACCTGCGCCACTACTGTGCCCGTTGCGGGAACCTCTGTTTTTGGTACAAAGGTAGGTATAGGGAATGCTCCACTTACTGTCCCTCCCCCTTCTCTCATGTGTAATAATATTCCCAGATCAAGCGATAGGGCTGTTTCTCCTGTCCCTCGCACTAGTGCTCTCTTATATACTGCCATTATTTCGGGTGGGCTGGCCTTGCCGTTTTTTATATCTTTGTCTAGTAAATGTTCAGCCATTGACTGCAGTGCTTTCTTTTCATGGGCATGGAATATTCATCAAATATCTCATGTATCTCCATTGTGGGGATACTGGGATCCGACATCCATCTGAACGCCTCTCGTATACATACTTTCAAATTTGTCGCCCCTCTGTACTGACGACATTGAATGTTGTCGCTGTATATATGGCTCTACCGCTTCCTTCCTATCTCTCCTGATATCCTTACCCCTGTACCCAGGTGCAGTAAAAATTTCAGCATAATCATTATCCAATTCATTATTAAGCTTAAAAAGTCCATACACATGTTCCCTCAATTCTTCATCTCTTTGTCTACAGCGTGCTAATGCATTTAAGTCTAACAATCGCTGCGGTGGTAATTTCCCAATTAACTGTTTCCATCTCTCCACCAAATATTCACCCATGCATTCCAAGACTACCTGTCTTTCGTTGCTTCTTCGGAAGTCATACATCGAAGCCAATGCTGCCATCCCATCATTCCTGTCTATATACATTTCTGCCTGTTGCTGCAATTCCACCTTCCTTTCCTTGCTGATCGCACTGCGAGTTACCCTTGTGCATCCACTTTGTTCAGTCCCGCCTCTCGCCCCTGTGGTTTCAACCCCTGGAGGGACGGACGGTACCGAGTCTGTATCTAAGGCGGGAGGTGCGGATGGGACAATAAGAACCACGTGGATAATCGCCAATCAGGTTTTATAAAGCAGGTGGGATGTTCGCTGAACTTACTTCTGTTAAACATCATCAAAATGGAAGCAATAAAGTCGAATACGAAGGTCTATTTAGCTTTCGTAGACTTTTCATACGCATTCAACACTATCGACAGAGCCATCCTGTGGGAAAAATTGGAGTGTTGGGGATGCCCGTTAGATCTAATAGCTGCAATGAAAGAACTCCACACAATCAACTCAATTCGAGTAAGACTAGATCAAACTGGGCTACTATCCAAAGTGATTAACACCTTTAAAGGAGTGAAACAGGGGTGCCCGTTAGCTGCAGCACTGTTCAGCTTTTTTATATCGGATATAGGCAAATCAATAGTTGCAATAAAATCATTCCTGCCGAAAGTGGCCAAATCACATTTAAGTTGGCTTCTCTATGCTGACGACTTGATCGTTTTGGATGTAACTACCATTGGGTTACAAAGAAAATTAAACGCTATTCAACAGTACGTTACATCCAATCACCTATCGATCAACACAAAAAAATGTGAAATATTGGTCCTACGAAACCTAAACGGCGGATGGGCGGCGCATAGACGCACCTCATATTGGACTTTAGGCCAAGAATCTCTGCAAATATCTTCCAGCGTTAAATACCTTGGAATGCATATAAGTTCATCAATAAACGATGGACTGTGGCAGGCAGACATAAAAAGGAAATGTAAACAACTTGCAAGCCAATCATTCATTATTCACAAAAGATATGGTAAATTCTCGATAAAACCTGTCTTGGTCTTTTACCATCAAAAGGTAATCCCTGTGCTAACATATGGGGCAGAAAACGCTCTTTGCTGCTCCTATGAAACTTGGGACTCACTAGAAAACTGCTTTTGGTCGAAAGTACTAGCCCTTCCGAAGGGCGTGAAGACTGCATGCATAAGATATGAATTATCGTCAATATCGATCCACGCTAGGATTAGTTGGAGCCTGCTAAATTTATATCGCAAAACATGTATTCGGGCGCAAATCCCTCAATTTGACATCTTCTATGATGTCTCAGCTGGTAACTCTAACGTCGCTTCAATGTGGTCGAATAGATGTGAAGTGTTATTACAGAACCATGATATTAAAGTTGATATGCTTCATGAAAACCCGGATGCACTAAAACTCAAAATCTGGCACGCTGACTGGGAACAAACATGTATTGAGAGATCTGCGGCCAAATTAATGTATGATGCACCACTGGAGATACGTGCCTTTAACACCCAACAGCGATACATTACATTGTTTCCAGATCCGCAAGCCCGAAGGATGTTTCTATTGTTCAGATTAAATTTGTTTAAAACCATCGAACGTCTCCGCTTATGGAAGAGCAATGAGCATCTAAAACCCGAATGTAGATTTTGCTTGCAAGCTAATGAATCACTCAAACACCTAGTGCTATTTTGCACTAAGCTAAAATCTGAAAGAACAATTCATTTGGGTCCACAGAGTGTAAATCATCCATCCTTATGCGCAGACGACTGGGGGAAACAGATGCATCAAGGAACAGACTTCAAATTGATACTCCCGTTAACACGTCTTTTGGAGTCAATTGAAAATCGCCTGATGAGGACACCAACAGAGTGAACACGCCTGTAAAACTCGAAATCGCACGATATGCCAGACAACAGTGTATGAGGAAATCTGCCTGAAAGTACACAATTGATGAGTGTTATACGTTTGTATGTTATATGTTTAGACGTTGTCATTTTAAAGGTTTGAAAAAAAACAATAAAATTAAAAAATAAATAAAAAAAAGAAAGGATTTAGTTGTTTCATTAACAATATTATTGTACTTATGCATTATTTTTTGAGAAATTATTTTGGTGGAAGTTTGGTATATAACTCTAAAGGCTAAAAACTGTTTGTTTAACTATATGTATGGATAATTTAGTACCTCTGTATTATTGTACAACAAGACTTTGAGCATATGTAATGTAAATTCTTTTATAGTCCGTTTAGGCCTATGAAGAAGAGGTCTTCTCCTCAAAACGCGTCGCCATTGAAAACGGACTACTGCCAACACCTTCTCCATTTATTTCCTTTCTGTAAAAACATTGCTGTTGTGTGTTTTTTTGAATTTGTGCCTTGTGAAAATATATCTATACAGTTTTGTTTTACAAGACTCTTTGTGTGCGAAAATCATTATCAACGCTTGAACCTTTTGAGATTTTCTCTATAGATTATAGTAGTTGGTTTATCCAACACAATACAGTGCGCAGGGGACAGGAGGATTCAAATTTTTAATATTCTCTTCTTTCTTTGTTATTTGTAGATGTCTTGTGCCACGATCTCAGTTCCTCCCCCACACCTTAAAAATGTATTTAGATATTTACGACCTAAATTTAATAATTTATCATACCAGGAGTGCACCAGTATTGGAATCCATTCTCTCACAGTATCACAGCAATAGCTGACCTCCAGATGCAAGACACATTTCTAGTAGACAGCTCAGCCCGAAGGATCGCCACCCCCGCTGTCAGTGCTTTACACACTCACGATATCTCCAGGCCCAGGGAGGAGCAAAATCAGTTCAATGAGGGGCCTTTTAAAGGACTAATACCACCAGTTAACAACCCATCTGGTTGTGATGTCAACACTGCTTTACTGAGGCTGACCTCTGTCCCCTTCTGCCGGCTACAAACAATTAGAAAAGCCTTCACTTGGCAGTCACTTTTGCAGCTTCATAACACCAAGCCGTAACCATGCCAATTAGAGCAGCCTCTACTCCCACATACGGGCGCTTCCACACCGCTCCCTCCAAGCCCACTCGGTCCACCGCCCCTGTCTTGCAGAACACGGCAAACGGAACTCTTAAACAATGGTGCTGGTGTATTAATACTCTTGTTGGCCTTGTAGCGTTGGCCTGTGCAACTAATAACAACCCCCCTAACCAGATGCAGGGTACGCTTGCACTCGCTGCTAATCAAAGGGTCAATATCCAATCCCGGTAGGTTTGAGCAGCGTTACCGAATGATGGATCCAAACTCACAGCGTTCTTCCTCCAACTGTCTAACTGTTTGTCCCCCGTCTCTTGGGTGCCAGAGCCAGTGTCCCACTACCTGAAACTATCATCCAACACAGCCTTGGAGGAGCAGATGAACCAGTGGCTGCAGCCCTCAAGCAGCTCCTGCCACTTCTTCCACAGGCCCCAACTCGGCACCGCCGCCCCCCTTGGCTGTGCTTTGCTCCAAGTTCTGAGTTATAGGAAAGCACCTAGCAGCATCAAACAGCGTCCCACTGACTATCTGTCATGCCGCATCACACCATACAAAGTAGCAGCTTTCAACAGTATCAGACTCCAGAGCACATTTATCAATTGGGCAAAATTATCTTAGTGTTTTGGTTTTCTCAAGGGGTTAGACAGGGCTGTGTGTTAGCACCACCCCTGTTCAATCTTAGTCAGTTTCTTACCTACTGAGCTAAACAAGCTGACTATGGATAATGGATACAACAACAATAACTCTAAGGAGCATTTGCACTGTGGCTTATACTGATGAAATGGGCCTCATTACGAGTTTGGCAATAAGGGAAAAAAGTGGAGGTTACCGCCATTCTTCCCGCACTGCCAGGTTTGGTGGTATATCCTCCAGCAGAACTACCAGGTGGTAATTGTGATGATTTTTGGCAGTAACAAGGAAGATCTACCATGTTGGAGGTAAATCCTCCACTCTACCTCCAAAAATCAGTGAAATTACCACACAGGAAATTCCGCTGAAGGTAATACCACCAAAAATCCCCAATGCACTGGGGATTTACACCACCTACCACCACATGTAATCCCATGGTAAAGCCACAAGACCAAGTGACAGTAATGGCAATAACATTTGGTGGTGATTTGGCAGTATTACCACTGAATTACTGCCAAACTTGTAATGAGGTCCATTTTCTGAGTGCTTCATAAACATGTCAGTGAGTATGTAGAATTTATGGCTAGCCACAATCTTTGCCTGCACACAAATACATCTAATACCACACTCAATTTTTAGTAGCGGGCAACAAGCTGATGTGGGTCAAACTGGGTCAAACTGTTTTCATATTAAGGGATCACTCTTATGAACAATCTGGACTGGGAGCCCACGCCATCAATTCAGCCGCTAAAATGACATGAGTGAATGGTGCCCTTTTTAAATTGAAAGGGACTTGGGAGATTTTACCTTCAACCCAATTTTACATATTGTACAAAATCAATTCCAATCGGCAGACACAGTGCTGAGGTTTTAGGTCATGCTGTTGCATTCATGCATTTGGTGTCTGTAAAAGTGCTCCTACATAGTTCCAGCCAGAGCGGCTTTAATGGATCCAAAGCTCTGAGGCTCTAAATATACCTCTGAAAGAAGAGAGGTATATGGCCAAACAACGGAAGAGCACAGCATGTCAATATTTAAGTTTGATTTGCATCACTTTATGGAAACATGTGAGCTGGTTTGACAATTATTTTAAGGGGGTGTGCTATTTAACCTTAGGGTCAACCACCATCCGCTAGCTTCTGTGATTAAAAATTGAAATTGCAACAAAATATAAAGTAATATGTTGTGATGGTACTACTGTTCGGGACATGACGCATTTGTTATTCTTTTGTTCTATTTTTAAACCTCTATGGAGCAAATAGTAATTATCAATGTTTAGGGTTGTAATTTATGATCCCTTAGATGTTGCAAACAAATACTTGTATTATTTGCCAAGCTGATATGCTTTTGCTATGTTCTCCTATATTGAAATAGCACTGCCATAAATGGAAAATGTTGTTAATGAAAGAATTCATTTCTGTAATGTTATAATTGTTTTAATGTTTTATTGCTTCTTTTATGATGGTTTATAAACCTTTGCAATAAAGATTATGAACTTAAATGAACATCCCCCAAAGTATACTGTGTAGAACTATTGGAAACTAAGTACCAGCATATCTGAACTCCTGAATATTGCTAGAGAAATTATATTTCAGCATGTCATACCATTGCAGAAAGGTAATGAGCATAAGCATATCAGGCTATGACCCCCCTAGCCCCCTCCAAAGGGGGATTTAGGTGGTACCAACAAACCATCTCTGTCCCGAGCAGCCTACTTTTCTTTTGCAGAAACCTAAATCAATCCGGGGACATGGTTAACCATCAGGATTCCCTATTTTCTCCATGGGATTTTCCTACAAAACTTGTGATTTCCTATTAGAGAACCTTTCAGTAATTCGTTTCTAGATTCGCTCTTGCCAGGTTTGCGTGGTACTTTTGCATTTCTCATAGGTTTCCTAAATGTCTCTTGGTAGCCAGTCTGACTCTCCTTTCAGTTCATTTCTCAGCCTGAGGTAAACAAATGTATAAGTTGGCAGTTCCCTTTCAAAAAGTGTTGTTTGGTATAAACATAGGAAGGAAACCTCAACTAGCAGCAAGATAAAATAAGTGAAATCTGCGCACCCCAGTTGACACCCGTCATTTTCCATATGCCTCTTCAACGGATTGCTACAGAAAAATTACACATGCAAAATGTGCGAAAGTTCTTTGTATTGTGTTGGGTGCTATAGAACACAAACCTAATTTGGAAGCAACAGCGTGCAGTACATGTAGTTGAGGGTAATTTATGAGGTAAGAAGGCGGCAGAGTTGCAATATTCAGCAAAGGGGTTGGATGTTTACAATATTCCAGCCACGGGGTTTGGAATGGTGTAGGAACACAAGGTGACTAGGTGCCACTGAGGTGTTGACTGGAGAGTGAGGTCTCATATTCCATTGTGAATTGCAAACGAGTTGGTGAGGTCGGATTCCAGCCAGGATGGTGTTACAGTAGTAAGGAGCATAGCAAGAGTTATGGGTGTAATTTTAGGGGGGGGAATGGGTGTTTGTCCCCCCCAACTTTCATGGCACACCATTTTGTCCCCATTCATTTGGCTCGGGCACCTTTTCTTCAGATGTCATGTCCCCCCCAACATTTTTAGCAAAGTTACTCCACTGGCAAGAGTTCTTCTACCACCCCATGCACCTAGGATGGTCCCTAGCAAAAATCAAGCACTATGTTCTACTCACCAATCTTGGAGTTAGTAAATATTCAGGAAGGACCATCAGAGCCAAATGAAGATGGTAGAAATGCGAGTCAGAAAGGAAATTACTTGGCATGTTAATCACATTAACCCTTGAATAAACTGCCTGTTCATGTTATGCTCACTGTTTATGGATCCACGGTAGACCCTTTTAGCCAGAATTATACAGCATGCAACTACCCTGATCAGGTGCAGAACGGTGAGTAGTAAAGAATCCCCTGAAATTCCTATACTCCCCTTCTGTGTATAAGAAAGAAGTAGGCGATACAGCGGCCTCAGGGAAACCCTCTGGGGAATAAAACCCTGGTATCAGGAACTGCAGGGCATCACAATTGGATCAGCCTCTTGTGGAGCCGCAAAATGTAGATGTCAAGCAGGAAGGCTGTAGAAGCGTCTTCCTGCCTGAACAGCCTTCCTGCCTGAGTGTTTTATTCTTCATGCAGCCCTCGGGTTCCGGGGTAAAGCCTAGTTGTGTTGCGCTAAGAGACAGATACAGCATAAAAGTGAGGGACAGAAAATGCAGAATGAAAGGCTACAGTTGGCTTGCCTCTAAAGAGAAGCGTGCCAAATGGTTTGTTAGTTCAGTGTCAAGTGCTATAGGTAAGGCGATCTCTAAGACACCAAACGCGTTCTGGAACTAAGGAAAGAGGAGAGCAGTAGATTTAAGGATTAGCAGAGAACAGGTAAGTATAGAGTCAAGGATACAAGAAGGGCGAACTTATGGATCTTCCAGAGAAAAGAATAGCAACACGCCGGGTAGCTGGATAAGGCTGCTTAAGACTTGTTCTGATGCTGGAACAAGGAGAAACCAGGAAGCCAGCTGCAGAGGAAACTAGACCTGCACATGGCACAGCCGGCACCATCTCAGAAGAAGGCAGGTAAACGGCCTGGATTCCTCTCCACCTACGCCAAACAGAATGCTGACTTACCCGGGATGATACAGTTCAACAGAGTGGGCTTTATGGCTCGCTTTCAGGGAAACAATACCAAGAACCCGGAAATCTAGGCAAATTGGTTTAATGTTCACTTTGTGTCATGTACCATTACAGCCCTAGAATCTTTTGTGCTTGTTTCCACTAGTAACGGCTGAGGATTCAGTGTTCATTCCTAAATCTGGCAATATTACTTTTCAAATGTGTCTCTTTTATTGTGTTATTAGTTTTGTGATGGACACTGTCCTTCTGCACTATCCCTCATACCCTCCAGAATGTTGCTAGGTGCTCTGAGGATTAAATGCTGCGGTCCTTATACTTGCCCCCTTGACTATTTGTGGTTGAAAGAAACGCTCAAAGAACCAACACACTTTTTCCCAATTCTAACTGATGCCTATATGTTAAAGATATACACAAAGCTACAAAGGTCATTCTTTCCACTCCCCATCTCCAGCATGACCTCTCAACCTGCACACATTTAACAATGAGGCTTCTCATTTCGCTAGCGTGTCTGATATGCGTATATCTCTCCCAGGCACAGCACTGCATGCACCACATCTTGTGATCTGCCTCCAAACTAGGCCTTCACTTCTTTGAAGGCCAAACTCTCTTCTATACAACATGTTTGCTTTAGGCTGCACTGCCACTGCTTGCAAGCACTTGCCAAAGGGGCAAACTTTGCCCTAGTGCCAATATTGTGCAACTTTGCACTTTCACCGGTGCAAAGATTCTGGGCCTCATTACACGTTGTGCGGTAAAAATCGCAATTTACTGGCATGGCGCTATTAACGTGTCCGCCTTGGCAAGAGGCCGCTAATAGCGTACAATTACGAGTATGCGGACACGAGCATAGCGCCATGCCGGTAATGACCCTACCGCCATGCCGCTAAAGACCCCAAAAAGGACCTTAGCGGCACTGATGAAAGCGCTGATAGCACTTCCGACCTCCCGCAACATGCAAATAGCGGTCACCGCTAATAACGGCCATCGCAATTAGCGGTCACCGTTAAATAGTGGAACCGGAAATAGCGTCATTGCACAGGAACGGGAAGGAGCACGGCGGCCATCTTTAAAAACACAATCCATTGCCATCCTCTGCCCCCTCGACCTGTTTTGAGTACTTCGCTATTGGAAAGCCACAAGGACACCCTCGCCATGCCTAAGGCCATTAAAAAAACAACCGACCGCCAGCGCAAGAAGTTTACCACCGAGGAGCTAACAATGCTCACAGAGACCCTTGCAGTGAATGCCGACGTGGTATTTGCGAGCGACATGCGTCGGGAGACCCTTATCCGCAAGAAGGCAATCTGGTCAGAGGTTGCTTTGAAAGTGAGTGCAGTGGGCACCACCACCCGCACTGTCCGGGAGTGCAGAAAGCGGTGGGATGATCTCTGCCTCCGGGTCAGAAGCATCCTGTCTGCGAACCACAAAATAGCCACAGCAGGTGGATCTGATTCGCCGATAAAATTAAAGGGGTGGGAAGAGACCTGCACCAACATGATTGGAGTTGAATCGATTGAGGGAGTCGGGACCATGGAGCATGGTGTGGCAACTACATCAGATGGAGGTGAGTTTACACATGAAAGTATGCACTGTGAATGTTCAGGTCCCCCCAAATGTGAGCCCAGAATCACCTCATGGATGCGCAAACATCCATACATGCATACAACCCTGGCCATGTCAGTGTCAAACCCAAACACACACACACGCACACATCACCAGAGACAAGTGCCACACACAACCATGCATGGATGAGCCACTCAACAGACACATCACCTGCATCCCTACCAATGAAGTCCAAAAGCTCACAACAGCATGATTGACGTATTCTGCATGAAATACATAGAACCGTTACCAATGCCATCCCCCTCTTTGTCCCCGACAGGCTCACATACAGACAGTGAAGATCCTGGCACTGCAACTCAGGCACCCCCTGCCACGAAAAAACCAAGGCCACAGGACACATGGGAAACCCCCACAACATCAATGGGCAAATGGAGAAGAGTCCCCATGCAGAGTGCCAAACATTGGCGGAGCGCCACTGCTAACATACAACTGTCCACACCAGCAACAACTGCCCCGCCTTCTGAAGTGAACCCCCCACCACAGATTCCAGCCACGGAGGGCCCACCCTCTGCTGCAACAAGTTCCACAGTAGAGGCGGCAGCCACAGCGCCGCTCTCAGATGTGGAGGACCCAATGGAGTTCCCCATGGAAATTCACACCCCAAACCCCCCCAGGAGGCCCAGAGGCAACTCCACAGGAAACACCTGGGTCCAGTGTCCAGGGACAGTCTGGTGAGGACAACATGGGAGGGTTCAGTAGCCCACCGGTGGCTTCACCAGATGTCCTGGTAGCAGAGGAAGGCGCAGCAGCCACACTACCAGAACGCCACAGTGCCCTTGACCTGGCCAGCATCAGGCAGCATCAAGAGGACATAACTGTGCTGGTTGGGCAGCATGTGGAGGAGGCTGCCCGTCTCAGGGGGGAGATAACAGAGACTGCCAGGCACTCAAGGGAGGCGATTGAGGCCTGTACCAACAGGCTGTGTGGGGAGATTGGCCAACTCAGGCAGGTCCTCATGCGGATAGCGGGCGCGATGGACCGCAAGTTCCCACCACCACCACCCGGACAGACAGCCACATCATCATCCGCTAGTTCGAGGCAGACAAGCCCCCTCCGCCGCTCCACGCACACCACCAGGCGCACGTCAACCCAGCCTCCTAATGCTAGTGGTGGCAATGGGGAATAGGGATTGCAGGGTGAACCTTCCACGTGTGCATCTGGACAACTACATTGTGCCAGACACTTAAGGGACTGTTGTGGGGGGAGGGGGAAAGGGTGTTTCGGGACTGTTGTGGGGGTAGGGGGGAAGGGTGTTTTGGGACTGTTGTGGGGGGAGGGGGGAAGGGTGTTTCGGGACTGTTGTGGGGGGAGGGGGGAAGGGTGGTGGGATGCTTGGGGACATGCACTTATACATCTTTAAATTCCTTAATACACTGGTGATTAATCAAAACACAGGCTTGGACTTCTTCATTGTGTATGTTTACTTTATTGGTGACAGGGTCCATTGTGCTCTTCAACACAGACACCAGTGCATTTCTACCCATATCCATCGTACAGAGTGAAACCATGTTACTCAGAAAATTTGGTTGATCAGATGCTGTCTCACATCACGTCCCTCTTGGCCATCGCCCCTTGCATGAACTGCATCCCCGTCACCTCCGTCCTCATCCCCATCATCATCTTCATCAGGTAGTTGCATTTGAACGTCAGGGGGCAGTGGCATATTCCGTCTGATACACATATTGTGCAGCATGACACATGCCATGGTGATCTTGGCCACCTTCTCATGGCCGTACAGGAGAGCGCCACCCGACCTGCTTATGCACCTAAACCGTGTCTTCAAAAGGCCAAATGTCTGCTCAATCACGACAAGGGTACGGGTATGTACACGATTGTAGTCCTCTTCGTGCCGGTTCTGTGGGTTCCGTACAGGGGTAAGGAGCCACCTCTTCAGGTGATAGCTGGCATCGCCTGTATGGGTGGAAGAATGGGGACCTGTTACTGTTCAACTCTGGAGTGGCATGTACATGTCACACAAATCAACTATGCATACTGATTGTGATCCACGACTACCAGCATGCATGCAAACAACCTGCGTGACTGCAATGTGCAAAGGTGTACTTGACCCTGCAAGTGGACATGCCCGAATCATGCCTCCAACAGCAATTGACATGTCCTGGGTGAGGCCAGGTCTTAGGTGTCCCCGAGCCCAGGCATATTTGGTACCACACTGCTAGTGTACTGCCATTCCGACATTGATGTTGCCATGCTGTGTAGCATCACTTCACTGGTGCTATAGGTGTTTGGTTCAATGCTATGGCTAGGGGTGATCCCTTTGCATGCATTCAAGGGGATGGGTTGATCTGGGAAATCGGGCACAACAATGAGTGATTATCTTGTTAGCGTCACATACCATTTGGACATTGATGGAGTGGAATTGCTTCCTGTTTCGGTATACTACTTCATTGTGATGTGGGACCACCAATTCCACATGGGCACAGTCGATGGCCCCAATGCAACTTGGGATGCCTGCCAGTGAATAGAAGCCAACTTTGTTGTTTGCGATCTCCTAGGCAGTCCGTGGCATGAATATGTCTTCAGGTGCATGCTTCAGGAGGGCATCGAGTACCTGGTTCAGCGTGCGTGAGAATACTGGTTGTGAGATGCCATGCATCTGTCCCACTGTATGCTGGTAGGTGCCTGTGGCCAGGAAGTGGAGCACAGTCACCACCTTGAGTAGAGGGAGGATGGCAGCTCGGATGTCTATGAGGCTGACAATGTCGTCATGTATCATGTCCACAATGCTGGTGATGGTATCCCGGTTCAGACGGTACAGGGTGTGTATCTGCTCAGGGGTTAGGTTAAATGGACTGGCTCTGATCCTGGGGATTGGTGGCTGCCTCTGTGGTATGACTAGGTGCTCTGGTGGTGCTTGCTGCGCCTGTCTTGCCCTCCTCCTCCTCCTCCTCCTCCTGCGTATCCTCTGTGCTGCCTGTTGTTGTTGGTGCTGCACTGCAATCATTTACTCCAGCCCATGTAATGCTGCTAGTATTGGAACCATCTTGGTGTGGGAAGGGGTGTGTGAAGGGGTGTGGTGTGCTCCTTTTGTGCTGCCACAGTGCCCATTGCCTCCACCTGTGCTGATTGTGTCCACCTGTGGCAGGTGGGAACACTGCTCAGTTCTATTAACGGGCGGTTCGCGATGCCGGTATTAGCGCCATGGCGGTACGGGCTTTGGGGGCTTTACCATGCCGTTATTAGCATGTCCGCTTGGCTTGTGATGGTGTGCTATTAGCGGCATGGCGCTATTTACGGGATGGAGGGTCGCGCGCATGCGGACTAGCCGCTATTAGTGGCACCGTACTTAGCGGTGCAGCTAATAGCGGTGAGCCGGGTCGTAATTGGCATGGGAATTTAACAATACCGGTATTCCCTTACCGGTAACGTTAAATCCCTACTGCACAATGTGTAATGAGGCCCTCTGTGATCTGGCCCCACTTGTGCTTGTTAAGTGTGCCTCTTGCGAATTACGTTTCACGTTTCCATACAGTTTCTGTTCTTGCTTCTTGTCAAGAGCTCTATTTCCTTTGTTAGGCCTGAGTAGCTCATTCAGTATTGTTGTTTTTCTTTATATTCTGGGGGTTTTCATTTTGCTTTTGGAGGACTATAAGGTCCAAATAGCAAAGAACAAAAATCAACCGCTGATATCCTGGAACCAGGGTTGAAGATATCAAGGAACGCTCAGGACTTTACACACAGACTCTCTAAGCCAGGGGTCTCCAACCTTTACGTTGGCAAGATCTACTTGTAGTTAATGGCCCATAGGTAGGTGCTACTGGGGTGGTTATGCCCATGAGCATGAGCATTTGTACCAAGATGTATAGGGGTAGTTTATTTGCTCGTTATATAAAAAAGGAATAACATATACATTTAGCATGATATTAATCACTTCAAAAACATGTTTACTTCCATATTTTGTATTAGTAGTTGTCTCCTAAAAATTGTCAATCATATTAGAATGTAGGAAGCGAATAGGCACAATCATTAAGAAGGCTGACACTATATGCTATCCCACCAGTGCTCAGTAATTTGGTGTATAGCTTCAAACAGCAACAACACTCAGATGCTGTCAGATGGGATCAAATGTATGATTTAGGAAGTGCATCTGAAAAGATTTACAGAGCTAAGGAATCACATTAGCGGATTGTGCAAATACCCTCCCCTTGCCATAGTGTTTGCATGCAACTACACACCCGATGTGACAGACATAAATTCAGGTAGTTTTTAAAATCTCTTACAACAGACTCAGCCATGTGAGCCACTGCTCCCTTCACAATTACACCATCTGTAAAAGTACATTTGTTTTTCATTAAATAATTAGCAACTTTGAAGTATGCCTCTGTAACAGCATTTGCATTGTAGTGTTCAGTTTACCTACATTTTAGGATCGCAGACAGCTTCCTGTGGGAAAATTATTTTTATAATGTGTGTGTATTATAGCAAAATGCCTATGAATGTTACTCTTTTTTTCCAACTGTAACTTAGGCAACATAGATTAAAGATGCACAGTTTCTTTTTACGCTGGAAGAAAATAAATTGTTTCCAACTTTGGATGGAAATGGTACATCGTTTGCCTTTTGTTGGATGGTGTGTCTTCATCTGCATCCAGGATTTCAACCGGGGTAACCTATTTAATGTGTTATACATTCTGTTTTGTCAAAAATTGGACACCACTGCCAGTTTAGCATATCCCTAATTCATGCAAATTGCTCACATGCCTCACTGAGTCTCAGGTAGAGAGGGGAGTGGAGGGTATTTGAACCTAGGAGTAAGTGAGAAGCGATTCTTTGAAGAGGGAGGTCTTGGGCTCTTTCCTGAACTGTAGAAGCAATGGGGAGGGTCTGATGTTGATGGGGAGAAGGTTACAGAGTCTAGGAGTGTAGATAAAGACGCCTTGTCTTCTTGTTCTTTCCTTCCTGCACTGGCAGAGTGCAAGTCTGCACATGTCCTTACTTATGGAGGACGGCAGACCTCTGAAGATTCTGAGTTTCTCGGTGAGCTAGCTTGGGGACTTTAGGATGACATCCTTATAGATGATGAACAGGATTTAAAAATGATACGGGCTTGCAGCAGGAGCCAATGAAGTTTGATGAGATTGAGGTGATGTGGTCAGATTTGTGGAGTCCTTTAATAAGTCATGCTGCTGCATGCAGGGCACATCTGAGGGGTGCCAGGCTAGTCGCTGGAAGGCCTTACAAAAAGGCAATGCCACCATGCAGGTGAGTGAGGACCAAGGCTTGGACAGCAGATCTGAAGTTGTTTTCTCGTATAAAGGGCTTGATTTTCCGCAGGAGAGAAAGTTGTTACCAAGTCATTTGTGTCTTCCTTGCTATGTGCTGTTTGAAGATGAGGTGTCTATTGATGTCGCACCCAATGGACTCGGCACAGTTGACCAGCTGGAGTGTGAAGCCCTTGAGGTTCATAGCAGATATCTAGGTCTGGATATCAGGGTGTTCAGTGTTGTTGGTCATCAGTAGGAATTAATTCTTTGAGGGGTTGAGCTTCAGGGAAGCACTGGACATATAGGACTAGGGCAATGTGAGGAAGATATTGAGCCTGTGGACTTCTTTCTTTGAAGGAGGATATCGTGAGGTAGATCTGCATGTGATCTGCGTATTGGTGGATGTGGCTGTTGTGTGGGGAGAGGAGGGTTCACTGTGATTTCTTGTAAAGTTTGAAATCATTGGAGACAGGATGGATCATTGCAGGACTCCACAGATGCTGGGTAGAGTAGGTTACCTGGAGGAATGCATTTGTAGATTATGTTGGCGACTGATGATGATCTCGATGATCCCCATGTGATGATGTAGATTGCCGGTGAGAATCTGGTGGTTTACTGTGTTAAATTCTGCTGAGAGGTCAGGGAACCAGGAGGCAAGGGTGGCCATCATCAAGTTATTGACTTCGATGCGTCAGAGGAGTTGCGTGGCTGCTGATTTCTCAAGGATCTTATCTAGGAACGGAAGATGGGTAATGGGGTGGTAGTTGCTGAGGTCATCAGGGCCCAGTGTTTTTTTTCTTGAGAAGTGGGAGAATTTGTCCAATCTTGAGGGTCGAGAGGAAGGTGCCTTGAGTTAGGGAGCTGTTGATGATTGGAAAGCAGGAACTCTTTTCTTACCTAGGCGTGGCTGTGGAAGGAGACACCTAAGCACTACAGGAGGCTATTTAAACCACACCCGGTGGATGAATCTTGCTTTGCGTTATTCTGCATCCTCTGCAGCAGAACGCTCATCGTGTCTTCTGCATCGGATCCTGGGCCTAAGGAAAAAGGCTTACCATCCTGAATCCAGTCTTCAGCAACACATATAAAGGCAAGAAAGAACAGGTTAGCATTCCGGCATCTGAAAGACAAAGGCTTACCTACTCTTCGTGCACTCCGGAGGTCTTCACACTGCATTCCGGCATCTGAAAGACAAAAGCTTACCAACTCTTTGCACGCTCCGGAGGCCTTCGGCGCTGCATCCTGCATCTGAAAGACAAAACAAGGTGCGTTTAAAGACATTGGGGAACTTTAATACTCACGTGCCATTACTCCTTTCCACATCTAACCCAGTGGGTATTCCGGCACCCTGCAGCCGCTCCGAACTCGTACCTGCAAAATAAAAGACAGTTAGAGCGCATCGTGAAGCAGGCAACAAGCGCTTACTTACGTGCTTCCAGGCGCTTCTATTCATCACACGGACTCCATCTTCAACTCACTTCAGCCCGTCATCCGCCATCGCCGGAACCCTGCAAAACAAGAGACATCATTACTAAAGACTTTAAAGACAATGGCCCTCATTACGACCCTGGCGGAAAGTGACTGACCGGACCGCCACAGCGTAAATAGCGTTTCCGCCATTGCAAGAAGGAGCAAAGTGCGGCCCATTCCGACCCATCGGGCATGAGCACCACGGCATGGCGGAAGTGCAAAGTCCGCGATGGCGGAAATGACCCCAAAACGGCCCACACCGCCGCCGTACGGCGCCCTAGGTGCAATACCGCCACCCATCACAGCGGACACCGCAGTGTGCGCCTACCGTAAAGTACGGTGACCGGAAATATACGGAAACGGAAGTTAAAACACGGGCCCGGAACGGGAAACAACCCGCCGTACACCTATAAAACCACTAAAACCACACAACCACTAAAATCACCACCCTGAGACACAACCCAACCCGTCATCCACCCTAGCGAAACCAAGAAAAATGGGAAAAGTAGCGAAGAAAGCGTGCGACCGCAAGCGGCAGGTCCACTTCTCCCATGAGGAACTCACCGTGCTAACAGAGACCCTCCAGGAGAATGCTGCCGTCGTCTTCTCCACGCAAATGACCAGGACGGCACTCGCAAACAAGAAGGCCATATGGGCTCTGGTGGCACAGCGGGTAAGTGCGGTGGGGACCGCACCCCGCACCCCACAGCAATGCCGTAAGCGATGGGACGACCTGCGGATACGCGTCCGCAGCATACTCTCTGCCAACCGCAACATTGCCACAGCCACCGGGGGAGGGTCGGAATCACCAATCAAGCTGACCCCCTGGGAAGAAATCTGTGCCTCCACCATCGGAATGGAGAGCATAGAGGGAGTCGGAGGGATGGAGAAAGGAGTGCAGACATCCGAAGAATCAGGTAGGTGGGCCTAATGAAACAATGCCAAAACCACAAAGTCCATCCATGTGAAGCACCATGTGTCCCCATAGTGCAACAGAAACACATGTCCAGGAGAACGTCCACACACATTGGCCTGATAGCGCACGTTAAAACCCACAATAAATACATAAATAATTAAAAACCCCTAAAACACGCACTACACGTGCAGCAGGCACACCCTAACTGCAGGCTGCCAAACAACTGCACCCTCACTCCACACACAAATGGAAGCACCTCCAAGGCCCCGACCCAAATCACCCTCAGGTACCACCCCAATGCATGTGATACAATGCCATTCCAATTCCCACAGACCCACCAATAACCCTCGCCCTCCTTTACTCCACCACAGGGTCCGATCCAAACGACGAGCTGCAGGACACCCCTACCAGCACACCTGCAAAGAGGGCCAAGACCAACGGCCAAAGACCCTCCACCTCAGCTGCACGCATCAAGACATGGCAGCAGCACAAATCAGGTGGCAGCACACAGGAGGGAACATCAACAGGCACCCCAGCAGCCAGCATGCCCACAACACCACCACCACAGGTCCCCCCAACGGATGCCACAGAAGGCACTGCCTCCGGTGGCAGCAGCACCATAGGTGACACCCCATTGATGGCAGCATGCTCCGACACAGAAGACGGGGATGTCGAAGTCAGATCCATCCATGACCTGTCCCAATCCCCCTGTCTGTTCCATCCCGTACTACATGAGGATACCACGCAGGGGCACCCACAAGACGACGACTGGCCATCCCCCACAAGCCCTGTGGCAGGGCAACATGAGGACAACAGCCCCTCTGTGACACCCCCGCAAATGGCCATGGCCCAGCAGAGGCAACAGTCCCTCGACCAGTTAATCGTGCAACAGCAGCAACTGGCCACGTTCCTCAAGGACCATGCCGATGAATGTGGGGGCACTAAGGCAGACATAGAAACATCAACTGAGACACTTAGGGCAGAAATGGAGAGAGGCACAGAGACACTAAGGGCACAAATGGAGAGTAGCACCGAGAGCCTGAGAGTCCAAATGGAGAGAAGCACCGAGAGCCTGAGGGGGGAACTGCATGCGACGTCCAAAGACGTATGTGGTGAACTTGCCGCAGTGCGCCGTGTGCTCACTGAGCTCTCGCAAACCCTTAGGGACATGCATGGACGTGAGCAGGCAGAGACATCATCCGTTGCAAGTTCCGTCCAGGGCAGCCCCCAACGTAGATCTGGGAGGAACCTGCGCTCCACAGGCAGGGGTGCCCCTGATACCCGCAGAGGGGGCTTGCAATAGCGACTGCCCACGGACGATGAGCATCTTTGGACACTGGTGTTCGGGGGGGAGGTGGGAGGGTGGAGGGGGTGTGTTGGGCTCACTTGGGTGGCGGGTCGATAGGGTGTACAACATGATATCACATATGCCATAAAAAGTGCACGATCAACCAATGAGATGTGTGGACATTGATCTTTGTGTACTAGGCCATCATAGGCGTACAGTCCATATTGTGCATGTCCCAGACACACACAGTGCCACGAGTCCCGTGTCCATGTATCAGCCACCAGGCGTGAGTGCTAGAAGCATACATCAATGAGATGCTGACGAATGTCACGGGCCTCCGGTGCCTCGCAGACTCCTTGAGGTGCTGCCACATCCCCACCCTCATCATGACCATCTTCAGGTGCTTGCAGTTCTGCGTCAGGGGGCATGGGCACATTTCTACGTACGCACATGTTGTGGAGCATGACACATGCCATCACCATCTTTGCAACCTTCTCATGGCGGTACAGGAGTGCCCCGCCAGACCTGCTGAGGCAGCGGAAACGACCCTTCAGTAGGCCGAATGCCTGTTCAATGACTACACGGGTACGTGAGTGGGCATGGTTGTAGTCCTCCTCATGCTGGTCCCGTGGGTTCCGGACTGGTGTGAAGAGCCATCTCTTCAGTGGATATCCAGCATCACCTGTATGTGGACGATAAACGTATGATGTGGAATGCCATTGCTACGTACGCACACCCCCCCCGGCCCCCTTCCTGCCAGGTCATTGCCGAATCACATACCCCACATCATCATGCATGAAATGAGACTCACCGAGTAGCCAGGATCTGTTCCCTGCGTGTCGCTCCATGTAGCGTGGTATTGTAGAGTTCCTCAAGACCATAGAATCATGGGTTGATCCAGGGAATCGGGCACAACAATGTGTAATGATCCTGTTGGAGTCACACACCATTTGTACATTCAGAGAATGAAATTGTTTTCGGTTGCGGTACTGGGCCTCCATGGCATGTGGGACGACCAATTCCACATGGGTGCAGTCGATGGCACCAATGCAACCCGGTATGCCGGCAAGTTCATGGAATCCCACTTTCGTTTTGGTAATTTCCAGCTCCGAGCGTGGTAGGGAGATGTAGTCGTCTGCGTGCTTCAGGAGGGCATCGAGCACTTGCAATAGTGTCCGTGAGAACAGTGGCTGAGAAATGCCATGCAACTGTCCGACTGTGTGCTGGTAGGTGCCTGTGGCCAGGAAGTGGAGTACAGACACCACCTTCAGTAGGGGTGGGATGGCGGTTGGGCTATCTATCATGCTGACAAGGTCAGCCTGTGTCATGTCCACAATGGCGGTTATGGTGTCCCAGTCCAGACGGTAGAGGGTGTGGATCTGCTCATCAGTGAGGTTGAACGGATGTGCTCGGAGGCGTGGGATTGCGGGCTGCCTGCGTGGTGGTAGTGGCTGTGCTGGCGGCCCTTGCTGGCCCTGCCTTGGCCTCCTCCTCCTCCTGCGTCTCCTCCGTGCGGCCGGTTGTAGTTGGTGTTCGTCTTCTTCTTGGAGTTGGAGTACTTGCAGTGCTATCAGGTCCCCCAGGGCCAACATCGCGAGTCCTGCCGGTAGCATTTCGGTGTGGTTGTGGGAGGAGACTGGCTGTGCAATTTATGTGTTTCCAGGCTGAATGGCCTCCACCTGTGGTGATTCATTCCACCTGTGCAAACTGCTCTCCCCTTTGGCCGAGCACGTGCCGCGCACAACGCTGCAATTCGTGGAATGGCATCTTGCTATTGCAATCTTGTATTTGTACCCGATGGCCGTGTAACATTGGTTGATATGTTCATTCTGTTGTGGTCCCATTGTTTCACATACTATCTGTGCAGTCGCGAACAGAGTTGTGAAGGGTCAGTGGAACGTAGTACTCGAGTAACGGTGGGCCCTCATTCATCACTGTACCGAGTTGCAACGACGGGCGGGGCGTCCCATTCGTGGGTGAAGGCAGTTGCCATTTTCACACACAGCCGCACTCGATGGATTAATTAGTGTTTTCAAACGGCCACAGATGCCTCTTCGACGTGATGTTGCAAATGAGGAATTCGAAGGGCGGCGCTTTCGGTATTCAGCTAGCGGCGAGGAGATGCCCACAGGTCTGACTGCAAATATAACGTTCTATTGTTCAATGTCCTTGGGACAGGGGCCATGGCGAGAATGCTATGATTGATATGAATAGTATGGGATGCGCAATTGCGTAGTGGACGATAAGGCAGGACGTTCCCAAATACATGTTACTTCACTAGACTGGAATTACGTGCTGGGGCACTGTGGATTTTGCAGGCTGCATAACGCACAGACTCAATGGATATTTCTAATGTTATGTGAGTAAATATTCAGGCGTTTTCATTACGGGATGAGGGAATGATGAATGGATGCATGGGCAGGTGATTTGATACAGTGTTTGCCATGTACAGGGCTTCTTGGGATCTGTCCGCCCCCCCTGCGCTATGTGATGCAGGGCTGCCATAGTGGGACCATCGTCTATCTGGCCTTGTTGAGCCCTCCCTGTCTCGACGCGCCTTCAGACACTTGTGTCCATGCACGTTACCAATCCCATCTGAAGGATTCTGTTTTCACAGGCGCATGCACAGGTACACTCGTTTGTGATTGTGTTTTCACCTCGATATAGATAGTTATGATTCGCAAGTGGTTTTGGGGTGGTGATGATCCTTTGGAGTGGGCTTGCATGCATATGGCTGTGGATCTAGTGTGATCATTGAAGTGAGTTGTTCGAATGTAGTTCTGATGGCCATTCTATTCTATTTCTTTTCTTTTGGTTGACAGGTATCTCCTCCCCTTTTGCCACTGCCATCTGTATGCCACTCCTGCAGATGGATTTTACTCCCGACACCTGCTGCTTCGTTTTAATCAGTGGAGCAGCATTACGATCTTATGGGACGATCGCCAATGGGCCACATGCCCTTACGCAGTACTGGTGGCTCGGAGCAACATTTCGGCCTTTCAGCTGGACTAGTGCCCCCCCATTGGGACGGCCCTGCGGTTCTGTGCGCTTCCATGTTGCCTTTTCGTACGTGTATGTGGCTCTGTGTACCATGAGGGAACAGGGCGTCACACGAGTAGTGGCTGGTCATTTCTTGCGGATGCAGCCCACAATGGTGAAATGTGTTTTGGAGTTCATGGCCTGATGGCTGTATGGGCTTGGTGATATTGATGTGCATTAAAATTCTATTCTGATATGGGCCGTGTAGCGTTCTTCTTTGCAAGTGATGTGGCATATTCCTATTTGGGGAGCGATGTATTGTGAGGGGATCTGCATTGGGTTCCAGCTTCGGAGTTTTGTTGCGTGGTCCTGTACTGGGCGCGTTTGCCTACGAAGCCCGTGAGGTCAGGGATGGGGGCTGCCAATATGACAGTTTGAATGTTGTCATGCTCAGGGGCGGGGGATTGGGTTTTGTGTGACAGATGCCGGTCAGCCAGGTGGACTGGTGGAATGTTGTGATTTTCTGAATATTGCTGGTCACAGGTGCCTGTGTTTGCGTGCGTTTCTTGGTGGGGGACTGTGGTCATGTCCATTGGGATGGCTTCTGTATTCGTGCCATCTGTGCCCTGCAGCTCCCATTGGCCCCTCTTGAGGTTCATTTGTTCGTTGGCATGCATGGGTGACTTGTGCATTTCACTGGTTGCATTGTGGCTTCGTTGCACCTACGGGGAGTTGTACTTTGTGGGCAGGGAGCGGTGTATGGGCAGTCAGTGGGGCCGTTTACGGTTGATTCGCGATGCCGTACTTCTCACCATGGCGGAATGGTGCATTCCGCCATGCTTGATGGCGTTAGGTACATGTCCGCTGGGGTCGGAATTGGCGTACCGTTGCGCCATGGTGGTGTTTACGGTTTGGCATGGCGCGCGCGCGCGTGCTTGGTGCAGTTAGCGTTGGCCTTCACTACGGTGTCGCTAATGGCATCGTACTTTGCGGTGACGGGTCATAGTCGCACCGAGTGCTATTCGATGGCGGTATTGCATTTCCGCCATCGTTTTCCGAATCCCGCCAGGGTCGTAATGAGGGCCAATAGAATTACTCGAAAATTACCGTTCGTGCAGTAAACGACGGACAGCAGTCCTCTGAAGTCAAGAGGCCTGCGCTACCTATCCAGTGAAGAAACTGGTTACAGCACCCTGCCCCGAGGCAGATGGAGAGCTCGGCATTCACTTATCTAAGGTGAGAGCGTTAGCCTTTGGGGGTCTACAGGAGAGCAAAAAAGGAAAGAGATAGGGACACCCCAATAACCCCAGTTCATTAATCCCATATTTTCTATCTGCAGACATCTTACTCTTGAAGTCAGGCATACAGTGCACAGAGGTCCAGCCCAAAGAGACAACCGGGTGCTACACATCACCTTTGAAGATACGGTAGTCGCCCAGTCAAGACCGGCGCCTCTGCGAGAATCAGGTGAGCGTTACAGAACGCAAAGCCTACCGCAAAACTCTCGCCCAGGCGCTATGGAAACCTCGGATACTGACCACCTAGCCCGGTTACTTGGGGAACTAAGGGCAGAAGTGCATGCAGCTCGTCAGGAAACGAATGCTCTAAGAAGGGAACTAATTATTTCCAAGGAGAGAACAGACGGTCTTGCTAGACAATTGCTACAGTCACAAGCCGGACAAACCCCGTTACCCGCATCAGGGGCAAATCTTCCTTCAACATCCTCTATGAATCCAGTGCAGATCAACCTACCTGGGAATGTACCTCTGGCTCCGCCCGAACGATTTTCTGGTGACCCAAAGAGGTTTGCAGTATTTATCAATCAGTGCCGGTTGCACTTCTTATGCCGGCCAGCAGCCTTTCCAACTGATCAAGCTAAAGTAGCTTTTGTACTTTTGTACCTTAGTGGCAATGCGGCAGACTGGTCGATCCCTCTAGTTAATCAAGATGATCCGGTTCTCCATGATTTTCAAGCCTTTCAGCTTAGTATGGAAAAACTGTTCGCAAGACATTCACAGGGGCAGGCCTTGGACAATGAGCTTCTCTCGTTGCGACAGGGTAATCAAGACCTTTTGGCTTATATTGCATCTTTCAATAGACTAATAGTGGAAACTCAATGGCCTGAGGACAAAAGGATTACGCTGTTTTATAGAGGTCTACGTGGAGAGCTCAAAGACGTTTTAGCCCAAGTAGTGAATCCCCCACAAGACTGTTCGGATTATATAGACTTGGTCGTTCAAATAGATCATAGACTGCAGAACAGGAAGGCCGACCGTTCCAAGTTTGATGCTCCAGTATTTTCCAAACCGCCAACTCCTTCCAAAGGAGTAGACTCCGGGGAACCCATGCAAATAGGGGGTCTGAAAGGTCCTCTAACACAAAAGGAGCGGGAAAGGAGAAAACAGTTGCAATTATGCCTATATTGCGGAAACTCAGGGCACTTTCTTCGAGACTGTCCGGTGAAACCTGCCAAGAAGGCAGTAGGAGCTGCAGTTACCAAAGTTACAAACTCTGAGCAGGGAAACGACCTCGCCCGACAAGAATAGAGGTCCTCTTGCCGAGCGTGAAAACCAGTTCCGTGACCTCGCATTTCGTGATACCTATGGTCCTCATTAGCCCTGATAATCCGGATCGATTACATGCAATTGAAGCTTACGTCGACAGCGGTGCCATCGGCAATTATGTGGATCATGAAATGGTTTTGAGGATGAATCTAACTCTTTGTCCCAAGGCTGTAAAGGACGTCATTACTACAGTGGATGGTACGGAGATAGCCTCCGGGCCAGTAACGCATACCACTCAAGAGGTGACGCTAGTAAGTCAAGATGGACACCATGAGAAGATCGTGTTCGATGTGATCAAGGCCCCTCAGTTTCAGATTATTCTAGGAATACCTTGGTTAGAGAAACACAATCCTCTGATCGATTGGCGAGCAAGAACGGTCCAGTTTCCAGAATGTGTCTCTACTTGTCACCCTCCACCTGGTGTTGCACTGGCAGCAATTTCTTCGGAGACTCCCCAGTTACCTCCCGAATACCTAGAATACCAAGATGTTTTCCGGAAGGATCAGGCTAACTCTCTACCTCCTCATAGATCTTATGACTGCCAGATAGACCTGATACCTGGATCTACTCCTCCTTGTAGTAGAATTTATGCACTCACCGAGCCTGAGAACCTTCACCTTCGACAATACCTGGATCAATACCTGGCGAATGGGTTTATTCGTCCTTCCAAGTCCCCTGCTTCTTCAGCTTTGTTCTTCGTTCCAAAAAAGGAAGGAGACCTTAGAACTTGTATCGATTATCGCTCCCTGAACCAGATCACCGTTAAGAATAGATATCCGTTACCTTTGATCCCTGAACTCCTGGACCAAGTCAGAAAAGCATGCATATATACAAAGCTGGATCTTAGAGGAGCTTACCACTTGGTACGAGTAAAAGAGGGCGATGAATGGAAGACGGCCTTCCGCACCAAGTATGGGCTATTTGAATATCAGGTCATGCCCTTCGGACTTTGCAATGCCCCGGCCGCCTTTCAATATTTTATGAACGATGTCCTCAGAGAGCTCATAGATGTGTGTGTTGTTGTTTACATTGACGACATCCTCGTTTATTCTTCATCGGAATCTGAACATCGGAAACACGTGAAAATGGTCCTCGAAAGATTGCGTCAACACAAACTTTTCGCTAAATTGGAAAAATGTGTTTTCAACGTGACTGAAGTTGAATTCTTGGGATTCATATTATCACCTGGGGGAGTACGTATGGATTCAAAGAAGGTCGATGCAGTTCTCAAATGGCCATCACCATCCTCCGTAAAAGGCGTGCAAAGCATGTTAGGCTTCGCTAACTTTTACCGCAGGTTTATCCCCGAATTCTCTCGAATAGTCCAGCCCATCACTGCCTTGTTAAAGAAAAACAAACGTTTTGAATGGTCTACCGAGGCGGAACAAGCTTTCCAGGATTTGAAGACTAGATTTATCTCTGCACCAATCTTAAAACACCCTCGCCCCGAACTCCCCTACATCGTGGAAACTGATGCTTCAAGCCTTGCCATGGGGGCAGTTCTATCACAAAAGGACCCGGTAACCAATCAGTTGCATCCCGTGGCATTTTGGTCCCGCAAATTCTCGCCTCCTGAAATCAATTACACGATTACTGACAAGGAACTTCTGGCTATCAAGTCTGCCTTTAAGGCTTGGCGGCATTATCTGCTGGGGGCCCGACACACCGTTACTGTGATTACGGATCACCGAAACCTGCAATATTTGAAAACCGCAAAAGCCCAATCCCCTAGACAACTCCGTTGGGCATTATTCTTTGCCGAGTTTGACTTCATAATTACCTATCGACCTGGTACAAAGAACGGTAAAGCTGATGCCCTTTCTCGGATGGGAGTGGAAGAACACTTGATCAACCCTAAACCTGTACCAATCATTCCCGAACAAAGAATTCTGGGTGTAATCGCCACAGAATCCATAGAGGAAGTTAAGGATAAAGCCAGGCAACTTGTAACTCCAGCAGACATACAGAATTGGCATCTGCAGGGAAAGGACTTTGCAGTAAAGGACAACTTATTGTATTTCCAAGAACGATTATACCTACCCAGCACAGATTTACAGAAAAAAGTAATCTCCTGTTACCACGATTCTTTAATGGAAGGTCATCCCGGTATGGCCAAGACCTCAGAAAAGATGAAGCGCTACTTCTGGTGGCCGTCTTGGAAAAAAGATATCAGAGACTTTATAATGTCCTGTGGAGTATGCGCCCAAAACAAGAGTCAAAAGGAAAGACCAGCAGGCCTCTTACGCCCTATTGACATCCCACCTCGCCCTTGGCATACGCTTTCTATGGACTTCATCACCGATCTACCTCCATGCTCCGGATACAATACGATTCTAGTAATCGTGGATTTATTCTCCAAGATGGCGCATTTCATTCCGCTCAAAGGCTTGCCAACAGCAGCAACTCTGGCCCGAGAATTTCTCGAAAACATTGTCCGACTACACGGTTTTCCTTCGGTTCTAATTTCGGATCGAGGTAGTCAATTTATTTCTCATTTTTGGCGAAGTTGCTGTCGGTCGGCTCAAATTGATGTGAGACTATCGACCAGTCACCACCCTCAGACCGACGGACAAACCGAGAGGACCAATCAAACTCTGGAACAGTATTTACGCTGCATGCTGCAACAAACTGAAAAAACTTGGAAAGACATCCTTTGGATAGCCGAATATGCCTACAATAACTCTGTCCATTCGGGAACTGGGAAAACACCGTTTTTTCTTTTGTACGGCAGTCACCCTCGAACCTCGGAGTTGGATCCCCTCCAAGATCTTGAAACACCAGCAGTAGACTACCTGCATTCTACAATCACCCAAGCCTTTAAGGAAGCTGTTTCTCACCTTCAAAGGGCTAAAGAACAATACAAGAAAGGAGCAGATCAACATCGGAAGGAAGCCCCTCAATATCAAGTAGGGGACCAAGTCTGGTTATCCACCAAATATCTACCTCTAAAAGGGCCACGCACATTCAACCCAAGATACCTTGGTCCCTATTCCATCACTACCATAGTAAACCCAGTAGCAGTCAAGTTGGACTTGCCCCCGCACATGAAGATACATCCGGTCTTCCACGTCTCTCTATTAAAATCCGTGCAACCTCAAACCCGACTAACTAAATCTCCAAAACCCATCCTAGTTGATGGAGAACTCGAGTTTGAAGTCAAAAGCATTCTGGACTCCAAGATCTCCAAATCTAAACTATTTTACCTAATTGACTGGAAAGGCTACGGCCCCCAAGAGAGATCCTGGGAACCTGCTGAATATGTCCACGCTCCTCGCCTAATCAAAAGATTTCACCGAACATTTCCTGACAAGCCAAAACCCCCGGAGAAGCCCGGTTTGGGAGGGGCCTTGAGGGGGATACTGTCATGATCTCTGCTTCCAAAAGGTCAGGGTTTTCCCAACTCCCTTGGAAGCAGATCCATAACCCAGGTTCTGAGGGCCAACCAGTCCCAATTGGGACCTTTTGGACCCAGTCCTGGCGCCAGTGGCACCAGGCTCATAAATATGCCCAGTCCCAGCGCTGGAAGCGCCGGGCTCATAATGCTTGGGTGGACTTACCTGCAGCAGACCATGCTGCTTACTTGCCTGCCAGTTGAGCCTCTGATCCTCTTCTGTTTGGAACTACTTTTCCTGTTGGTTGGGGCAGGAGCCACTCCCTAGATTCAGAACACTGGAACTCTTCTGGAAAGCAGGAACTCTTTTCTTACCTAGGCGTGGCTGTGGAAGGAGACACCTAAGCACTACAGGAGGCTATTTAAACCACACCCGGTGGATGAATCTTGCTTTGCGTTATTCTGCATCCTCTGCAGCAGAACGCTCATCGTGTCTTCTGCATCGGATCCTGGGCCTAAGGAAAAAGGCTTACCATCCTGAATCCAGTCTTCAGCAACACCTATAAAGGCAAGAAAGAACAGGTTAGCATTCCGGCATCTGAAAGACAAAGGCTTACCTACTCTTCGTGCGCTCCGGAGGTCTTCACACTGCATTCCGGCATCTGAAAGACAAAAGCTTACCAACTCTTCGCACGCTCCGGAGGCCTTCGGCGCTGCATCCTGCATCTGAAAGACAAAACAAGGTGCGTTTAAAGACATTGGGGAACTTTAATACTCACGTGCCATTACTCCTTTCCACATCTAACCCAGTGGGTATTCCGGCACCCTGCAGCCGCTCCGAACTCGTACCTGCAAAATAAAAGACAGTTAGAGCGCATCGTGAAGCAGGCAACAAGCGCTTACTTACGTGCTTCCAGGCGCTTCTATTCATCACACGGACTCCATCTTCAACTCACTTCAGCCCGTCATCCGCCATCGCCGGAACCCTGCAAAACAAGAGACATCATTACTAAAGACTTTAAAGACAATAGAATTACTCGAAACTTACCGTTCGTGCAGTAAACGACGGACAGCAGTCCTCTGAAGTCAAGAGGCCTGCGCTACCTATCCAGTGAAGAAACTGGTTACAGCACCCTGCCCCGAGGCAGATGGAGAGCTCGGCATTCACTTACCTAAGGTGAGAGCGTTAGCCTTTGGGGGTCTACAGGAGAGCAAAAAAGGAAAGAGATAGGGACACCCCAATAACCCCAGTTCATTAATCCCATATTTTCTATCTGCAGACATCTTACTCTTGAAGTCAGGCATACAGTGCACAGAGGTCCAGCCCAAAGAGCCAACCGGGTGCTACACATCACCTTTGAAGATACGGTAGTCGCCCAGTCAAGACCGGCGCCTCTGCGAGAATCAGGTGAGCGTTACACATAGTTAGTATCTTAAAAGGTGTCCAGGTAGGTGTGGTTTTGTGAGATGAGATGTGTACTGTGCTGTCAGTTGTGACGTTGATGTTAATGTGTTGGCGTATCATGCTAATTTTGTTGACGATCAAAGAGTTGATGGCTATCGATTTTTTGGTGGAGTGCGTTACGCGTGGGTCGAGCAGAGGCTTGATGTAGTGCTTGATGGCTTTGAAGTCTGCTCTGCTTTTATTGTTGGCCTTGGCTATGCTGTTTTGATAGTACTTAGGCTTGGCAGTGGTGATCAGACTTCTGCGTGTAGCAGAGAGTTCCTTGAGCACAGAGAGGTCAGATGCACTGCATGCTTTTCACCATTTATTTTCTTGTTTTCTTATGGTTCATTTGAAGAAGTTAAATTCTGAGTCTACCAGGTTGGTTAAGGCTTGAGGGTTCGTCACTTCACTGGGGCATGGAGGCTGATGTTGTTTGTGAGATTGGTGTTGGGTTCTTGGAGAAGTGAGTCATCAGAGATAGATCAGTCCATCTGAGGTGGAGTTTGGTGAGGTCTTCTGTGAGGGCCTCAACTCGGTAGTTCTTGAATGATCTGAAGATTTGTTTGCTGGGTTTCTGATGGGTTTGCTTTAGAGATGTCTCAATATCTGTAATGGGATAGCAGTCCAAAATTTCAGAGGGAATTAAAGGACTTCTTATTAGTTGGGAATGCAAGCATTTAACTGACGTGTTATTATTACCTGTGCAGCATTTCCCTGAAAAGTTAGAGAGACAGAAAGAGACTATCAAGGTGAGACTGATGGTATTACAAATTCAGCAGAGGCAAACATTACAAGGAAGGGTGGGGCACAGGGCAGGACCCAACTTCCAGGGAAGAAACAGGTGTAGAGGAAGCAGAATCCCTGTCAATATAGGAGGCGAGGAGGTACACAATGGGCCTCATTACGAGTTGCCCGCTAATAGCGGGTCCATTTCCGGCATGCCGGAATGAGCGTGTCCGTGCACGTATGAACCCGCTAACAGCGGGTGATTACGAGTGCGCAAGCACGTGCGTTCCCCCATGCCGGTAGTGGCAATCCCGCCATGCCGGTAAAGTGCCACCAACCCCCTTATACTGGCATTGTGCGGCCCGCCCATAGCGTTACCGCTTCATACCAACACCTGAATACCGACACAGTGATACCGGCATGGTATCACCGTGTACGTAAAAACCGGATCCGGAAATTACGTCATCGCGCAGGAACGGGAAATGGGCCGCCGGCCATCTTTAAAAACACAATCCATTGCCATCCTCCATAACCACCACTACACCCGTGTTGTTGAGTGCCACAACTCAATCAGGATGTCGAAGGCCACCAGAAAAAGCACCCAAAGGAAGCAGTGTTTTTGTGATGCTGAACTGACAATGCTGGCAAACACCCTCGAACAGCATGCTGACATCATCAGGAGCACAGACCTTAAGCATGCGGCCCAAACCCAAAAAAAAGAGGTGTGGCAGGTGGTTGCTACGAGGGTGTTGGCAGTGGGGAGCACCCCAAGGAGCGTACGGGATTGCCGAAAGCGCTGGGACAACCTCCGCCTCTGGGTCCGGAAGATCCTGGCAGAGAACCGGAGGGCCGCAATGGCGACAGGCGGTGGCACACACTCCCCTGTAAAGCTCACCGCATGGGAGGAGACCGCAAGTGGATTCATTGACCCGGAATCCATAGAGGGGATAAGAGACCAGGAGTTTGGTGCAGCAACTACAACAGAGGAAGGTTAGTGAACCATCACATCCACGTATAACAAAACATGATGTGACACAAGTGATGTTGAAATCAGATTAGGCACGCCAATGCATGTCCCAAGGCGACATCAACAAATCAATAGAATAATGAGTGCCACCCCCTGCACCACACGCATGATGAGTGAAAATTCCAATCCCGACAGAGGTGCAACATGACCCAACCATGCCCATGGCCCCCCCCCCACAGACACCAAAACAATCCAATGCCACCAGCCATGCAATGATTGTCAACATGTCCCCTCAGTACATCAAATGCCACACAACAGAAATTAAATTGTGCCTGGATGTATGAAAATATCACACCGCAAAACATCACAGCTGACATTTGGCAACATCACTGATGACCTGCATCTCTTCTATCTCCCAGGCACCGATGAGGAAGGTGGAACAGAGGACAGGGGTGCGAGCACATCCAGTGCATGCAAGGGGACCAGGGCCACCGCCACCCCCTCGTCCAAAAAATTGCCTGCAGCCACACCCAGTGTGCCACGCAAGGCATCAACCCTGCAGGGGGCACCTGCTGCGACAGTGGTAGCTGTTCCGCCGGCCACCATGGACGTCGTGTCCACAGAGGTGGCTGAAGAGGCAGAGGTAATGTCTGGAACGCCCAGCCCAACGCCCATTGCCAGCACCCCCCCACCTGCGGAGACTGAGAGCCAGGATGACCCATGTCTGCATGACTCCGACCTTGGAGAATCGGACATTGGCATCTTCGAGGAGGACACTGCCCAGGACGAGGACCCGACGCAGGTGCCTTCCACCACCCCGTCAGCCACCACCCTGCCTTCCACCACCTCGCCAGCCACCACCCTGCCTTCCACCACCCTGCCTTCCACCACCCTGCCAGCCACCAGTACACCTGCGGCTGAAACCCCCTTCGAGGTCCGTCTGGCAAGGGTAGAGGCCCGCCAAGAAGAAATGCTCCAGATAATGCGACAACAGGTTTGTCGCTGGTGATAAGGCCATGAAGGCCATAGCCACGGCCATTGCTGCCAATACAGCTGCCGTGGAGGCGTCCACGTGTGCATTCCCGGAGTGCATGGGGTCACTGACCCAGGCCCTTCTTGCGAACATCACGCAAGTGCCGCAGCCACACCATGGCCCAGCCAGGGGACTGACAATAGACACCTCCACCACGTCATCCCCTTCCACCTCAGTGCAATCAAGCCCTGTGCGCTTAACGCGCAGGAGCGCACGGCGCTCGGCCATGGCACCCCCAGACCCAAAAGTCGCAAAGAAATGACATTATGGAAAATGACAAAATGTGAGGAACTACAATGGTGAAGGCAACACTGTTTGTTGCACACATGGGGACATTTGGGATCTGTGGGGTGGGTGAGGGAGTTTGTTGGCCTATTCACTGGGGTATGTGGGGTGGGTGAGGGAGTTTGTTGGCCTATTCACTGGGGTATGTGGGGTGGGTGAGGGTGTTTGTTGGCCTATTCACTGGGGTATGTGGGGTGGGTGAGGGAGTTTGTTGGGGGGTTCTGGGAGGGGGAGTGGGCACAGTTTTGCTGTTACAAATAATACACAAGTTGTGATGAGAAAAATCCATGGCTGGACATTGTTATTTTTCGTGTTCATCCATTTAATGTGTTACGGTGTTCAGTGCCCAACCACCAACATTCCCTTTGTGCATGTTCACATTGGCCCAGTGTCTGACTGACACAAGTCATTCATTGTCCCTGTGTTTCAAAAGTATTTGTCAATTAGTGCTTGGCGTACAGCATGGCCGTCCCGTGCATCACGTACTGGCAGGAGGGCTCCTTCGCCTCCGTCTCCATCCTCTTCATCCTCACCCGGCCCATGCATGTCAATGTCAGGTGGCAGTGGTACATTCCTTCGGACGCACATGTTGTGCAGCATGACACAGGCCATGGTGATCTTTGCCACCTTCTCAGGCCTATATAGGAGTGCCCCACCACACCTGCTTAGGCAGTGGAACCGCGCCTTCAACAGGCTAAAGGTCTGCTCAATCACAACACGGGTACGAGTGTGCACACGATTGTACTCCTCTTCATGGCTGTTCTGAGGGTTCCGCACAGGGGAAGTAGCCACGGCCTCAAGGGATAGCCTCCATCACCTGCAACCAGATACAAATAGGTGTGTGTCACTCTGAACTGCCACCTTCAGGGAGCACGGTCATGGCAGCAGCTATTTAGTGTGGGCATGCACATGTCCCTGTACGTGTACCAAATAGTCACCTATATGGAATGTATACTGTAAAGAGGTGTGGCACACTGGATGGGGTTGAATAGATGATGCAGGGTGTAATCATGCATGCTGAGGCAGATGTGCTGTGGCAGTGCGACAATGTTTAGCCTCCAATTCATGCTGTATACTCTTCACTATGCATGGTCACACTAGCCGCATTGCCACAGTTGCCATCCTATTCAGTCATGCATTGCTTGCCATCACCATGGTGCCCCGGTTGTGCCTCTTACTTGTTGTCATCCATATGCATTATTTGTGATATGTGGCCCAGTGATGTGTCATTTTCCATTTGGCTGGGTCAGGTGAGGAGTGTTTAGCTCTGCATTCATTCTCCACTCACTGGCTATTGCCACCCAGGTGTACTTTTAACCCCCCCTTTCCCACCCTGGTGAAGTATCCCCCCCCTTTCCCACCCGGGTGCAGTAGCCCACCGCTTCTGCATCCGCACACATGAGTACCCTACAGCATGGCCATGGGCCTGTTGTGCAACTCACCGAGCAGCCAGGCACGTGGTCCAGCATGTCGCTCCATGTGACGGGGTAGCGTGGAGTTGCGCAGTACCATGGCATCATGTGTGGATCCAGGAAATCGGGCGCAGCAATGGGTGATGATCTTGCTGGAGTCACATACCATTTACACATTGATGGAGTGGTATTGCTTGCGATTGCGGTACACCACCTCTATGGCATGGGGGACTACCAATTCCACATGGGTACAGTCGATGGCACCAACACAATTGGGCATGCCTGCCAGTGCATGGAAGCCTACTTTGGTTTCAGCTATCTCCTGGGCAGTCCGTGGTAGGGATATGTGGGTGCTTGCGTGCTTCAGGAAGGCATCCAGCACTTGGTTCAGCATGCGTGGGAATAGTGGTTGTGAAATGCCATGCAGCTGGCCCACTGTGTGTTGGTAGGTGCCTGTGGCAAGGAAGTGTAGCACAGACACCACCTTTAGTAGTGGGGGGATGGCAGTGCGTATTTGTATGTGGCTGGCAATGTCGTTCTGTATCATGTCCACTATGGTGGTGATGGTGTCACGGTCCAACCGGTACAGGGTGTGGATCTGCTCAGGGGTTAGGTTGAATGGGCTGGGTCTGGTGCGAGGGATTGGTGGCTGCCTATGAGGCACTGGTGGCTGCGCTGGTGGTAATTGCTGGCCCTGTCTCACCCTCCTTCTCCTCCTGCATCTCCTCTGTGCTGCCTGTTCTTGCTGCTGTAGTTGTTGTTGTTGTTGCTGTTGTTGCTGTAGTTGTAGCAGTATAGGCATGTCCTCCTGCGCCATGATTGCAAATGCTAGTGGTAGCATTTTGGTGTAGGAAGGGGTGTGGTGTGTAGGTGTGCTCCTTTTGTACTGGGCCACTCTACATTGCCTACACCTGTGGGGGGGGGGTTGTGGTGTGTGGGTGTGCTCAGTTCATACTGGCACAGCCTCCTTTGACTCCACCTGTGGGGATTGTGTGCACCTGTGGCAGCTGCCTTGCATCTTGGTTGCTGTTTGCGGGTGGTCCGCGATGCCTGTTTTGCCAGCATCATGCAGCCCATTATTAACGGGTTCGCAATGCTGGTATTTGCATGTTTGCCTTGGTTGTAATTGGCACCTATTACCGGCATGCCGGTATTTCCTGCCTGAAGAGGCGCGTGTACGCGCCTATGCCGCTATTTGTGGCACAGTAAATAATGGTGCCGTTAATACCGGGTTTGTGGGTCAGAATGCTACGGAACGTGAAATGATGCCGGTATTTACATACCGGCATCATTTTTCCCTTACCGGCATACCTCGTAATGAGGCCCAATGAGTGTAATTATTGCAAAGAATCCAGACAATGGAAATCTTAATGCCTGAATCAGTCTGCTCAAAAGACGGCTCGGCCAATGATTCTCCCCACTAATTTTTCACAGTACTTTCCACCAGACCCACCACCTGCAACATTTATAGACAATAGGACAACCTGGAAGACCAATAATTAGGCACCTTCGTACAGCGCCAATAATATTTCTTCACCACTGATTCCACTTCATCCGTCTGCTCCTAATGTAAATTGTGCTGATTGCAGGACAATGTTTTCTTGTTTAGTGGGTCCAGATGCATCAAACCCAACTCTGAGAACTTTGGATGACGTGGTAAATGCAGTAGGAATTGGAGGTCGACTGATACCTCAACTGGTCACATGATTATGGTTGTTAATTTGTGTCATTTTTCAAAACAACCCTCTTTTCTATTGAGATCTTCTAAGTCAGTGAATTTACTAGGACTGGATCTGTTATGTAAAATGTGTTGTACGATTGTCCCCCTGATGGTATCTATATTGATGTTGTCATACATAGAGAATAAAAATGTTTGGTTGTGTTACAAGAGCTTCCAAATTTGTTAAAGAAGCCATGGGATGACATTCACTTTTTGAAGCAGGGATTGTTGGACCACGTTCTTATGCAATTGTGGCCCACACATACAAGCAAAGCTAGAAAGATACTACATATGTACCTGTATACATCACTTAGAACCCAGCCAATCCTCTTCTGTGAATTCCACAATATCCCATTCAAAAGAGGTGGAATAGGTAATAAAACTTGGTATTGAATCCTTGCCTGAACGAGAAATTATTTCACTTACTTATAACCATTGCAATACTCCTATTTTAAATTAAAGAAACATTGGAGAGAAACATAGATTTGTACATAACCTCTGTGTTGTCATTGCAACAGTTTTGGCAACTTTTCCCATTGTTCCCAACCCTGCAACTACTGCAACTGCAGTCCCACAACTGCTGCACATTTCACAGTGGTAGGTTTTATACCAGTTCATCCTAACAGTCAATATTGATTTGCCTTTACTTATAAAAACGTGCAGTGCCAATTCATTTGTTTACTAAAGGGGTTTGTGGAAAGTCGGACTGCGTTTTATCAAATTTTAAAACAAGATCTTGAATTGCTGGTGTTCAAGGGGGGCTTGGTTTGGATTCATTGTGTGGGAAACCTTTTGTTGGTGTTTCCCTTTATTGGAAGCTTGCAAACAGGATTTTCTTGATTTATTGAAAGCTCTTTCTCTCAAAGGATATAAAGCCTCACATGAAAAGCTATAACTGTGTCAGAAGCGAGCACATTATCTCGATCATGATATCTCCATCAGGGAAAGTACCAAAGCCCCTTATCCAAAAACAAATGAGAGAATTACCTGTAAGCACTGGCTACTGACACAGGTGTATAATGGGCTATGTCTCAATTATAAAACCTTTGCACAACCTCACTCTTGATTTGACTATGGAAGCTGTCCAAAGGACCACTGAGGCCATTGAGCACTTACTAAAACCAAGCAAGAACTTTCACAGGCTCATTGAACATCAGGGCTTTGTTCTTGGAGGTTTAACTCCAATGCATGGTGACAAACAATGATCAATTGCCTATTACAGGGTGACATTGGATCCTTCGGATGCTAGTTGAGCACTTTATTTGTGTTCAGTGACTGCAACTGCTTAATCAGCAGAGAAAGATGACACTTTGGTCCAGGGCCACGCAGTTGCTGTGGCAGACCCACATGCCATGTTAGCATTGCTTTTGAAAGGAAAGATGCAGCATGATTCAAATTCTCATTTAACTAAGTACAGCAAACTATTTGTATCTGCTGCTAATGTAACTTTAACACAACAGTCTGTTCTGAACCCTGCTTCTTTGATCTTGACACCTTCTGATGGGGAGACGCAGAATTGTGTATTGATAACTGAAAATCACAAGAGTACCACTGCAGTACCCTCAGATGAGCCTGTTTGTTGATGTGCTTTGTCCGAGGGCACCTCGGGGAGGAATTACCTCAGATGATGCATTGTATGGTTTTCCTGTCTTTGTTCAACCTGCAGTGGTGCTATTGCTGATTCAGTGAGCTAACTTCACCCAAGATGGAGTCCTGTATCTGTGTTCCATGACACTACTTTCAGAATGTAGCAGGGGGAATTCCCTTTTTCTCACTAGTTGTTATTACATACTGGGAATGTAAGGGAGGCATGGTATCACAAGTATGAAACTGACACAAGAGGTACTAGTTTCAAAAACTTTTCTTAAATTGTTGGGATTTGGCAAAATTCCAATGTTGCCCTATAACTTTGATGGGAGTAGTCTCTGCCATCAAATATTAAAGAAAACCCAGTCCTAGTCAGTCTATGTCAAATCAAATTGGCCTATACTAAAAAAAATATGCCTGCCGTACTTCTTATACAAAAAGTGTGTATGGGAAATGTGTATGCAAAGGCAAGTCAGTGTTATAGCACAAAGGATCAAGATGGCTGAGTCAGCTCTCCTCCCCATGTTGGACAGCACACAGTAAGGCGGCCCCTGTAGACAGGAGGACACACTCTGGGACAGGTTATAAAAAAAAGGCAGTTCAAAACGTGGACAAGGCCCGCTTGGCCTTCCACAATGAAGTCATTTAAGTTCACAAAAACGTTTTTTCACGATTCATCAAAATTCACATAGGTCTCCCTCTATCGGGGCTTGGACCTCTGAAGGCATCAATAGTTCATGTATGTCTCCCTCTGTTGGGCTCAGACCTCTCAAGAAAAGTATTTGATTCAACGTAGTTCTCCCTATGTCGGGCTAGGACCTCACAATCACAGCACTTGCAGGGGCTTCCTTTCCCAAGCTTTACTCAGATTCAACAAAAGCACTTTATAGGTCTCCCTCAGTCAGGCTCAGACCTTTCACTGATGCCGAAAGACTTTTGAATGTGCAAGGCTTTTCCACAAACCTCCACAGGACCACTTCAACTTCCACTTCAGCTCTTCCTTATGATATTTGCCACAGTGTCTCTTGGTCTGGGTAGTTCAAAAAGTTAAAAGAAATCTTTCTCTTAAGCAATCACCTTTTAACTTCCTCTTTCATTGGGGGAAATCTTGACTATTGCGTATTTCAAAGTACATTCATTTTGTTGCTTTATAACAAACAATTAACATTTTGCTGAGACTTTCCACTGGGCTGTTTCCTTTCGCTGGACCACTGCGCTTCTCTGTATCACTGGCTTCACAGTTACCGCTGACTTTAAAGTTCACTACAGGTTTGCTTTCTTTTGCGTCTCATCAGCACGCGCACAACCTTCAATTGTGAGATACACTGTTGCGGCTTCAATCTTTCCTTGGCACAAACCGGCCTTTCATGTCTTTCACGAGCTCGCCAGTTGAATGCATTCTTTTCTGCTCTCTGCAGCTTTGATTCACGAGTCAAGGTTAATACCACAGACCAATGTTCCCGCTAAGCTGTGCGCATGTGCACTTGCCCAACTTCCTTCTGGGTGCCGCTCAGAAGAATTTCAGCAGCGCAGACAGACAATTTCCACCTATTAAAAAAGATTTAATAATGCACAAGGCACAGCAGGTACCTAATAATTGCTTTGTCTCAAAATGAAGCAAAATTATATGAACTAGTATTGATATTCTGGTCTAGCTTATTTACATTACCCTACTATGATATGATATGATATGATATGATATGATATGGCATCTGTAACGTGCCTATACAGAAGTGTTTCGAAGCGCGACGAGGCGGGGGGGACACGGGGAGACAGATAATGATCCTACTAGGCCAGGTGTCATTCAGATCGTGCAAGTAAAAGGGTAGAAGGGAAGAGAAAAGTGCAAAGGGGGAAAGGGAGAGGGGAAAGTGCAGTACAGGGTTAATAGCAAACAGGATAAATAACAAGGGCCAGCTAGTGGCAAGTGCGAGGTAAGTGCAGACAAGTGCTGGGAAGGGGGGCTGTAGGGATACAGACACAGTCCCGCAGTGCAGGGGGTGCCAGGGAGTCAGTGCAGGGGAGAGTGGCTGGGCCAAGGAATGAGAACGGTGAGTAGCACAGTTGCAGATTCAGTGCAGTTTCAGTGACTTTAGCAGGGGAGAGGAGGAGAGAAAGCGGAGGCAAAGAGGAAGGTTTTGAGGTGCTTCCGGAACCAGAGATGGTTCTCCTCAAGTTTCAGGGAGGCAGGAAGGCTGTTCCAGAGGGAGGCCCCTGCAGCAGAGAGAGATCTGCCCCCAACTCGTTGTTTGGAGAAGCGGCTTACCCTGAGGGAGTTGGTGGCGGATGAGTGAAGAGCTCGAGAAGGAAGATATTTAGGAAGAGAGAGTTGAAGGTATTTTGGCCCAAGGCCCCAGATGGACTTGTGGACAATGCAGAGGGTTTTGAACTTGATCCTCGCAGTCACTGCGAGCCAGTGTAGTGATTTCAGTCCTGGAGAGATACGATCCCTGGGCTTGAGGCCAAGGACAAGTCTCGCAGTCCTGTTCTGGATGAGTTGCAAAGGGCGGAGTGTAGAGGCAGGCAGATTTAGATATAGGCTGTTACAGTAGTCCAGCTTTGAGAGAACCAGGGCTCTAGAGACAGTGGGCTTCTGGGGGAAGGAGAGGAAAGGAAGGATACCTCTAAGGAGGTGTAGCTGATAGTGTGACTTCTTAGAGACGTCGGATATATGAGGAGAGAAGGAGAGTGTGGAGTCGAAGATGACCCCGAGGTTTTTGGCTGCAGGGAAGGAGGGAGTGGGTGTGCCGATGAGTAGAATCTCAGTCTTACTGGAGTTAAGGCAGAGGTCATTGGTGGCACACCAGTCCTGGATAGCAGAAAGACAGTCAGAGATGAGGGAAAGAGAAGAGGAGGCCGAGGGTAGCCTGAAAATGAGCTGGGTATCATCGGCATAGCAGTGAAAGTTGGGGCAGAGAGCGGCGATGCAGGGGGGGAGAAGTGCCAGATACTGGTTGAAAAGCCAGGGAGAGAGGTTAGATCCCTGGGGGACACCACAGGTAGAGAAAAAGATGTCAGAGAGGAAAGGCCCCAGTTGGACCTGGGAGGGTCGATTGGAGAGGAAAGAGGTCAGCCACGCCAGAGCCTGACCGGTGATACCCAGGTTATCACGGAGACGGGTGAGCAGGATGGTATGGTTGACAGTATCAAAGGCAGACGAGAGATCAAGCAAAATGAGAACACATGGAGTGTTAGAGTCAAGCTTGACCTTAAAAACCCTCAAACCCTAAAAGCAGAATACATCCACAATAGGTTAAAAACTAATATGAAAAAGTTACTGCAAGAACAGAAGATATAATTAAGAGATGTTTGCACACATTAACCAAATTATCTCCCCTCCCTAACCATGGCCCCTATACTTGACTCTACCACACGCATACCTTATGACTCGAACTTCCGCCCAGGCCTCATTCAGATATATTACCAGACAACCTTGACTCTGCCTACCATGGCTCTGCAAAAGGTTACCAGACTTCTACCTACATCCCCTTATTGTATGTTTCTAATATGAATGATGTTTAAGCACAAGTATTTCTGCTACTCATGGTGCCTTAGCAAAATCGTCACCCAGACTATGTAGTCTAACTCTCAGCTCAAATATCAGATAAAGAGTGCAAGTGGCCAGGCTGTTTGAATGTGTAACCTCATCCCATGATTGCCATTCTTTGTACATATGTCACACAAGCACTTTGAAGGGGCCCCCTTGCAAGTTAATGCATTCTAAAACTCAAATATTAATTTGCCCTCTGAGGATTTTGAGTAGGCAAATGTCATGTCTACTTTATAAGCGGAGAGCTTGCAATATCATTTATCTGGCCTGCAAGGGACTATGCCTGCCATTATTAGTATATAGTACTAGGGCATTGGATATTCAGATTACTGGAATAGAATGTTTTTCACACAATCTGTGTTTGTTTTCTGAAGGATAGGATAATCTAGCAACAGTCTAGGAAACTGTGCCTTCGGTTTCTTTCTCTGCTCAGCTGCCGAGGGCTTTTTAATATGATCATGTGTTTGCGTTTAGCATCCCCATTTATCTTGTCCAACTGATAACAGCGAATTTCATAAGAGGTGTCCCTAGTTAAAGAAGAAAGCATTGAATCTGTTGTACCTATGAGCATTGCTGGTATTGACTTAAAAGGCAAATATATGTGATTTTCTTCAATGGTGCTCCAGAAAAAACCTCAGTAAGACTCTAGTGGAATTGTATCTAGGCTGTGGTGAGAAAGGCTGGGAAAATCTGTAAGCTTTATTATGTATCCTGTCATATCACTTCCTATGTCAGGACTACAAGGAGGGCTCTGATATGATGTTACTCCCTACTCTGAATCAAATAATTTTTCAGCGAGTAAGAAAGTAATTAGCTTTGCCAGTAGGAATATTTCATGTTTATAAAAATATGTTCTTTCCCCTTAAAATTCCTCTTGAAATTGGGCAGTAGTATTATTTGTGTTTCTACCAATGCCACTGCTCTGCCGGTCACCGATAAAAAAAGAAAATATCAGTGGGTAGTAGCAGGGGGTAGGTTCTTATATGTTCATGGTTTCCCGTTTTTGTTGGGCACATTTCCCTGTTTTTAGGGAGTAACAATGGATCGTGTATATGCCTCTTAGCTGTAAGGCCAGTTTTGGGAAAATGTCACAACTCACAAGACCACGTAATGTGGATAGCAAGCAGAGGCCCAGGAATTCTGATCATCATATTCTGTGGTGCAGTTATTCAAATGCAATTATCATCCTTAGACACATTTTGAGGCATGTTCTCATGGCCCTTGAATTACTTTATTAAAGTGGCACATGAATTCCTATTTGCATGTTTTCTGACACATTCCTTTTAGTTGCCATTATTTCATTTGCAAAAATGTTATCCTGTCTGAATTTTTTGACGGCCACATCAGTGATAAGTGATATTTGCTTTTTTGTAATAAACATGAGTATTTTTTTCAAATGGTTTTACACACTTTCTGCATTGTCTCCAAGCAGTGTTGACAAACGAACAGCCACAACTAAACCTATTGTTTATCCCGACCATGCAAAGCTTTTTTGTGCATACACATTTTTTTCTCTGCACATGAGTAATTTTGGTATGGAACTATGGCATATCTTGAAGTCTTGGACTGGTTGATGAATGCTCCTTATAACCACATAAAATGTGTTTTTTAAGCCTATATGTTTGGAAAAAGTATTTCAAGCTGCACCTTTTACCCTGACTCATAAAGAATTGCAGTGGTTGGGAAGGAAATATTCTGTTCCAAACTCTTTGGAGGTGGTAGCTCACCAACTATGCATGCTCACAAAGCAGAGTACCTCTTAATTTAGTTGCGCACATGGAAAGTAAGTTGTGCACGAAAGCTAAGCATTTCCGCACTTAGGGAAAAATAATTAGAGGGAACATTGCTACAGACTTGCCTCGCCACCTCCCCAACTCTGCCGTTCACCTGGGAGGGTCGCTAGCATTCTTGAAACACAATGCAGGATTCTTCTTGTCTGGGCTCTGTCCATCTTTGTGTATCTCTCACGGTTTCACCAGAGCCAATGACCTCCTGCAGGGATGTTCAGGGTTTCCCTGCACCTCGCTCTGGTCCCTCGATCAGTCGTCTTGCTCCAGTGAGTTTTCCTCCCCCCCCCCAGAAGATCTGCTCCTTCTCGTGTTCCACCTTGCTCTGAGTGTATCTCCATCTTTTGCTGTTTATCTTTGTGGGGGGAGCTAATGGGTATAAGAAGTATGTGATTAAGGTCAAGCGCCTCACTTTGCCTGACCTTATAAACGGGATATGTCCAATAGGATTTGTAAGGGTTAGACTCTTTTCTCTCATTCCTCCTCTTCCTCGGCCCAGTGTTTGTGTAGAAAAAGGGGGGTTAGCTGGGATGTCACAGAATCCTATATCGGTTGTCTCCCCCACAATCTCCGAAGATCCTTCACCCAGGTGGTCCTCCCGCACTGGTGTAACCCCAGGATCTGGATCATAGTGATGTCCGTGCCCTGACCACCTGACAGAGAGATGCCTGGGAACTAGCAAGTGAGACACCCTTTAGTTTCTCACAGAACCTTCACTAAAGATGTCAGGATACAGCATGGATTCCATCTCACTATGTCAAATGTCACTACTTGTAATGCTTGGGAACCCTCACTTGAGGATTCAAGATGCACCACGGTTCCACTCTCACTATATTACCATTTGCAGGTTAATCTTGCGCTCATTGAAACCTTAACTCGAGGTTCCAGA